>NC_138781.1:110262241-111462241 GCF_965178545.1 Coloeus monedula
TTGAATTATTACTTTTTAACCATTAATGTCAATCATATTGGTAATAGACACCTTCAAAACACTATTTAGTGGAGGAGAAGAGTATTTTTAATTCATTTCTCTAGCTTCCTAACAAATTTAAAGGTTTTCTGTGAGGTTTTGCCGCACAGTATGCTGGCTGCACTACTAATTAAAAGCTGGTAGTTTCTAAATTAACCTGTGAGTACCTACAGTGATGGAAATTGTCTCCTTAACAGTATTATTTACTGACAAAGCAGGTGACAACCTGCTTGTATCTTCCAAACAAGTTCATTAGTTTGTTCTAATGGCTATTGCAGATAAACACTCTGATATTTCATTATCATACTGCCTATGGAAGAATGAGCTGCTAAAATAAAAATAAGGGAAAAAAGAAAATAAAAGAAAATACGTAAAAAAAAAGCCTCAGATTTCCTGCTAACTGGGGCTTCTAGTAGGGCTGGTGTGACTCATTCTTGGTCAATAGATGCATACCTGACAGCTGCCATTAATAACTATTAAAGTGCTGCTTGAGCTCCAGGGCAAGACATGCTTCAATGTTCTAAAAATAAGATATTATCATTCTGCAAGAGTAATAGTTTAGGCAGCAGTGGTTTCAACCCTCTTGGTCTGACTCTTCAAACTGACATCATTTAATCTAAATGTTCTGTCCTGCCAGGTCTCCTTTTGGGTACGCAGTATGATGAAAGAGCTCAGAAGTCATTAATACAAATGTTTCTATAGAAAGTATTGGTCAGGTCCATCTAGAAATGACTGTCTCATACATTACCTGCTGAGAAGACAAACATAAATCCCAGGCCAGCAAAGTCATCAACACCCCTCATGCTACCAAAAGACTGGATGACAACACTAGTGCTCTGGAAAACTGAGCATTACCACTAAATTGGAAGGAGATGAATTCTCCTTTTTCTGAATGATGCTGCATCCTCTGGTAAACAGAAATGACTTTAGAGAAATTTCAAAAACACTTTCTGAGAATCTTCAAGTTTTTTTTTTGTTTCACTGTAATTTACAAATATAGATAGATGACTGAGACTCTCTAAAAGACCTTCCCACATTGTGTCCTTGGTTTGGTTTACGTAAGCTGATGCTGGGTACTATTTCTTTATAACTGATTTAATTTTAGGGACAGCCAAACTTCCACTCTCCAATCAATTATGACAGCCATTTATATGTACAGAGAATTTGGCTTAGGACCTTTTGAGTCTAATGCATTTAGGACAAATTTATTTGCCAAAAGATATGGACCCTTTCTATGATTCTGTTTAAAGCAAGGTTTTGTATTAGATAGGAAGATTAAAAGATTTCACAATGTTCTTCTCTGTCTTTAAAGTGAACATCTTTCCCAGATAATGGGTTCTTGTCTATTTCTAGAGAGGGATATTTTTTTTGTGTCAATCCCCATGTTAAAATATTTGAACAATGATCAGTGGGTAGTGCAGGAAATTAACCCAGTTCACACTACTTCTAGTCATGGCTGAAGTATTTCTTCCTGAGTTGAAAAGAGAGGAGATCTTGGGAAGTATTTTGTATAAACTATCTTCATCTGAAATTCCTCTAGTGAGGCTTTGAAGGCTCAATTAACAAAACTATTTTCAAAGCCATTAACCTAAGTAACATGATTTGCTACTGATTATGTAACTGGAAAAATCTTATGACTTCTTGGCATAATGCTACCTCAGACACCAAATTATCCCCCTTTATTTAGCTTGTTTCCTCCTTCTGTTATTTCCATTTTGGTGCTTAAGATTTGCCTACACAGCCCTCTTCTATGCTGTGTCATCACACCTGAAGGAGGTCAGCTCTGCAAGCACAGGGTTCTCCAGGGTCTTGTGAATTGCTTTTAAACCATTGGAAAGAGGATCTCTTTGCAGAATTTAAATTTTTTGCCCTTTGCTTCTGCTCAGTGTCTTGCATTTGTTGAATCATCACAATTTTTCTGGTAGTCGCCTGAGCACAAGTTAAGAAATTCTGGGTCTTGAACACTCAGGATACATCTCAAACAAAATACAGGCAGCTGTACTTTGAGGTGCTGTGTGGAGATTAAGCCGCATAGGTGTCTAGATCAGGGAACTGGGATGCCAAATCTTCTTTCTGACATGTTGGTTGGGCTTTTATTCTGATGACTGAAAGAAGACAGGGAGGCTACATGCTATGCACTGGGATCTGATTTCAACCAAGACACACCCAGTGTGTGCATCTGAACTTAGGTTAGAATAACTCTTGAGACAGCTCAATTATGCCCTGAGGTGCCCTGCCTCTTACGGTGGTACCTTCATGTAGCAGCTGAAAACATCAGACTGTCAGTCTTCCACTTGTTCATCCAAGGTTCAGAAATTTATGTCTTTAACAATTTTCAGCAGCTTGTGTTGGGTTGGGGGGGGAAGGTTGTTGCTTTGTTTGCTTGCTATGTTTGTTTCCTAGGTTTTATTGTTGTTGTTTTTGTTTTAGTTTATTTTAGCTTTGACTAAATTTTAGCTTTGAATTCTTTCTGCTGGCTGAAATATGCCTGACTTCTTTCCAAGACAAGCTATTTGGAACTGCTGATCAGTGATCTTTGTTTTGCTGCTGAGGCCAGATTTTCTGCTGGGTCGGTGCCACTCTGCAGTAAAGTATTTGCCCTCCATAGCCAGAGTCCTTTGAAGCCATTGAGAATGAGAATCTTCAGTATATCTCTATGCACACTACTGTTCACAAGGGAAGTTTGTAAGTTATGATTTTATTATTTTCTGTGGTTTAACATGACATGAGAACAAAGGTGGACTGTTCTTGTCCCATGTGTGCAGGATGATATTGCCGTCTTTATTACTTTGGAACTTCAGGGATTACAGCTATTTGGCATATAAGAAGGAGCAACAAGTGACTCTTTAATTAATCCCTGGTTATCACAACAGCTGATAGACACAGAGGGAACATTATGTTCTCATACAGAAAACGAAAACAAAAAATCTTTCTCTCCTGCATACCGTGGAGACTAAAGAAGAGTTAAAACCGCTGTGAAATGGTTGCAGTGAAAGAAAGCTCTGATCATCTCTAGTGCTGATTTACAGCCTTTGCAGGACTCTAATCAAGAATGAAATTAACAGTGCAACAATAAGACAATGTTCTTTGTATTTTTGGACATGCCTGCTCACGGGGGTGTATGTTATCTGCAAGCACAAAATGGACAGAAAACACTGCTCAGCTATTTAGGCCACACATGCGGCAGAGAGCAGTTCAACGAGCTCTAGTTAGAGACAATCTCATCATTTCCATGTTTGCCTTTCCAAGATGTGAACTACTGAGGAAGTACATTGGAGAAATAGCTTTGATTCTGGGTAAGGGTTTACAAAGCATCATGTTAGAATTTTGAGATACAATTAATTACTCACATGTCTGAGGTATATGAAAAAAAGGTTAAAGTATATGTGGTCTGAATTAGATGTTAGTGTACTCCTTTGACTTTTATTTACTTACAATTAGATTGCTTATTTTTATGCTTCTTCTTATGAGTCCTCATAAGGCCTGTGTTTAATCTGTAGAAACATCAACCTTATTGTATGGAAGGAAATTAAACAAGGACTATGAAACACAGCTCTCCCTCCCTCTACCTCATTTAATAGCTCACCAATAACAAAATGTGTTATACTAAAATTCCAAGTTCTGGTTGTCAGAGAAGGTGACAAGGTGACAATGGCAGATCTCAGAGGGCTGGCTAGGAGAAGGAAGAGAGGAATTTATTTGCAGGATAGTGATCTAAGATAGAACAGATAAGAAGGCAAAAGAATCCTAAGTTTTCGAAGTCTTAGCAGGCTCTGCTTTCAGTTTTGTTCAGGAGAAACACATGCAAGCATTTTTCTCCAGCTAAAAACCAAAGAAAGCATTTTGAAGATAGAAACATTGTACTGGAAAATATTAAGAAAAATCCCATTTTTTCGAAGTCTTGGTCTTGATACATTCATGATGCAATAATAAAGCTAGCTTCTCCATAAAAACCCCAAACCCCAAAAGAATAACCAAACAAAAATACCAACTTCCATTCATGCAAAGTAGAAAAGTAAATTATGACAGACATTAAGACAAGTTGAAATGATGATCAGAAATAGAGAGGATCTCTACTTCTGTCTGAGGGCAACTATTAGAATAGATAAATAAAGTGTGGGATAACAGTACTTCTGTTGACGTCGACTTTATGAACTTTGTTTAATAATAAAAACCTTAGAGAAGCTTGAATAGAAATATTTAGAGTTCCAGGTAAAATAGACTGTATCATGTTCCACTGCAGAACAGTGTTGGGCAAACAGTACAAAAAAAAGTGAAGCCATTTAAAATTGATTTTTTTTTAATTGACTGAAAACTGAGGCTTGTGAGGACACTATCTCTAATTCTATCATCACTAAAGGTAGTTTAGCAGACCATTGCTGCCAGAATAAGACAGTGTTCTACCAGGGAGCAGAGTAGTGATATGCAGTTCCTTTCTTGTGTTTTTCAAAGTGTCCATTTTGATGTATCTGGAAATCCAGATCTGTTCTAAGCATTTTCACCATTAAGTCCTGTAATTTCACCACACAGGATTAAGAATAAGGATCATCAAAACTCAAGCACAGAATAATTTCACTCTGAGAAATATTTAAATAAAAGAACTCTCTTCTTTAATTGGAAAATTTTATTTACTTTACGAAGTTAAAACCCCCTTTAATTTAAAGAATATCTCACTGCAAAATGAATGAACACTCAATTTCTTGTAAAATACATTCATAATATTTTCCAATAAATCACATCTTACCACAACTTGACATTTTTTCCTTCAAAACAGGCAAAGAACCAGTTAGGTTTTTATGCTGCCTTAGCCCACTTCAACTTACCTTGCTCAGTTTTTATTTCAACATTTTTATAAATTGTCTCCTATAGATAGATGCTTTCTATGAAAAAGCAATTCCTGAGTAACTCTGTCAGTCTGTCTCACTCCTGATTCTGCCCTGCCTGTTTCTAGCTTTTTGATTTCTCTCAGCCACACTTGGCAGAATGAAAGAAGTAGACAAGACAAGCACCTCACTGAAAGCAAGGTGTTCTCAGGCCTTGGTGAGGACTCTTACAGGCAGCTCTGAGAGTATGATGTCTCACTTTGTTAGGCACCAACATCTCATGTGGAACAAAAGTATTTCTGGAAGTCCTGAATACTGAAAAAAGGGTTTGTGTAAGGCTTGGGAAGTTCTGGGTAAGGCTGTGAAGACAGGCTGTCTCTAGACTGTGGGATATGGGAGTTTTGCAAGGTTCTGAGCTATATCCTGGCTCCCTGGTGGTGGGGTGAGAAGAGGTAGGCATGCCAGTGTCTGCTGTGCCACTAGTGTTTAGTTGGAGATGGTTATAGGAAGTCAGGTGTCTTTTGGAAGTCAGACAGGTCTGTATACTTAGTAGGATATTGACCACTTTTCCTGGCAGATAAGGGCATGACTTTTCAGATTCAGTACTCTCCACCCAGCCAAACCACCCAGGTCCTGTTAGTGCAGTGGGAAGTAACTCTTTTGGATGGGGACAGAGGGGTGCCCCAAGAATATTCAGTGGCAGCAGCAACTAGTTTGGCACTAGTTTGTTTTGTACTAACTCAAAAATAAAGTGAGCATTGTTGAATATAAGGTACGTGCAGCCTTTTCAAAAGAGCAGTCTTAATACTGAACTTTCCAAATTAAGTAGAAAATCTTCGAGTTGGCATGAAGACTGAGTCATACTGCATGCAAACAGGAAACAACAGGAGGCTGGTCCCTAAGAAACTGTCTCAAAATATCAGTTCAAATAAACAGCCTGACTAGGCAGTGGTGTCTAAAATTTCATTATATAATCCTATTTTTCAACATTTTCAGGCAACAAACATATGGGCTAAACAGTAGGTCATTACCTTAGTGAAAATTTAACTTCTGATATTTGCAAAATCTGCAGCCTGAAAAACAGTCACTTTTCTTTTCTGGTCCCAGAATGTTCTAGAAAAGTTCTAAAGATAACTTGACATTTACTTTTGTATTTGCGTATGACAGGATTTGGATTTCAAAATCAATGCAGTAAGAACCATATAGAGAGGAAAATTATCTACCAGGAAATCTTGCTGCTTTTTTTTCCCCAGATCCTGTGTAGATGACAATACAGTATAAAAAACCTGGAAAAGACTTTCTTTTTAGCTATGTTACTGAAAAATATCTACAATATATTTCCACCAGGTGGGCTCTGGCTTGAATATCACTAACTGGGTACTATTCCAAGACAAGCAATTTATAGTACTTGCTCATAGAAAACCTCCTTTCACTTCTTAGCAAGGAAGAGGCATCTTCCATCAGAGAGTACCTAACAACAGAGTTGAGTTGTAAAGGAGACTGCACAACACCTAGAAAATGTATGCCAGCTTACCCAGAACATTTCACTGATACAAAACCAAAGTGCATGAAAATCTCTAAGTGAACAACTAAGGGAGAGGGTAATTTAATTCACGTCATATTTTTCTTCCCCCATGGCAAGAGAATTACCATGAGATGATTGGCAAAGTATCCTTTGAATAAGAAATTGATTTTATAGTTTTGTAATTTGTTATCTTGACCTTTACATGTATTTTTGCAAGTTTTATTGGAGGCAGCGTTAAGGTTCAGCAGTTTATGTAAATGATATTGAGGTTAATGAGGTATGACGGATTATGGAGCACTGAAGAGCTGGCTGGATCTTTTAATGGTTCATCTCTAGGCTTTCTACTGTTTGCAGTAACAAAATGGCACATTCCAGGGGAGGCTGAAAGAAATTTCCTCGGGTTTCTGTTATGTTAACTGTGTATTTTTTAACATATGTTCTGTCTTTTTTGAAAATATCCTTTAAATTAATAGTAAATGACATTTGTAATAAGGACAAGATAGCTGATGTAAATAAATATTTCTCAGTTGAATTGAGATCAGAGAGGGGTTTTTTTTCCCTCTAAAATCCCTTCTTCAATATGCCTCAAATTTTATGAGCTAATACTTCAGTTAAAATATTCTTACATTAATGTAGGGATTCAGGTCACAGATCTGTGCAAACCCAGTATATAGCCATATGTGCTCCTGTTTCCACTGTTCTGTGATGTTTCCTTTATTTGCCCCTTTTCAAGCTGTCTTTCTCCAACCTGGGGTAAAAAAAAAGCTTTCTGAGATCCAAGGCTATTCAATGCTAAATCTGAGATCACCTGGATTTTAGAGAAAAGTAATGTATAAAAGCAAAGATTTATCTGGGCCAAATGTTGAACTAAGTCCTTTACTGGAGTCAAGGGAGCAGGCCGAGTTATCCCAGAGATTGACTCATTTTTAGTTTGATTCTCCTAACCCCCCTAAAAATTTTGGCACTGGCAGGAGCTGAGACAGATATTCTGGAAAACCATCTCCTTGTGAGTGTGAAAATTGGGCATTCAATAAAAAGCAAACTTCATTCTTAACTGTAAATTAATTATTGCAACCATGTAAGAAAAACAAAAACAGATAATTATGAAATTAAACCAGTTTTGATTATGTCAGTTTCAATACAATGTCAAAGTGACTAAAAATAATAAGTACACGTGCTGTTGCATTAAAAAAAAATACAAAAAGAAGTCTCTATTTTTGATGAAGGGACTTACCTTTTTTGAACTAGCCATCACTACATTGCAATAGGGTTTACTATTGTTACACACGCTTTATTTTCATGAGAGCTGACTGTTGCCAAAACCAGACCTGAGCCTGTACTCAAGACCATCTTCTCCTAATGTCTCTGTCATGTTGACCCCAACACATGTACAGGTGCCAGCTGCTGCTGAGCTCTGAAACAACCTCCATAGGAAGTGGATAAGCACACCTGGAAAATCAGCACAGGGCCAAGATCTTTCTGCCACCTGACAGACTGAAATATTATATTTTATGACTTAAACATTTTCTTGAAGGACTTTTAAAACTGTATTACAAAAGCTGCAAAGAAGACCACCGCGCCCTGGATGGGGCCCTGACTATCGCCTTACACTGCTCGCTGATGAAGATAAGATAAAGTAACAACTCAGGGCTGGGGACATCCACAATTTTGAACCATCTAAGTTCTTTCCCGTTTATGAACAGAGACTTCGCTTTCCTTGCTTTTCTGGGTTTAAACCGGATCGTAACACCACCCAGAGAGCAAGATCTGTCCCGGTAAGGGATCTCTGCAATTCAGGGCTCAGATGATTTACACTGCAGAGATGCTGTGTGGATGATTTGTGTCTGAGCTCCAAAATACTTGAAGAAAAATTATAACGCATGGTATTTGCCATGAGAAAACAAATGCTTGGGCCCATACTTAGCTACCACAAGAGACTTTGCCAACAGGATTAACATAAACAGAGTTGCCCAATCAAAATTTATAAAGAAATGACATTTATTATGCGACCGAAATATCGGTTTCAAAAGCCACGATCAAGAAAAGCAGCACCGAGCCCGGGGTCGGAGCTGGGTGAACACTCATAGATCTGATCTCTATCGCACCAGACCTCCCAAGTTCACAACTGCTGCTTTGGCTGGTCCCTTCTTAGACAGTTTTTGGGTAGAGTCCAAATTAATTCTCTTCTTCTCGTATTCATGAAGTTTTCTAGTCCCGGAGTTGGGCTGCACAGAGCCTTTCCTGGGTCTGATGAATTGTCCATCCTGGGTGATGAGTGGGCCATTTCTGCTGATGGATGGGCCATCTCTGGTTCCTGGAACAGTTATTTTTAGTTCCCAGAATGTCTGATTCCTTATCAGATGCGATGTAGATATCAGAGTGTGGTGATCAAGTCGTCATGGTGCAAATGTCCCGGTGATAAGATCCAACCCCACCTAGGTGGAATCCTCACTTATTGTGAAAGAAATACTTCTAGTGCTGTGAAATTTTTCTCTCAGCCAGGCTGGTGCAGGGATTTCGAAACTCAGTCTCTGTAGGGTCTAATTACATTTCAGTTTTATATATAATAGCACGAATTACATATTTTATTTGTAACAGGATGAACACATGAATTTTGTCATAATGACAAATGTCATAATACAAGTGCTCACTGGTAACAAATTTAATGCACTGAGAACCTTGGGCGATTCATTAGAGCAGTTGGCTTAATAAAATGAGACCCTCTCAAAAGGAACTACTTTTGACCACCATCTTAACCACCAAGATTCACTGCCATTGTGAATATAGGTTCAATCAAACTTTTCCTTTCAAGAATGCTAGATCACTCCTTTGGAAATAAATGTGATCCCTGTGTTTCCAAGTAAAATAGTGGGTATGGCAAGTTAAGACTGATGAAAATTAGTTGTAAATACTGGCTGGGCTTTACAGCAGCTTTGGTAGTGTAGCTCACTAGGGGCTGTTGGGGAAATGAAATATGTGGTTACAGGCAAAGTTCTGTCCAAAGACGAAACTGGGAAGATGGTAAGCAAAGATACTTTGTTGTCCACGCATCAGTGAGTGGCACTGAGATGGTGTTAGCAAAAAGGGAGTGGCATTGACTAGGAAAATCTGCCAGCTTTCTTGGTGAAGATCAGTTGTTCCCAGACAAAAACATTAGGATGCTGAAGAAGTGTAAAGTGATAAAACAAAGCCAGAGAATTTGGTAAACATGTCAGCAGATCACACTGACAGGATAAAAGCATGGTAATGGTCACTGGGACTAGTAATTCACAGTACTCATATTCATCAATGGTAGGTGAATTAAGTGTGATTATACAGGACAAAGAGGTGTGACTGTGGGCAGCTGAATGAAATCATCTGCTACAGTTTAAAGGACCTCTTAGTTTCTTTCAGGGCAAGGCACAAGATTGCAGGAGATGTTTATGGAACAGTTACTTAGGTCTGTCTGCTTTGTGCATTGGGGCATTGCTGGTTTAATCACCTCAGAGTCTCATCTGGCACATGGTGTAGGCATGTGAGGAAATGTGTGGAGGGAGAAGGTGCTCAGGGTATAGCTGTCTGCAGTAAGATTTGCAGTCAGTCATAGCTTTTACCAGCTTGTTTCTTCCCACTGGCAGTTCCAGATCCCACAGCTCAACTAAGTCTTTTGCAGTGTCGCTGTGGTGCTAATGTCTGTGAGAATTTGTGACTATTGAAACAATCATGCTGGCTTCCCATCACAGCAGATCTTGACATCTGGAGGAAATATTGGTAGCTAAAGGCACAGGCAAAGCTACATCAACATCTGTAACAAATGATGAGTCACAGTCCTCTTGCAATATTTCTAGTATAACATGAATTAATAAAAAAAACAGTAGTGTTCATGCTGTCACTCAAACAAGGTTCTGTAACAGCTTCTGGGTACTTTTCCAGTATGAGGAGATGTTTGTATGGAGGTCTAAGAAGCAGAGGTGCAAATCTGTTTTTCATTGACACCCTCTTTCTCAAATTGCCTCTTCACAGCACACATCTGTTAACATTTTGGGAACTCACTATCATAACCTGTTGCAGGGGAAAAAAAAGGCGTAAAAAAACCATACTAGATCATAGTGGGTGTATCAGTGTGGTTGTCTTTCATTCACTTGTTCAAAATTTCACATAATGCTTAAGAATTTTGAAAGGTTTCCAGAAGGGAAAAGGGAAGGCAAGAATCATTCTGTAGATTTTTTTTAAGTTTCAAAAATGTTCCTTCTCAAAATAAAGATGAGGCATATTAATCTGAAGAAAATTATGTAAACAAGGAAGATTTACAGGGGTTTTTTAATTGGGGAATATTTTAACAATTTCAAAACATGTTATTTTAATTATCTGATGTAAAATGCTGCTAAACTGTCTTTACAATATACATTAACTTGTTGTCATGGTTTTAAGCCTAGCTGGAAATTAAACACCACACAGCCACTCACCCAACCCCCTCTCTTCCTCACCGCACCCTGGTAGAATGGGAAGAAGAATAAAACTTGTATGTTGAGATAAGAACTGTTTAATAATTGAAAAAAATACAGTAATAATAATAATAAAAAGGGAAAAAAACAAGTGATGCACGATGCAATTGCTCACCACCCACTGACCAATGCCAGATCCCAGAGCCCAGACTGGCCAGGACACTTAAGATAAAAACTAGTCCTGTCACAGAAAAAAACACAACAACTTCTATCTAAAAATGTAATTAAACGGGAGGAATAGCAGCAGCAAAAGGTATTTTAAATGGAGTAGTCATACAGGAGCCACCTGTATCTCTTACAGAAAGCTTTTACAGGGTGCCATTGCATTCTGAGGTTAAAACAGGTACTTGCTAGAACTTCCTAAATAGACCTAGGAAGAAGATGCTGGCAACAGGCATCTTCAGGCATTCAGCTTTACAAGACCCCATAAAGCTTGAGACCCTGTGCTCAAAAGCTGATGTTCTGAATTTCATCTTTCACTGTCCAGCTCCAGAAGCATGAGCTCTTTCCTTTGCCTCTAATGCTCAGCCATATTGCTTGTGAGGGCCCCAGTGCTCAGTGACAAAGGTTTTGGTGGTGAAATACTTTGGGGGCCCATAATGGCTTCCCTAATGGATGGGTTAGCTGCCAAGAATAAAAAGGCTCTGGAAGAGCACATTTGGGCTTGCTGGATGAGCAGAGAGTAGGGGACCAGACCTGCGAGTTTCAAAGTATTAAAGCCTTAGTTCAAACATATGCGAGACTTGTTTCAGTCATCACACACCAGTAACTGTGCTAAGGGAGGATTTGGTACACCATATCACTGTGAACCTCACAAAACAGGGTCTCTCCCTTCTCAGCCAGGCTGGATGAGATAAAAGCATCCTTACCATGGTGCTATGTACAAAATAAGTTCATTTATTTCAGCCTGAGGGAATAAAATGTTGTTAGATCTAATAGAAATTACTTGTATGCTGCATGCAAAAATACAGATTGTTCTAGATATTGTTCAGTTTCATAACTCAGGCTGTTAAACAGAGATTGCTTCCATTGAAAATGATGCTACACTGATCTGCTGCTATATGCTAAGTGTCTGGGGGTAGGAGACACTTTTTAATCACTGTGCTGGTGCCAGATTTTTTTGGTTTTAATTATTGGCACATTCAATTCACAGGAAAATCTAAAAAAAAGAGAAACTTGTGGAACTCTGCCAAAATTATGTTACTGGATTTGATTCCTCCTGATTATGATTAAGAATTGAAATTAATATTCATGCTGTATTTGTTTCTCCAACTTTTCATATTTAATGCATTTAAAATCAGCTATGCTGGCATCATCTGTGTGAAATAGTTGCACAAATGGCCAGGATTCTCCAGTCATCCTAGCCATGCAAAGCATAATCTCTTTAAAGAGACAATGTTTTTCTCTTCCATTGGCAGAACAAAGTTGTCCATCTCTTCTGGGATGTGAATATGACTAGTAGTGGAACATGGTAGTTAATTTTAAACTGTCTCATTCAGAAAACCTGAGATGTTGAGATATCCTCAGATCTTCTGCATTGCATCAGATGGCTTACAAGCAGCACGTTCCTAATGACATATATTTAAAAAAGAAACTGCTTGAGACAACTTGTCAGAACTTTTAGTGCAAGTTGAAGCTAAGGCATAAATTAATGTAAAACATTTTCTAAAATCACAGAATCATTCTGATTGGAAGGAAAGTCTCAAGATCATCTGGTGCAACCTTCTGCTCAAGCAGAGTTAGAGTAGTTTTCCCAGGTCTGTGTCCAGGCAGCTTTTGAATTTATCCAAATATGGAAAAACCACAAATTCTCTGCGCTGACTCTTTCAGTGTTTGACCACTTCCACAATAAGAAAAGTGCCTTCTTGTGTTCAGATAATTTTTTGTTGTTGTTTTGGTTTTGGTTTTTTTGTGTTTTTTTTTTTTGTTGTTGTTGTCTTTTGGGTTTTTTTTTTTTTTTTTTTTTTTTTTACTTTGTACCCATTACTTCATGTCCTGTCACTGGGCACAAGAGAGGAAAGCTTGGCTCCCTCATTTTCATACCCTCCTATCAGGTGTTTAGACATGTTGATAAGTCTTATCTTCTCCAGGTTGATCAGTCCCAGCTCCATCACTCTCATATAAAAGATGCTCCAGTCCCTTAAGCATCTTTGTGGAAAACAGAAACACCTTCACAGGACAAGAGGAAATGTCCTCAAGTTACTCCAGGAGTAGTTTTGATTAGATATTAGGATCCCTTTCTTCACAGAAGCGGTTGTAAAGCATTTGAACAGACAGCCCAGGGAAGTGGTGGAGTCACCATTCCTGGAAGCATTCCGAAAACTTAAGGACGTGGTTTAATGGTGAGCAGGGTGGTATCACTATTTGACGGTCAGACTTGATGATCCTAAACATCTTTTCCAACTTTACCAATTCTATGATTCTATTTCCCTTTGTTGGACTCAAACCAGCATGTCCATATCTCTCTTCTGCTGGGGAGCTCAGAACTGGGCCCAGCTCTTCATATTGGTGTATATCACCAGTGCCAAGTAGAGGGAAAGGATGACATCCCTCCATGATCTGGTGACCCTTGTCCTCGCAGGATGCTACTGGCGGCCTCTGCCGTGAAGGCACACTGCTGGGTCATAGTCCCCATTACTTTATATTGATATCATTATGGCTTACCATTAAATTCACTGCTTCCATAGAGTAATAGATGGCCTGACTTAACTAAAAAGGATATAGAGATATTTAAAACATTTTTTTTAAGGTAGAGATCAGTGAGGTTTAAGTGAAAGAAAGCAATCTATCACTTACCTAACCTAAATTTTTTATTCTCTCGTTTGAACAAAAACCACTCTGGTTTCATTCATATAAGGAGTGTTTTAAAAGTGTAACATTCAATGCTTTGAAATGGCAAACAAGAAATCATGCCAGAGCTGAAAATACTGCTGAAATTTTTCTTAGAACTCAAAGGCTGTTCTCACAGTTTGCAGACACATCTCTAGGAAATAAAAGAACTGTCAGAAGGAGAATAGCTTTTAAAATCTTGCTTTGAAGTCCATTATTTGTGAGATTAAATACTTGGGGCTTGTCTTGAGAAAACAGTAATTGAGGCCTGCCATTAAACTCCTTTGTAATTGTGCCTTGGTTTTGTTTCATAGGCAAAGTTAGGGAACCTCACTTGAGAACCGACACTAATCTGGTGTGGGCCATAAAGCATGCAACAGGTTAAGTCCTCTGAATATACAGCTTGAAAACGTGTAATATAACAGAATTATCTTTACAATCCAGTGGTCCTCAAAATGTAGATCTTCTCAGTAACCACAAGGCTTTCCCTATTTCTCTCTCAGGGCCCTGATTCAGAAGAACTTGTGACAGTCCCCCATTTCTTCATTGCAAGTCACATTAATGTACTATACTAAAGAAAAATTTTAAATTCATATGAAGGTGCTTAACTTTGGAGGACACTGGAGTAACAGTGTCATAAACAAACAACTCCAGAGTTATGGTGTTGGCATCTCTGACATTTCTCACTGATAATTTGAGAAATTTCTTCATTAATGTGAAAACATAAAATCAAAGAGATGACAACATTCATACTCTGATCATGCACTCAGTCTCTTCACAAAGACATTTAAAATATAAAAGTTCTCAAGTGTGAGAATTATGTAAATCAGGTGTACATAAGAATCCCAAGTAAAATGTGAAGCTAAGTCATAAACACAACTCATTAGAACTTTTCCACACAGACATATTTTTTGCCTTGAAGGTCAATCTGGTATCATCTGGAGACTGGGAAAAATGCTTGAATAGAATAGTTGCAAACCTAGAACAAATATTTCCAGTCAGTCATATTTTCATCTGTATCTCAGTTTTGATGGTAAGGGTCTAAGAAACAACATGAATTCCTTTCTCTTCATGAACCATGATCAAAATAAGGAATTTTCATTTTCTCTTTTCAGTACTCACCTCCCCATCCTTGTCTTCATTTAGTTGAAAGAAAGAATCTAGAATTTTAATTTATACACAGGATATATTTCCTCAAGAGATAGAAAAAGTGGAAAAAAAAATGAGAAAGAAATTATAAATATGGACCCTTTGGGGCACGACCTAGATTTTAGTGAAGGAGAGAGTGCACTGGCTGCACATTATCTGAAATACTCTCTAGAACACCCCAAGGTAACAGCTCCTCCAGATGCTCCAACCATGGAGTAGACCTATCAGTCATGTCTACTAATTCACTTTAGAAAAATTTTCTACAAGCTGGGAAGCATTACCATAAGTTCATTACTTTCAGATGATGTGTTATTGAAGTTCAATGGTCAGTCTCCTTTTAACTTAGCAATGAGATTTCTCAAAGAGGGACTATGAAAGCATGTGCAATATTGCCCAAAGTACCTTTGCTCTGCAATCAAGAGTTGTCTCCACAGTCATAAGACGTAAATCTGGAGACACTAAAATACTTTGTACTGTCATATCTGACTTCAACATCAACAGATTAATTGTTCCCTGAACACTCTCTGGTTCCCTGGCTAGTAAGGTAATTGAGAATACTCAGCAGACAGTATTTATTTTTATGATGTCAACCACTAAACATTCTAGTATGAGAGTATACTTTTTCAGAAAACAAATAATGCATCAACTAAATTGCATGACAATGAAAAGCAAAAAAGTCCTTTTTACCTGCTTTCTTTGACTTCCTAATGTTAATTGTGTAAAATTATGTATAAAGGTGGTCAAGCGTAGCCTTACACCACTACAGATTCCCAGTGAACAGCTTTATTCAGTATATATTTTCATCCTGTTTTCTTTCTTCTCATACTCCTTTCATTCCTTGTTCTGATTTCTGCAGGAGCGTGTCCTATCCTGTGAAATACTATATCCTCTCACTTGGATTGACTCATATGTAGAATCTTCAGGGTAGTAAAACCTGGGGTCTTGACTTCCCTCCTCTGCCTCTGTGGAGACAGAAAGATAAATAAACTCAGAAGACACATTTCCATGACTCAATTAATGGGATTAGATTAATTGCTTAGTTTTCATCATCACTCAGAGATCATGACAAAGGCTGATCATCCCTGGCTCCTTTCCTTCTGCTAGAGGAAAGGCAGGCTCCAGCATTTATTTCTTCCAGATTGGACTGGGATAGCACAAGGGCCCAGCAAGAGTCCTTGCAATGGGTAACCATCCTCTTCGTCATTCAGCCACATGAATGATGCTGTGTTCACAGATTTAAAGATTAGGTGAAATGAAAACTTTGCTGCTGTAGGCTTCAGTATCTGTCTTGCTGGACAGGATGATGGTGATGCTACTCTGAGTGGTAAGCCTATAATCCAGAGGCTATAATCCAGAAAGTATGGAGGAGCAAGGTGTGAAGCTTGTCCTAATACATGGTGAAGTTCAAATAGCTGAGGCAAAGGATAACTTTTAATTTGTTACAAGGAAACACACATCAAGATCCAGGAGATTCTTCTTTTTTAAGTAAACCAGTTCACAGCGAACAATCCCACCAGAAGTCTCTGCCATGGTGTGACAGGGATCCCTAAACTATCTCCAAATGAACTGATGCAACTCTAAGGAGAAAGTAGAGCTGAACAGATATATTGGTTTGGAGCTTAAGTGGAAGAGTTGTGTTAGCATGGCATAGAGTCCAGGTGCTTATTAACTCCTATCTCCACATCTCTCTCACCCAATGTTAGCTTAGGCATTTTACTACACAGGAACCTGTTTTTATCCTTCAGGGAATTTCTGCTCTGCTGGGAGCATGCATAGGAGTAATTCCTTTCTATTCAGTACAAATAAGCTGGCAAGAAGCTGCAGAAAACTGCAAGAGTTTAATTAGCTGGTTCAATGATATTATTTTCAAAATATTTTCCCTAAGGCACATAGTTCTACATTGCCTGCTGAAGTATTCTGCTGAAGTGCCATGGGTTCAGTCTGATCCCATCTTGCAAGACAAGCATTAATGAGACTTTGATTAGCACTTGGACATGTACTTAGATGAAAGCCCTACTAAAGAAAAGGGGAGCTTTTCTTTTCATTTGACTGGCTTTGGATAAAGCCTTCAGCATTGTCAAAAGCTGTGAACTAGCTCACTTGAAAAAAGGTTTTGAAAATATGTTAGACTCTGTCAGTAAACTTACTGATAATGTAATAAATAAAAATTTGGTTGTTATAAGCCAATACTGGGATTCAAACAGCTAAACTTTATGAAAACTGTATAATGGTGAATAACTCTTCAGTGACAAGTGTAATCTGAGGTAGAAAAATGATTGTAGCTTTTCTCTCAAAGCAATGGCTATCACCAGAGTTTTCCATTATCACTGTTATATTTTATATAATAAATTTTTACTATCATTCATATATCTATATATCTATATATCTCTATCTCTATCTATATATCTATATATATCTCATCTATTAACAGTTCTGAAAGTCAACAGATTATGCAAGAGTAAGGTATCACTGACTAGGAACATGTATAGTAGAAGAGTAGAAGCTTCTGTCCTGAGTTCTAGCTCATGCTTTGTCTTTATTGGCCAAATAGTTAATTTGCTTTCTATCTAATTGTATTAAAAAAAAAAAAAAAGGAAACGGAGCATAGCCTCAAAAGCACTTGAGACAAAGAACCAGCCAAAAAACTGCCATATATTTCTAGCTGCTATTACATTGAACATATACTATCTGTGGACTGTGACTTGGACAGAGTGTGTGTTCACAATGCTAAAGGGAAGCAGAAATTCTCACATCTCCTCTGTGGACATCTGGATATGAAGAGTGCTAAAGGGGAAGCAGATTTTATGGATCTCCTACACCCCAAAATCCACAAATCAGAAGGCTGGAGGGATACTGATGGAGAGTGGATGAGAAGACTGGGGTGGTGTTGGGCTTTGTCCTCCACAAATGCACTGTCCAAGACAGCTGCACTTGTTCAAGGGATTTCTAATTTACTTTGGGACAGACTAATCAAACAGCTACATGCTTCTCACCTACAATGAGAGACATCTGCTGCAAAGGTTTCTGGATGGAGAGTGTTGTACTCCATCTCACGATCAGGACTAAGCCTGTACAAACACCTACATAAAAATTATTAGAGTTACCAACCAATTTATATCACGGTAATGCCATTGATTTTCACTGGAAATATACTGGCTATACATCAGCTAAAGAACTGGCTTGCAAATTGAATTTCTTTTCTGAGGCGTTAGTATTTGCAGACAGGCTTCAGGAGAACAAATGTGCAGACGTAACATATAAGTAGAATTTGATAAAGGCTTTATCAGCTTCTGAGACTGAAAGACACCACTGTAGGCAACAATTTTATGAAGGAAAATGCTGTCTGTAAGGCATACTGTTCTTATGAACATCAGATAATAAACAATTTTTTTTTGTTTTTTAAATTTAGAAACTGGCAACTCCTCCTCCAATTATATGCTTAGAAATGGTGTGACTCTAATGGAGTACAGACAACATAGTTAGCCCCTGAAACAGAAGAAAAATTTTGGGAAAAAAAATGACATGCCTTAGGCTGCCCCAGATGGGTCTGTTTGACTATAGCCATTAATTGCTGCATACATTTTCTCAGAGTAGATGCAGGTACCTTACAGGGACATCTAGGAACTACTTTTGCTGTACAATAGAACAACAGTCACTCAACCATCCCTCTATTAAAACACATTCTTACTTTTTTGTTCTTGCTGCTTGCATTGAGACAGAGTCCAATTTTATCAAAATTAATGGGAATGATCCTACTGATCTTGGTGCCCTTTGATTCAGATCTATTAGGGCTGGCTCAACTCCAGTTCACAATTTTTTCTCCATTATGCTTGTGAAGTTTTGCTCCAGTGAATCTGGTGCCTCCTTGAACACTTCATTCCTTGCCTCCAAGTACTCTGTTCACCTTCCCCAACAGTGTGTCTTTTAAAAATGAGCTTTTTCCAGGTTCAGTTTTCTCTTGAGCCCTGCAGATGGAACAGGGTGCCGCAGCTAGATGACGTGTAGAGTCCCTGTTGATTCCAGATTGCTTACAGATTTCTGCTAGGTCCTGCGGTTTGCTTCATGAATCATGCCAGCCTTATCTTTGATGCTATGAAAGAGCTCTGTGCCCTGGTGAGGTGATGGCTTATGAATGAAAGCAAAAGCAAGAGCTAGTGAATGGGCTCGATATGGAAGAAGAGTATGACCTGCAAGAAATGTATATAAAATCCAGAATTAATTCACTCTAAGAGAGGATTTCTATTGGATATGCTGAATCATATTCCTGTATAATTTAAAGAGTCTCTAATATAGCTTCCTGCAGTCATGTTGAAACCTGTTTTCAAAGTGAGCATTTCCTAGGACCAATGAAACTTCAGCTGGAACTGACAAGGAAATAGACAGTTCAAGCATAGTATTCTTGGGCTTTCTCCTCACAGCAGTGTATTGTGGGGTGACATCATTCTGATTTGCTACAGTGGATTTTTCTGAAGCAAAGACAAAATTGAAAAGGGTAGGGAGGCAAGGGGAAAGGATGCCTAAACATAAGAGTGGCTATCGTAGGCCAGCCTTAGACTAGTCTAGACTAGAGATTGGTAGGGGAGGAATTAAAAATAGCAAGGATATAATTTTACTTTTCTTTGTATAGCCCTTTCAGCTTCAGGTATTTGCTGGCTGAGATGCTTCCTCAGTTTGTTATTGTATCTTTGCATTCAATATATTAAAAAAGAAGGAAGTCGGCAGGAAGAGAAATAATAGCAAAGGTGTTGCACGAATAATAGCTTGAAAGTTCAGATGGTGCTCAGGAAACAAGGCTATGATGACCTTATTTTCTATTCTCATCTGACCTAATCAGAACACTTTTAGGGCTAAAAAATTGAAGTCAGAGCAGTGTGCTGGAAAATCCTTGCAGACTGCTCTAGTTGAAGAGGTATGATGCTTTGAATATGGAAAAACCTCTTAGGTTATAATTGGTGTCCCTTTGTACTTCTTTTCATGCTCACCCTTCACCCCCCTCTGCTGGATTTGGCTGGAGTAGAGTTAATTTTCTTCATAGTGGCAAGTATGGGGGGGAAAGTTTTGGGTTTGTGCGGAACACAGGGTTGATAATATAGAGATGTTTTTGTTAATCCTGAGCAAAGCTTGCACAGCATCCAAGCTTTTTCTGCTTCTCATATCACCCCACCAGGGAGGCTGGAGGTGCACAAGAAATTGGGAGGGGACAGAGCTATATCTAAATATAATGCTCTTTTGAAGAGGAGATGAAGGCAAACAGCACAGACGAGGTCTTCATAGTCACAGCTTCCCCTAAACTTATATCTCAAGCACAGAGGGATGCAGGGGGGCCTCAGGCATGGGACTCTGCACATTTCACATTGCTTCTGCAGCAGTTGTCTTCTCTGGAAGGTGCTCTGGCTGCATGATACACCTCCAGGAAGTGAAACACAGAGAGACAACCCTATAGGTGCATATGGGGGAAATGACGACCCTACGGTCTGTACTGTGGAACAGCTTGGGCCAGAATTTTCTCCCCTTTGGGGTTCTTGAAGCTCATCCAGAACATAAATTAACCTGAGCATGTAGTGTGGACGTGTGCAATACAAGCAGAAATGATGGCTTGCTTGTGCCCAGGTGCAGCAGAGAGGGTGCACACAGAGAATGAGTGCACAAGTATGGCTGCAAGATTTTGCAGAGGTGGGTTTTGCCTTGTGTGTCTATGCCAGCATTTAGCCTTTTTTCTTATGTTCTAAGTAAAGACTAAATTTTATCTTGACTGTGCTAAAATTACACTTGAAATATGAAGCTATGTGCTGTGAAGTTGCATTAAAATGCACTCTGATATGCATTTGCTAAGGGAACGGCACATTTCTTCTACAAAACACAAAGCAGGATTTCCCTTTAGTCAGGTTTACACAAAGAAACTGATTGTTTTCCTGCCATTTTTTTTTCTCTTAAAAATTCTTCTTTTGCTAAGGAAAGCACTAGTGAAGCCCTCATTCCTATCAGAAAAGCAGTCAATTCTCTTATTTCCAGGAAGGCAACACTGTCTCCAAAGCATCAGGTAATCAGCAGCTTACAGCATACTTTGGAATTTGGTACAAATGAGAAAATCACTATATTATAAAAAAAGACATCATGAAATTGCTCTTTATAACTGCTTATTATTCTGAGCAGAGCTTTAATTTTCTTCTGCAGTATTTGTACATTAAAAAAACCACACCAAAACAGAAAAAAGCCAGTGAATTTTTATGTATTTATATGATACATTTGCAGGAAGCAGAGCAAACTACGAAAGCCGTGATATGAGTGTGGATTGAAAGGAAGTAGCACAGAAGGGTGACATTTATTAATTTACAGATGGTATTACTCTAGCTGCCTGAAACCATAGTGATCTGGTAACAGACATGGAACTCCAAATGCCTGAAGCAACCCCAGATGTCACAGCATACACTCCAGGGAATATAATTTAATAATAATTTATATGGCAAGTATAACACTTGTGAAATATGTCATTCAGCACCATCACTGTGCACATTCCCTGGTGAGTAATTTAAGAACATATAATATTTCAGAGCTTTGAATCAAGAGAGAGATGATAATTAGATTCCTACTTTAAATCAGGTATATGAAGGGGAAAGTTAATCAACTCAAAAAGATAATTTAGCAGATTTAGATTCTCTAATGACACTTCTAATTAGAATTAGGGCATTATTTGGGACACATATAAAATTGCTAATTATTATGAAAATATTTTCAAACATGCTGCAGGCTCATGGGTGAAAAAAGTTTATGCAAATCTTGACAATAAAACCTGTCAGATGCTCCATAGCTTGTTATAAGAATCTGTTCTGAGCATCTATGGGCTTCATGTTAAAAATTGTGATTGGAAAATTTTCATTTGGGGCACCTGGCTCCTGAACTGAATCTTATGCCTACTGAAGAGGTCTATGGGATTTTTTGAGAAGGGATCCCTTGTCTTTCTAATTGTGCTCTTCTGGCTGTGGTCCCTATAGTTTGTTAATTGTCAGGAAAGGCAGTAAGATTGAGGCAGAAATGTCTTCTCTTCCTAACACTGTTTGGTGTGCTTCAAGTCAGTGGAAAGAACTGTATGACTACAGCAGGGCTTAGAAAACACTTTGTAAATCATCCAGAAGAAAAGCAAATACATTTAAGACAAGTCTTAAAAGGAGGACAATATTTTCAAAGTGAATATTCTAACCACTAGATTAAAGCGTGAGCCCTATGATGCATGTCTCAGCTTCTCCAGAGGAAGTAGTTTTGTTTGGTGAGCAATAATAAACTGAGGAAAACACCTCAACACTGAAAAAAAAAGGGGCTTGATCTAAACCTGTAAAAGAGAAGGCTGAGCTGTGCCCACGTTAATCCTGAATGCTGCTGCACACCTTAGTAACAGAAGCGGCTTTCTGTCTTTAGAGGACTTTCAGACTCCCAGATCCTCATTTAGTCAATATAGCATTAAAGCTTGTGTACTTGTTCAAGCACATGAGGGATCTACTGCTGCTGATTTTAAAATGCTTTAGATATCCCTTGCCTCACATCTGTCTCACTTTACTTTAGGCAGCTAGAAGTTACATCAACTAGTCCATCTCCTAGGCTTTCTCTGAAGTCAGTGGAAAGAGCTGAGGATTTTCAGGGGACAATTTATCCTCCTCTTCTAGACACTAAGGACAATATGAGTCACACTTCTGAAGGTGCTTCCCTTTCACCGTTGACTACAGAGAAAGTCAAGATATTTAACTTTTCGTCAGCTAGTGAGATAAATTCCACCCACGGTGTCTGCATTAGGCCTTGTGATTTAAAGAAAACTTATACAATATACGACCTTTGCATGGTCTCATTTAAGGTACAGAAGAGGAAAGGTTTTTACTGTACATCATTAAATCTCATCTCTATATTCTTCTTTTATATCAAGAAAAAAGGAAAGTATTTAACAAAACAGTGCAAAGCCAAAATGTGCACTTTTGCCAAACACAGAGAAGTATTTTTTCAAGGGCATTGTTATAAAGTGGAAAGTTTGCACCATCATTCAGGGATGTACTGGTGGAAAAGCTCAATGCCATCCTTTTTCCCATGAGTTTTATGTTCATGAGTCAATGTTCAAGCTAAGGGTCAGGGTGGTCTCCTTGCTCTTTGAAAAGTTACATTACTGACAAGTACCAGAAGAGTGTCCCATTGTATAGCAAGTGAGTTGCAGAGACCAGCTAGGATTGCAATCATTCCAGTGCAGTTTCATAAACAGGCTTTCTTGAAATAATCTTCAACACACTTCAAATGCTACTGAACTGAGTAACCAGGAGAAGATACAATTCCAGAAAAAACAGAAAATCCAGCTAGACAAAGGACCAAGTCCAAATCTTAACACACATGAAACTACCTCATGAATAAAAGATCTGTTGTCTTCACCTTGATCATGTAGAAATGCAGTGTACCCACTTCATGCTTATGCAAAGTATCAAAATGATTTATTGCAGAATGAGAGTTTTATAGTTTGCTTCACATACAACAGGCCTTCAGACTATGTATGTCCTTTGATAAAAACACTGTTTTCCAAGCTTTTATTCCCGGTTCTGCTTTAGCTTCTTTACTCTTTTACCCAGCTTGTAGATAGAGACAGAGTGCGTCCCATACCTGAAGTTGTATTTTGAGAAACAGGAAAATCTCTGATGGTGCAGTATTTCAAAGGATCTCCACTCATGTGCAAGATTGTTTTTATAAAATAAGGCGTAGCATGGCCATGGCTGTTGCTGGCCCCTTAGGGAGACAAAATAAATAGACAAGTAACTCAGGGGTATTCTGTATACCATGGAAAATCTCAGCTGGACATGCAAACCAATTTTGTATCTGCTAAGTTAAATAATGTTCCTCTGAGCAGTGAATGAAAATCTAAACCTAAAGTTTTGTCACACCATTGTTTAAAGGATTAGGTTAAGTAGGGGATATGGAAGTGGTAAAACACGGCTTGCATCAACGCCATTAAGGAAACAGGTTGACACATGGGCAAAGATAAATATCTCTGTGAGATTCTAGAGATTGATCTCTTACAGAGGGGTGGAGTAGTCTAGACTGAGATTTTTAGTCTTTTAATTTGGATGTTGTAAGTACGTTTTAAGTTTGTTACTGTGGTTTGCCTTATAATGATAAACTATTCTGCCATTAGGACTGTGCTCTCTGTGAGAAAAACTCTTTGATACATTCAGAAGTACTAAAGATGAAAGCCCATTTGTGGTTGTCAGAATTTAGTTTTGTTCCTTCTTTGCATCTGAGTGCTGAACATAATAATGTTTTCTTCTGAGGGAGAGAAACCACAAGGTTAATTACATAGAAGTGGAAAATATTCAAAATAAAATGTGTTAAAGTTTAGTTTGATAGTTTTAGACTTTAAATACTATTTACTCGAATCTCAAAGTAAAAAGTATTTAATAGGATAATGCATATTGTTAGAATAATTTGCTTCCTTCATATCTTTTTAAATCCCAATAACATATGGATATTTCATCATAGCAAATTAAGTACGAAGCAGTAGAAAGTTTTTGAGATAATTTCTTCATCATTATCTACAGGATCATTATAAAAAACCCCATAAAGTTGGTTTCAAATATCAATTTTGCAAGTCAAACCATGAAGACGATATTTTTTGAAATAAGAAATACCTAATATCCCCTTTCATTAAATCTGATCGCTATTAGACTCCTCAAAATGATTTGCTAATATTTCTTTACGGTATCAAGTCTCTGTTATAAAAAATACTTTTTTACTCAAATGTCTGATGCTTTCAGCTGAAATGCACATTTGCTTTGCTTTCATGCTTAAGTATCTATTTTGAGGAATCAGAACCTTAGTAAAATAGTAACACTGAATATGTATATAGTATATATCTACATGTATGGTGTACTATTAAATGATGTCTGCCATTATGTAAAGCATTAATTTTATCATGGCTTTAAATTAAATCCAACCCAAATAACATCTTTCCTCACGAATCAGATCCAAACCCAAGCTATTATTCCAGAGCCTTCAACCAAAATCCCCAGCACTGGTGGTTTCCTGTACAAGATGATGGTTCCACTGCAGCATTTCTGGGAAGTACTTCAAAGCAACTCCATTTGATGATATTAAATGTATTCCCAATGCACCTTCAGTTTACTCTCAACCGAAAGGCATCCCATGTGAATGCTACAAGGCTGCTCAACAATCTAAACAAAAAAACATCAATGGGAGCGAGTTTCATTTCCAGAACTGCCCTTCTGACTCAATGCAGGACCCAGTTGTGGATGGTGATGTGGGCAGCCTCTACACACCTAATACAAACTCATTCAGCTTCAGCCCATGTTTGATTTTAGGCTGCAACTTAGAGGTCTTTAGGCTGAGGAAACCAAAGGCACTCTTCAGTCTCAGTTTCAATTTACCCCTCCCCTTCTCCCCAAGCAGAGCACTGTCACCTCTAATATTTAAAGACTAGTGCAAACCTACAGGTTTTCTCCAGTTTTTCTGCTACAAAAATGAGCTTTTGGGAGTGGTACTGGTCTGGGAAAACCACTGGGGTTTCAGCATTAGACTAGAAAATGGTTTAACTATCCTTCTTTTCAGAAGGCCTCCACTCCAGTCTGATAAAATATTTTATTTAGTCACAAGATTTATTTGAACAAGAATTAAGCCAAAACTACTTATTTATTTAGCTCTTACTATAAAATGTCTGTTTTAGTCCATATGTCTTGTTTTTATTTTATTTTATTTTATGGATGTCATTTCATTAAATCATACATAACATTATTGCCTCTTGAGTATGTTATACATGACTGATTAACCTAGTGCAACCGATTTGCCTCAGCACTGATTTCCCAGCTTTGCTCTACTGAAGAATATTTTTATTCTCAAAAAAGGTGGAACCATAAATCCCTGAGATATGAGTGCAATTAGTCTTGTTAACTGCTGCTCTAGCCAGTGATCTTTATTAGGAGCTTGTCTTCTACTGAATACTCACTGAACTCAAGACTCTGGTACCTGAACACTGATCTGCCACTGCTTCTTCACAAGGATTTTGTGCTCAGCTTCTAGGTCCTGTTTTGTTCAGTTTATGACTAAAAGGTAACCGTCAGGGAAAGCAAAAAATCCTCCAAACACTCAAGAATAAGCCTGCAAAATGTTCCTTTTCATTCACACATTCTTAGTTTACAGGATCTAAAGCTTTGCTTCAACTAACAATATTTAGTTCCAGAAAATATTCAGTTCAGGTGGGTTTTCTTAAACCCTGGACAGCTATAATCTGCAGTCTGAGTTACACTATTCTGCTCTTTCCCAAGTGTAAGTATAGTTTAAAATTATTTACTCCTGCACTCAAGGAAAAAATCTCCATCATAGAACTACAATGAAAAATACAGTAGTAAAAAGGGCTAAATACACTCACTTCTAATACTTAGAAGAATTGTACCTCTGGTACAATGCCATTCCAGGGACATGAGGTCACAAAGAACTCGACAATAAATACTAAGTGAGAAGACACCGTTTTGTTTCCTACTGTTAAGTCATCTTGATTCCAGCCTTTTGGTTTTCTTCTTTCACCTGTGAGAAAAGGTTACACCAAAGTGCTTTTGCAGAAGTCTTAAACAAACAAGAAAACCCCCCTCAATAAAACCCACAAGCAAACAAACAAACAAACAAACAAAAGACAAGTACATTTGGATTTGCTTCTTAATTGCTTTTCCTTAAATACATTTGCCTTGCTCTGCCTTCACAAAACCAAGATCAGTGGTGAAATTAAGAGAAGGAAAGACATGTACAGTTTTTCTGTGTGTTCTTTGCTTAGGCTTTGAATCAGATCTATTAATGAAAACTGAAACTGAACTTCCACCAAAATTAGATTATTAATAAATGAGGAAATTGCAAGTTCTTCAGTAACCAGTTGTTATCAAAGATGTGAATCTGACTGGTGAGAAGCATTAGCTACAAGCAGTCCACCTTCTAACAGGCAAGGTGGTCCAAAGCAGCAGAAAAAGCAGCTTCAGAAAGAGGTCCTTACACATGTATAGGTCATCCTTTAATGCTGAACTGAATCTAATGCACGCTGCAGCACACTTATTTGTAAAGTTGGACGTTCCCAAGTTCAAAGCTAACCTTCCAAAACTTGACTCATTTAAATGTGTGGAAAAATAGAATCCTATTACTGTGATATTAAAAATTTATGGGCACTTTCAAAGATTCAAAATTTTTAGTTGAGGCAAACACATGAGTCACCCTTTTGCCTGAGCTTTCTTAATAGTTTTCTGCTGCTTTAGCATTACCACGTGTACAACATTTTACAGACAATCTCTGTGCAGTCCGGAGGATAAATATACCTAATATTCACAGGAAATATTCATGATATGGAAACGTTTATTTCTTGATCTGGTTTGCTTCAATTCTTTGCAAGATGTTGCCGATGCTTCTGGAGAATGTTTAACAGCATTTCCTCCTTTGTGCTTCTTTCTGACAACAGCTGAGTCAATGGTCATATGCTTTGTTAAGACATGAACTAACTGTTATGACTTCTCGATGACATTTTTTTTCACTTTCAAAGAGTATTTCTTCAGAAAGGTAAAGTCATTCCCTCCTGACTTGACAGCATACCCCAGAAGGCTTCTACATGGAGCTAAGAAATCTGAGTACTTCTGAAATGCTGAGGGAGTCTTGCCAATTCTTACTCCCTGACAGACATATTTAACTTTCATTTAACCATAAACCCCTTGCTTGTAATACTGAAAAATATTAATCCAGAAGCTTCTTCTTTCTCATCAGAATAATTTATTCATTTTTCTAGTTTAACAATTCACTGCAGAAAAAAAATTTGGCAAAACAAAGTAACATGCATGTATAATTCTGACTGGTTATACGACTTTAAAATATACCTTTAAACATTTTTCATAAGGATATACAATTAGAGACAAAAAGCATACTTCTGAGATAGTGAAGACTGAATTGCCGTGCTTCAGATATTATAAAATTCATCCAGAGGGATTATCTATTATCTAACAAATGGCTGGTACTCAAAACCTCTCCTAAATTTGTTCCAGGGCTTAACTGTCCTTTAAATTAGAAATGTATCTTATTTTAAATAAGCCTATTGCTTCTTACACTGTTCCCTATGGATAATGAAGAATGGGTTGATTCCCTTTTTGCAGCATCCATTTATAGATTTAAAGACTACAGTATATTCTACCTTAATCTAGTTCTAAACTGTGTGAGATTTTTGAGTCTTTCCCTTCAGAAACTTGTGACGTTTTAGATCATTCTCTTTTGAAGTATCTGTATGATATTATGATTATCTTGAATGACAGAACTGAAAATCACACAAGGATACAGCTTGGACATGACCCTTATGCATGGATTCAAATATCCAATATGTGGCACTTCTGTTTACACACCATAATAGATACTATTTATGCTTCTATTTCAGTCATCCTTTGGACTCCATTTCTCCTACTCTGTCTCCCCCATTTCCCTGAGGTCCTGGCTGAGGTCCCTGGAGCTTCTTCTGGCTGCTGTAGTAGACCCACAATGGGAGTTATGGGAAAGTAGAAACTGCCCAAACATGACAGGCAGAGCACGAGTAGGAGTCACTTGGCTTCTCACCCAGTGACTAGTGTCTGGGGAAGAGGCCTTGAAGGTCATTGCTACACACTAACAATGAAGTTTCTTCTCCCAAGGATATAATCATTAAATATTTAATTGAGATTTCTTTTTAAGCTTGGTTTGTGTTACCAAAATCATGTAAAAAATGAATTTTATTAAAAAATTATATTACCCTGCCCAATCTACTAACATATCCTTACCCATGAATATGAATGGAATGTCATCTTGAATAATTTTTCATATATCATAAAGAAAATAATTGTATTAATTGTTTGCATTTTTTCAGAAAATAGCTCAAGCCAACATCATTATGGGTATCCAGTTTTTGGAATGAGGCTTAACTTTTATTCTGTTGGGTCTCTGACTCACTTTCTTCGTAAAGCACCTGAGGACATTTCATCTTGTGTTAAATTGCAAACTTATTTTCTGCAGTTCAATGTGGAACTCTTTTAGCTTCTTTATATGCTTCTATAATTAGGTTAAATTTGCATGATCCATGATGTTGAATGATCCTCAAGGCCATGCTTCCAAATTCTTCAATAGTACCTCATTAAGTGCAAGCCAATAAAATGCAAGAGCTATTGAGTATAAACTATCTCAAGGTATTCTGATACTTCCAGCACATCCCAGCAAAACACTGGCCTGGCTAGACAGCTCTACCTCCTCACTTTGATGTAACACACTAAAACATACTTTTTACCTACAAATAAAAAATTAAGAGCACACAGGAGACAGCAGAGGAATGAAAACACACATACAGGCAGTCAAGCATCAAAAAGACATGAGTTACAGAAAGCTGGGTTTGTATCCTCCACTCTTGGATAAGCTGCTGCTGGGCTGGGATTCTGTTTATATTACCTGCCTGTGTGCAAGGTTCTATCAAAAGCAGAAGCAAGGATTTTTATATGGAGCCATGTGACATAGCCATGAACATCCAAGCTGTATTTTTTGACAGTTGCAAAGATATATTACAGAGCTCAATAGTCTGTAGGAAGTCCAGGAAGGCATTTTCATCCACTGCCACAGGGAAAATGAAATACTTTCACATTGCTGCATCCTAAGGCACGTGCAAATCTGCAATGAAGCACAGCATATCAGAAGGCACAATAGCTGGCTGTGCTGTAGCTGAGGAGTCCAAGCTGCCTTTAAGGGTATGTGACCAAAGGGTTCTGTGCTTCAGAACATCCCTGTAGTATTGTTACCTACCCTGTTTTCAGAGGTGGTTTGGGGTTCAGGTTAACACAGGTGAAGAACTCTAGAAAAGAGCCTGCAACCCCTCTTCCCCAAGATCTCTTCATCTGGCAGTGCCATGCCAAAGCAGAAAGGGGAGCAGGGACTGTGTGACCACATCTCTGTGAACAAGCCTTCTTCTACTGCATATATCTCTATCAATCTTGTTCTTTCCACAGCGTGGAAGACAAAACACTGTCAATCCTCATGGGCATGCCCCATTGTCCTGTAAATGCAGCTTTACCTGCTTTCAAAATATGGTCTGCATACTTTCCAGGACCTGTATCATGCTTGTAATCTGATGGCAGCAATTATAAATTTTTTACTCACCATCTCACCGCTGGAGCAATGCTGGTTTGTCCTGTGGGATGGACTTATTTTAAAACAGGCCATGAATAAATGCATTAATATCTCTACAGCCACCTTTCTGTTCCCTCTCCTGCGAATGAAGAAGAACCATGAACACATCAGCCTGTAAATTTATTTTTCACTTCCTCATGAGTTGCTTCTAAGGATGTGGAATAGCCCTGGGCAAGTCCCTGGGCTTGTGAAGGCTTTCAGGACACTGTTACAGAGACTCACCAAACGAATACCATACTCTCCATCTCTTCTTAATCACAACCGATGGCCATTGGAACACAAAAAATGTGTGCTGCAGTACTTGAAAGGAAAAAATGAAAAATTTTTCTTCAAGATACACAGCAGTTCTTCCACTTACTGTTTATTTTTTTAAGCAGGTGACTTGAAATACAGATGCAGTAGAATCCCCTCTCTGGACATTGTGAAAGAAAAGGAAAGAGATTCAAAAAATACCAATTGCAGAATTTCATTCTGGTTTTGTTTTTATTCCCTCAGCCCAATATGGAGACCCAAATTTTCTGCTCATGGTAGCTGAGTACAATTGCAATGTTTCATGTACAGGAAATAGAAGCAAACACATGCACTGCTCACTGTGCTGACATGGGAGGTTGCCACTTGCACTTCAGTGAGCTGGCTGAGGTGTACTGTACCCTTCCAATAAGCTAAATTGTACTGCCCTACTGGTGATTGCAATTTAACTCCAGCCTCAAATGCATTCTTTTCTAACCATCCACAAAACTGAAATTTGTGTGCACTCTGCCAGGTCACTTTTCAACTGTGGAAATGTACTTTCCTTGCCTTGAAAAATGTGAGCTGATCTTGCATAACTATCCGTTCAGAACAAAGCTGGAAACAGCATCTTTACAATCCACTCCACTGACCTTGCTTTCTCCTACTTTTTTACTTTCTCCTACTTGTTAGGGATATTTCCTTCTGGCTCCTGCTGTCCTGTGGAGCCTGTCACTTAAACCCACCTGATGCAGAAGAGGAAATAGATAGTCTTTTATATCAGTCAGCAATAGATGCTCTCAGCCATCTCTATGCATTCTTCTTGCTTTTTAGCATCTCATGTGCAATTGCTTTCCCACGTAGGACCAGTGAAGTTCTGTGATGGAGCTCCTTTGTGCTCTGGGACACTCTGGTTCACACATGACAGCTGTCACTACCAGCTGACAGTGACATGTGAGGAAGCAAAGGCCACCCCAGAGGATTGCAGTGCCGCTCCCTTAGGTTTCGTATGCTTGATTCCCTGGGGGTGTATCAGCATTTCCATGATTACTTCTAACAGGTTGTAAAATTAACTCAGAAACTTCTTAATAGTGACATGTGGTTATAGACAGGAAGCAATTTTTTGTCCCCAGTGAAATTATTCTTTTAGTGTGCATTTTAAGTGACATAAAAGTAAGTTCAATTACTATGCTACTTGGGCTTTGGACATATTTTCCAGATTTCTAATGGCTTTAAACTAAAAATCACTTGTCTTTGGCAAGTGATTAATTAATTATATTTGAAAATTAAATCTGTCAAGATAATGAAGTTCAAAATTCACTGCTGAACATAAAGAATATTACTCTATGTGATTTTCATAACATTTAGAATTCTGTCTGGATAGTAGTATAATTCCAGAACACAAGCTAAGTTTCAAGGGAGCTATATTCCTTAAATTAATAAAAAAAAATATTTAGGAATTTTCTACATTGTTAATTCCCCATCCAAGATGGTCTGATTAAGAACACTGTTGTGCGTTAACTCTGGGAAGGGGGTTAAAGCCACACAAAAGCACTTACTCATTCCTCTGCACCAGGATGGGGAGAGAATCTGAAGGGTAAAAGTGAGAAAACTTGTGGGTTGAGATAAGGACAGTTTGATAGGTAAAGCGCAAGCAAAGTAAAACAAGGAATTCCTTCACTACTCCCCACAGGCAGCCAGATGTTCAGTCGTTTTCAGGAAAGCCAGGCTCCATCAAGCATTAGCAGTGCCTTGGGAAGACAAACACCATCAGTCTGAACTTTCCCTCTTCTTCCTCTTTCTCTCAGCTTTTATTGCTGAGTACAGCATCATATGGCACGGGATACCCCTCTGATCAGTCAGCGTCTTTTGTCTCCTCAGTGTCCTCTCCCAGGTTCTTGTGCGTTCCCAGCCTGCTGGCTGGTGGGATGCAGTGAGAAACAGAGAAGCCCTTGATGCAGTATAAGCACTGCTCAGCAACAACTAAAACATCAATACTGTTTTGGTCACCAATCCAAAATATAACTCTGTGCATAAGTTACTATGAATAAAATCATCCCATCCAAAAGCAGTACAAACACTAAAAAATTTTCTGTTAATCTGAACAAAAATAAAAGGAGAATGAGGGCAAGGAAACTAAGAAGTTTCCTTTCTTCTTCTTTTTAGGGATATTTCCCTGTGTTGTCCATTGCTATGTGGAGTCTATCACTTAAAAGCACTTGGATGCAGACAGGTCTCTTTCATGTCTAGCAATAGAATACAAGTCAGTCATGATTTGGATGTGCATATCTCTCCCCCCAGATTAAAGCAGAGTGAAGGAGGTAACTAACAAAAAACTTGTAGATGACTTGCTAAGGCTGTCTGCTCCAGCTCTCCTGGTGGATGATAAGCCTAACTGAATATTCCCTGGTAATATTTTTCATGAAAATGCTTTAGTTCTTGGATTAATTTCAACTTGTTATATGTTTTATAGAACTTTAAAAAATAGGAATACATATTTCCTAGTGGATTTTCCTCTGTCTCCATTTAATGTACCACCATTTTATTTATTTGCTTCTGGATCTTTGCTGTTATCAGTCTTCCCCAATCCTCCGAAAATGATAGAAACAGTGAATGAAGAGCAGTACTGTTGGATATCTGTGTCTTAGAAAAGATAGATCTAGAGCTAACAGCCATCCTTTTTCTATTTCTTACTAAGCTGAGGTGAACATCTTAGATGCAGACATCCGAAATTCAGAAATTCAAATTGGGTCATGAGAGTTCGAAAATTTCAATAAAGCCTGATGTATTTCTGATTTGAATTTCTCCTATCCAGACAGAAAGAGAAACCAAGGGACAATTATCTCAGAATGTCTTTATTGTTTTGATGTGGGACAAGACAATTTGTTGATTTTTTCTTGCATTCAGCCTTAAGAAAACACAGAGGAACATATTTACTTAGCTTGTTCTAAGTGAAAAGGAGGAGCCATTTATTTCTAAGCAGTCTCTACGGAGACCAAGGATAGACTCATTAACTTTAGCTTAATCTACAAATCACACTGACAGTCAGTATCCCACAGAAAAACACTTCCCCACGACAGTGGCAAATTGGTAAATAATCACCTCTCCATACTCCTTTTGTTTGCTACTCTCTTCTCTATTTTTGGGTAGGGATGAAGATAAACAGTCATTTTCCCAGCAGAAAAGGGACATCTCAGAACTGATTGGGAGTACCACAGTTTTGGATAAATAAGCAAGAAATTTGAAAAGAGTCTTTCTGTCTGTCCAGATAGTTACTGAGCTTCCGGATGTAATAAAGAGTGCCAGTGTAAGGGTGACTAACTGATGATGCTTTTCAATATAAGTTACAGAAACAAGGCAGTATTGCTTCTGTACTTTTAAAATGAAAATCCTTCTCTTGTTGAAATCAACGGAAGTCACACACTTAACATTCTGCTCAGAAATCCTGTTCCTCTGAGTCATCTAGTAAGACTGCTAAGCATTTCACATTATGAATTCTTTTTTCAGAGACAAAACATATACTTGACAAGTATATGTTTCAATATATTGAATTGATAAATATTTATAGACATTTCTAAAAAGTGTACATTATCTGCCATATTTTTCAACATATTTAAAAGAATATGTATTTCATTATCTTACAAATACATTACCATGTGTTTTATTTCTGCCAATATCCAGATGCTCTTCCTACAGGATAGATTCCTTTTGCAAGTGAATTAATTAGAGAATTCTTCTTTTTAATAACTGTGACTCCTTTTCTTTATCTATTTCTTTAAACCTGTCGTCCTCCCCTATTACCTATTAACGTGATATGGCAACTAAAGCTTTGAAAAATCCTCAAAGCTTGAAAGTGCTTGAAACATTTTTTGAATACAAAAATATGTTTATCTTTGTGGAACTTACATATTTGTATAGGTGTCTAACACCCTATATGACTCAATATGGTGAAGTATGAAATAAGGCCATTACTATAAAAGCAGATATGTCTGCAATAATTGATACAAAAACATTTAAATCAGCTTCCATGTTAAATCCCAGGCTTTTACTCACTTGAAAAACGTTAGTTTGATGGAGACCAAAGGTGCGGTACCTGTTCATAAAACTCTGCTTTAACAAGATTTTATTGTTGGGATTCAAGAGTACTCTAGACAGGTCCTTAGTACTCGAGATAAATCCTAATGAAGTATTCTTCTCTCACTGCAGCAGAAGTTATGAAGATTATGTCAAACATCCTTTGGCAACCATCAGAAAAATCCAAGAAGAGCGCCAGTTTTGTACTCCAAATACTGCTTTTAATACTTTGTATATATGAAGTTGACAGGATCATCTACTAGCCAAGGTACAGCAGATATTCAGAGTAGACTGGATACAATACAATTGTCATTTTATCTGTGCACCTCAGAGTTTCAGTAGATCCCATCACGTTTGTCATAAATCAAAACATCTTTTTGTCCACAGTATTACAGGGAAAACTTTCATTATATTCCGAAGTATTATTATTTTCTTCCAGTTACAGTTTTCCATGCTCAGTCATTTCAGAATAGAATATTATTAAAGTAGCCTGTACTCTGAAGGCATGTCTGTAGTATAAAAACAATGGCAACACACAGGAAGACAAAAAAAGATTACAGAAATTCATCCCAAGTGGTGGGTCAAGACTTTTGTTAGTGTCCATGTTATGAAGAGAAATCTCCCCAAAATATTTAATTTTCCCATTTGGCATCTAAGTGAACTTTTGCCATGCAATGAACCCACTGACAGTCAGTGTATGAATCACCCTGGTAATGAATCTAGCACTCCTTGCTATGAGGAGGAATGAGAAGACAGATGAATATGCACAGTGGAGGTTCAAATCCTTGACATGATTCTGGGCTGTTTCTCTAGTAAGCCGTGCAAGGGCTTACCTGTCACCTACCTCTGAAGAACTTGTGGGGCCCATGGGTTCCCTCATATCTCACCCTCACCACTAATTGCCAGAGCAAATGGAGACTATTTACCCCCTCAGGCTCGCATATGTCCTTATGAAAGGGGTGAGAAGGATGTGAAATCAAGGGACATGCTCCTTGCCTCTTCAGATCTAAACCCTGTTGTGTTCTTGTTCCTTTATTGGTTCAATCACTGCCTTCACACTCCTTTGATTAAGGATCTAATCTAATCTCTTTCTAAAGTTACTTAGTCATACCCAGTCAGTGAGCTATTGAGGCAGACTACTCCAAGAAGGTGTTTGTTCTTTAAAGTAGAAGAAACATTTTCTTCTGGCTATAAGAAGGATCTGTAAAGAATATGGATGGTGATACTTTTTTTATTAGCTTTCAGTTAATCATGGACCAAATAATAAGCATTAAAGATGTAAAGATGTAATATCTCAAGTGTCTCTGTCACAGTTAGCAGCAGAGAGAAAAATTCATCTATTCTGATTAGACCAAGGGAAGCATATGTGGTACGATGCAGTCTGATGTATTGAATTCTTCAGGGATTTGCAAATAATACAATGTTCAGTTCAAAAAGAAGTGGCAGCAAACAGGTTGTTGTCTTCTATTTTGTATTAGGCACAGGCATTTCAGGCTGAAATACCTCTTACCTGTGTCTCATCCTGTCAGTTATTAAATGGGGACAAAATGAGCTAAACTTGTACTTGTTTTGATACAAAGACACAGAAAATCAGAAAGCATTCCCATTTCATATCCTAGGTGTCCTTTGATTAACTCCAAGCATGCGAGCATACAGCAGATCAGTCCTTGCAGTCAGTAATCAGTAAGCAGTTTACCAATACTCAGAAGGAGTGGTAAGTCAGGAGGAGAAAAATGTCTCCCATCAAAATGCTTTCCACTTCATCATTGCTGGGGGGAGGAAAAAGGGGAGCTTGGAAAAAATGTTCATGTCTACAACTTTCAGTGAGGATATTTAGAGTATAATGTGAAGTGCTGCTTTTTCTACATCTGATGGGATATAGGTCAGATAGCCTACTTCTAATTTTATGTAGGTCTAGGATATGTTTATAAATATTGTTTCAATGGGATAACTTAGCAATTACCAATACTCAAAATAATTATCTGTAAAATATTCCACAGCAGTGCTGCACATCTTCTGTACATTTCCTTCATATTCTTCAGTGGGTCATTGTGTCAGAGCTCTTTTCAAATTGCTTGTATCACCCTGAGGATACATGCAAAGAATTATATTCATCAGGAATATGTTCTTGTGATCTATCTCTATTGTAATATTCTATTGACACATGCATTGCTACATATATTACTGCATATATTAATACATAATAATACAATGTATTATACAGTGCCTTGGTAGTTTGGAAGCTATACAGTAATCTTCTGTGTTCACATTATGTGAACCAACAGCTGGACACAGTATATGGTTCCATGCGTTCCAGTTGTGGGACAAGAACCTCTGCAAAAAACCAACATTTTTTTCTATTAACACTTATTTCTAGGTTGAAAATGGGGTTTGTTCCTCCTGAGTGCTACCCAGGAAATGAGCAGAGGTATAAATTGAATATGTTAGTATGAAAGAAGTGAAATGAGCATTGACACACCCCCTTTCTGCTAAACTCTCTGAATATCATCACCTCTTCTTTTATTCCCATTCTATTTGTCTCTTTACCCTTAATGCCATCTGACAGAATGGTAAATACCTTAGAGAAGGAACAGGGCTTTTTTAAAAAGCTGCACATGTACTTCAGTCCCAAGTTGATATTCTTAAGCATTATCATAACACTTAATAATGACAACATTTATCAAAGAATTGATGCAAAGATGACCTATTTTAAAATAAATATTTCTCTAGCACATATTCACCCTGGGGATTTTTCCCCTTGTATTTCTTTGCTGTTCCATTAGCCTGATTTCTGTATTATGTTTTTACTACTGAAACATTTAAGATTAAGGAAAAAAAAGTTCCACTACATTAGTTGGGTTTTTTATTACAGAATTTATGATTATAGGAATACACATAAGAGATTGCAATACTTATTAGCTAGGAATAGAGATGAGCACATAAGTATTTTTCCTGTCCTATGTAACTAACATTCAAAGAATCTGTTATGCATATTCTCATAATTATTTTATTTTTATTTTATCTTATTTTATTTTATTCAAAATTTTTGTATTAGTTTATCAATGATATATTTCATGTTTCCAAGATTTTTTTAAATCTTTCTTGCAGTGGACTTGTTAGGTTTGCAATTCGACTCAGTGATCTTGAAGGTTTTTTTCAACTGATTGAATGATTCTATAATTTCTTTAAGTTATTAAAACTTCTCTAATTTTTGGTTCTAATGGCATGCTGATATTCTAAGTTAGCACATTACCCTCACAGATATCTGTGTAGTTGACTGATCTTTCATAGGCTTCTGTAAAATTACTGAATCATATCCTCATTTAAAAACAACTAACTGGTATGAACAGAAATGATTGGGCTTCGAATCAAAATGAGTTTGCTCTTGATTCAAGTCCATCCAATAATCCATTGATTAATTCTTAGAAATTTTCAAAGTCAATAGGCTGTTAAGAGCTTGATTTCTTACTGGGAATAAAACTTTCCTTAAAAGTCTGAACCTGGTACTTAGAAAAAAATGTGTTCATGATATTATGTTGTACAGAGCCAGACTGAAAACAAATATTTTCTAATCAGTTTGCAGTCCCTCTAACTGAAATTGACCAAAGGATGGGAGCAGGATTCCTTAAATGTCCCTGGATATGGCACTTAGTCAAATTAATAATTGAACTAATTAGAAAATACTAGGAGAAATTTAAAAATCCATTATCTTCTTATTTGTTGTATAAATGAAAGATTTAGGTTTGTGTTTTCAGTAAAGATTTTCCTATATAAATGGTACACATGAGAATAAGCTTCCTTTGCAAAACTCTGACCACCAGTGTCAAGAATCTGAGAAGAAGGACAGTGCAGCAGGTTTTCTTTCAGATTTGGTGTTTACAAATGTTTTAATTTCAGAGAAGTGCAGAATTGTAAAATGTTGCATGCAGTAGAACACAGACAGAGTAAATCCTTTTCCTTGGGGATGTTGGAGTCGGGAAGTGAGAAATCAGCTTCCACATCCTTCCTGCATATCTTCTTTCCCTCCCACCCCACTCTCCTCTCTCCCCATCTCCTCCATCTGAGGTTGCCTCCATGTCTCAAGGATAACTTTCTAATATTCATTAGCAAGGAGAATGTTTTTAAAATAACATCCTTCCACACATAGAATGTGCACCTCATATGATCCATCCTACTTTAAAAGTACTCTTCCCTGACAATGAATTACTCTGGACCTGCACAGAACCAACACAGCTGGGAGCAGAAATAGGGAACATTAGAGGCAGGGGTCTAATAAAGGAGCAGGATACAGGAGCAGGGAATTTATTATAACAGTACTGTTGGTAGAGTAAAAAGCCTGAGCTTGCTCATACTGTGCTAGAATTTCCTGCTCAGGTGTCTAGTCCACTCTATTACTAAATTCCTTTTTTATTTATAAAAGATAACAAGAAATTATAATGGTGACTAGTCTGTATTTTACTGCTTTTGTTAAAATGATTGCATAGAAACAGAATATGAGACTCTATGAGTGGCTAAAGGGAGTTTTTCTTAAGTATTTTGTACTTCAGGAAGCAATCAAGGGAACAATGAAAAGATTGGTGAATAAAAAGGGCAAATTCTTCATGGTACTGAAATTTTCCATGAAAACACAGGGTGACATATTTCTGAGGCCATCACCTGAGACAGTAACCTAAAAACTAGATCACTATGATGCAGACCTTGATCAGTCTAACTTGAGAAACGTACAAGCTCATTTACTATACATTTATATCTGTTGGAATCCCTGGTACAAATTATCCTCTTTTCAGGAGAAAGGCAGGAAACATAGAAGGTTTATTTATGCCAGGTTGCTATCACACTCTAAAATTTATCAGGTACTGATCTATTCACTGCCAGCAAAAGGAATAACTATAGCAAATGAATTAATGTAAAAAAAAAAAAGGAAACAAAGCAGTAGAAAAAAAAAAATCTGTGGTCAGTATTAATGATCTACTTTCCTCTTCTTAATTAATGGAAATATGATGTTGCTAGCCAGTCTACTTGATCATAATATTCCCTTAATATTTTTATTTATTTTTTTATTCTTAATCTTGATGGTCTTGGTAACTCTGTAACATCCAACATGCGAAATTGGCTGAGACATGAAGAGTCCCTGTAGCCTCAGCTAGGTCAAGTATTTCAATAAATACTGTGTCTAGATGAAATAATAGACATCAAAAAATTAATGTGCATCAGACTATGTTGATCTAAGGTTTCTGATAGTCCCTAATTAAATAGACCACTCCTACATGTGTTCTTGAAATAATCTTCTCAAGGTGTTAATTAATAAGCACAAATCTCCTCTGACATATTTAGAAGCATTTAACAAAATATGTTTCTAGCCTCCCATGAGACTTGAGCATTATACAGTTATGTGGCTAACTGGTTTCACCCCAAAAAAGACAATTTAATGTAGATCTGAAAGAAGTGGGTTTTTTTATTATCAACAGATTGTTAGCAGAGCCTGGGTTAGACTCTGATATGCTTACTTGTGTAGAGTAACAATGCATATAATTTATGCTGTACCTAAAACAAACCATTCTGAATTTAAAAAAACCCCAGTGGTGGATAAAGGTATCTCTTATCAGAGATAGGGCATCAGATTCCGATATTTACTAAGGCTGACTTGAAGACAGCTTGCTCCTCTGAGCAGGTTTATAAACACAGGTTCACAATTCACTGATGTACTGAATGAACAAACTCCACTTAGAAACGCTGGGCTCCACTCTGATCCCTGTTTCACCAGCTGATGGCCAGAGGGAAGGGGAGTGCATTATTCACACAGAGCCTTCAGGTGGGGCTCATAGCTGCAGTGCCTGGGATGAAAAGGATGCAAACCTTGCTTCATGTGTCATCTGAGTGGGTTCAGGTGGAGCCCACCAGAACAGCATCAAATAATTTCCAGCATCAACAACGAGATACAAGATGGGTCTCACCAACAGCTCAGTGGTGCTCCAAAGGGTGAGGGTGCCACAAGCACAGCTCTATGATGCATGTGTGCAGTGCAAAGCTGTTCTGTACTCGCTAGCCCAGTCCCAGTGCTGCGATGATACCTCATCCCCTGGTAGCAGCTGATCTGTGGGTCATAATGTATGCCTAGGCTTTGTCTACATTGGCTTTTGCTTTAATAATAACAGCAATAATTCATGATTAACAACAACATAGCAGTAGTGAAAAATAGTAATATTCATCACTATTCGCATAAAAATGTCAGCACTGAATCAGACCAAATGTTCTTTTACCCTCACACTGTCTCCTGACACTGATCCGTGCAAATGCTTGGAGCTGTATAATCACTAGGACACATGCAGTAGAAGTAAAGTTCACTAGGAGTTACTCCAGCTATTCCAGCTGGGAATTGGCCCACTATTGCTAAGCAGCCCACTGCAAACCTCCATGCTCCCTGCATGAATTCCCACTGCCTACTGAGTGTGCTATTTGCATCTGGATGTAAACAGACAATTTAATATTGAATATGAATTGCAACGAAAAGCAACATCCAGAATTAATATGTTTCTGACAACTAGGGAGACTTTTAAATTTTTTTTCCCATGAAACTTCTAACTTTTCTCCATTTAGTTTGAGGATATGGTGCCTGTACAAGAGACAGCCTTAAACAAGAAAGAGCTTTGTCTTGTACTAAGATTACATGCAAATGTAAGATGTTGAGTATTGTGCAAGTTTTTTACAGGGCTCAAAAGTCAAACCCACGCTCACCAGCAAGCATTACCCTTGTTTTTACAAAAGCCAGTGATGAGAATAACAATCATAACCTCAGCCAAGAGGATTTTTGCTACAGGAAAGTGCAGGATAGCACCACACACAAAGCTGTTTAGCACATTCCTGCAGGCAGAAATGTTACTTAAGCCTTTGCAAGGAAATACTTGCTCGAGCAATTCACAGGTAATGTCCTAGATATCAAAAGAAGATGTTGCAGTACTGACATTTATTCTTATGTATGACCATGAATATTTCATGATCAAGCAGATTAAAACCTCTCTTAAGTAATTATTCTGAGCTATTTACTACTAAAATCTCTGCTGAGTCAAAGCTGTGTTTTCCATATTGTTTTGGTACAGAATATGGTAAATATTTTTAAATCAACCAAATCAGGACATATATAGCATGTACTCAACTAAACTATTTAACATTGGTGAGAAAAAGTAGTAGTTGTGTGGAATTTATATAATGAATTGTTGTTGCTAATTATGAAAGTAGCTGCATGCAAACAATTTTTCCAGCAATTCTTTCATGCTCAGGAAAACAAGCTGAGTTTGAAAACAAAAATAAAGTTCATTATTTGTGAAAGCCTCGTAAAAGTTAACTCAAGCACCACCCGCTCCCCACCCCCCAATCCAAACATACATTTGTCCTCATCTCACCTCTGAATCATCTGTTCAATCTGCCCTTTCTCCATCATGCTGTGCTGAACTCATTGCTTCAGTCATATGAAATAGGAAGCTGGGAGACAGAAATGTCTTTGCGCAATTCCCCGGCCAGTTCCCATTCAGAAAAAGTAAAATAAAAATTATATGAAAGGACGTCAGCCACCCGATTGTACATAGAGGGACATTTCCTTTCAGTGAGCTAGGCCTATAAATAAGAATCAAACACTTGGTATTTGGAAGCAAAACTGTATTTTTTAGTCTAATAATGCAGGGTCTTGATTCAAAAACAGCCTAATACTCTATATGTTCTTCATGTTATGCTTTCTTTTGTATAGCAGGTGAGCAGGAGTCCCTGCACACACAGTATCTATTGAGGGAGAGCTTTTGCGCACCTGCAGCATTTTCATGCTCCTTTATAAAGATCTGCTTTACCTTGTTGCAAACTCCCAAGAAGCACAGTGGAATATAGTGAGAGGTAGGCAGTGCTTGGGATAAAGGCGTGAGAGTGTCTCTCAGCAGGATGTCTCTCAGGCTGTTTAGCAGCTCTCCTGTAAGTAAAACAGATTAAAAAATCCCAGCTATGGATACCCCCCAAATCCAGACATATCAGGGAGTATACAGTTTGCATTTGTCCTTCACAGCTCTTGACACGACAAAGGTCTAGTTATTAGTTTCAAGTAGCTGGAAGACTTGCACTTTGTGGCAGCTTTGACTTTTTTCCAGGAACTGGAAGAGAGTGGTTCTTCCTCCCAGCTGGGGATTTAGTGATTTTGACATTAACTTGGTTTCATTTCTTTCCTTTAAATACTTTGAATTCTTTATTTCTAGGTAATTGTGCATCAGGACAATTATAGAAAACAGCACAGCCTGGACCCCCAAAGTAGTGAAAACTCAATATTTTAAATTAAATCTGCACCAACTGTGAGGCCTCAGCTCCTTGAAAATTAAAATCACAGTTCCTCTTTCACCTTGTTTTTATCAAATCAGCATTTAGGGACTGAAAGAGTTTTTTATACTAGTATATTTGACTGTGAAGGTGGAATTGCCAACTGCTGAAGCAAGCGCTTCCAACTCAGAGCAATTTCTCTTAAAAGTAGGATTTTTTTAAAAAATTATTTTAGTTGATAGATTCTTATTCATGCCAAATGTGGGCATTTCATGATGCTAACTAAACTCCTAGAGTGAGAAGCAAGTGTAAGAGATGGGCTTACAGAATGTGCTTGCCATTCAGATTTAAAAAACCCCAGAAATGATTGTGAATTTGATCAGTTCAACCATTATAATATTTTTCCTTTTTCTCATAAAATTTGGCAATAGATTCGATATCACAGAGGAAAACATAGGTACAGAATAAAGAGTGTTGAGAACCCATGCAGGATAAGTACTAGGTACTAGGAATGAAACATGGCTATTGATGAATATTAGTGGAAAAATCAGAACAATTATTATAATATTTTTTTATTTTTTACTATCACATTCCATGAAAAACAAGTCCTATTACATAGGAAATTTCCATCTGGATGAAGAATTTAATGTTAATAACAATTCATGCAGCAGAAAGATTTAAAATTCACTATGAAGATTAAATTATAGTACTAAGCAGCAATTGTTTATATTCATTTGCTTTTATGACTTCAAACTGACTCAAATACAGGTAATTTCAATTTACCATGATAGAAAAATGAAAACAATGATGATCCTTGATGATTTATATTTACTCTGTCACATGGTGTGATCATTGTGGCTGTCCTGTCAGGGCCAGGAGCTGGACTTCAAAGATCCTTGTGGGTCCCTTCCAACTCAGGATATTTTATGATTCTACATCTTCCAAAACACAGTGTTAGAATCTCTATGTTATCAAAAAGTTATTAGCCTGTAAAAAATTCCATTTTTCTCTTTATCACTGCAAATAGAAATAAAGTACGTCTGGCAAACATGTCTGGCATAGTGCCAGGTTTTTTTTCTGAGCTCAACAGCTGGCTGCTATACATATATATTATACCAGAAACACTTTGTTACTTCCATTCCACTAACCAAAACCTCTATATGTAGATTGCCAGAGACATGGTTTCTTCTCATAGTTTTGTTATTTGGAGAGCTGTTTGATGAAAACAGGAAACAGTTTCTGATCTAGAGAGTATTATAGGCCAATAAGGAAAAAGACCAGCACCACCACCAAAAAAATACGGACTTTAGAATTGATGTAAGATTTCAAATAATTCTATATGTTTTAGAGAATGTACATTTACAGGCAAAGTGCCTGTAAATCATTTAATTTAAGACATGGATACAGACAGCACTTAAGGAGTCTATGGACAAAAGAAAAGAAGAAACTGAATTTTTGTTACCTTTATTCCAAAATGTTTGTTCCAGAGCACTGCAGAATGCTTTGGTACAGTGACCAAAAGTAAGTGTGCATGAACATCTCAGTGCATCATTTGACCTTTGATTATCACAATGTTTACTGCACTTCTAGACGACACTGCCTCTTTGTTAAATCAGAGTTATCCTCCTGTCCCACGTGGGTAAGCTGGACCACTTTGTAAAACTTCAATGTTATCACTGAAAACAGAGTAAATAATGAGAAAAATGGAATGCTGCGTGCCAGTCCACTTGACAGGAGTGAGGAATGCAGACTTGTAGGGCTTAGCTGGCTCTCTTGCAGATTGTTCCTGTGAAGAAAGGAGCTTGGGGTCAGAGGACGTGTCTGTAGGGCACAGCAGGGAAAGCAGCCAATATTGCTTGAATGAGAAAAGTGCTGTAAGGTGCTCTTCAATATTTGTTGGTAGCAATGCTGTAAACGTGGCCTTCCAGTTGCCATGGTTACAAGCAGACGTTCATACAGACCGGTAACAAAAAAGTGCCCTCCAGTTATTTGTTGCCTGTTTCACACGTTCCCCACTTTTCATAATGATTTACTGCAATTGCTTAGCACTTCTCATAGAAATATTCATCACCGTCTGGGGCTCAGTTTTTCATTCTTCTTCAGCCTCCACTAATAGTTCAGGACATTGAAGAACTGGAGCAAATAGTAACGTTTTAACTTTTTTTTAATATAGCAATTGCCTGGATGTTAACAGGTTAGTTTTGAGTAAAATTTAGGGTTTAAGACAGGGTTTCAGCCATACCGTGACTTTTTTTTCCTTTTTTTTCACCCCTATACATTAAAATGTTAATAAATCATTAGCAAATTAATCTCCTCATCTAGTTTTTCAGAACTGTTTGTCAGCCTCAGTGCCTACTGCAGAGCACACAGACAAGACTGCAAACTAAAGTGAGAGCTGACTTAACTATTTCCAGTTCAAAAAATTTAGAAACTGCAAAAACATAAACTAGGAGAAGCAATTGAAACTTTGGTTTTTCCTAAAACTGTTGTAATGATCTACCATATATACGATTACTAAGGAAAGTACCACAACATCTGTATCATAATTTTAAGCATGTAGGAAGGATATAAGCTTTTTCACTACAACAGACAAGGGGATTTTGTGCCCTAACTTGGTCCCCAGACTGAACATTTACCCTGGACAGAAGAAATTCTGTAACTCTAGCATATTGTTCTCTGTGCATTGGTATCATTTGAGAAAGAAAAGGTACAGCCTGACAGTCAAGATTCAAATTTTTAGTGAGCCTTTTATTGTACTGAGTGACTAAAGCTACAGAAACCACACAGGTAACATCAGGTCAACCTCAAGCCATGACCACCTCAAATGAACAAACTGTGTCTTCCCATGAGTGTGACATGTCCCAGGAGAGACTGACTGGGTAAGGTACTTTTCCTCCCTGTTCCTTCAAATGTGATGCAGATTTGTCAAAAAGAGGCCTCTGGCACTGAGAGAGCCAGGGAGAGCTATTCAAAGTCCTCAACATGTGTATCTTCACTGACAACCCTTCAGTACCACTCAGCATGCAATCTACTATCTGTGATTGTCTCTCGACATCAGTAGTTGAACATCTGTCTGCTGGGGATAATAGCATTTTTAAAGTTAATCTGTATTTGCACAAGCTCTACAGAAGCTGTTTATCAAAGCTTATTAGATGCTTGAATCGCTGGTTCTGTCATATGGTTTTTATTTTTCTTTAATTATAAGCAATATAGCAAGTAATTACTTTAGCAGACAGAAGTGCCCTCTCTGTTATTATGATTTTATAATAGATGCAATAGCAAGTCATGGTAATTTGACAGTGTCCTTCTACAAGTTTTAAACACTTAACCTCCACAGCAGGTTCTTGTTTTCATGAAACAGTCTTTCCCTCTCCATTCTTTCATGTTACTCTTTCCATTGCAGATAGTCCTTGTTGTTGTGGGACAGCACAGTATATTAAAGTTATCGCAGTCATCCCCTGGGCGGAGTTCAAGGTGAATCAGCAGATCGCTTTTTGTGGGGAAAACATGAGGAGCTCCATTCAATACAGCACCCATTGCATACGCCAGTGCCTGTGGATAAACAGTGGCACAAGGCCAGAATGGGAAGGGGATTTTGACACTCTCCTTTGAGAACAGGGAACATGAAACCAGGACCTTCCAGTCATACATGAAAGCAAATTACCAAGGGGAAGCTGTAGCTGGGCAGAAAACATCAGATTTTATGAGAATTTGAAGTTTTTCTTTGTTTGGGAAATGAAGCTGTTGCATATCTGAAGAGCTGGGGAAAAAAAGAAGAGTTAAAATAAGGGAAGGCTGAAAGACAGTGTTGGGAATTGCAAATAGAAGAAAATAATATATGCCAAGTACAACTTGAACACTTACCTTAACAACTTTCATTTTCAGTCAATCTTAAATCTTAAATAAAAATAAGGGAATGTTAATACAATAGTTTTCTATTCATCAATAATAAACAGAATAATTTAAGATTCCGATATCTCAGGTTTGCAAATCAGTTCTCATGGTGAGTCAGAAGGCAGTGACCAAAGCAAATTTATCATGTGAACTGATGCAAGAATGTGGTAAATCCTTCACGATGTTCACAAATCACAGGGATTATTGCTGTGCCTATTTCCCTGAACTTTTGTTCTTTCAAGTCATTTGATTCATCTCAGTCACCCTGCAGCTATTTTACCAGTAAAAAGTACCTGAAACTTCAGGTTTTTTATTCTGTGTCCGTGCATGGGATCTAGACACATACACATATGTGTGTACATGGAGATTGCTTACAGCACCCCAGGCCATCAAGTCTAATCTCATTCCAGCTTCTTTCCCTGTGATTGGTAATCTGTGAGCAAGAAATTCAATGTTCCAGTCAAACAGAACATAGCAGGGGTAGGGATGCAGAGTGACATGTGAGGGTTTAAAAGAGGGGAGAATGAACGCATCCTGGGGTGAATTTGCCAAATCTGGAAGTATGCGATCTAAAATGTGTATTGTATGGAAAAAGTAGCTATTTGAGACCAAGCTTTCCAATGCAGATGAAGATTTTGAATATATAAAAAAGAAAGAGAATTCAAAGTGTGGCAACTCAAAGCTAGGCATATTTACTGTTCTTTGAATTCGGATTTCAATATTTTGTAAAGATTTATCTTCTAATAAGTGACTAGGGAGGAAAAATTTTCCTCAAATACCACTGCTTCTACTGCTATTAATAATGGGGATTTTTTATGTAGATAATGATTATGGAAATCTTTATTACAAAAATTTCCATGTGAGAAAAAATGTATTGAGCGTTCTCTTTGGTTTTGAATTCTGACCCCAAAATGTAACTAGATACAACTTTCCTTTTCTTTCTCCTCAATTATTCCCTTCTGACCTCATACAAGAACAAGATAGAGAAAAGAAATCAAGATCTGGTAAAGAAATACAGACTGGTAAAAGAAACCACCAGCCATCCAACCTGAAAAATCAAGTCATCTGAAATGGAAGGTTATTTACTTGGGATCTCTGTTCAAAAAGAAAAAAATTTACAAGTTTTCCCTTCTTCCACTTCCCACACTAGAAAAACCTTGATTTATATAACAAATATTTTTCCTGGTTTTCTTAACCCTTCTTTCCTGTGCACATTATAAATCTTCACAAATTTTTCACAAATTAATCACGAACTTTTTCATTAAAACAAGTAATCACAGTAGGATGTCATGTGGTGTTTGATATTCATCCATGATCAGTGGAACCAGTGTGAGTCTTTTCAATTATTTCAATGCGCCCTCCATCAAAGCCCCATGTTTGAATTGCAACTGCTTTCATTTATATGCTTTATGATAAAAATTAAGCTATACTTACATCTTAATAATGTTATGAATAAAACAGATTACAAAGTCCTGCAGAGGCAGTCAGGTTTTAGAGATCCTTTGATGGCTACATTAGTTACACCTTCGATTCTGATCTGACAGCACGCTTAAACAGTCATGGCTTATCCACACTCAGTGCAAGTAACCCAAGGTAAGACCTTAAGTCTTTGGAAAAATCCATATGGGAACAGCAGTCCCCAAAGCTAAAACGAATAAATCAAACACTTTTTAAAATAGTGTTGAGATACTCTTGAGAATTGAATTTGTTAGTTCTCAAAAAAATCAATTCCAAAGTCTTTATTAAAAATACATCTGCTTTAATTAGTTATGTAACTTCTTCATTATATCCCTGAGTATCAGAACAACATGAAAGGAATGGGAGGAAGGAGCGCAAGGAATAATAAGAGATGCTGGGACTGCAATACACTTTTGAATAATTTGGCAGGTCTCTTTGCTTGGTAATGACAAACACAGGAACAGACATTATCCAGCCAGCTGCAGCAATATGGCAAGTTACTTTATGAAGGTAAGTTTCACATGAACAAAATCAGAGCCGCAACCAGTATTATTTTAACCCACTAATCCAGGAACAAGAAAATGCTTTCAACAAGTTCATTTTTTTTTGTATTTTTTCAAATAATCACTGTTTTTGGGAAGAAATTTCAAAAAACCCCCACTTAACTGAAAAAAAATGTACCCTGCTTTGTACAACAATCATGTCCTGCTTTGTTAGGGTTTCTTATATGCTCCATTATTTTAGTGTTTGCTCCTCTCTCTCTTTTCTGTTTTTGTTTATTTAGTTTGGGGTTTTGTTTGTTTGATTGGTTGGGATTTGCTTGGTTTTTTTTTTTTTGGTTTTTTTTTTGTTTTGTTTTGTTTTGTTTTTTTGTTTTTTTGTTTTTTTCCTCTGGAAAGAAAAGAACAATGTAGCCCTGAGTACCACAGATAAAAGACAAACACATGGTCTTGGGACATGGGGGGATCAATTTTCACTGCTCTTTTTCATAGTAATACTGTTGTGCCCTTATGCCCAATATTTCATATTGATAGGAGGTATACCACGGTACAGATGACTTTACAGCAGGGATGAAACAGGGATTGTGCTGGCAGCATTGAAAAGGAGAATGGATAGCTTACTTTGGAGGAATAAGCATGGTGGTCACAGAAGTGGAGGGAGTAGCACCAGTCCCCATCACCTCTAAATATCATTAAGACAAACGGAGTGGCACAGGAATTGCTGCCTGCCTATATTCTTAGTGCCTATCAGGTGGGTAATGAACACACTGCTCATAGTCCCTACTCAGCTCTGCTCACTCTTTGTAAATACCAATACACAGAGTCTCATCCTTTCTGTGCAGATGTTTGAGTTACATGGCTTAAGAAATAAACTATGCGCATGACCCTGAAAGTAACCAGACTCTGCCCACCAGGGAGCTTCTGTGTGACTAATTGATTTTCTACTCAGTGTCTCAACCAAAATGTGAAGGATATAATTTGGAGAAATCTTCTGTGTTCTGTTTTTATTCCAGTGATGTTTTGTGCTTTTTAAAAAATTTTATTAATAATCATAAACAAATTAGTGAATTCCAAATTGTAAACAAAATTCTGTAATTCTGCGAAAATTCACAACATTGCATGGTGTATCTTTTGAAATGAAACACTCATAGAAAGTATTTCCTTCATTTCTTCTTCTGAACCAAAACTTCATGCCAGTTTTGGCCAGCTTCACTAAAGTGTGAAATTATCCCAGTTCTGCCCTTTCTGTTTTGGTTTTTTTTTGGGGGGGGGGGGTTTGTTTGGTTGGTTTTTTTGTTTGTTGGTTTTTTGTTTTGTCTTTTTTTGTTGGTTGGTTGGCTGGTTTTTTTTTGTCAACTTGGAATTCATTAAAATATTTGGCTCAGCTGCAGCTCCAGTTTAATTTCACAGGGCCAGGAGAAGAAACATAGATGTGCATAGGGTGTAATTTAATCAGTTTTAGAAAAGGACCTTTCTGTGTAAGGTCCTTGTTCCCACTGCTGGAAGCTGGCAGAGGAGTTACACAGAAGTTAAAATTAATAGGGAAGAGATGCGACTGTCTGTACCTGGGATTTTATATACAGTGAAGAAGCTGAAAGAATAAGCTTTTTTCAGATATTATAATTGCTACACAGAGTTTGTTAAATACATGCCAAGAAAACTTTGAGGCAGACATGTTAGTCTTTAGTCTGCAATTGCAAGTATTGTTTAAGACCAATACCACTTGTTAGCATTCTCACCCAGTAAAAGCATGGTATTGAAAATATCTCCAAAAAAACCCCACATCGGATAGATTGTAATAGATTGCAGGGCCCTCAGCTTAGTCGAAATAAAGCAATAGAATTTAGGCAACATTTTTTATTCAAGTCAGATCATTGTCATGCTTATTGAATGCAGAAATTACTTAAAATTCTTCCTAGAAATCTGAAGGGGTTCTTGCACTCAGAAATTTCAGATGACAGTACCATTTTTCTTAAATCTCCCAGGCCCTTTTTAATAGCTTACTTTCACTCTAAAAAGAAAAATAGCTTTTTCTGGCTAGACTTACTCTTCACATTGCTGATAAATTGCAAACTGATTTGACAATTACTCTGAATTAAAGATAGACATGTCAAACAGATCACTTAGAAGCTGATCAAGAGCAAGTTAAAGTGTCAGGATGTAAAATAGAATTAATTAAAACTAGGAAATGGCTGTAGATTTTTTTCCCATGAATAATTGTGATTCTGACTATACAAAGACTCACAAGAATAAAAAAAGCCTCAGTACAAAAAATAGTTTATATCTCCACTTTTTAAAAAAACAATACTACTTAGAGGGCTCTGAGTACTTTTAAAACAAGTGATTTTGTGCACCAGTTCCTCATTGTGCATCTCTCTACATGAATCCTTGCTTGCCTTGAAAACTCTCTAAAGTTCTCCAAAAGGACCGTCAATATGTCAAACTCAGGAGCTAACCCACCACCCTGGCAGGATCTAGGAGAGCTAACACCTATTCTCCTCACTTAACAGCTGTGTTCAGGCTCTGGCACCTGCTTTTCGACTGGCTTAAGGCGTCCTGTTGTCCTGGGCTGGAGTTTGAAAGCTGCCACCTTGGTACAGTGTTTTTATTAGCACTCTTGGAAGCTGAGTATCAACAGGGTACAGAAACTTAATTATTCTTTCTAAGCCAAAGCTGGTCCCCATGGAGACCCTTTTGCTGCAACAGCTTTAGCAACACATATTAGCTGGATAAATACAGCTAATGGAGCAGTCAGTCTATGGTTTTGTACAGAATGTGTATTCAGATAAAGTAGCTGTTTTAAATAGTTGCATATATAAATGTGTATGTGGACTTATACATTTATGTATATATTAATCATAGTCATATAATATGATTCAATATTCAACCTTGCACTGTGTTTCAGCTCAGGTGTAAGGATTCAGTTTTGGGAATTAACTTGATCTAAGTCATATTCATAATAGAATTTTTTATAATTTAGAAGATTCTACATTGTGTTAGGAAAGGATTAAAAAGCAGAAGGAAACATGAAGTCATCACAATTGAGACATCAGGGTTAATGATATCTGTTTTCTCTGTTGATATCTGTTTTCATATTTTTGGTTACTGACGAAAAAGGTTGCCCCTTATTTCAAGACCACTGCTATATTGTAATTAAGCACAAAGACAGTTTTGATAAGCTTTGTTCCAGCAAAAGCTCCACAGAAATTTTTATATTAAGGATAAGCATTTCAACCACAGCAAATGCAAAAGGTTTTCTCAAGATGGCATTCTGACATGAGAGCCAAACCTTTCCCATCAAGCATAAGGAGGTTGCATGGGAGAAGTGTAGTTAAGTAAATATAGCTCAGTTGATCCCTTAGAACATAATATACGATGGAGAAGCAGCCAAAACGTGCAGCATACTACCTTTGTGCTACTCACAATGCCTCTTTCACAGGGCAATTTATAGCAAAGCAACTTAGAATGAAAACAGGGTTTGCCATTCGTTTGAATAGAAGGGATGTTTCCAATCCATGAGCCGACAGAATGTTAACATGCTACCATTTGACAGGAAGCACTAAAAAAAAGTTACAAACCTTGGTTTGGCTAAAACATTTAATTTCAAAGTCATGGACAATCTTCCATTTATTTCTGCAAACAGCCAGTGAACTGCATTTCTGTGTGCAGTATTTTGAATGATAAAATCAGCATTTACTTATACAAGCCTGGTGCCTGTTTGTCTGGTTCTCCTGATGACCCTTTTAGGACAGAGTCAGGCAACAGAAACGCCATGATTTAGGTGACAAAGTCCCCTAATTAAGATTGAACTGACTCATTCCACCAGCTGCAACAGAGACCTATTGATCAGTCCAAAGCATGAAATAAGTTCTCGGAGGACCCACTTAATAATTTCTAGTATGAATGAATATGATGTAATGCCACTGAAACTGGAGAAGAGTAACAATACTTTGAAACTTGGTGTCTTCACATACCTACACTGCAGAAAAAGAAAAGCTGGTTATGCTCCAGAGGTTATCTTCATGAAATCAGTCATTTTTTTCTCCCATTACAGCCCTTTTGGTGAGTGTAATGCATTTCACCATGGCAGACTACTGCTTTGCAAGTGAGTTCATCATGCTTCTAATAGTGTTGTATTTGATTTATAATATTTGTCTAGCATAAGTAAATCTGGCAGAAGGCAATTAAAATAAAGTTCTCAGAGTTTACAAGGGTTTCAAGCCTAGAGAAAGCTTAATTAAAGTCAATCATGGAAGAAAGCACTTAGCCCTGCAGCCCTACACATTTGTCAGACATCTGAATCATGTGAAAGGTTAATTAGAGTCAAATGAGGAAAAAGTAAACACTAAAAGTGCTTTCTGGGGTTCATTAAATTTAAATAAGTCAAAATATGTAATATTCAACTTCCTAACAATGATCCACACACATCTCTCTCTGCTTTTCTACAATCACACATTTTCCAAACTTACTGAATTAGCATACTTGAAAGACTGACTCTTAGTTACAGCAGCCCTCCATGGCTGCATTCTGACAGTGAAAAGGAAGTAGATGAAACCTTTATGCCCCATTACATTGAGAGTAAAGCAACTTGTGTATACATATTCATTTCAAAAGGAGAATATTGTTGACACGTTTTTTATTATTTCTTAGTCCGCCTTCTCTGTGTCTCTTTCCTCCATAGGATGAAGCAGAGGAAATAATCTTTAGGAATCCTACTATAATACCCTAAAGTAAACCTTCTAAGTGATGGCAAGTTGAGGCCTCGGATCAACAAAAATCCCAACTACTGCTTATTGATTCAGCCAAACAACTGAGATATAAGTGGAGCTTCCTGAGTGAAGAACATTGGTGCTTGTGGTCTCCTGCTTGCACAAGTCTTTAGGAGAAGAAGACCCTCTCTTCTTGCAAAATAAAACACATGTGAGAAGGAGAATCGCATTTATTCTGTTCTTGAGGAAGGAAGGAGTATATAAAATTGAGAGAACAAGTTAAAAAAAAAAAGACTTGTTTCGGAAGATAGTGGTTGAGAAATATACTCACTGTATGTCTTGAAGCAGGCAAAAAAGGAGTATCCAAATTTAAGGTTTCTGAAGCATGTATCTATCTTGTCAAGGATTTTAAGTCCCTGTTGTCCACTGGAAATTAATATCTCATCACAACATTTCTTAACATGTCAGCTCTTTCTCTCCCATGAACAAACTAGATTATTATTGAAGTAAAATTTTTCAAAATTATGCTGTGTACTAGTTAGCTTGGCTGACGGCTCCAGCTGCAGTGACAGGCAAGAAAAATACATAGACTGCACATGGAGCACGATTTGCTGTAAAGCAAATAGTTTTCATTTGTATTTATCACATCAACAAACATTCTGTGAAACACTAGGTAGCCTGTCTTCTTCTTTCCTCTTCATTTCTTGATAACCCCTTTTTTTGTTTTTCATTTGCAGTGCTCACAGTGACTACAAATCAGTCAGGACACCTTCATAAAAATACCCCCAAAATAAGTTTCTGTCTCACTTACACAGGTCCAAGTATGACCCATTTTTAGAGAATTTGGCAGACCCACAGATACAAATGCTACAAATGTGTCTAGAAGAAAGCTGAAGAGGAGGGGGACTGCCCTTCATCTGGTAGAAGTCCTCAGCCTCCTCTGCCTTTACAGAGAGGGAGATTCGTTGTGCTTCTATACCATCAGCAGAGGTCTGCCATCTGCACAGAGCAGTACAAGCTCCTGAAGGTTTTGTCTCACAAATTCTAAAGCCGTAAATCTCCACTTCCATCTCCTCCTCCACAGTGCAATGGGAACTCGAGTGCTCTATGGAGAGACTCATTGAACCTTGACCACACTATTTTTGCTGATGAAGAACTTATCACAGCTTCAACTAAACTGTTGAAATGCTCAAATACCACCACTCTTAGCAAACAACTAGTTCAACTTTTCCTACTTTAATAACTGCATGATCCACATTTCACCCTTATGTGGTAGACTGACAGTAGTGGATAAAATATTCCATATGCCGGCATGAGCAAATACAGCGTTCCTTTAATTCATAGCTTGTTACTACATCCAGCTGTGGTAACCACAACTAGAAAGGTGGAGACATATGAGGAGAGGATTAAAACGAAGAGCCAAAAATGCAATCAGAGAACTTGAAAATCAGCCTTGTTGGGACTGTGATATTGTTGAAGTAGTGGGTTATATTCTGTGCCTTGAAAAACAAGCTGAGATACTTCACGAATCTGGTTGTGATACAGGATGCAAATGTTGGACAGAAGACGTTTTGCAATAATGTCATTATTGGTATTGCAAGGATCAGTGTCCAGCAGTAGATATCAAAAAAATTAAACTCTGTGAGAAACTGTAAAGTCTTATCAATAAACAGATTTGGGCTTTATAGGGTATATTTTTAAAATACGTACTTCTTATGCAACCGCACAGAGACATTTTTGGCTTCATGACAGCCTGTCTGCATAGTTGTTCTTTCTGTCAATAAATCCAAATTTCATCCTCTTCTTTATGAACTAAGAAATCTCATCCCATTTCTGTCTCTTCATTAAATTTCTTTTTTATGATCTAACTCTTCAGAATCCTTTCTATTATCTCAATACTCCTCTCATAGTTTTAACCTAATTATGTTAATCAGAGCTTACGGGTTTCAATTAACTACTTACAGAGGGTCAAAAAAACCTTCCTGCTGGTTTCATTTATTTGTTTTCTCATCTTCCTCTGAAGCATCAGTGGCTGGTAACACAAGAATAGAGCATTTAGTCCACTACTCTGAAGAAAATTTGTGTCATTGGTGTGCCTGCTCATATACTCAAGTCTGACCAGTTGGACAGCACTTTCTCTCCTTGTCGTGGCGATGGAGCATAGGGTCAATTTATCACATTTTTTGGCCTTCTGGTGCACTAGAAGATACATCTCATTCACTGGAATCATCTTGCTTTCATTTATCTGATCATTTCATAGAATCATAGAATCATAAAATCCTAGGTTGATTTGGGATGGAAGGGACTCATCTATTCACTGTCTGTAACACACACCTTTTTGAAGACTGAATTATCTGGCTTAGCTAGAAAAAGGCTGTGGGTTTAATTTAAGGAAATTGGGTGACTTGAATATCTTCTGATTCATAGATCAAATAATCTGAGTTAATTGCAGCTGGTGGGCCTAAATTCAGTGTATACCTCCTACTTTCTTCCTTATGTATGCAAATCCAACACCCCACACCATTCCCTATAAAGCGTTGTTTTCAGCCCTTTGTTTCTTTTTACAGGTTTTATCTATATCTTCTGCAACTTTTTAACAACGCTGTTGAATTGCTGACACCAAATTTGTCACAGTATCTTTATAATGTTTTCTGTGACTTCTATAACTTCTTTCTGTATCTGCAAGTTATTGTCTTTGCTGGTAATTTACAGTCTAAGAGCTATTGAGGAAAAAAAAATCCATTAAGCATTTTCTAACTGGCAGATGCCATGGAGGGGAAGGTTTATACAACCTTCATAAGGGAGAAAATCACAGTTCATTATGCACTAGAACTGAGTACATGAAAATACCCAGCCAGAGAGATAATAAACTTGAAGGGAAAAAAAATGGAGCAAACTGAGATTAAAGACCTACCTGACAGGAACACTCTTGCCAACAAGAAATCAGGGAGCAAGAGTGTGTTTAATACAGAGGGGAAAACTTGCTGTTTACATTTTAATAAAAGCACTAGGTAAAGTCTGGTAAATAACATGCATATAATGAAAGACCTCATAAAAAGGGACCAGAATTGAGTGGTTTTTGGGAAGCATCAATGCATGGAATCAAAGTGGAACGTCAAATCAGAAATGCAGAAGTTGAGAGTTATGGATATGTGATAAGTAACAGATGATAGTGAGCTGGTAAGACTTGCCATGGTTACACAGTGGTTCAAGCAGTCCAAAGGAAAGGATCTTTTTGCGTATAATGACAGGTTTTAGTCCGTAATCAAACTTAACAGAAAATTAATATTGTTGCAATTCTGAGTCGTCCTGAGGGTAAACTGAATGAAAGAAAGGGGATGGTATAACATGGTAATTCAATTGGTTGATAGCTAATTTTGTCTTTTCCCAAAGGTCTATAAAATGTGATAAGTCAGTTCCTTCTGGGCAGCCTGATTCCTGCAGCATCTCTGAAATTCTGCAACCAAATTACTTCCAGTATCTCTGAATAAATGTACTTCTGTGCTTTGGGACATTTTCATTCCTGTGAGCAACACTTCCAGAAAATGCTGGTATCAGAAAGAATACAACACAACTTTATGGTGCTTTGGTTCTCCAGCAGTGGGTGTTTATAGAGACCTAACTGCAGTGGCTAATTTAACTTTCTGTAAAAAACCTGCTGAGCTGGAATTACATTCCAAACATCTTGATGGTTTGTAATACTGCACAACAATATAATAATATCTTTTCAGAATAATAAAAGGCCAGCTGTACCTGCCAGAATACAGAAGAGCATGACACTGTCCAGAAGACACAGGAAGTCCAGGATCTCCCAAGCTGAAGCTATATCTGTAACATTCCCTTGTTTGTATAGCTTTGGGAAGACAAACTACTCTCTCTGTCTTTCAATTACATTCACCTGAAGCAACTCACACCAGGGAAAAATTACACGCTCCAGCACTACTCCAGTGTATTATGGTAAGTAAGAAAGTTCAAGATAATGGTTTTTATTTGCTTCTCCTCTGTCCCTGCTTGGTCCTCACTGCAGTCACAGAGCAGGACTGTAGCATTTTGGGAGAAGGGAATACTTGTGCTGTGGCTATAGATAGTAATGAGGAGGGACAGATGGGACAAATTATATTGAGTTTGTGTATCTGTGTAATGTCAGGTATTGAAATCAACAGGGAGCTTTTTCCATGGTTGTAAACATGACTCTTTGAACCTTCTTTGGCAGTACTTGCTCCTGAGAGTGAAGCACGACCATGCCCTGCAGCACTTCAGATCTTGATCTCATTCCACTGCTAAATAAACTCATCAGAACTACCTTTGTGTTCCTGTGCTCCAGCCCAGCCCCGTGTTTGTGGAGTGTCTCCACGCATCCATTGGCATATGGAATCAAAGCGCTGGTGGGGAACTACAGAGAAGCAGAATTTAAACAGGAAGGTCTTGCTGACCTAATGATTCAACTCACTCTAGGGCAACCCCTATAACAGTGAACATGGATAAAATCTCTTTTTAGATTAACTACATGTAGCAGGTGCAGTCTTTCTTCATGAAGTGTGTCATCTGAATAGTCCCCCACAGCAATGGCAAAATGCCATTAGAAAGGACTTCTTTTATTCTACAAACCTATTTGCAATTAAAAAATTCAGCCAAAGACAACTCACCTTCTTCCTTTTTTCTTTCTTCCATCACAAAAGTAGTATTCTGTCAGACAAAACAGTATATTCTTCCATCTGCTTTTTCTTTCCAGTGATTATTAAAGCCAAAGAAATACGCTTTCTATTTCAACTCAGAACATTAATAAATGTGATGAAGTATTTTAGAAGATTTGGCTATCAAATAACAATTCAATGATATTCATGACTGAATTCTTTCTAACCAATGCAAAATGTGCTACCCTAGTAGCTTTCAAGGATTAAATATGAGAAGGCTACTCTTTGTATATACATGGATATAAAGGAATCATTAATTACATAAACTCTTAGTTGAAAAATTAATGATATCTACTCTCTAAAGTCAAATATATAAAAAAAAAAGGTAACAAGTAACTGTTTTTTTATAGTGGACTAGGGATTCTGGTGCAATATAAATCATAAAAACAAAGACTTAAAAGTTTCTTTCCAGCGAGATATTAAAATATTAACTCAGAGTACAATAGAAAAATACATCAGGATTAGAAAATTCAGTAATCTGCTTTCTTGAGTGTTTAATTTTGTTTTAGATGCCTAGGCATATATTTCCTCAAGGCAAGGAAATGCATATTCCTAATAGATAAATAATGAAAGAGATTGTAATGTTGCACCAGTTCTTGAAAGGAAAATTACACAAAATTATGTGGAGGTCTGTGACTTATCAGCTGGTTGTGTGACTCTTCTTTCCTCTTGTTTTCACCCATTAATTACATTAAATTTTAACAGTATCAATCAAGACAGCTGAACTGGGCTGGTACGTACCAGCTTAAATTCAAATTACTTTGTAGTCTTACATTCTTTCATGAGCAATTGCTGCATTTGCTATAGGAATACCTTAATGCCCAATAAACTTTTAAGAGGTTTTCTTTTACGAAGTGCTATAAACAGTGAGCTATTTCTATGATGCAAAAAAATTCCTTGGCCCGTTATCACTAGAATCAAAAATCATGGCCAGGTTTTGAAAGGGCTACCAGAACAAAAAGACTGAGCTACTACCTACTGAGTACACAGGATTTCATGAAATTTCACCATGTATTTCAGCAGCCTCATGCATGTCATTGGCACTGGAAAATTACATCCGACATCTACCTTCCTTTCAACATGTCTATGCAGTGTTCTAAACACTAATTTATTGAAGACAACATATTTCAAATTAAACAAAACAAACTTCAAATTGACTGGCCTATATAAAGACAAATACTATCTTAACAAGAACATTTGGTTCATGCAAATTCCAATCTGCCTGCATGTGTCAGCCCTAAGAGTATCCATGCCTTTGCTGGTGGCTGGATTCCTTAGGGTGGTGCCATCCCCAGACACCCTGTTCTCCTCTTTCATGCAGGATGATTCTGCTGAGCCTGATGCCAGAAAGAACTTGGATACTGTACTATATACAGTAGCCACACATAAGAAACAAAACCTGCTATAAGAATAATTTGTGCCCAAACTTTAAATTAAGCAGTAAAAAGTTTTTAAGAGGCCACGCACCAGGCTGAAGGAGAACCATTATCTCCTAGATGGACTGAAGCTCTCCATTATCTCCTAGATGGACTCTCTCTTCATTTGACACAGTACCTGTGCTGTGAACCACACAGTAGAAGGGATTTGCATGTCACCTCTGCAGGTGTTTCACTCTGCAAGTTCTCTAAACACTGAAAAGAGAACAGAGTTGCCTTACAAGGGCAAAGTGAAGAATAAAATTATGCTTGTGTAGACTGCTGGATTCTTGTTGAAACCCTCCAGTGCTGGGCCTGGTCTCAGATACAAATCTCAGGAAAAGCTTTGTTGGAAGGAATCCTCTAGAACAGCTGCTGTCCCTGACAGATGTGCCAACAGAGCAACCAGAGAGCCAGTTTCCATAGTGATTGCAAACTTTGCTCATGTTCTTCCTTTGTCCATGCCAATAAGCAGGCACTGACTCACTCCGTACCAATGCAACATGCATGTAAGTCTTTCACAAGCAGCAGTCTATGGATATAGGCATGGGAGCTAAACTGACACCTGTGGCACACCTCATATGTGCCTAGTCTCCTCAGGGAAAAAAAAAAGTTATTTTCTCTTATCTCTTTATCAATATACTGCTATTTTAAGAGCCGTCCTGTTACTGGCTCTTTTATTATTTCAGGATTCTAAGGATATCCAACACTTTCAAAAGTTGCAAAATAAGGTGAAATTAATGTTAAGTGGCATGAACAGGATCAACAGAAAAATATGTTTAAAATCTAAATACCATTGTGCATTTAGATAATAATATTGCAGTTAATCCAAAGCTGTTACTACAATATTTTGCAAGCTACTGTGAGGCCTTACATTGTGCGGTTAGTCTGTTGCCTTTTTCCCAACCTGGAAATGAAACTCGCGATAATTTTAGTCAGGAGGTAATATAAAAGAGGGTCTTTATTTGGAAGCCAGGGGCAGTTATGGAGAAGGTCCACAAAAGCCCCGCCCCCATGGCAGTTCATACAGTTTTGTAAGTTTGGTAAATTAGCGTAATTGACAAAAAAGAACCAAGCGATGATGCAATTTCCCCCCGGGTCAAGCCCCTTCTAAGTTCTCCCCCCCTTGGATGGGACTGTAATTTGTTGACGAAAATGTGTCTGAAGAGCTGTTTTTCAACCTTGGTAGCCAGGGAGAACCAAGACAGGATAGGGGCCCTTGGAATATCTTTTGTCTTTCTGCCTCGGGAAAGGGCATGGAAAAGTACTGGGAAAACTACCTAGAATACAATAATAGGCTACAGGGCCCCAAATACATGTGCAAAGAATACAGAGAATACACAAAAGAAGAAAGACAAACATCAAAATGGCGTCAAGTCCAGTGCACATTTATTTTTCTGTAATGCTCACTAAATGTTACCAGATGTGTCTTGATCTTTAGACCTGCTCTCTCTCTTCTCTTTATCCTTAATCTCCCTTCCCCTTTTTTCTCTTCCTCTTTAATTTATACACACATGCTTATGTGTGTGCTATTTCAAAGAACTGTACCAAACAATTAGGGTCATATCAACAGGATTATTCGGAGTTCAAAGAATGATCCACAGTGAACGCTCTTCTCGCACTAATGTGCAGCACAGGTGATAGAGTGCAAAATATAAAACATGACAAGTGATGTTAGGAGATGGCAAAATGTAGATGTGTTATAAATAATAAAGGAAATTGTTGGCGAAATGTTCATAATCTGAAACTGAAAATACCTGTGGTGTTGCCTAATTCTATTTGAATTAATAAGAAACATGGATGGTTTCCTACTGCTGGAGTATCTGAGGACAATTTGTAGATTTAATAATCAGCTTTGTTTTGAAGAAAATCACAGAATCTTTTATTTTGGTCCTGTTGAGCTGGGTTTGATAAACAACTGTATCAAAACTTGTTAGGTTTCTGTTCAGTTTTCAGAGAAAGGCTTTTGAATTTAGGGAATGTTTAAGCATGAGATAGATTTTCTGATTCTGGTGTTTGAGGTGTGAAGTATGGAAAATCAAGAACTTCAGATGTTCCCAGGGTACCTGCAAGTAAGGTGATGTGCAGGGAATTACTGCACATCAGCAAAGTATCGAGAGCTCCTCCATTGGTGTTGGAAAGGAAAGTAGCTGCTCACAGTGCCAACATCTCCTCCAAACCCTGCCCTCAGTGGCAAACACAAAAAGGACTCTCCTAGTTACATCTTGATCACCTCTGAAGGATGGTGGTAGGAACAGTGTGTCCTCAAACTTACCTCCTTTCTGAAGTTACCAGGAATGTACAATCTATGTACCAAAATATCCTCAGGAGACCGCACAGAAAGCCATCTGGGAACTCCAGCGGGGTAATTGGATGACCCTGGAGAATTTCTGCATTTTGTCCTCGAGTTCACTTTCCAGTTCCTTACCTGGACAGGTGGTGAATCTGATTTTGACAGCTACTAAAGTGCATTGAGGAAGATGATACCTAAAGGGACTGGTTGTCAACAAAGTTAGAAAGAAGCTGAGAAAAGTGTTCACAGCCATGAACCACAGACACCTCAAATTCCTTAAACCCTTCTTCCAATGTCTACTTGAGGTACAGGTATTTGCACTTGCAAACTGGAAAGTTTTGTTGCAAGTAGGGAAGTCAGCCACTGGAAGTAAAAGAAGAAGAAAGAAAAAGACCTGAACAGATTTGTGGATGATGGAATAACTCTGAGCCTGGCTCTGGGGCTCTGAAAAAAAATATTGCAATCTTAGAGTGTGAAGTATTTTCCAGAGTAATAGAGAAAAATAATGCTTTAGTGTAAATTTTTTGCAAAACCTCATTTATGACAGAACTTATTCACCTCCTAGAAACTTTTTCTCCATCTGCAACAGGTGCATGAAGAGGTTGTGAAGATAGAAAGGGGAATAAAAAGCCTATTTTACACAAGAGAATGGAAGTGCTTAACTTTTTTCACCTAAAAAAATGAAGGCTGAGAGGAGATACTATTGCAGTCTATAAATATTTCAGAAAATAAATATTAAGGAGAGAGGGGAGGTCAGGGCTAACACAAAATGATATGGCTGTGAATTGGCTATGAATTTTAGGCTAATAACAAGAGACAGTATAAAGCTAAATAAACCAGAGAATATGCCTTTGTTGTTCTGGGTAATATTTTTTTACCTTAAATGAAAAGATCATAACAAGCTCTGTGACAGCTTCCTGTGTTATCATGTGAGAGAGCCCCGCTGCTATATAAGACTTTCTTTTGCAATCCTTCAAAAAGCAGTTTTTGACCCTTTATCTCTGCCTCTAGTGTCAAGCTGCTGAATGAAATGTGTTCAATTGAAATTAAATTCAGGATAGAAATCAGTAGCCCTATTAGGATTCAATTTCATTAAGGATTTGTACATAGGAATTACCATCCTGTGTAATTACCATTATCAATGGTCTAGACTTTCAATCCTTTGTATAACAAAGCATCTTCTAACCTGTAATCAAGTGGAGTAGGAGTCCTCTTGATTTCATTCTTTAATTGCGTAATCATGGTTTTTTTTTCACAGACTAGTGCTATTTTTTTCAAATTTCATCCCTTCCAGTACATCATTTCTTCAGAGTATCTCTTACTTTTCCTTAGAGTAATAAAATAAATCCCAATGTATTATGCCAATGTATCACTGGTGTGGCAAAGAATACATTTACTTATTGATAGCATCCACGTATACCTTGTATAAAAATATTTTATATATGTTGCATAACTGGCAACTTCCTTTTGCACTGAATACCAGTATTGTTCTAATCTTTAGTTCAGCTGGTATTTACTGTGTTGGCTGATATTAATGACAAAGCCAAGAATAAATTAATCATTGGAGCTCTTCTACCAATTTATCACACAACAACTTATTCAATTTCATTAATGATTTACTTACTTGGGGACTTTCCTTTTACAGTAGTAATATAAAAGTCCAAACATAAACAATTCATACAGTCATCTGCAATTTTGCCAGCCAGTGCCCATTAATAAAAAAAAAAAAAAAAAGAAACCCAACCGCAAAACAAACAATCAAAAATGCCCACTCAAATCCACAAACTGCCCCCTGCTTACTACTTCCAAATCTTGCGATTCAGCTGGGAAAGGATCATTTTGGCTTCTCCATGCCTATGACTTGGGAGGCACCTGGGAGCAGAGTGATGGAAACTATCCTCAGGATAGTGATCTCATTTCAGTAACAAGTCCTTCCTCATCCTCAGACTGTCCACTAGCTTGCACATAGAAGAGCTTTTAACAACATAAGTAAAAGATGCATTTTTTACTTTAAAACCAAGTTGATATTCAGACATTGCAGGACTCCAGGAGTGAACCATAGCATATATACAGCTGAAATGGTCTTCCGTCCAAAGCACATGCAGATATTGCCAGATGTTACCGTGAGGTGGTTGTTAATGAAAACTGTTGTGGTGTTATTTTTCACCAAACTTGCACTTGACAGTCTTGAAATGCTTCCAAATTCCAGGCATAGGTTAGGTGGCATACTAACACTGAACAATTCCTTTTACCTGTAAAGATGCCTGTCTAGTCCAGCTGCCTCAGGCTTGTAAAAGCTGGTACAAAAACCAGTGCACACAACTGCCATAGCTTTCATTTAGTCCAGCATACTGACAAATCCTCAGTCTCACTGAAAGATGATTTAGTAAAAAATTTTTGCAAATAAGGAAACAGGAACATTGAGAAGTAGATGCAGTTTTCCCTGCAGTCATGGACTTCCATGTTGTTCTGGAGAATCTTCGAATTGTAAATGAAACATTAATGGATTCAAGTTCCTCAAATCTTTTTGCCATATTCTACTCAGAAAGATTTCAGTGTGCAAATTTTCCCAGTTCAAATGAAGAAGAAGGATATCACTGTACTATTTCTGGGTATAATAACACCTGCACAAAGATGAAATTATGTACCTCATTATTTAGTCATTAAAAATACTCAGCATATAAAAATAGGAACACACTGCAAAATCAGAAGCTTGACAGGCAAATGAATTAATGGAAATTAATAATAAACATAAGATTAAATTACGTTATCACTATTTGATAGGAATTGGTACAGAAGCCAGGAGGACTGGTAACATCTTCTAGGTCTGAGAAAAAAAGTCTACATTTTCAACATTGTAAAATACATATGACTTTCTAAGCATAAATTTGCTTCTAAAAGCACTACTAAAGGAATAGTTCATTACTGCTTTTAAAGGCAATAATAATTTACATCTGAGTATCATTCAGGAATAATCATAGAAAAAAATCCAGCATTGAAATGGTCCTATGAAAATATCCTTGGTCATCATAGAGGAATATGGAATAGCATGCACTGTCCAGAGCTATATTGTTATTAGTCATGGCTTTTCAAACAGAACAGTCAATTGCTGTGACAATGCCTGCTCTTTTTCTCCCCTTTTTTCTATGATAAAAAGCCCCACCCAAAACCAAGAGACAATTTTCAGCCTTATTTGTACCTTTACCACAAGCCTTGTTGGATCCTTAGGATCACACTAAAGAGCTCTTATTTCATCTCCCAAAGCGGACCTAACAACCTCTTTGTCAGGGTTGCCAAACTCTCAGTAATGATGCCCTCAGCTCCTTCCAGCCTAATGATGTTGGAAGAGATCACTGTACATCACTAGTTAGGAAACCAAACCTGGCAATACAGTACTAGCATGATAAGGCTCCATGTGCAATCGGCCACTGTTCACTTTTGCACAAGAGTAATAATGGTAACAAGCACCTGCATCCCACTTCAGTTTTGGAGACAGGAAGGAGCTAAAGAGGTGGGATTTGTAATGCTATGGGCAGAGGGAAATTGTCCTGCTTTTTGCGACTTGAGGCAGCTCAGAAACAGGGCTTCATCAGTCCCACCCTGCAATGAATGAACATTGTAACGACAGCCTATTGCCTCCCAAAAAGTAGCTCTAAACAGGCAACTTTGCCTACTCACTGCCTAAGAGGTAGTAAATGAACAGAGCTATGAGATGGCAAAAAAGTAAACAGCTTGTTGAAGGAAAAACAGAAGATGGATACTCTCCAAAAGAAACAGATCATACCAATGAGTTCCAACATTTTCTGGATCAAAATCCAAATTTTGGCAGATTTCCCTACTATAAATGCCTCTAAAAGCATTACAAAAAATTCCTGTGTGGAAGTTCTAGTAAAACAAAATTGACACTCTCTGTTGGTGTCAGCTTTTCCATTTTCTTATTTCCTCCCATATGCAGCCTCACACTTTCAAAAGTTACTTTAAATATTTATTACCACGATTATTGTTGTTTATTTAAACTTTCAAAAAGACAAAAAATCATCATGAATTTTTGTCATGTATATGGAAAAACTGCAAATTTTCCCAGTGCTGAATTTCATACCAGTAACATCTGCCATGACTACCATGCTATTCTTTTCTGGAAAGATAAGTTGTCATGCAGAAAGACAGAATGTCTTGTAGACTGAATAAAGACAGGACATGCTTATGCTAATGTAATTCTAAATCCTTTTTCTTTCAAAATGCTTAGGGAAGATGCAAATAGTAGCAAGAAACTCTATTGTCTTTTCTTGGAACGAGACCCTTTAACTAGTAGATTTGCCACCAGCCTAAAGAACAATGGTTAAACAAAAGTGTTTGTACAGTCAACAGCTAAAAAATGTCAAGCTTTTACAATATAATTTTGAAAGATTGTGAGGTATTTGTGAAATATTGTTTAAAATGTATATGTTGCTCAGCAGACTGCAGAGTAAGAAGAGGACATAAATAGTTTAAAAGAAGACTTCTGGTCCTCTAAGAGGTGAGACAGAAGTCTTTTATTTATTCCTCAGGAAAAAAGCTTTCTAACTATGACAAATGCCAGATGAGACAGCATGATCCAAGGAGTGAAGAGTCTGACAGGATAGGAAAAATTAATCTAGGTTTTTTACAGCACTGGAGCCCTCTTTCTGCACTGACTGGAAAGATACTCAGGCTTGTAAACCAAATTGCAGTTTTTTACATGGCATTCATGTTCACCAAAGCAGTAGAGGACTAGGTCCTTTCTAATAACCCTAGAGTTTTGTTGCAAAATGGTTAAAGGATCAGGGACATGGATCATTGATAAAGGGAACAAATCAATAAAAGAACTGTACAAGCAATAGGCCTGCAAGCAAAAGTTAGTGTGAGAAACTGTCTCCATGAGAAAATCCCTGTGTGAGAAACAGGCCTGAGAACAAAAAGGGAGTTTTGAAGAGGTGCAGCTGTGCAGATAAGACCCGGAGAAGGGAGGGTGAACTCTGAATTCTTTTAATCATAACATAACTAGTAGAAGCTTGCCAATGTAGTCTAATTATGTAGAAGCAGAAATGCGCTTTGATAGGTTTGAGTCAATTAAGAGTTAACAAGCTGGTATGCTGTATAAGTGCCTCTGGATTGCTAATAAACGGAGCTTGCTTTTATCAACCATATTGGCTGGTCTGCAATTCCTCCTTCCGCCAGAGTCCACGGACCTTTTCCAACAGAGTTTAGTGCAACTTTTTCAAAGAATAAAAGATTTTGCAGTAAGCAAAGGTGTTTTAGCTCATTTTGCTGCTGCTGAGTGGTCTTTCTTGCCCCCTCTGCACTGACTCTTCCAGCTTTTACCTGGCAGGCCACTGTCTTCCCAAGGAAGAGCACTAAAAAATCCACATATTTGTCTTGTCCCTGTGAAGTGTACATCAGAACATAAGGAGATCAACTTCAGTGATGAGCATAATGACCCCATTACTCCTCATCCTTCCTTCAAAGTCTGTCACATTTTAGGTTACCTATAGCCACTCAAGCTTTGCACTGTAAATAGACTGAAAGCACTGAGCTATTTCACATAAATCTCTAAATCTTATCATCATATGTCGTATTAAAATTTATGAGTGGAGCCAAACAGAATGAACAGACTCTTCATAGAAATATATTAATTTATGTGAGGGAAAGAAATGGCATCATATTATCATTAATATATTACATTTATGTATTGATAGTGCCTGGAACATGAACAAACTGAGTTCCATTATTAAAAACACTGTATAAACTCACAGTATTTGAGAGCCACGATCAGTTTTCAGTAGCCAGATCTCCCACTGTTATAAATAAGGGGAAAATAAAGTTGCAAAAACCCCCTGAAACTGGAAGCAAATGAATCCAAGCATAACATAAGAAACATAAGAAGCTTAGTATTGTACTTATTCAACCTGATCTCAGTACAGGAGTGTTTTGAGATACTGATGAACTATTCCCATTGTACGATTACAGTGTTTGATTTCCCAGAGGAATAAAGCTGTATGATGGTCTGTTGTGTGTACCTTAATCCATACAGAGACAGTTTCTACAGGAGATCATTAGTTCTGCATAAACTTTGTTATAGTTGCACCTGAAGCTCTTTAAAATCCTTCATGCTTGAAAGATTAATTAAGTTGGATGGCCCTGGAAATGTGATTCTTTTTAAATGCTTCCCTAGGGCCTCTAACTCTTCTTAAACCAAGACTTTCTTTCCATTATTTTCAAGCCACTCAAACTTCATTTTCTCACTTATCACTTCAATCTAAAGAAATATCATATATTTTTCTTTTGTTCTTCTCCAGTCAGAGATAGGTAGAGAGCCCTTGGGACTTACAGGATCATTTTGTTTCCTTTGGCTTGGAGTGAGATTTCATGAAAACCTGTAATTTCTGCCTTGTAAGGTAGGAAACAATGTTCCTCACCACCAAGATTTAATTTGCAGTATTGTGGTCATCCTTAACAGCACAAACTTCTTCACCACAACTGACAACTTCCAGTCTGCTGCTTAATGGTCTCTAGCTCTCTTTTTCTCACAGACACAGCTCCACCTCAGAAAAGAGACCTGCTAAATCCAGTATCTTGTTTCCCTGGTTTTGAGTTCCACTTGTCTCTGTATTTTCTTCACCAAAGTGTGTGTAAAGCACTGATTGCTGCTAAATCCTTTTCATAGCATTTAGTTGGTGTCACAACTCTTTAAAAAGAACAGCAAACAAAGCATCTGGAGCATACCTATAGATTAGGTGATTTTCATTTTCACAATGTCATAGGAAAGATTTATTTAATGAGTGAGGTACTGCACTTAGGAGTTAATCCTCTGAATTCTGGTAAAAAGAGGGAAGGTTTCCCCCTTTCCACTCCACACCTGTCTTTCTGAAGTGCTTGTCTTCATGATTTTTCTTTAGAATTTTATACATATCTATGTATATATATACATATTTATTTATTTATAACAAAAAAATCTTCTTCTCTACATTTTCAAGCATGAAATCTTGTTTTGTCTCAATTACTCCAAACTTCTATTGTATGCAAAATGAAACAAGATACCTGGCATTAGGCCTCTGCCACCAGAACATGTCAGGCTGCATAAGACATGGTGGTAATGTTAATAGCTGGAGATACCAGAGCAATAAAGACTCTGGACCAGTTCACACCAACATAAATTACTGGCTGCACTTATTAAAATGTTAATTTGTTGTTTAATGATAGCTTTAAATGATAATTTATCTACTTTAACTTCTTACTAAAAATTAAGAGATACATGCATGTCCATTATTTTATGCATTACCAGAGACAAATTGTAAGGAGATAAATGCAGGTAAATGTATGTGGGTGTAGACCTTAATCATACTAATGTCTCTCTATCCAGGATCATTCTCCCAAAAGCTGAGAGTCTGAAATAGGAATTAATCCAAAGATTGGAGGGTACTGTTCCTTCTTAAATGTCTTCATCAAACTACTTCTGATGCCTTTAAACTGAACAAAATCAAATCTGTCTCCTGGAGGACTTGAAAGTTCTTCTCTCAAAGACAGTAGAGATGTTACACTGCTGCAAAGAGGAGGAATTCCCTCCGGGAAGTATCTGGCAGATAGACCTATCTGACGTGGTGAGTCCCCATCTGTTAAGCTGGTAGTGATGAAGAGGTAGTCAGGAAACTGTCGTGAATCCATTGGCAAGTTACCCAGCAGAGTCCAAAGTCCTGCAATTAATGGTGCTGAATGCGTTTTTGCAAAAGCTGGGAGAAAGGAAGAGAATTGCAAAATGGCACAATTTGCCATTGACTTGACAAGAAAAGAGGAAAAGAATATGAATAAAGACAGAAAAACTGGCAGCTTTAGCCCGGGTGGGTGAGGAAATGCCTTTTAAGGTCAACCATGGAAATTAATATATGTGAGCATAACTAATGTCCCCTGCTCCAGCACCTGCTTGTGAACTCAAGAATATTGCGAAAGAGTTTGGAGTCAGTGGGAAGCAGGTGATGGCAGGTGATCACCAGGAGGTGATGTTCTGGTAGTCAACAGCAATTAGGTTTGCATCACCAGAATAAATAATCCCAGAAGAGCAGTCATGTTGCCCCTGCTCCCTACACATAAAAGACACCAAACCGTGAAAGACAACATCGCAGCTGTTGAGAAGAAACTGTTTGAGAAGAACTTTGCTACTGATTTTCCTAGGATATCCTTCATTTTCTCACAGTTGCACCAAGGCTCCAGCTGCCCATCCCAGCCCTGCAGGCAGAGTGGTGGCTGCCTGGTCCCTGCTGCCGTGCACCCTGCTAGAGCGCTGGGTGGCTGCTGGCCTAATCACTGTGGGCAGCTCATCAGGCAGAAATGGTAATGGGAAGAGGTGCATTGTGCTCGGACACACGGGGATCACACATTTTGCTCATTCCAGTGCCACAGACACTGCCCCTCCAAAAGCTGCCAAACTACAAGTGTAACTGATCCATCTTATGTCCATCCTTCTACATTGAACTCCTCCGCTTTGTTGCTTGGGTCTGTTTCTTATACAGACCTGTATATCTTGCTTACAGAAACACTTTTTGCAGAAAGTTCCTGATGTAAAAGGGAATTGATGCAGATGGCAACAACATGGCCTTATTAAATTTTATAATCTGGAAAGGTATGAAGCAGCGGTAAATGTTTTCCCTGCCTGTGATTTGGGGCAGCTATATTCTATATAGGTTTTCAGTTAATCTTGACCTGACAAGCACTCAAATATGGATCTCAAGGGATAAATCCTTCAAGAAAAAGAAAGTTGGCTTTAAACTGTATTATGCGATTCATGAAACAGCATGAACTCTGTAATAAACTCTCATGCAGCTCAGGAAATTCATGATACTGTGAAACCCAGTTCAACATCCTCAAAAATAGGAGAGAGTATCTGCAGTGACATAGTAATTTATTGCATTTTAATATATAACTAAATATTGAGTAAATACATTAAATGTAATTTGACAAAGTAAAAAATTGTATGCACCAAACTCAATTTAATTTAATTTTTATGTATGACCCTTCTGTCACTCGTATTTCAAGAAGCTGTGCTGCATGGTTCATGTATTTATTGTGAGTGAAGCTCCACGAAATTGTTTCAATTGATTTGAACACTTAATCTGCTTCTTCATTTACATCTGTGATAGAATTGCTTTTACCTAGTTAGCTTTGACAGTGGGAAAAAAAAAAACAAAGGAAGCAAAGAAAATGGAGTTTAAGAGAAATCAAACACTAGACTATTTTTGAAGTCTTGGTAATGAGTGGAACAAAAAGAACTCTGTTCATTTTTTGGAGGTCCTTTTTTCTGGTAGAAGCAAATTCTCCCCTTGAAGCTTCACTGCTTATATTAAAAAAGAAGGAATAAAGTAGATACTCTGTAAGCCAGAAACAAATGTGAGTCAGACTGTCTGAACTCTGAATTTCTGCCCATTTCCTGAAGGGAAAAGATTTTATCTATCTTTGTACATGTTTATCTTTGTATGTCTGTGGGTTAGAAACGCTGGATCTCTCAAAGATATCAAAGAATACATGGAGATTCTTTTTTTCCTCTTGGTATCATCTGTGGAATCAACTTTGTTAGGAAAAGTAATCCAGTAACAGCAATAGTCCATGACAGTTTGATTAATACTCAGTTTTTGATATTCACACAATATTTCTGGTTCTCTATATTTTACTCACCCGTCTGTGTTGTTTGGGGACCTTCAATATTTCTGAGGTTGTTTAGCACCTACTTTTGCATTTGTACTTCTGTCTTACTGCCACATGAGAGAATAAATAAACAAATAAATAAATAATGCTGTCATTTGTCTAGTCATCTCAAAAATGTGCTCTAAGATGAATGGTTTGAGTGAAATGAAGCCGTCTCATAAAATTTTTTTTTTTATACATCTTTCAGGTAATTAAAAAAGCTAAATATGAGCCCCTATGCTCAAGGACTTTGTGATTTATGACTCTTAGTCCATAAGACAACAAATGATTTAATGTGAAATATATGTACTGAGAACCACAGGACTCACTTTAGCCATTAGAAAATGAACATTATTTGATAGTATTCACAATGCAAAAGGCTTAACTTCTCATCCTGCTACTGCCAATATCTCTGGTATCTTCCAGAGAACATCTTTATAAGCAGAGTGAGACACCTGGAAAAATGCGAGGTGTTGTCTCAAATTGCAATGTTCTTTAATTCTTTTTCCTCTTCTGTTTCTGTCTTATTTATATTTATCAAGATATTCCCAACTCAGCTGCCTCTGATAACTATTACTGTGAGAGTGTTATATAAAATACAGAGGCTGCTAACCATTTAGATCTTTGCTATCAAAGCCAAAATATCAAACCTCCCCTCCCTCCCCCTCAAAACCTTCCCTAACTCCCAAACCAAGAAAGCCCACAAAAAACAGGCAAAAGCAATTTGTTATATGCTTGAGTTAGGTATCCTAGTAAGATTGTTTGCTCTGTAAGGGAATTGTGCTTTCCTGAGGTAATTAGGTCCCAAGTTGATTTGCTCTGTTCTCTTTTACAGAATGTATTGCATTATTACCACTTGGAAGACAGCAAAGCTCTATGCAAAAGACACATTTCTCCAGCAAATGAAAAGGCTTGTATTTTTTTGGCTGGAGACAATGAAGAGAGCTTGCATTTCCAGCACCAGAAATTGTATTATAGTTTAGGAATTGATATAATACCTCGCCCCCGTTAGGAGGAGCTCCAATTTTGCACCCTAATTTTTTATTACAGAATAATGCCTTTCCATCAGAACAGGGAAGAATTAAGTAACACTGAAACAAAATGAGACATCTATTTAGGAAGGAGTCTCCCCATCCTCTTTAGATAGTTCTTTACAACCAACTTCAGTACACCAGTGTGATTGTTTAGCTCTCAGGGGGGCAGAGGCCTTGTCCCTGCAGCAGTGATGCTTCAGAGGAAGGGGGTCTGACATACCCCTCTTCCTAACATTCCTATTGATTAGCTGAAGGCAGTTCCTAATCAGGACTTACACTGCACTTCAGGAGCCCCAAACTCCTGAAGAGAGGAGGAGGCAGAGGAGCTCTCACAGGTGGTCTGATTCACACTGCTTTTCCAGTCTGGAGGTGCCTAAGTATATGCTCTGGTGATGAACAGACAGGGGAACAACGGAGTCAATGAAAATGAGGCTCCTTTTTTCTCTTTTTCGCAAGAAGGATTTTAAGACCAGAAAACAATTTACAGTTCTAATGTGAATTCATGTCATACCGCTTTAGACAGTTTACTGTAGTGTTGGGGTTTTAAGAGTTCTAGATTTTTTCTGTTAAAGGAATTTTCCCCCCATACTGTTACTAAGACAACAAATCGCTGGGGTATTTAAGGAAGACAAAAGAGCTATCCATTGGGGGTGGGGTGGGCCTGGCTACTCCTTTGTTTCACCTGGGTGTGGGGTCAGTTCGCTCTGGGTGTTTGGAGAGAGAAGCTGCTGGTTCTTTTTCGGCCGCTTTTCTTTCTGTGGAGAAAGATCCCTGGATCCCCAGCCCACCTTCCCTGCCCCGCTGGAGGCCGGGCTGTGGCCGCCCTGCCCCGCCACTGATTCGAGCCTTCGCTGCGTTGTAGCTGTGCTCGACCTGCCTGCCCAGACCTCCGGGGGGTTCCCCGCTTGGATACATCTCGTCTGCCACCCGGGATTTGTGCTCATCCCTGCCGCTCCAGCCTGCTGTTCCAGCCTGCTGTTCCTGAGGGTCTGGCTGGACACCGGGATCGGCTGCCCAGGGGTTTGTGAAGCCTTTGTCCCATCCCTTCCCGGGATCCCAGGCCGCCAGTGCCGCGTGCTCCCCGAGCTCGCTCCGGAGCGCCCCCTGCAGCCGCGGGGAACCATCGCACCTGCCCTGCTCACCGGGAGCCGCCAGCGCCCCTGCCGGCTGCGAGCGGAACTGCACCCGAGGGGAAAGGGCCCGACAGCCGAGAAGGCTGGCACTGGGTTTGGGATTGTTTGCTGTTACTGCCATGGTTATTGCTGTTTGTTTGACTGGTTATATATATAATAGTAAAGAACTGTTATTCCTATTTCCCACATCTTTGCCTAAAAGCCCTTGATTTCAAAATTATAATAACTCGGAGGGAAAGGGGTTACATCTGCCACTTCAAGGGAGGCTTCTGCCTTCCTTAGCAGACACCTGTCTTTCAAAACCAAGACACGTAGTGACTAATATCTATAGTGACAAAAATCTGCTGACTCCTATTATGTGAAAGAAGTACAAGGGAAATCTTCCTGTGGGAACCTGGATTCCCCAACCATCCTGATCACAGCAGAGACATAGAAAGGTGGGTCTCCTTAGAAAGGTGGACCTCCCAAGACACATGGAGACATAATAACAATGGAATAGAATTAAAACAAAATTAGAATCATAGAATCACTTAGATTGGAAAAGACCTCAAAGTCCATTGAGTTCAATCAGCTCTGCCAAGTGCACCACTAAACCATGTCCCCAAGTGCCACATCTGCACATCTTTTAAATACCTACAAGGCTGGTGACTCGACCACTTCCCTGGGCAAGCCTTACTGTGAAGAAATTTTTCCTAATGCCAATCCAAACCTCCCCTTGTGCAGTTTGAGGCCATTTCTTCTGGTCTTACAACTTGCTACTTGGGGGAAGAGGCCAACACCCACCTTACTACAACCTTCTTTCAGGTGGTTGTAGAGAGAAATAAGGCCCCCTTTCAGCCTCCTTTTCTCCAGGCTAAACACCTCTCAGCTTCCTCAGCTGCTCCTCATAAGACCTGTGCTTCAGACTGCACCAGGTTCATTGCCTTCTCTGGACATGCTCCGATGTCTCAATATCTTTTTCCAAAACTGGACACAGCACCTGAGGTGTGGCCTCACCAGTGCCGAGTACAGTGGGACAATCACTGCCCTGGTCCTGCTGGCCAGGATGCCGCTGACCTTCTTGGCCATCTGGGCACACACTGGCTCACATTCAGCTGCTTTTGACCAGCACCCCCCAGGGCTTTTACCCCAGGCAGCTTTCCAGCCACTCTGCCCCACTCCAGGGAGTGCAGGATCTAGCACTTCGCTTTGTTGAATCTCATCTAATTGATCTCAGTTCATCAATCCAACCTGTGCAGATCCCTCTGCAGAGCCTTCCTACCCTCCAGCAGACCAACACTCCTGCCCAGCTTGGTGTCATCTGCAAAATGATTGAAGTTTCACTTAATCGCCTTGTGCAGGTCATTGATAAAGGTATTAAACAGGACTGGCCCTGATACTGACAGCCCTGGGGACACCATTTGTGACCAGCCACCAGCTGGATGTAACTCCTTTCACCACCACTCTCTGGGCCCAGCCACCCAGCCAGTTTTTTACCCAGTTTCTCCAGGAGATGCTGTGGGAAACAGTGTCAAAGGCCTCACTGAAGTCCAGGTAGACAATATCCACAGCACCCCTCTCATCCACTAAGTGGGTCATTTTGCCATAGAAGGAGAACAACATGGCCAAGCAGGACCTGCCTTTCACAAACTCATGCTGGCTGGGCCTGATTCCCTGGTTGTCCTGCACATGCTGGGTGATGGCACTTAAGAGGATCTGCTCCATAGCCTTTCCCAGGACTCACAGGCTGTAGTTTCTCGGATCCTCCTTCCAGTCCTTCTTGTACATGGGCATTGCACTTTCAAAGCTTGAGTCAAATGGGACCTCGCCTGTTAGTCAGGACTGCTCACAAATGAAAGACAGTGACTCTCTGAGCACTTTCACCAGCTCCCTCAATACAGTTGTGTGGATCCTATCTGGCCACATAGACTTGTGTGTGTCTACGTGGTGTAGCAAGTCACTGAGCATTTTCCCTTGGATTAGGGGGCTTAATTCTGGTGCCCATCCAGGTCTTCCAGCTTGGGGAATGGTTATCCAGAGAACAACTGGTCTTACTATTAAAGACTAGGGCAAAGTCATTAGGTACCTTGGCCTTTTCATCCTGTTTTATCACTGTGCTTCCCCCCATACCCAATAAAGGATGGAGATTCTCCTCAGCCCTCATTTTGCTGTTAATGCATTTACAGGAAAAATAATACTGTCTTTTACTGCAGATCTTCTTTAATTGGGTGAGAGAAAAAATCAACCAACACATAATGTTTTATTATAATAAAATATATAATATATAATATATAATATTATAATCAACAAACACCTAGATGAAAGGTGCCATACATATTTTTTTATCGTAAAGATTATAAAGGATAGTGATAGGCTAACATTCTTCTGCTAGCAGCTTTGCACACTACATCTTGTTGCTCAGTAAAACCCATTAGGTTATTTTTGACTAATGTGGGAGACTCAATATGCTGGAACTGAAATGGGACTCAGCTTTGCAATCAGCTCAGAGAAAAATGTATTTTAGTTCATCTGCATCACCTTTATGGAGAGGTTGAGTAACATTTCATCATTTTGGACCACTAGTCAAGTCAGCTTCCAGATTCTACTCATGCACATTTCTACCTCTTTCTTGTATCTTGCTGTCCCTTAAATAATTATTTATTGGTACAAAAGGATGTAGACTTAAATTGGTTAGGTAACAATTGAGTTTTCCTCCTGAGAAATTCTAAGTACACATAAAGAACTGAAAATCATTAGAGAGCAAACTTACTTTCACTAAGGTGAATTAGATGTGTTTTATCTGCAGATTCACCAAGCAGAGTGATATAAATTTCAAGTTTTCTGTTCCCTTCAGTGCAAACAAACAAGACCAAGCAAAATCCTCAGGTAAAAAGCTCATTCAATTCCTCAGGCAAAAAGCTCATTCATTGCAAGAAGTTTGCAAATTAAATAAAACCTTCCTTAAACCTGTGTGGAAAGCTTTTATCTTCTTTCTGTACCTGTTTAGACATTTGAGAAATAGGAACTCTGTCTTACTTGAAGTTTAAAAGATTTCATGTGCTGCTTTTCCCTTTCTTCCACTCTTTTGAAACAGTTTCACAAAACCTTGTGTGTGATAAGACCCTGAACATAAATATTCTCCAGTGGGTCTGTACCTGGACAAGTTCCTGGTGCTAATTAGACCCATGTGCCTTATTGCTGCTGTTGTGGAGCACACACAAACTGCAGCCCTTGTGAAGTCAAACTGCAGTGCTCACTGGATTAATCATGTCTAACATTTACCAGTCCAGGACAGAAATTATTGCAACAAATGCCTGTTAATATGCAAATGAGGCCATTCTTGCTTCAAGCATCATCCTGTAATTACTCAGCTGTTTTTCAAGTGTGATTTATTGAATCAGCAATTTATGAAGATTGAATGGCATAACTTAATTTACTTGTGTAGCTCTATTAATGGTTAAGGGGTAGAAATATGCATCGTGTCACTACTCACAAATAGTATGTGTTAGTACTAGAAGCTGATACAGGTCATTTAATTAATTATAATGAAAATTCACCTACACTGTGTTCTGAAATCAACAGCTCCTCAACAAACTTGTCTCTCAAATGTTTCCTGCAGCATTCCCGCTTATGGCTTGAGCATCTACCTTAAAGACAAGCTCTGAGAAAACAACAACAGCTGGTGCTAAACAAAATTTAAATGGTTAGATTAATTGAGTATTACCAGTATTTGGTAATTAGTGAGGAACTAACTGCATTCCTTGCTATTGTGTCACTGCTGAACACAAAGTTAAATGAAAACTATGTATTTTAGAAAATTTTAGAAAATTACTGTGTACTGTAATTTCATTCATGACTCATAATATGTTAGGACTCTGAGTGCTGAAGACAATAATTGATAATGTTAATCACTAAGAGGGGCATAATATATACAGCTTTAATTCTGATCTTTCAGCTGCTGTGCACTGCTGAATATCTCAGCTGTGCAGGGAATGCAGATTAAACTGAAAACTCATTTTCTGGAAACATTTATTTTTTTATATCACAGATGTGTTTTCATGAGATTATTCTCTGTTTGAATCCTTTTTCATCAGTTCAGTGTTCTCATTTCTGTTCCAGATTTCAGCAAAAATTATTTTTTCCATAGTTTCTCTGCTTACCACTTTCTTCAATTTCTTTGTAAGTTAATTTTGGCAACATTGTCTTCATCTTTTGTGGTAAAGGTTTGGCAAATATGTCTGTAAATGAAACTCTTCAGGCAAAGTGAAGGATGGCCTCAGAGTATTCTCTTGTGATATTGATAATTCATTTGCACAAGACAGTCAGATCTTCTAGAGGAAATATATGGGTGTGTCGTGTTTTTCTGCCCAAAATTTTTGGAACAAAAGCATTCGTGTTTGTCTGGAAGTGACAAGGCACAGCAAGCAGAAGCAAGTTCCTTGAATTTAAAGGAATTTGTCATTGTAAAACCTACACATACAGGATTAAGTTCTGAATAACAAATTTCTTCATGAGTTACCCCATCAATTACTTCTTCATTCCAAGAACTGGGCCTTTGATTTACATGCTGTCAGGTATAGCTTTGAAGGTTATTCAACAGAAAAAAAAAAAAAAAGGTGGAATCTGACCTTCATTTAATTAGAAATATTTAAAATATGTTTTAAGAAGGTATAAAGAAAAGTGACCACAGTAATTAATCCCTGTTCTTTCTAAAGACACCATGGAGTTTTAAAAAGGTACTTGAAATCCAGAGAACTAAGTAGCAACCAACATATCAGACCTCAGATCAGGGGAATGATTATTCTTTCCTTTCTGGTAAAGTCTTTTAAACCTCTGACTTTGTACTGCCAGTAGAAACACTCATTATTACATATGACAAAGAGCTCTTTCTTTCAAAACATCTTGTTAAGTCACCAGCTGAGTTTGGTACCAAGTTTTAGAGTGTGGGAATAATGACAGCCAACTGCTCAGCCATGTGGAGTGGGTGCTATCCCCATGAGAAAGGTCAGGGAAAGATGACAGGATGCCAGTTAATAATACACATCTGAAGCAATGATCCTCACAGGACCATCAAAACCACAATGGTCTGTGGACAATTGTGTTTTGTGTTTTAAACTGGGCACGGGCACTCAGGTTTGTATCATCACAAAAGAATAATATGAGAAGGCATCAGAAAGAGAGGTCTTCTGTTTTGCTTCTTTTAATTACTGTCCAAGGAGAAAATGGCCTTTACTGATGTCTTAAACAATAATCGTTCTGGTTTTCACAAAGGGTGGCAGTGAAAAATGAGGGATGAGGAATTTGCTCAGAATTTTTTTCTCTTAGAAAGACTTCTTCCGTGACTGGACTGAATGTGGTCCTCTGACAACCACAACTATATGTATCTTTTCATTACATGATGCTTTGTAGTAGCAATACAATATTTTTATTGGCAGCACTGAGGAAGGTGGGAAGTAGAAGAGAAATAGAGATGTGCTGGGGAAGCTGGGTGATTGTGTAATGGGCCAAACAGTCTCAGGGATATATGAAGAGTTGATTTGAGACTAAAACTGAGATACAAAACCCCCAAAATGTTCTTAAAAACATACACTCCCCTCTTTTTTTAACTCCTCCTTCCCATCACTCCTCTGAGCATTTTCTTCTGTCCCTTCCTGTTGGCTAGGACAGTGTTAAATCAGATCTTAGATATCAAGGAAAGCAGATCCCTAGCAGGCTCCTAAATCCCATGTATCTCACCACCTTCTCTACTTGTTGCACATGTGACACTTTACCAAATTACAGCGCCAGGAAGGGTGAAAAGTTTGGCCTACCTGAGCTTGTTTCAAATAAGAAACAATGCCTCTTGAAAATTTACCAGGCGACATCCTAAAAGTAGAGAGGTGCCAGCTGAGCCTTTGTAATTCCCTTCACAAGGAATCAGTGGGCAGGAGAGGGTGGGCAATAAGTGAGGTTTTACTTTGTTCAGTCTTTTCTCATTCTAGTTACCACTGATGCCTTGAGAGGCCTCCTAGAAACAGAGACTAGACAGAAGTAAGGGAATAAAGGTAGGTATTTATTTGAAAGGCCTCCAAAGGTACCCCATGGGGAGCCAGAGGCTATTGCCAAGATGGACCCCAAGATAGACGACACCTCACAAGTTCTTCACACTTTTATAGGTTTGGTTCATTTGCATATCAGGGTTAATTCTCCAATTAAAGCTTCAGTTTAATGATGTAATTCCCCTCAGCTTGCCCCCCCTTAGAGGCTCTTTGGTTTCTACTTTTTGGGCCTAGGACAGTCTAGGTGTCCTTGAAGAGCAGGCCTGGAGAGGCTTTGTTATGTCTACCTAGCACAAGAGAGCAGAAGTTAACAGGCTACAAGAAACTTCAGAGTTACACACTAGGCAGTACAGGATTTGAAGAATATAAAAGTTAAAACCCAAGGCATCACCACAACAATTTGATCTTGTTGGGTACCTGTACCCAGGGACTTGCTTTTGGGTGGAAACAGACAGAGAGCAAAATGGTGCTGAAATCTCCTCCAGTTCCAATATTCTCTGCTTAGCTAACCTCCTTGTCCCATCCACCTGTAAAGTGGGATCCACCAGCACCCACATGTGCAAGCTCCTGGACCCTGCTTCAGCACTGGCAGGGAGAGGGAAACACCACCAATTGCAAGGACAGGGTTCAAGACACTGCTTCAGCCATCCTCCTGCACCACTGCTTGGACAGCCCTAGGAGCTGTAGGACAGCAGCCATAGAGCTAACATTGCTATATGTTGATATGAATAGTGTCAGCATCCAATAATTTTGTCATCCTGCAGTAAAGTGGACAATTCAAATTGTGACATTCCTAGAATTCTTACAATACCATTGTCTATTATTATGCCATTTCTAGTTTTGGCTCTGGCTTGCCTGGGGAAAATTGCACAATCTTTTACACAATCCTTATGCTTCATTTTCCTCCATCAGGAAGCTAATATAATTGTAGAATTACATTACGTTACAGTGCTATGGGGACATAATATGTCAAATCTTGAAGCAGAACACCTGCCTCCGAGCAGAATAGTGCTGCATATCATAATCTCTTTCTCTTAGTGTTTACTGCCTCAGACATAATGCCCCTCCCACACAGTTTCTCTGCTACAGGACATAAAAAGCTAGCTTGGATTTCTCTATACCTACAGTCATCAGACTTCCAATGATTTTCACAGAATCACAGAATATTTTGAGTTAGAAGGGACCCATGAGGATCATGGAGCCCAGGTCTTAAGAGAATGGCCCATACACAGATCTAGCCTGTGACCGTGGATGACTATGCTAGAGCCATCCTCTAACAGGCTGAGATAATTTTGATTCACAAGTAGATCAAATTGAGTGTTTGTTGCTGCAGAGGAGATGGTTGGGCACTAAGAGTCATGAGACTATGCTCATGAACAAGAGGAGGCATCCAGATCTGCAATTCTCTCTTTCCAGGTCAGTGTACTCACATAAAACCACACAAAACCCACAGCAGCATTATGTTACAATCAAAACAGGGCTTTATTGAAGATAAGCAGATAACAACTAACCTATGACCATAGGATATTGATGTCCGTTGCTGGGATTATAACATCCAGGTCAACACAGTTGCTGTTTGCATCATAGTCTCACCTCCCCCTCCTTTAAACCTCCATCTCAGCTGTTTCACAAACTGAATTACTGCTAGCCCAAACATGCCACCTTTACCTACACAGAAGGATAGTAGGTTCTTCTCATCACCTTCACAATATGGGTGGGATGTTAAATTCCTTTAAGCTGCCTCATCAGAATGCCAACAGCACAACACCGGACAGTACCAGTTTTACCAAAATGGCTCTAAATTTCCTTTATGTAAAACTGAGAATTCTTTGCCTTCCAGTCTTCTATACAATATAGCAGATGTACCACCAGTATGAGGGCAGCTATCACTCTAGGAAACCAGTGGTAAAAGAATTTGGCTTCCACCATAATACCTGTGGGGTGCTCATCCTTTTGAAATCATCCGAATGAGTCTTCAGCTGTCCTAAGGAATCTGGCTGTGGCTTGGGACTACCTCAAATACACAAAAATCTGTTTGTTGACAGCTGAAAACTTTACTTAGAGAAAGACTCCTTTTGCACTGTATTGGGTTTGCATGGCCAGGTTTTGGTAGCAATGAGGCAACAGGGATGGCTTCTGTAAGAAGCTACGAGAAGTTTCTTCCATGTCCAGCAGAGCCAATGTCCAAGGCAGTTCCAAGATGGATGTGCCGCTGGCCAAGGCAGGGCCAGTCAGAAATGGTGGCAACACCTCTGTGATAACACATTTAAGAAGGAAATAAAAAGGTTATTGTGCAGATGAAATTGTGGCCAGAGCAGGGTGAGAATATGTGAGAGGAACAACTCTGCCTCCACCAAGGTCAGTGGAGACGGAGGGGGAGGAGGTGATCCAGGCAACAGAGCTGAGACTCCCCTGCAGCTGGTGGTGCAGCCCATGGTGAGGCAGCTGTGCCCCTGCAGCTCACACAGGAGCACAGGGATGCAGACATCCACCCACAGCCTGTGGAGGAGACCCACCCCAGGGTGCCTGAGAGGATGCTCTGAACCCATGGGAAACCCATGCTGGAGAGCCTCCTATCAGGGACCTGTGGACTTGTGGAGAGAGGAGCCCACATTGGAGAAGGTTTCCTGGTAGGGCTTGTGACCCCATGGGGGACCCACACTGGAGCAGGCTGTGCCTGAAGAACTGCACCCCACATAAGAGTAACCCATGTTCCAGCAGTCTGTGGAGGACTGTTGCCTGTGGAATGGGCTCAAAGTGGAGAAGTTCATGGAGGACCGTCTCTTGTGGGAGGGACCTCATGCTGGAGCAGGGGAAGGACTCCTCTTCCTCAGCAGTGGGAGAAACAGTGCGTGATGAACAGATCATAACCCCCATTCCCTGTCTCCCTTTGCTGCTGGCAGGGAGTAGTAGAGCTGGGAGGGAGGGAGAAGTGGGAGGAGGTGTTTTTAAGATCTGTTTTTACTTCTCATTATCCTGCTCTGATTTTGTCAGTAATGAATTCAACTAATGTCCCCAGTTTGAGTCTGTTTTGCCTGTGACAATATCTGGTGATCTGGTAGCTCCCCAGTCCTTATCTCAAGCCATAAACCCTTCGTTATGTTTTCTCCCCACCACCAAGTTGTGGTTAGAAGTTATGGAGAGACTTTGGTGGGTGCCTGGTGTCCAACCAGCATATACCCACTACATGCATGGACCCACCTCTGATTTGGGTCATACCCAGTAAAAAACACGTCACTGGTGTTACTCTAGGGATACTGCCTCATACTTCCTCGCAACTAAGAAGTGTTTCATTTTTGTGCTCTGTTCACTCAGATATCTCATTTCCTATTATTCTGCTATCAATAGGCAGGAAGAATTAGTGAAGAAAAAGAATACCTGTGAATTCATCATTCCTGAGAGAAACACTTCTAGTTTTATTTTAGATATTATTCAGATCTGTCATGGGATCAATGTCCTACACAGATGGACTGTGCTAGTATGATACTGTGCAGATCTGGAAAAATCCTGGTAAAGAGAGCTCTTGAATCCTCCAGATTAGACTCAGATATGCAGCCTGCCACAAATGGCAAATTAAGAAAATAAAGAGTAATACAACATCCAACTAATGAGAACCCTAGAGTAGAGAATACAACCAATTTAAACCAAGGGGTCAATGGCAGTCACAGCTTTGATAATTCTAGAGACATTTAATATTGCACAAGGATAGAAAACATCTTCAGGAACTTGTCTTTTATCATAAAAAAAACCCCAAAAAACAAACCCAACATAACTCCCAAAAACAGTGAAAGCCAAAGAAAAAGCCTACTTTTCTCAGTAACAAGGAGAAGTAATGAGAACTCATTCCACTTCTAAAACTAATATAGTGGGGAAATTTGACAACTTCACTTCAGAAACAGAGAAGTACAGAAAACTGTGCTACATTACATCATCATCATACATGAAACAGGGCCAAAATTATAACCTTGAACAAAAAATAGAGAAGAATGTTCTTAAACACTCTCAGGAATCATTCCTTGTCTTTCCAAGGCCAGCTTTGAGGAATGAAAGCAGAACACAGAAAAGAAAAAGCAGAACACAGAAAAGAAAAGCAGAACATGGAAATCTTCCACATGCCCCATACCTTGTACATCCCTTGCAGGTATTTGGAATACCTAGAAGATGCTACCATTTTGAATCAGCATCTTGCAACTCTACTAAGCTGAACACTAAGCAATGCAACAGAAGATCAAATTTGCAACACATAAGATTCAACATTTCAAGTCTCTTGCCAGATCCAGAATTAATTGTACGTTATTAATTACTATATAAGTAGTAATCACAAGATACCAAATACATCAGTAAAGGAAACTGAAATTGAGATTGCTGATGGACGTTTTCTCATTTTATCCATTCTCTTTTGCCTCATTATCATATTTCAAACTGTATAAATTTTTGATTGCCGTGATATAAATAAAACATAGCTTTATGTCAGTGATAATTTTAGTGCTGACTTCGAGTTCCCCCCTTCAGAGATCTAGTACTATCTCTGAAAGATAACAGAGAATTGTAGAAACTGAAATCTTAAACTTTAGTTCACTTGAACATAAGATTCAAAACAAACATCAGGATTAAAGAAAAAAATTGCCGTGTGTTTCCTTAAACATCCAAGTTCTCCCTTTTGCTAATTTCAAGTCTTGGTTGTTTGGAATCAAGCAGCAAAAGTTAAGTGCCTTCAGATTTTTTGTAAAGTTTTGACAGCCTGCTATCTCCAGATGAACATATTTCATGAAAAAAAACCCTGAATTATTATCCATCCATTGAGTATAAATAGTTTACATAAAATTAATATAAAATCACCTTATTTTGTGCAGGGTTTTTTTTTCCCTGGTTTATCATTCTGTCTAAAGTTGATCCTTAAATCAACTGTGTTTAATTTGTTTCCTGTCCTCATTAGCTGTCCAGAGTTTTTACAGTGTGTGAAATTCTTCCGGAGTTATAAATTTAAGTTACATATTTGCTTGAGACAAAATTGCCGTTCTGCTTTCTGGGGGAAAGAAATATAAGTTTCTAGTTTAACTAGCCTGAGATTTTTTTACTGTTGTTAATCAAACTGAGAACATGGTTTCCTACAGAGTTAAACTGAGTCAGTCCACCCGAGCTTTGCCCTCACTAAAGAACCTCTCTATTTATATGAATCACAGAAGCAGTGACGTAAAGGACTTTTCCTTACTGTTCTACACAGTTTTCAGAATATCCTGTTGTGAGCTCACTTTGAGCTGTTTGAAACAAAACCACAATTTAGTCTCAATTATTCAACTGTTATAAAAACTGTATATAAAAAAAAACCTGGTATAAAAAGTATATATACACTTACTCAAAAACTGACTCTAACATAATTTTCTTTCTTTGCCAAATGTTCCATGATTAAAGAAAACATTTAAAATTAGACATTGCTATTTCAAGATTAATTTGTGAAAGAACAAGACATTTATTTTTAAAATTAAAATATTTTAGTTAGGACAATGTTAGAAATCTATCCCTTCCCAATTAAATTTTTTAATTTATTGCTCTGTACTAAATGAGTGTAATCCAAGAATCAAGAGGATTTAACCTTCAAGAAACTAACTTATGTGTTTATACATTTTTGATACACAACCTTAAGCAGCAAAAAATAAAGCTTGTTGGTGTTTGCTACCACTCTTGAGGACACATCAGGAACATTCCTTCTGCTAATCCAGATTTACTGCAATTTTTGCTTGAACAGATGAGGATATTCAGAATATTAAGTACATCTCTAGTTATATAATATTGTAAATATGACTTAATCATATTTGACCCAAGGCCAGTATTCATATTTTATATTTGACAGGAACAGGATTGTTAGCAAAAGGGGATGAATCAAGCATACTTTCTCTAAATCCAGTAGAAAAAAGAGTGGCATAGTTCTTTTATTATTGTAGCCATGGTCCTTTTGAAGCTTATCCAAAAAATGGTTAAAATTAAAGTTAATCCACGTTGTCCTGATGTTTGAATCAAAGCACCATACTTGCATTTTTCTCAACAACCATACTATTTATCCTATTCACTTCTGTATGTTGATTTCAAGCCCACTCAATCATCTGCCTTTGAAGGTCCTCTGTACACTTTCGAGAAGATTCCTCCATTACGCACTTCCCTTAATTTAGTAAAGTAATTGTTAACTATCTGTATAAGATTCTATAGAGTGAGTTAGAGATAAAAGCAGAGTCAAAAATTCTGCTTATTATGATATTATGCTCCCATAACACAGAAAAATTACTTTGAGCCCAAGACCTCCCTTTGACAGATACAGTTACTGCTCATCGCAGCCTAAACAGAGATATTACCTGTAAATGTTTCATATATAACCAGGATAAAAAATGTCACGAGACAACATCACCATGCTCCTCTTCCTTCCCTGCAACCAAACACCTCGTTCACCTCTGCAACCCAAAAGTAGGCCTGATTCTTCAGGTGATGCCTCTTCCTTGGCAGGGCTGTGTGAGGAAGTTGCAGAGGACAGAGGGTTGCGATCACCTCAACATGCAAAATCTAAAAATCCTTTGTAGGTTTACCCAGAATGAGCCTAGGTGGGATCACAGCTCCCATCCTTTCGTTGGGAAGAGGGAAAAAGGGAAGGGGAGGCTGATACCTGCCTGGGGCTTGCTCCAGCAAAAAGTGGGGGGTCACTAATACAGGCATCAGCCCTGTAAGCCCAAATGTGACAGTATGGGCTGAAAGTGTCCCTTCCTTGCCTCTCACTTTCTCTTCTGCACATACAATATGTGTGCTTGCAAATAAGACCCTAAGAGTTGACAGTCTTGCACTTAAAATGATCACTGAGGGAGCTTATTCATTCCTGTGCATGTCACCTATCCTCCTAATAGGTCATAAAAATACCACATTTATATTTTATGAAAACTTTAGGCAGGGTCTAAATAGTTCCTCCAATAGTAAAATATTAATTAAATGAGATTTTTTAGTTGATATGTCAACATTGCTGATGAGGAAAAATGAAAAATAATCATTAAAGTTAAAAGTGTATTTAATTTCTAAGTATTTCAAGTATTTTTCTATTTTTTTCATATTCAGATATTTCATATTTTAAAAGTTCATTTCCTTGCTTAAATCTGTTATGAACATTTAAACCTATTGACATATATTGACATCTGACCATTTTATCTTTATTTCTGTGATAAATGATAAAATGTATTTGAACTATAATTTTATTTAATGAGTTCAGATGTTTTAAATGGTAATCTATCTTAAGCATATTGAGAAAATACAGACCATGTACTTGAAGGACAAAACTGAATTGATATTTTTACTGGCAACTTTTACAGGAAGAAAGAAAGTCCAGCCTCTTTCATTTTTATGTGTAGGTTTTCATATTTACTATGCAGAGAGTGCAAGCATGTGGGCAGATAAAGGGGGTCTCAGAAAGCAATTTTCATTAAAACAAAAAAGGGAAATTATTGACATTTGTAACCAAAAGCCACTCTCTGCTGACCTTTTCACTGTAACTGTGGTCTATGCTCTGATGTTTTCTTCCAGTGTTATTCTCCTTGTTGTGCTAATATTGAGTGTCAAAGGGAAACTGGGATAGCTTTGGTTATGTAAAAAGAGGGCACCAGAACTTATATTTTGTTCTTCTCTCTCCCCCACAGTGTATCATGAAGCATGTAAGATGTGTGAGAAGCAAAGAGCCTGAAGCATCCTTTCTGTAAAATTAATTGAAAGAAAGGGCCAGTAAAGAAAAAACCCTGCCATTATCTCCTAGTAAAAAAATGCAGATATTAACAATTTAGAGCAAGTGATTACACCAAGAACTTCAGAATTATCCTGTGCTTAATAAATCATCCTTTCATCTCCCTGTACAATATGGCACCAGTACATACTGCAACAAGTTATAAGACATATGAACGCAGACGAAAACCAGAATACAAGTGAAGGGTGGATTTCTTGAGGTTTTCACATCCATGTGTTTGTGAATTACAGCACAGGCATGCATTAGTATAAAGCCCAAAAGTCCTCCTTCAGTGCTTATTCCTGATCTCTTACACCTTGCTTTACTCCTTGCTGAGTTATTTCATGTGCAGTCTGGGCAAACCTCTGTTTTTATGCAGTCACACACAGAAATGGTGGGACTGCTGCCTGATTTGGGTTGGAGAAGGCTGAGCTGGACACAGATATTAGGTAGTTTCAGTATTCTCTTCCTATTCCTCCTATTAACCCCACAGTCTTATTTTTCACCACAGACATGGTTCTTATCGTGTGTGTTTTTTCCTGTGATCATCTGTGTTGCTGAAAACTGGGATCAGAGATGAATTGAGGAAGCTGAGCCCTGACAAACTGCTATCAGTGTCAGCTGTACACGTGTGGTTCAAATGGCACCATGCTGGACCACCCTTTCTGCAACTAGCATCCTTCCCAGATTCAAATGACACCTCCTGAGTGAATATCCTAATCACTCCTTCTGCTTCACCCTCCCTTCACAAGCTCATTCCACTTCAGCAGCCACACGAAGGTTTTATGAGAGTTTTTTCTGGTGAAAATTTAAAACCTGTTCTCCCTGATTTCCAGGTCATGATTCTACCCCTTTTAGCTATGGTTCCTGTATTCATGTATTGATTACACATATAGTCATGACGTTCATATATCTAGAGTAAAGCCTTGTAGTTATCAAGGTTTTCTCCTACTAGAGAAAATTATTTTAAAATTTTAGTGAATATTCTAAGTCAAGGAACCACTGGCATCCAGTGATAACTTGGCAGGTTTGGAGGTGTTTTGCCTGATCACTGTTCGGGTACTTTGGTTTTATGGTTGGTAATTGCTAAAATAATAATACTGGCTGGCAGTGACTGAGATATGAATCTACAGTCAATGAAATATGTGGGTTTAATTTTAAACATAACTTGCATATTCTCATCTGTTTTATAAAATGTTTGAGAAATTAATAACTAAACTAACTTGCAAATGCAAACAAAAATCATAGTATGGAAGCATCCCTTTTGTACAAATAACAGCCAAGAAAAGCAAAGCACTTTACAAAATGAATGACAGAATATGTAAAATTTCAAACCTCCCTACAGTGCATAGGTGGGGCAAATGATCACCAGAATAAGTCATAAAATTTTACATGAAGCTTGTGTATCCTAAGCACACAAGTCACAGACCAAATTCATATCTTTTGACTCAGCTATTGGTCCAGGTGAGGAACTTGCTGCCTGTTTTGTGAGGAAGACATCTGTATAGCACAGATAAAGCTTTCCGTTTACAAAAGATCATTGCTTCTTATACAGATATTCATTGAGTCATTAAGTGGATTCTTTTTTTTACCAGGTTTGGGGGTTTTTTTGCAAGGAGTCAGCATTCTGCTGTTTTGAAATACACTGACAAGATAATTGTAAATCCTAAGCCTGAAATAGAAAACTGAATGTGAGCCCAGCATTAAATCACTGTATATCCTAGGCTGCTAACAAGCTCTGTAACATCATGACGAGTATAGATGAAACATGCAACATCTAATTCATCGCTTCAGTACTTACAATAAATATGCCTGTAATTTTAAACTGTTTGTAGCAAACCCATAATGTGACAAATAATGCTATAAACTCTTATCTCCTGGGAGGATACAGATTCTAGACAAAGTCCACAAAGAAAATCGACATACTAAAACACGTTTTGCAGAAAATACACTTATCATATAGCAGAAAAGAAAAGAAAAGAAAAGAAAAGAAAAGAAAAGAAAAGAAAAAAAAAAAAAAAAACAACTATGTCCTGGTATTTGGTACTGTTATTGCTGAATACCTGGATCTTGTCAAAGAACCCAACATGGGGTTTCATTGTCTGTTTAGGGCCTCAGTGAAGTCAGTGGGGGTGTTCATGTTAAGTCCCATTCAAAATCCTAGAGGTATGCAAATTGCAGAGTTCATGTTTATGCATTAGTCTCTGGGAGAGACTGAAATGTTAGGCTCAATGGCTTAAACGTTGTTAAAATCACCAAAGGACTTTTGTCCACTGTAGCAAACTGTGCAAAGAAGCTACTGCTCATCTGTGACCACCAAAGCCCACCCTTCCCTGCACAGGCTTGCTGAGGGGAACCGGACTGTGAGTTAAGCAACCTAATGGGAACTTGAGATACAATAAAATAAAGGTGGCACTACTGTTCACATATCTCAGGTCTAAGGAGAAGTAAACAAGCCTGGGAGGAGCAGAATGTATCCACAAAGAAAGCCATTCTCAGCAGATGTGTGGAAAATCAGCTCTAGCTGGGGGAGGCTGTAGCCCACAGACTTATTTGCAAAGGTCAGGTTTGAACCCCAGGAGGAGGTGAGTATTTGAGTGTTTGATGGCAAACCTCTGTCCTGAGGAGTGAACTGTCACCACCTGGAGGCTACAAGCCAGGGTTTGAGGCTGATAGAGGCAAATCCTGCAGGGTGGGCTGGTGCTTTTCATCATGGTAATTGTCCTTCCTTAGACAACCCGTGCAGTTGTAAAACTCCCTTCTTTCCCCTGGGAAGGTCTGATGGGGCATAACTGGATCAACTGTGTTGACATCAGAGGCAGCTCTCTTGTCTTAGAAAGTTTCCAAAAACATCAAAAGCCCCCAGACTCATTTCTGAGGCCTTCCACCAAAGGACTGAATAACACACACATACACATACACACATGGGAGGTACCAGGATGTTCCCACCTGAGCCTAAGCATATTTGAACCCATTGGACTTTGTGTTTTGTGGTCTTTTCCCCCCACCCCAGACAGATCAAGATGGCAATCATCATTTCAACACATGGACATCTAAGCTGCAACAATCAAGCCTCATGTGGATCCATGAGTGGTGATCCATCTATCATTCTACTCTTATCCTTTTTCTTTCTTTCTTTCTTTCTTTCTTTCTTTCTTTCTTTCTTTCTTTCTTTGTTTCTTTCTTTCTTTCTCTCTTTCTTTCTTTCTTTCTTTCTTTCTTTCTTTCTTTCTTTCTTTCTTTCTTTCTTTCTTTCTTTCTTTCTTTCTTTCTTTCTTTCTTTCTTTCTTTTTCTTTCTTTCTTTCTTTTTCTTTCTTCCTTCCTTCCTTCCTTCCCTTCCTTCCCTTCCTTCCTTCCTTTTCTTTCTTTTCTTTCCCTTCTACATTTTCTTAAGTAATACTTTTATTCTTTCATATTGTCATATTATTATATATAATAATAACCAAAATGGCTATATACCTGCTTTGCATTGCAACCAAATTGTTCTGAAATGAACCCTACATATGCATATTTACAAACACCCATCATTCAGTGCTGTTTCACTCTAATCTTCTCCAAGGGATCTATGAACAAGAACCTGGGTTGCTCTTGCCTTTGTGGGGGCGGGTTGTAACAGTCTCCACTTTCACCTGTTACTGACTGACATTGTTATGTTTTACAGCAAGACATGAAACATCTGTTTGGGGGTCATTAAGTGTCCTTTCATAGATGAGTAAGTTTATCTGCATGAATAGTAAAATGGCACATAGAAAAAAACCCAAGAAACGAAATGTCATGAATAATTGCATTTTAGTTTATTCATTTTAACTTAGAGCTAGTTTACAGTAACATACAGACGTTTTCTGCTATTATGTGGCTTTTGGAATGGAGAAAAAATTCTGTTTTATAACTTTCTGGTGTTCCTTACTTTATGTGTTTGAAATTATCCCAGAAATTAAATGAAATTGATTAAATGAAACAATGCAGTTAAGCAAAAGGAGATGCAATAGAGTGAGGTCTCCTTAAGGGAACACAGTGAGGAAGGATTCATTGATGGCTTTTTTTTTTTTTTTTTTTTTGCCTGGCTTTACTCAAGCTGACAGGAGACCCCGGGATCAAAGGCAATACTAAATATTAATGAATGCAGAAGCCTCAGAAAAGGAGGTGAGAGAAACTGGTTGTCAGCAGCTGAAGACAGAAATTAATTCAGAAGGGAGTTGAAGACATGAACACAACAGGAGACGGTAGCTTTTCTTCAAGCCCAGAAAGAAGAGGAAACAGGGATGATGGGAGTGGGCCAGAGCTTGCAAATAAGAGCAAGAGTTAGGACAGTTGTGAATACAAACACTTTTTTATAATTTTTCTATGTGTAAAATATATGTTTGAATGAATAAAAATCATAGGAAGACATTGACAATTGTGTGAATAAACACGTGAGTGAATAAGGCAAAATTTCATTTTGAAAAAGCCGGAGAGATGTAGGTAATATGCATCAAGTCATGGCTTATCCTATAATCTGGATAAGGAAACTGGAGGTGAATCTGAAGGAAGTACATTTTAACAAAAAGGAAATGTCTAAAAGAGAAAGATATATTTATGAAAGCCTAAATAAAAATAAAGCCTTCAGCCGAGAGAAAGTGGCCAGAATTGAAGAACTTGGGTTCCCAAAAGTTGCAGGAACTAAAATAAAGGGGAACTAAAATAAGGAAAAGAAATTGGTTAGTAAGTAAAGCTAGCAGATGAAAATAGCAATCAGTTGTAGGTGGCCCTGCTTGGGCAGGGGGATTGGCTTGGATGACCTCCAGAGAACCCTCTCAACTTCAGCCATTCTGTACTTCTGCGATATGGTCAGTTTAACACTTACTGTAAGGAGTCCATTCTCAAAACCCTTCCACATTTGGAAACATAAGAAGAAATCTGAACAGCACAGTGGTTCGCAAGAATAGAGGCTGCTGGGGAAAACAAGTTCTTTCCTGGGCCAGGAGCAGGAATGACAGCCTTTTATTGTGCAACACCTCCACAAGGATTTCACCATCAGCTTTAGTGTCTTTGCTGGGGTAGACATAGCAGTACACCCTAAAACCATCCCCACAGGTGTGTGGATATAAAGAGGCATTTAATGTGGAGCAGTTGAAATGTGCTGAATTTACAGTGTTTGAAATAGGTTTGTCATAAATAAGAATCAGAGCAAGTTATCTTCAAAACCAGGTTACTTTTGCAGGGCCAAGAGCAGTGTCCTGACAGTGGCACTGGAAACATGGAATGCCAGGTGCACTCCCAAGTGCAACTGCCTTCTCTGGCAGTTGTAGCTATGTGCTTTATTTCACTTTTTGGCCTTGCAGAGGTTCACTTCAGGAATGACATCTCCAAAGTAAACATGATGCTCAGAATACAAGTTTTAGAGGATGAGCAGGTGCAGTGCTGGTGCGGCTGGGGGAGGCAGGCAGATGGCAGCTCAGCAGCCCACCAGCACCCACCTTTTGTCCTGCTCTGCACAGGTTACATCTGTTACACACCCAAAGAACAGCACATCGTGCTGCCAAGCCTGTTTGTATGTGTATCTAAAGGTCTGAGGTATCTTCAGTGCACCGTACTGTATTGTGTCACCTACGCTGACATTTGCCACACAGCTGGTGTGTGTTCACTCACACAGGAGACAGCTGGGGGCTGAATCACAAGTACCCTCCAGCCGTGGATAGCTCGGTGAAGTAATTAAGCCAGGAGTTTATTTATGTGGTTCTGAGATCATCAGCCTTATCTACCGTACCTGGCAGTAGTCACAGATCCCATGACAAATGTTGCCCAAGTACAACTCCATAAACAAAGTTACAAACAAAGCTTCAATTCTCATTAACTTGTTTTTCTCAGAAAGAATTTCTTCATTTCTGATTCCCTCAGATAATACATACAAACTCTAACCAGATTTTGTGAATAGATGCATAATTTACAACTAAATTATAATTAAGGGAGTTAAGACTCATCTGACAAGAATGAATTTACAGAAATGAAAATATAATTTTATCAAGTATACACAGTCACAAAGCCTCTTCCAGTTACCCATATGAGTCAGATGTTGACACAGATCATATTTTCATTCATTACCATTACACCTTCTTTCTCCCTTGAATCCCTTTGTCTGGTTCCTAAGCAACCACACCAAGACTCCTCTTCAGAGAGAACCTATAGTCATGACCCCAGAATGGGATTCCTTTAGGTAGATCTGCAATGGTCCTGGGAATTTCAAATGCCTGCTGCAGAATCTTGTAAGGAATGGAGTACTTTGCATTAAAAGCATAAACCAGAGACACCAACACTCAGAAAGAAACTAAATCCAGAAACTTTTCCTAAATTATGCAGCAGAAATAATTGGATTGGTTGTTGTCTCATGTACTTAACTTTGTGATCTTCCAGACTAAAAATGACAACTCATTTATTTTTCATTTATTTACTAGATGTGATCAGCAAGTGACTGCTCAGTTGAAGGCTAGCTGTATAGAAAGATAATTATTTCAATGATTATTGAGAAGGCAGATTATTAAAGATTACTAAAATCTTTACTCCAAAGATGCCAATGGCTGCCAATTAGGATTTGGAATAGTTACTTTCATGCCTCATGTCTCAGTTTGCTATGTAAAAGTAAAATACAACATTTTCCTGCCTCATAAGGATTGTATTAATAGCTGACCTTAAAATTCTTGAAGTTTCCTAGACAAAGAACAAGATGCATATGAAAAACTACAAATGAGAAATGTTAGCAATATGACAACACTCAATCTTTTTTCTTTTTTTTTTAACGCACAGATTTCATGTTAAGCAAGAACAAACTAATTTAGTCTTCTTTTTCTAACACTGAACCAATAATGAAATTAATTTTGGTTTGAAATTTGGTAAATAAAGTACTATTGACCATGATGAGAGAGGCCAAACCTAGCCTTTACAGACTCTTACTTCCTTCAAAATTATTCTATACACTAAATGCCAAAATCAGTATAACACCTGTGAAACAAGTGATTACTGGCTGTGGATTCTTCCACCACTCTGGAATCAGAAGAGTTGTCATAATTCCACTTGAAAAGGGGAAAAAATATCCTCTGTTTCCAAGCATATTACCAAAGTCTATACCTGATGTCTTCAGAAACAGCTCATGCCAGTAAGGTCCTGTACCCTGATTAGTTATGTCACTGTGCATTCCTAATAAGTTTGTCTAACTTATTGTGAATCTTCCTAAGGTTTCAATAGTTTCACTAAGAGAAAAACATTGCTAAGATTTTAACAAACCTCCTGTAGCATACTCCGAGAACAACCTTTGGTCTTAGCAAGCAGCGCAGTTTGGCAACACAGTCTCAGGCAAACAAGGAACTTCTTGCTGTGACAAGGCTTTCAAAATTTTGGAAAGAATGAACTTCTTATCAATCTTACTAGTGGCATTTCAGAAAAAAAAAAAAAAACCCACATACTGGACTTCTCTTTTCCCTTCTTTTCCTGGAAGGAGATACTACATGTGATTTTGGACTGGCTAGTAGTAGTAAATGTAATTTTATCTAATAATGTGTGTCATTGTAGCCCTTCAGAATAACAAAGCAATAAGGAGAAAATGTCTGTCATCTTTATATCACAGTAAGGTTTCTTGATGCCTTGCTGTCAGTCTGGTTTTCAGATTGGTGGTGGGTGTATAATTGCTGTAATAATGTCTACATTGCATTACATTACATTATATTTTTATAATATTAGTTTAAAGAGAGATAGAAAGGCCTTTTAGGCCCTGAGGTTTTAATTTAAGGTAATTTTCCTCCTTTTGTCTTGGTCCTCAATCTGTGCATTGAATCATCTTTTCTTTCTTTTTTTTTTCATTTTGGAGCCCTGGTTGTTTTGGGTTTTTTTAATACTAGCAATCATCATGGATAATATTTCACTCCACTAATGGGGCTTCTAGTTTGGGCCCTCATCCAAATTTCTCTTTCTGTTATTCCCTGATCTGAATATTTTCTTTATTAGTCAACTGAGGTTGATGTTCCTGCAAATTGAAGTTTATACAGTTTTCTGTGGCTAAACAAATCAGCATATTTCCTTTTGTAACCAATCTTTTACCACTTCAGCCAAGAGAAGATTTGCTGTTGTTTACATAAGAAAGTTTTCAGACATTTACTTTTATTTCAGAGTAATCTATGTCCACTTGTCTTTTAATACTATATGTGGGGTAGGAGAACCTCAAATTCAAATGTGCCACCTTGTAAGATGTTTAAAAATCATAATTACCTTAAACACTCTTATGATCACCAAAGGAAGACCAGAAGAAGAGGACCAATGTGATGCCATCAGAATCCATGGAGTGGTGATGTCTTTCTATTTAATCTGACTCTCTGTCACTTTCTTTCTCTCCCTTCCCTCTCTTTCCTATTTCTTTCTCTCTCTCTCTTTACCTCACATTAACTGTTAAACAAAATCTATACTATTGACTTCAGCATATGGTCTTGACTGTACCTCAGTTCAGGTAGAGACATCTCTCTAATAATCGTAATAATTGGATCCCAACATACCTCTGATTATCTATGACACCCATCTTATTGACTTATATTTGTTTTGATAATGGCTTTCTCTATTTTCTTGGTATTTTGCATTTCCTGAAATATCCAAATCTATTTAGCAGTGGATCATCTGCTTTTGAGATATTTGGCTACCACTTCAGAGGAGCTAAGATCGATCCTATCACTTGTGCTTCTTTTAGGTACTTGTTTTCATTATTACTTTTCACATCCCTCACTGTCTAAGGAGAAATGTGAATCAGTCTATATGCAGTACCAAGCAAAAGCAGCAAGATTGCTTCAGCAAGCCAAGCTATTTATGAAATCCCTACACAACTTTATATTATGCCCACACTGACATTTCCCACATATCCAAACGCAACAACACAACCCTTTTTTTGAGAGCACCCTTTTTTTGAAACCATGCTTGAATCAAGCTCATGACATGTCCAAAAATGAAAGCATTACAAGGGATCTAGATCCCATGAGCTTATTGATTATACAGAACACCTCCCTTTGAACCTCAGTAACTAAAATACATATTCAAACCCCATTATCCTTATATCCATTTCCTGGCTTCAGCTGGGATAGAGTCAATTTTCTTTCTGATACCTGGAAGAGTAATGTATTTCGGATTTATCATGACAGCAATGTTCATAATGTTTTAGTTGTTGCTGACTAGTTCCTACAATAAGTCAAGGACTTTTGAGCCTCTCATGATGACCCATCAACAAAGAGGTTGGGGGTGCACAAAGAGTTGGGAGAGGACAGGGATAGGACAGCTGACCCCAAGCAGCTAAAGGGATATTCCATAACATATGGCGATTAGCTGCCTGCCAGGTTAAACCACAACAGTCCACCACCAAGTTTCATTATTTCTACCCCAGGTTGCAAAACTTTCAAGCTCTCCTGAGATGCTCACCAGCTACCCAGAGGACCTGCCCCATGGGGAAGTACTAGGATGGAAACCCTGGTGATGCTACAACAGGAGTGATCCACAGCACTCCACCTTTCCACAGTAGATTCATCCTAATCTCCCTGGGCTCTGCCTTCAAACTCACATTCTTCAGGGGGCAGAAATTTAGGTTATCCATTTACTTGGATATGGTTTACTTGCTCCACCAGCACCAAGTGGCCATGACCATCATGGGAATCTCAGCAAACTGCCCAAGAACAGTAATATCCTTACACTGATGATTGTGTGCTGCCAGAAGTATTCAGTCCCCTCCATTTTTTTGGCAGGATCTTGAGTGTCCTAAGATCTGTCTAAGAAATCCTCACTTCCTGCCATTCCAATTCCCTTTTCTGCCTTTCACAATCACTCAAATCCAGCTTCCTCATATTGCTCAGTTTCAATACCTGCTGCTGGGACAAGACTTTGCACGACCTCCTTTCCCAGGACTTCTGAGTTTGCATAACAAGGAAAGCTCAAAAATATAAAAGTGACTACATTTAATTGGAGCTGCCAGGTTCCAAAGCCAAATGCATGCAAAACATGGAAGCAAAATGTACATAATACATGGAAAAAAGTCATAGCTGTGACAAAGAAACAAGGACAGACATTTTAGGCTCCTTAATCTCTTCCTGCTTTTGAGTGAAAGCAGTTCCTTCTGGTGCTCATGCAAGAAATCTGCAGGAAACATCCAAGTGTCTTATTTTACTAATTTTTAATGCTGATGAGAATTTTTTTTTTCTAGTTATAATAAAGTCTGCTTTAAACAGTAGATTAAGAAGCACTGCAGATGCTACAGTTATTAAATAAGAGGGTTATTATAAGATATGTTTTGACAATTTGCACTCTATGTAATGCTTTGTGCTATTTTATCTCTATACTTATGTGTCTCTTCTAGAAATACATAATTTTATTTATTTGACTAAAAAAATATTACCTTTTATGACAGTGTTCATACCCCAAGAGATTTGACAGCTCTGGTATTATTTAATTTGTTTGTTATACTCCAGAAAATGTCACAATAGACTTCAAAATTACCTAGACTAAGACAGTAACAGAAAGATGGCAAATTTGAAATCCAGGTGCTGGATCATATTAAATACTCATCTCTCCTGAATCATGCTGCTTTCTTTAGCTATGCAACTATTGTAAGCATAACCACGCACTATCAGTATCGGTTAGTTAGGATACACTAAGCTTTCATCCAGGCTCTGAAGAAGAGACAGGAAAGAACAGATTTTTCTAAAGGCACAATGCTGGGCAGTGACACTAGACTTTATGATGACCAGGCATGCCACCTTGCAACTAAAACGAAATACAAAGATGTAAATGAAACAATGCAATGCTTGCTTACTGGAGGAAATCCCAGCACATTTAATTATCATGCAGCCTACCAAACTGGCTAAATTTAATGTAGGAGTTTCCAGGATTTTACCCACTAGGACAGACATCCACAGCATGGTGGAACACCATTGCCCTTCCCAGTTTCCACTGATTGCTGGAAAATGTATGACAGATGGCTAATTTTAGTGAAACATGAACTGCCTTTCCCTTGTTACAGCAGGTTGTTTTGTCTACATGTAAAGTAGTGATCAAAGTTATACCTTGCTGATAAATATACATCATGAGCCTAACCATGATATTCTTTTGAGATACCTGCAAGGGCCTCTTAGCTGATGTGAAATGAGTATTCCAAATGAATTCATTGACTCTTCCCATATTGTCTATACCTCTATACCATAGAGGAGATGCATAGATATTTACTTCTAAAAATGCAACTCCAGAAAAAGTGTTCAAGATACATCATTTTGCAAACATAACTGTGATTTATGCTACCTCTTAGCCCCAGAGAAGTAGAAAACAAATTTTAAATTAAAATAATGCCTTCTTTCAAATGGGGGGGTGAAAAAGAATATATGTGATGCTCTTTATTATGTATTTACCAAAATTAAAATTTCCATTTTTGGAGGACTGAGGCAGTAAAACTTTTATGAGCATGATCTTCTATTGGGATTATAGCAGTCAATTTAAGATCTGTTCTTTTTTATGGAGTTTGAAACTAGAGGAATTTTAACCTATCATTGCAGGGGTCTAACGGTGCCTACTCCTGAGAAGGAAATTCTAAAAACCTAGTCAATCTCAGACTGTATTTTTCACTTACTAATACAAAACCGGTCCTAAAGCCTCAGAAGCTCAGAGTTTGTAGTATCAGACAAATGATACCTTTTCCAACAGTCTGGAGAGGAGAAACTGTGTGACATGGCTTGTTTCACTATTTCCCTTTATTAGCAGTTTGTCTCCTCCCACAATCCCAGCACAATGCATTTTCTCCGTCTTGTTTCATTGCTTGAAACAAGTGGAAAAGTTACTTTATCCAAGCATGAGCTAAGTGCCATGTTTGCCTTTTTGTAAAGTGGAGCCTTTTACAAAATTCCCATAACTATACATGCAGTCCAGCAAAAGATATGCATTTCTTATTAGCATTAAGATCACCCTTAATTGCTTCAGCCAGGTTTAGAAAACCCAGGCTTGAAGAAATGAACAGATATTTTTCTTTTGATTCTCTTCCCTAATAAATAAAAAGTATTAAAATCCATAGAAGTGATTGTTTTAAAATGTAGAAACACACTTCCCTCCCCCCCCCCTCCCCCCCCCGGGGTTCTCAAATTTCCTAGAAACAGCTGGATTTCTCCTCATTTAATTTGGAACTCCAACTGTGTAGCTTCGCTGAATTTAGCAGACTTATGCTACCTGTCAAAAGAAAAACATTCAAGACCAGGTTTTTTTTGTGTGATGCATGCAAATAATTCTAACAATGCAAATTTGTAAATATAAATCTCATTCTTTTAAAAATTCTCTAGTAAAAATGAGAGCAAAGAAAAAATCATCTCACAGGTAGGAAAAAAAAACATTCAAAAGGCAGAAAATTCTTGGATTTTCATTTTTCAAAGAAAAATCAGGACAGACATTTTCACAGAAATATTTTTCCCAGTATTTGCTATGCCAGAAATCTCTCCTTTGAAATCTGACCACAATAATTGTCACTGAACTGTTCATTATGCAGGTTCAGCAAACATTTTTGCCGGCTTTCTGACTCAACTAGAAAGAAAAGGATTATATACTCTTGGAGAAATATATCTTTGTGGTCATGATAAATCTCACTAGTTTAAAATCACCAGCAGATCCTTAGTAGTAGTAGTAGTAATTTCTAGATGGTTTGTACAGTCTGCAGAGATTTTGAGAGATATAACTGGCAGCTTAATGACTGACAGGAAATCAATGAGGGTTAAGAGCAAACAGAATTGGGCAAAGAAAATGAGTGTATGCTGGGGGAGGGAGGGGTTGCACTGTTGACAAATCCAGGAGCAGGAATGGGACAATCATAACTTACTGAATAAATTCTTTGCTTGAAATTTTGTATTATTTAGTGCATTTACGAAAGTTGTTAATTTTTGAGTAAAAATCTATTTTGTTGTTGTTGTTGTTGTTGTTGAGGCATTGCCAACATCTGTCCTCAGGACACTTAGAGGCCAGAAAGTTTATGTGCCTTCTGTTTAAGATCTGATTATGTGATCTTAATAGTGTTTAAGGCAATCACAATCTTTAAGTCTCTTACACCTTCAGAAGCCCAAACACATAATCACAACACAGTAAGTCACTCCAAAGGCCAGACCTGAGAAGGTCCAGAACAAGGCAAAGCTTGCAACATATGGGATAAACGTTTTGCCTTCACCCTGGGAGCAATAAAAGCTGATCCCAGCCTGGATGTTTGCTTGCATTTGCTGCACAAGTGTAGTTAGTTTGTATATGTTCCTAAAAGTTCAGCAAGGTATTTGTGTCTTGCTGAGTGACTGCTGGACAAAATACTGTGATTTGTGATGCAAGACACCAGACTAGATGACCATAATGATTGCTTCTGGTCTTAAAATCTAAAAATTTTTAAACAAAATAATTTAGGTAAATGTGGGATGAGGGAAAACCTTTCTGTCTGACTTAGCTTAATGACTCCATTGTCTTAACTACTTGAGGGAAATTAAGTAAGCAGAGTGCAGTGACTAAAACAAATCATTAATGCAGCTTTTATAATATCTATATAGAAAACAATGTGTACTGTCAGTTCTGCTACTATTTGAAGGTGTCAGTAGGAATGGATGCACATCTTGGTGCACTCATTTGTTTTCTTCATAAAAGAGTTTTAAATGGGAAAAGCAGATAGATAATTAAAAATATCATTGAAACCTCATTAAAATTAAAAAAAAAAGAGTGCTTAACACTTGAACATTTTTGCTTGAATATTCTACAGTGCAAAAGATAAAATTCTATATTGTGTATGTTATTTCAAGGGGGTGATATAGCAGTTGCCACGGCAACGAGACTTTTTTAAAAGCTAAAATAAAGGATGTTGCTGACATGACCCATTGTAACAATAACTCACACGACCATGAGACTCAGGAAGATAAGATAACCTAGGGGAAAAGAAAAGAAGAAAAACCCTAGGATTGCATGTAGTCTTCTAAAGAATTTTTTTCTCTCTTTTCCATAAATACGAATAAGCACATTTTGCAAATACCTTCCAGATTTGGAAGCAAACATATATGTCTGCAACTATTATTTTAATGATAATAAGTAACCAAATACCATGATGTTTTCATTTAGTTTGGGTAGGGATCCATCCTATAATCACAGCAGAGTGGATTTCTGTGTTTGGCCAAGCTTAGGACACGAGCAGAGCACTCTGAGGGAATATGGGTCTGCAGGGGTGTGTGTCCCTTGATAACAGGAGCCTGCCATGTGCTGCAAGACACAAGAGAGCTTTTGGTGCATAAGGCTACAGCAGTGGCACCAAGCTCTGCATCTGAGAAGAGAGCACTCACCAGAGAGTGAGGCCCTGGTGCACAGGAGCAGAAACATCCTTCCTCCATGACCAGCTCCCAGCCTGAGGGCTGTGTTTGGTACTGGGGAAACAGGGGTGCTGACCTCTGCTGCTGATGGGTGATTGATCTTATCTCCTACTCTTTCTGCCATAGCTGATCTTTTACCTGTAGGCCTGTTCTGCAACTGCTCATGAAGAATTTACAACCTGTGAGTAAGCAACCTGTAGGTGTTGCAAGAAAACTAGAGTCAAAAAAGTTCATCATGAAATACAGCAAAAAGCACGGTCCTGTCATCAATAAAAAAGTTATGAAATCCACATGTCAAAATATCACCTATGACAACCAAGAGCAGTTGCACTAAGCATTCATAGTGATCCACAGAATTAATATCTCATCAAAGTTCCATAAGCCTGTTGTGGGTGCACAGTAACAGCCTGGGACAGTGAAATCTGTATAATCAGACAGTAAACATGCTGCCCCTCAGCCTTCAGCCTCATCAGGATGGCCTGCATCCCTCTGCTCTGACCCAGGCACCTTTCCTTGGCTACAGGAATCATCTATAAGGCTCGCTAGCAGTCCCAAAAGTTTTGCTGCCTTGATGAGTAGGGCAAGTAGAGCTTTCCTCCAAGTTTCTTTCTCTTTGATTCATTTTGATGACAGTAATTTCTTCACAATTAATATTTCAGATCAACTTTGACATATGATGGCAGTCGAGTTCTTAAATATGTGTACATATTTACATGCAGATGTGTACATGCACACACAAATATATATATGCAAGTATGCATGAAGAGACAAATTTTTCATTCATTCATTCATTCATTCATTTTCATCTTATACGAAAGTGATCTGTCAAATAGAAGTTTCCCAAACACCCCTCCAATTTTGTAAAGTTTGATATATATTTTCTCTATTATTGTGACTGGGTGGTAAAAAGAAAAATGGATGACCACTTTAATTTTAATGCTTTGTACTTTAATGTTGAGTGGTTTTTTTTCAAATACCAGACCAAATTAATCACTGTTTATAAGTTTATTAATATCAATCAGTTGAAATCCCTAGATAAGCCAGCTGCCTGTTACAAAAAATATGTTTGACATATGTTTGACTGAGTTCATAGCATCATAGAATATCCTGAATTGGAAGGAATTCACAAGGATCATCAAGTCCAGCTCATGACCCTGCACAGGCCAGCCCCAAGAATCACACCATATGCCTGAGAGCATTTTCCAAATCCTTCTTGAACTCTGGCAGGCTGGTGCTGTGACCACTTCCCTGGGGAACTTGTTCCAGCTATTAAAATTAAGGTGAATAAAACAAAAATACAATTAAAGAAGAGTTTGCAGTTCATGTAAAAAGAAGAATCAAAAGCTTAGATTCCATGAAAAAAGTGATGACCTGCTAGGGTTTTCTTACTATACATGTTAAGACATGCTGTGGTTTTCATACTACACAGCTGTTACCATTTTAATGAAATTTTGCTGTAAATACTTCTCTCCAGGTATCAAAACTATAAGTTCTTCTTTACACTTGTTGTTATTTTTGCAAACATTTCTATTTTTGTTGGAAGGGATCAAGAGTGTAAAATTTTATTTTACTGCTTTGGAGTCTTTAGAATTAAAAAAAAAAAAAAAAAAAAGAACAAACATAAAAATCTCACATGCCAAAAGTATTTCAGAAACATATAAGTTTCTCTAACTCAAATAAAACCCCCCCAAAAAAGAGTAACAAAGCAACAGCAAAAAGTCAATAAAACTAATTTTTTCTTGACTTTGAAAAAAAACTGAGATAAAAAGGTTGCATAAGGCTTACCTTATGTTCTCTGATATTGTTTTGTTTTTAACATCACCTTATTTATTGTCACTGAGGTCAACCAACTTATGGTATGGCAAACATAATGTGATGCCAAATGTAGGTCTCTGATTTGAAATATGGATATATCTAGTTCCAGCTATCACCTCCTGGCTAACACATGAAAAGATCCTGTATACTCAGGAGAGCAGGTTAGTTATTGCTTTAACTAAATACTTTAAATATTTTGGTGAAAATACAAAGACACGTTGATATTCATTGAATTATTAAATCACACTGAATTAATAAATATTGCTAAAGGACTGACACAGTGAGAAAACACAACAGAGCTTGTTGATAGTAATCTGAGGTAGAAAGTGATTCCAGTTCGGGAATAAAAATCTTTTTTCTATGTTGTTTCAGTTAGAAAATGGAAATTAAATATTTAAATTGTCCTGATTAAGATCTTACAGAGAACTGTGGCAAAAACAGATTTTGCAGTTCTATAGATGAAAAAAAATATAAAATACTGGTTAACTCAACCAAAAAACATTTAAATTTACCCCAAATAGAATTCCATACTTGTTTTTAATTCTCTTTATAAATATTTCTGAATTTTAAAAATCTCCATAATTATTGTCTCTAAATACTTTTCAGAAAAAAACCCCAAAACAAAGAAAAACACTTCTTGTTATAACATTCTTTTGAAAAATATTTTTATATCATTTTAATAATTTCATATTCTACATCTCTTATTCATAATACAAGTTTGGTGCACACTGGCATGTTGGCTTAGAGTCTTCAGTGTGCTTTCATGGAAACAAATTATTAAGTCAAACAACTTCATCTCGTTGAACATCAAACACTGCCATGAAGTTAGTTAATTCCAGCCAGAAGAAGGAACTAACTGAAAACTATGGGTTTCATTATCAGCAAGAAGACTGATCACCAAGGAAATAACAATCTACAAAAAACACAGATGGGAAAATCCATGAAATTATGAAAATGTAAAAAGCCACGGAAGGTTATCAGGACTGTCCCTTGAGGTAAGCATAAAGAATGAATGAAAACATGAAACAAAATTTCCCCAGAAGTGTCTCCAGGTCTTCAGTGCTTCTTGGTTGAGCCACAGGGGGTTATTAATGTTGGAGAGGCCCAAAGGGCTTTATTTTCCCCCACTAATTTCTCTGCTTCCTTTTTGAAGCTGCACATATTTTATGTCAACCATATAATGTAGCAGAGAGTCCCAAGCTTACCCATGAGCTCTGCCACAGGCCACATCCATCTGTTGGTTTTGAGTGCATCACCTGCTAATTATATGTGATTCTCTTTCATTTTCATATGGAGAAAGGCAGTAAACTGTTCTCCACCCTCTGTGATACAGGATAGATGTGCATAACATTTCTTTTCATCTCCTTTTCTGGACTGGCAAAGTCCTTTTTGATTAACTCTTCATGAGTGCCATCCCATACCTCTTACCATGCTTGCCCCTCTTCTAAACATCTCCCAGGCCTACCATACATCTACTGAGGCAGGAATGCAGGACTGTGTGCATCATTTAAGATGTTGATATCATGTGGACTTAACTGATGGATTAACAATGCTACCATGTTTCTCACTGCTCCTTTCTAGGTTCCTAATATTGGATTAATATGATGAAAGGATGGCACTACATGGTAGATGTCTGCTCCAGTTTAAATTCAATGAATGGAGAGCAGCCACGCAGATGTAAGCCCTACCCATTGCATTTACAAAAAAACCCATGATGCCAGACACATTACCCTATTTCCTTCTGATTCACAAACACTGGCTTCATTGCATCATTTCGGGCACAGCTCCTGGTTAGCTTAATTAATATTTCCCATAAAGCAAGTCAGGAGAAACACTGACGTTCAGGATGGCTGACAGAGTCAACATAGCTATGACAAAGTGCATTTTACCAGAAAATACATTTGATTACATATTTTAACAACTCTGAGGCAAACTTCTTAATTCTGAGTTTTGTCCTCTGTGTGCAAAGGAAACCATATAGAAGGAGAAACATTGCAGTTACTCAAAGTTTGCTTAAGGTATTTGTCTTCACATGTCTACTCAAAGGAAAGAGAAAGGCTCATTTCCTACAAGCTTTGTTTGTCTCATTGATAGTGATTAATATATTCTTCTTACCAAAATAAGAACCAAATGAATGCAGTCCATTATCAGTCCAGTAATTTTAAACAAATATATTCATTTTTTCTTTTTCCCCTGCATGTGCTGCAATCTGTCTTAGTGGTTCTGGAAATCACTGCTACTGCAGGTCTCCTCAAACTTCTTGAAGTTCTGAACTTTTCTGAGCTCAGAGAATTTAAGCCTATGGACAATTTGAAGAAAAACCCAGAGTCACAAGGAGATGTAAAGGAAAAATATTCTTGGAAATAAATAATTGCTGCTTTCAAATTTTTGGAGAAATTCAGTTGCTCACATACAGAACCCATCAAAGCTGTAGATTACAAAATAAGTATCTTTAAAATTATGTGGTTTTAGAAATTAAAGTAAATGTGGAGTTAATGTTCCCTGTTCTAGAGAAAGTCCTGTCAGTCTGTTCAGACTCTAACAATAACGAACTAAAGACATTGTATGAATATTGAACTCTTGAACAATTGCCCACAGGCAATATTTGCTGATGGTGAAATTGAGACATGAGGAGGTGGAAAAGGAGTAGGTGTAAAAGATGTAAGAGGAATAGAAAGAAGACAGAACAGCGGACACAGTGGAGGATGGATAATTGACAGCAATATTCAGGGTCTAAATTTGCTATTAGCTTGCAAGGAAATGAAGTAATACCATTTAAAATTAGCAAGGTGGGTTGCTGAGATACATGCAGAAAATAGAGACTTCAGGAATTTTCAAAGGAAACACAAATTATGTTTTGATGATCTGTCCATCCCACAGTCTTCCCATTCCCTTAGTGAGCAGAGCTTGCTGCATGAATAAAGAGCCACAGACATACACAGATTTAAATTCAACTGTGTTTTCTTCTCTGTTGGGCATTAAATGATAATTTTACAAAATGCACAAACTCTTACGACCTTGCTCAACTATTTTTGTGTTCAAATCCCAGCTGGGATCTGGAGGCTGGTATTTTTCTGAGTATTTTACCAACCTTCAAAAATGTTAGCTCACCCATTCATGTGCTATGTGAGCCTCAGGGAGCTGAAGAGAAAACTCCAGTAGTGCACAGTTCTGAATTTGAATTATCATCCATCAGTGCTTTGGTGTGATAACTTTTTATAGGCACAATGGTTCCAAAACAAACTACACGCGCTTACACTAGATCATGGAACAGGCTTGATTTTTATACATTCAATTACCCCTTTTTGTGAACCTTTCTGTTCTGTTTCTGAGCCTGTCACTACTTGCTGAATCAGACTGAAAAGATACGGAAATTTTCATAGACAATGAAAATGGCAGTATGCAACAGCCTATGAAAAATTATGCAAAAATTAGAGTAAACCACAAAGATTATGTATATAGCTTTTGACCTTTTTGAATTGTTTTATATTCAAAGAATAAAATCACAACAAAGGGTTCATTTTCTTTTAAAAAGGGAGGAAAATGTCAGTATTTTAAAACTAATATTGTGACTTCCAAGTAAGTGTCATTCTCAGTAAATATGGTATAATCAACATGTGCATTTTTAGATAGGTACTGACATTGTGGGTTGAGACTGTGTGACCCAGGAATGGACTGCTCCACACACAAAGTCTGTCGCATTTCCTTTGTGACCTTCAGGGCTAGAGAGCACAGACAGACTGGGAATACAGATTTCTTTAAACTGATTTACCCAGTGCCCAAAATGTTAGTGATGATTCCTTGTGAATCTTTGCTGATGCTTTGACAGATACATAGGTAGATAAATTGGCCCATTTATGGTAATGTTTTGCTTTCCTGAATTTTTTTTCCCCCCAAGATGAATTGGTGGATGGGAGCATATTCCCTAGAATAATGGCAGGGTTTATTTTCTTCAAGGGAATATATTAGCTTTCCTCTTCCGAGGAACATGGTTATGTGAAAAAGGCAGGAGGCTCCATTAGAGTAAACCTGAAGCTGTAACATTTAGGCATCAAGGAAATCTGAAAATGTAGCATAGTTGTAATTTTGTCCAATTGCTTCTGAAAAATGAAAAGCTATCAAAATACCGACAGGCATAACCTGCCCAATATAAACTTGAGCAGCAAGGTTCTCTCAATCATTTGGAAGGAAGTCTGACATCCTTAAAATATATCTTTCCTTCTGCACATGTTTTGAAGAGAGCAGGCTAGAATTATTCCTCCACTAAAAAATTTGCATGAGAGAATTTTTTTCAGGGTTTCAGACTTTTCCGACTTTCAGTAAAAAATGTAGTAAAACTCTTGCTTCACTCCCAGACACCAAAAGAATTGTGATTTTAAATGGCATGGGGATTTTTAATAGAATTTTGTATTTCATCAGCAGACATTTTATTGCAGAACTGGTAAAAAAATCTATTTCTGATGTTTAGCTACCCTGTTGAATGGAGCTAAGCTCTTACATAAAGTCGGAACACTGTGGTCTACTCCTTAACTACAGGGCTCAAAAAAGTGCAGAAGCTGTCTGGTTGAAATACCTTCAAATCAATCAGCAGGCATTTCTCAAGTGCCACTGATAGACATCATATATATATACAGGATCAGATAGTTACCTGCAGGAATTATTTATTGTTTGTCTAAAATCTCTTCTGATCAAATTTTAGACTGTAAAGAGACAGGAACTGTTTAAAACTTTATGTACAAACATACATGCCAAGATACACTTAAAAGCAAGCAAATATTGAAGATATAAAACAGACACCTAGAAAAAAACACTAAGCTTAAAGAATTGTGCATCTGCAGAGAGGGTCCTGGTGCACTTTTGACTGCAGGAAATTTTACAGTGACAAATCTGCTTCAACTCCAAATGGGAATTAAAATAAAATATAGACGGAAAACCTGGTGTGTTTAAAATCACACCAGTTATCAGGGCAGAGAGGGACTTTGAGTGGAAGGTTGCCATCTCTCTCTTCCAGTAGTCTATGGAAGTGGTCAGCACCTCACTTCACCAGTCCCAGGCATCCAGAAAGGAGGGTAAAAGTCCTGTGAAAAACGTGACTTTACGGAAGAGGTCAGGAAACAAGTCACTTGTCACTGCAGGGTTCTTTAACAGCATTAGGTATAAGGCTGTGTTTCTCTTCCCAGCAGCCATTCACTAAACTCTCTAGCTCCTCAGATGAATGGAGTAGGTGCATTACAAGCAAGTCTCATTCATTACACCAGTCTGACTCACTCTAGGGGAAAAAAACAGATCACTGAACAAGACAGATTTCTAGGGGAAAAACTATGTGGTTGTACATCACAGTAAAACCTTTACTGGATCCATTTTTCTTTCCTATATGTGGGCTACAGAGGGGAAAGCACTCAAATAAGGATCACTAGCCACATTTAAATTGAGTACTCACATTAGTGAAAGAGCTGGGTTGTATAAACCAGGATATTTGAACAGCTCAAATTTTTGCCAGTAAATAAAAAAAATTCTTAATTAGGAGAGTGCTTAATCATTTTCTGTGCTTTGAGCACTCTGGAGAATAGAGAAAAAAGAAGGAGGAAAAGAAGAAACAGAAAGCTTTCTGGTCATGAAGGGACATCCTGTGAGCCATGGGACACAAAATCTACACAGATCGTAAATTCTCCTTATCCAAAGGAATTTTAGAAAGCAGTTTTGCATGTACAGGTCAGAAAAAGTACAGAGATACTTGGTCAACCCAAAGTACAGACTAAAGAATCACTTCTCATCTCTTCCAGGATCATGTTTCCATCTTCAACATCTATGATATATTATAAAGCATTATAACATCTGGTTTTGTAAGACAAAGTAATTCCCCTCAAATCTGTAGTAATCATTAGATTTCCAACACATGAAGATTTGATTGTAAGAATCTCTTTACTTAGTACAAAAATGCCAAGCAAACAAAAAACTGACCCCCCCCAACTGTAAAAAAACAAAAAGAAATTTCTGACTAACCATCAAAGAACACAAAACAACTTTTCAACCTAGGCAAAATAAGAGATACAACAAAATAGCTGTTTCAAAGGTTGCCTATGGGATTCGTGGCAGCACAGAGGAAGTATTCTAAGAACCCAAATTGCACCACAGCTGGTAAGGGCAACTATCCATAAGTATTTTCTTTTGGCATAACATATACTTGCACTAGTAGCTTCTTACATAGTATCTAAGTACAAATTCACCTAAAGACATTGAGGTCTCAAACATCTTGAATGTATATAATCTTTTTGGACCTCAGCAAAGCTTTCCATACTGTCTCTGACAGTATCCATCTGGACAAAATGTCCAGCATTCAGCTGGATAAACCATGCACCCGGCTCAGGGGGTGGGCACAAAGAGTTACAGTGAATGGGTGATATCAAGCTGGCCACCTGTCACTGGTGGGGTTCTGCAGGGCTCCATCCTCAGCCCTGCACTCTCCAACATCTTCCTTAACAAGCTTTCTTAACTACACAGGACTCAAAGGAATACTTAGTAAGTTTGCTGACCCACTAAATTGGGAGGAGCTGTTGACCCCCTCGAAGGCAGGGAGACCCTGTAGAGAGACATCAAAAAATTAGAGACAAGGGGAATCACCAGCCACGTGAAGATGAACAAGGGCAACTGCCAAAATCTGCACCTGCAACAAGCCGGATGGATTGAATACTTTTTACCTTCTCATTTTCTTCTGGAATCTAAATGTGAAGTTCTTTTGAAAGTGATGTCAAGCTGCTCATGTAATATAGTTCTTTTCCTACCACCATTGCACTTCTCATTAGGTCTTTTTTTTTCAGTCTAACAATGCCCAAGAGGCCGTAACAATTTAAAGAAGCTGCAGGTTATTAATCAAAGTGAGGACTTTTATAGAAATCAACACAAATTGAAAGCTGTAGCTGTCTTTAAGAATGGCAGTAATAAATGAGGAAAATAATGCAGGTCAATACAACAAGATAACTACCGGAAATTAGGCATTGGAAAACATTATAATATTACAGGAAATCTGGGTCTGACAAGATTTTTAATAAACAACAGCTAAAAAATGCAGATTATCTATTTGCAAAAAGATGAAATAGTACCACCAACATTTTTAGAACAGGGATAATTTTAACATTGAGCTTGTAACCAGAAGATGGAAAGCTGTGAGAAGATTTTCAGACAGCTTCTGAATTTGTTGGGCTGGGCCCAGCTTTGCTTTTATAGACAGTAATGCATGGCAGAAGCTGTCTGGGACATAAAACAGAATAAAGAAAGGAAGAAGGCCAGACATGGAGCCTGAGTTAATTTGCATGCGGAGCTCACTCATTTTCATCAAACACAAGGATGTTGTTTGCACCCCAGAGTATCTGCTTTAGTGGATAAGTGGCCTACAAATTCAGCATTGTATTTAACTGGTATGCTCTTTCAGAGCTTTAGCCCAAGAAATTCAGAAACAAACAAAAAATAGCGGGGAAGGGTGTTCAAGTTAACTGAAAGTATATTCTAGGCACATAACTTGTTAATAAATGGCACAAGATAGCTCTTTCGTGTAAATTTGGGGGGAAAAACTGAGTAAGTTAAAACAATGTAAATCAGGAAATCAGAGTGAGTCACCACTTAAAAGGACATAAGAAAGGCAAGACTTGCTCTAAAAATATATATTAAAAAAAAGGAAACAAATGCAAGTATTGAAAGTTTTATTTACAGGATAAATTGTTACTTAAAAATGGCAAGAATGAGATGAGTAATTATGGCTTATCTTGCTTCACTTCTTAAAGGCACAAATATATTCCTGCCCTGTGGTAATAATGTACTTACAATAATAGCCAAGGAAGGTGGTGAGGCAGAGACCAGAATAGAAATCTAAATAAAGTATGAAAAATTGGGTCTAAAATTTGCTTCTCAGCTCAATTATAAACAATTTGTGTTGAATTTGCTACCTGAAAAAAGGCCATGCTTAAAGATGAAGGCAGCCAGGGAAGCACTGCTCAGTACAGTTTATTACAGCTAAGCAGGAAGCTTCTGGCAGAACACAACAGAGACTGAGTGAGCTGCTGCACACCCTGGCCAGCCAGGGGGGAGGCTGAAAAAAACGTCAGCAGGAGATAATCAAACATAATGTGGCTACATGCGGACAGTGGCACCAGGAAAAGAGTGGTGGACTTTGACAAACTCCTCCTCTCCTGTTGTGCCCCTCCTGTGGCATGCAGGCCGTGGTCCTTGCAAAGCAAGAACAACTTACCTACTTTGCCAGAACTTCCCTGGCAGGAAGGATACAGAGCATGTGACACATTGGGCTTGGGGCTGGTATCTTTCTTCTCTCCTGAAAGTCAGGAGAGAGCAGAATCCTCTCAGCTAACCACCCTGCCACCTCTAGAAGCTGGCTGCTCATGCAGTGCCCCTCACTACCTGCAAACTTTTGGATCATGATATTTCCATCCCAGAATGAACAAGGATTGATCTTTTACCCTTCTGTGTCTAGAGTGTGGGAGAAGCTTGCTAACAGAAGTTAATGAGGAAATTCAGTTAAAAGGGGATTTGACAGCGGTTGGAAGAAAACCGGAAAGCAGGAAGGATGGAGCCACTCAGAAGAAGAAAAGGAGCATAAATGTCAGTAATGCAGCAGGACACAGCTAGTGAGAGCAAAGCTGGGGAACTCTGAGAGAAACAACTGTGTGGTATTTTGGTATTATGCTGTCAATGAGTAGGGTCCAGAGTGAACACAGAGAGCAAGGAATTTTACCTTCTTATAGCAAATAACCACATCTGTTATGTCTTTTTTTGAGCGCAGCACTTACTGTGTTACTGTCTCTACAGTACTATCTCTACTGAGAGGGCAGCATTGCCTACCAGGGCTGTATGACCTGAGGGTAGTGAAACAGTGAGGGCATTTTTTGCTAAAAGCAAAAGATCCTACTCTTGTCTAAGCAGATTGTTTTCACAAACCATGCCTTACAGAGTAATTAATCTTCTAAGACGAACTCGGGTTTTACGTGGTTGTTTAACTTTCCCTGTGGTCATTGCACAGACTTCTCTGAGCTGCTAGTGACCATTTGGGGACCTTGTCCATCCAAAGGGAGTGAAGATTAGCTGCAATTCAAACCCAGCTGTACAATGTTTTGAGAGAGAGAAGGGAAATACAAAGATACAGACAGAACAAGTTCAAGTGAAGGTAAGACCCAGGTATTCCTGGCTTTTGAGCCCTGATGGATTTTGTTCCCTAAATAGGCATTGAAACAATAGGAACGGATATTGCTGTGCAACTGGAGAAAGATAAATTTAGTAGCTATATTTAAGTATAGGCAATGTTTCAGGCAACCATAAGCCCATTAGTCTGCCCCCTGTGTTATACAGGGCTCTAGATCAAATTGTGAAGGAAAGAATAAAGAAAGGAAAGGAAAGGTGAAAAAGCATGAACTGCAGCAGACTAAATGAGGTCAATTTCACATCTGTATAAAACAGGTAATTAAAGACCCAGAGTAAGCAGGCAGAACTACCTAATCTATGTGAACTTCAGTGAGACATTTAAAGCAGAAAACATTGGAGAAGACAGGAGCTATTTAAACCACAGAGAAAGTAAAAAACTGGCTAATGCAAAGGAGTGTCAGGTGACATGAATTTTGAGGCATTGCCAATACCTGAAGAAGATCAGAATATTTTATGGGAATAACTGAATTATCACGAGGCTTAGAAAAATAGAAATAGTTTAAATTTAAGAGTGCAATGTGCAAGAGTGCAAATCATGCCTTAGTAAAAAGATAGCAAAAATGACTGCTCCAAGCTGACTCATCATCAGCTGAGAGCTAAAAATGATAAAAATGTCTGGGCAAAGCAAAGCATTGTTAGGAGAGCTACAGTCTACCAATGTGTTGCAACAGAAAAATTAAATAAAATTTAAAAACTTGAAGAATTTATCAGTTGTACCATTTCCAGAGGAGATAAATGTGTGTTGATGCACTTTACAAAGCACTGTGGAAATTCCAACCATAGAAGAATGCATCATTCCAATCATTGACACTCAAAAAATGACAGACTGGAATGAAGTAAAAGAATAAGCCTTGTCTTACCGGATGAGACTGAAACAACCTGCTCAGTTTAGCTTAGTAAAATGAAGCTTGAAATCAAACACATTTTTATAAACAAGGGGTAAACACCACGAGAAAAACCTGCTACAGCAGTAGCAGGGTCAGGGGTATGAAAAGAAACAAATGTACAAATGACAAATACTTTTAAACTGCAGATAGGGACTAGTTATGTCAAAAATGAATAAAAAAAGGGTTAATAGGAAGTAGAAGAATGAGATAATGAAATTTCCTGAAGACACAAATTTTGAGGCAAGTCAATAAAATGGAGTGTTGGGATAGCCTTCTAAAATTAGGTTACAGTAATAAAAAGGACCAAATTAAAAATCGCAATATATTTAAAATAGAATTGCCTGTGTTCATGAAAGAAGTATTGATACACTTCACTGAGCTAGCAGGAGACTGGACTGGCTGACCTTTGTAGTCGAACATTCTTACATTGCTTCTTTAGAAATATGTAGCCTTATGTTAAATCCTTCAAAAACCCATGAGCTACATTGGATTTTTAGAAACACCTGACCACCCCAGACGTTTCTTTTCTAAATAAAGCAACTAAGGCCTCAAAGCTCACAGACAAAGTTAGAAACCACTCCATTGTGAGCAAATATATCCATCTTTACTCCATCTTTTTAACAGTTATAAAACAGAGCTAAGGAAGAAAACTAACCTCTTAGCCACGCTCCATTTTTGACATGTAGGCCACAAGGAATTAGATAATCTTCCCTCCCATTGTTAACTGTGCAACACAGCCCTGTGATTTATACCCTCTAAAGGGGTTCTACAATGAAAAATCCAGGATCCCCAATGAAGGCCATTATGTGCACTTAACGTGCAATTAATGCATGTTTCAAATTAGTGGGTTTTATTATTAATGCTCCGCTGTTATGCTTATCTGATGTTTCTTTATATGAAACAATGAAACAAAATAAATGAACCCTAGTTCAGCAGGAGCTGTCAAATTAGAAACGGTTACAAAGTAATAATTAGGGAAAATGGATCACAGTGTTCAGGCTTCAGCAATGATTGTCCCTCTGTGGGCCATTAACAAAATCTAGTCGTTGGATCTGCATGAAATTTTAATGAAGCCACAAGTAAACAAACTGCAAAACGTTGTGGGCAACAGCTCACTCGCTTTATGAGGAAGATTTTCATATGAGACTGGGCTTCTTCTCTCTCCTTTCCCTCCTTTTCCTCCTCACGCCGGTGATTTTGGTTAGGGAGATTTAATTTAAGATCCTCTCACACTGTGGTATTTGAAAAATGGTGGTGTCTCCCGACCCCTATAGTGTCGGTCAGCTGCAGTTGTATCAGTGGGATACGCGGCATTTTATTTATTTATTAACTCATGAACATTCAGGAATCATAAGGATGATCTCAAGACTGTGTAATAAAACCTACAATCGCGAAGCTAAAGCGTCGGGCTTTGGGGCGGGGCAATTTGATACCGAACACCAGCGAAGGCGCAGTTCCACCGAGCCACCCTTCCCGAGAGGTTTGCACCGATTTCTGCTCTCCTGAGTGCCACACAAGAAGAAACCGCAGCTGTTTCGCCTTCCAGAGTTTGCAGGAGGACGGAAGCAGTGTGCTCCTTCCTCCGCTGTTTTCAGAGCGCTCCCGGCAGCCCGGCTGCCGCGGGCAGGCTCGGGGGGCGGCGGAGAGCGGGGCCGGAGCGCTCCGGGCTCGGCCGGGAACGGAGCTTCGCTGCCCCATCTGGTGGCCACGGGAGGAGGAGAGAGGCGGAGGGAAGGAGCAGCGGATCGCGGGGAGCGGGGGGGACGCTCTCCCGGGGCTGCTTGTTGTCTTAATACTTCTCCCCCAGATTAGTTTGTATGAGGTCAAAGGGGCGTTGGTGCTTTCGCTTGCCTTCAGCTGGTCTTCATAGTGCTTGAGAAGTGCTGATGGAGCTAGTGATGATATTTATTAGGTTCATTTATTTTCTTGTAAGCATCTAAAAAGAGAGATGAAGCCCCTGGTTTCTTAAACAGCAATACCATTGCTTTCAATATCTCTGACACTCCTTCATTTTAAGATTCATAAGCTGTTTCTGTCTTTTCCCAAAAATTCCCTTTGGGGAATCTGCTGACAGATGTAAACTGGCCTCTCCATTCAGCCTGGAGAGTCCCAGAGCTTCCGATTTGTTCATGAAATGGCTGAAATTGAAAAGTGTGCTCTGTAAAGTATTTTTATAGGTTACAAGGAAAGGAATTTGAGTCCTAAAAATATTTAACATACAGAGAACTTTGAGGAAGATATTCCAGTTACCAGGTCTCCTGTCCATCAGTCATTTTTGGCAATGACTGAGCTGGATAGGCCACTCAGCAGCTCCAGCGTTTCCTCCCTGAGGCATCCTCGGGCCACTAGAGAGTTTGTAAAGCTGTCACAGAGAGAGACATGGGTTCCTTCTGTCCCCTCTGGCAAAGGCAGCCCATGTAGAGAGCTCACTTCCCTTAGATACATTCGACACGGTCTGCAAGAGTACAAGTGGCTGAAGTTAAGTAACCCAGGGGTCACATGCAGAGAAACCTGTTCCTTATCACTAAACGAAGTCATTGGTCTATAAAAACCTGCAAAAGCAATGAGCCAGGCAGAGGGGCGATTGCAATGAGAGGGAAACTGCTGTGGAGTTGCAGGGATGTGGGGACTTTTTTCCAGTTGTAGTGATCTATGTCCCTGGGAGGCTGCAACGTGTTGCAGTAGTACCTGGCAAATCACAGCTGCTCCAGCAAAGCAGCAAGTTGCAAAGCTCTGGAGGTATTGCCAAAGGAAATAACTGGGAATGGGTTGACTTTGAGTGAAGCACTGCTACACCAGGTACAATTGCAAGGCATGTAGCAAATAATGAAGTTTGAAGGGTATATTCACTGACACTTGCCCCAAAACAGCCAGTTCATGAAGTTATTAAATGTCCTCTTTTTGTTTTCTGTTTTCTTCAGATGTTTTTGAAAAGTTTTAGTCTGAGGCACGGTCACCTGTAGATATGCTGGATGAAAAGTACATTCTCTTGTGACAGGAGTCCAGATCTTGGGAGGCAAATGCCTGACGAGAAAAGAAAATGCTTTGCCTCTATTTGATTGCATTTCCACAATATTTACCTAGGAAAATGGCATACAGAGCTCAAACTCACATTGCCCTGGCTACTCCACATATACCATTCACCTGTAAAGCCCAGCTGCAGTTCAGCCCATACCCAATGCCTCCAGATCCAGCAACACATTATATATTTCCCTGGGTTCCCTGAAAATCTGGTCCCCTGAAAATGTTCTCTCATGCTATGTGACATGGCCAGTGCTGGTGGCCTACAAAGACCAACGCTATTTGGATGAGGTGTCTCAAAATCAGATTTGATAAACTATCGCAAGAAAAAGGATGACTGGACCAATATAGGTTCAATTTAAAATGCCATAATTGAATTTAAACTATAAAACTGACAGAAAGCTGAAAGCTACGTCTGTGAATCCTTCACACATAGCACAAAATTACTTTTATTGATTTATTTCCTCCAACTTCAGATTAAGCTATTTCTCCTTATTTTGAAAGTCTGGAGTTATTTTCCTGTCCTTTCCTGCTGACTAGTTATTCTGGTTTTGTTTTCATTTTTTTTAAAAGAATTCTACTCTGAGATAACCCTGAAGATCTCAATGCCATGCTGACCTGAGAGCAAGGAAGTAGTTTCACAGAAACTTCCTCGATCCAATCATCCTGAAAGTTTCTTGTACAAAAAAATCTACAAGCATTGAGAAAGACATAGGCTTTGCCAACAAGATGTAGATATCAAAAAATCCAAGAGGGGAATGAAAATGACATTCTTCTTCTCTTGCTTTTCTCTTTACTGCCTGTCAAGAGCTTAGGTTAATGGAAAGCACCATCTCAGAGTTTTTTAAAGGCTTTTTCCTGCATTTCAACATTAACAAACCCTCTAAAATTAAAGGATAGAATTAGGCAGATTCATTAAAATATACTGTATACCCAAATAACCATAAAAATATACAGTTGTCCCATATCACTGCATGTCAAACCTGGAAGATTACAAGCTTTGGTGCAAGCCCTCTCCTCATCCTAACCTTGCACCAAGACCTGGCTGTGCACCAGGATGCTCAATGCCTCTATTTCCTTCTTCTTTTCTGCCCTTAGTCAGAAGTAGTTTGGCTGGGGGAGATAGGAGCTGTAACCAGCTCCAGTTGCAGACCACCAGAGGACTGAGGGCTTGTAGCAAGCAGCAGTGCCCTCCCAGAACTCTGTACTTGTACAGCCACCAGGTTCTGCTTCAGGATTAAAAACACTCAGCCCTGTCTGGAGATATGATGTGCCTTGAGTGAATTCCCTGTCAGACCACTTGCTTCATGAGAAGAAATATAAAAGCATGCCTTACTTTATTTCGGTATCACTAGGTGACTTAATTCCCACCATAAGGTAAACAATCCCCTTCTGCTGGTGAAGATAGTTTTCAGTTTGCTATCAGTACTGTATTTTCTAGAATAAACTGATTATAAAAGTCAAGTAAGTGTGTCTTCACCTGGCATCACACGCAAAAATCCAATCACAGGAAACTTGTGTGTATTCCTATTAAATTCCCTTTAACCATCAGGGATTCCTACATATACAGAGAAGGACCATCCACTGAAAGCAAAGGGAAAAACCTTATCACCTTTCAGCTCTCACTTCTAGTATGCTACAGGACCTAACATAAAGACAGAGAATGAAAAGATTCCACAACTGTCCCTATGTCAGCTCTGTGAGCAACCTCTCTCTTTTGCCATATCTTTGTCATTTTCTCACTGACCATTTCTAGTAGATAAAAAGATGCTGCTTCTAAACACATTTTCCTTCACTTTATTTTTAAAGGAAAACAAGCTGGAAAGATTCCTATGTCATGGGCCTGTACTGATTCATTCACTGTATCATTAAAGGTTTGTTTTGTATTGTTCAACTGCTGTGAGAAAACAAACATAAGGAAAGGCAGCATGGCACAAATTCTGGTTCCTTTTTCGAATCTACTTTGCCTTTGTCTATAATCCACTGTCTCTGGTGGCAACACAGGCCACTGCTCCCTGCAGGAAATGTGGAATAAAAGCAAGGGTCTTGAATAAAATATTCCATGCAATTTTTTTTCTGTTACTTCCTAGTGGAGACAAGCCTGTGCTTTCCAAGTAATATGAAAGCAGACTTCTCTTAAATATGTCATGGTAGGCTGCCTGTTTGTTTCCACTAAGAATTCTATCCTTGCAACTGACAACTAAATAAACCATTTGATAGCACTGTTACCTTAAAGCCTACTGCTGATCGCCTGGTAGGAAATAAGTTAAATTCTACTTGTTTGGGTTTTTTTAAGTGAGAATTTCCCACAGTAACATATACCCACAGACCAACAGCTTAGAAACCACTTTTTCTGCTATTAGTTAACTCTTTCTTGGTCTACATTATTTGTAAACTATTGTGTTTGAACAGACTTCATTTGCGACTGAATTCCCACTAAAATGGAAGAATACAGGATATGAAAAGTGAGATTAATATATGACACACAGACAATTTGCTGACAACCTGATGGATGACTTGATTGCTGCTTTGGAGGAAATAACGTTATAGGACTAAATTCAGAATGTAAGTAAGCCTGGAGGCTGTCTAATTTACTGTGGCTTGCATCAATTCTAAGTAAAGACTGGAGATACTGTGCATATGTCAAACACATCTAGAGCTTCCAAAAATGGACTGTTCTTAGTGTCCTTTAACTCTACCTGAAATTTCCATTGAGGCAAGAGCTGTGTGCACTTACCTTTTTCTATGTTTACTGAATTACCTAATTTCTTGCTCCAACAGGGAGGCGAATTTATGAAAGGCTTATAAACCAAACCCAGAGGGAATAATTACATGGGGAATTATAAGAATTATAAAATTGTGATTGTTAATAAATGTATTTTAATGAAATTTCTAATTATAATTACAAAGAACTATAGGAGAAGGAACAGTCAGATCAGAAACTCTACATCTGAAAATGGGAGCTGTACCAGAACAGGTGCTCAACAAAAAGAAGCACAGAAATTTGGCTACCTTAGTGATGAAGCTCCTGGCCTTTTGCAAGCTTTGGCAAGTCTAAAACCTTGATAAACGGCAGGTCATCAAGACATTATATGGCTTAAAACTTTCCAAGGCCCAGGCACCATGTATGTATGGATTTGTGAAATGCAGTGCATGGAGATGGTGGATTGGTCTTCCCCAGAGCAGACAGACAAGCTCTACCCGTGCACAGAAGACGATATCCTCCCTTTCTCTCCCTTTGTAAAATCTTGGAATTGTGCACTCTGCCTTCACAAAGAGCTTAAAAACAAGAATTAAGAGGAAGAGGTTTTTTTTCTGAGGCAAAATCCCAAATCTTAAATATTTGGACATCTAAACATAATTACCCTATTCCCAGGGTTAATGAAAGTCAAGCTGGGTCCAAATTCTCCCCCATGCAAACCAGACTTCTGTAACCATAAAACCCTGAATTATGTCCCTGAAACTCGAGGTCTGAGTCATCTGTGCTCTTATCCATTCAGGAACAGAAAAAAGAAATTGTTCCTTAAAAAATATTCATCACCCCCAATGAACTGGTGTGTTTGCGTTGCCAAGCAACTGTGCTGCATCTCTGCACCTCTGAGACCCATGGGTCAAAACCCAATGTCAACATAAAAGTTTGAGAGTCCAGTCAGGATTATGGCACATAAATATTGATGAGGAAAAAGGCAGAAGAGGGTGTATATCTGCAGCCCTGTTTTTAGAATTAATTGGTTCCCAATTATGCTACCATTATAGTAGCCAGGTGTTTTTCAAAATCACAAGACAAGTGGTTTTCATCTTACAAAGACTTGGTTATTCAAGAAGTTATTTTGTAAGAACATAGAAACACCTACGGGAACCCTGAAAAGTTGGGTCTTGGCCCTCACTGACATTCTAGATGGAAGCAGAGCTGATTTTCACCAGTAAGGGCAGACACATTCCATTGTCTTCCCTTGCAAATGCATTTTCTTAACGTAGTGTCATGGATAGACTGATGCACTTCACTCGTTAGAGAGAAATATCAATATGTTCATTGATAAACAGCAGCAATTTAGCAAAGTTTGATAGTAAATGTTACAGTGGTTTTACAGCATTCCATGGCAAGGTACTACATAGCAGACAAGGTCAACCAAATCTTTCAGGGAGACCTCCTGTTGAGTCATGAGATTAAAAAATCCCTTGCATTCTAAACTCCTTCTCAGAGAGGAATTGAAGTGCATCTGGATCCAGACTTACTCCCAGACCATGGTTTATAATCCTTATATACTAAGGACTATATGTGCAAAATCAATGCTTTATATTGCTTAGCTAAGATTTCAAAGCTTAGCATGCTAATAGTTACTTATCAAGGATCTGTTGCAAAAAGGAATCTCTCAGCCTTAAGGAATAACCTTGAGAGGTGCCCCTCCTCAATGGGAGATTCTGTCATTTGGTAGCCTGTTAACCCCCTGATTCTGTGACGCCATGTTCCCCTGTTCCCTGCCCTACCCTTGGCCACTCCCTCGGTTTTTCCCTATTGGTCCCTGTACCCCAGCCCTGCCCAGGGACTGCCCCTGGGCCCCTGACAAAAGCACCCTGCACCCAGACCCCGAGGTCTCTCTTTCTGCCTCCAAGGGTGCTGGGGCAAGATGTGAATAAAGCCATCTTACCACCCTCATGGGAGACCCTTCTCTACCTCCTTCATCACCACTGCGCTGTAACGCTGCTGGCTGCCAGAGCCAGATCGAGGGGCTGTCCGAAATGGACTCCAGGATGCAACTAGTCGCACGGCTCTAGGAAACCCTCGCTGAGTTCTCGGGGAGAAGAAGCCTGCTAGGCAGAGTCCAGTGGTTACAACACTGGCATGCAGCCCACTGCCATGCAAGAAGCACAATGGACTCTGTACTGTCCACTAGTTAATGGAGTAAGATAATTGACTCATAGTTGTATTTGTATATTGAATCCAGATGTTAGTTTCTTCCAAAATTGCCTTGACCAGCACTATGTTTAAGAGAGCTCATTGCTCAAATTAGTCCTTGGCTGTTGTGTTATCTGTCTACCCTGAATCCACTTTGAGTCAGATGCAGCCATCACAACCAGACATACCCACTATGACCAACCCTGGTGGTCAACACTTGAAAAGATTACAGGAAAAAAAGGGCAGGTTGGTGGAAAGGAGAATATGTTACATTTAGATAGGGCTGTGTTGTCTTAGAATATCAATTATTTTTGAGAACAGGTAGCCTGGAGTGAATTATACAATTTCTCTGCACCTTTCTTGGGTAACACTCAGGTCCAAGGCTGAGCAGAAGTGAAAGAAGAGATAGATAGAGATGGGCTTGCCTGCTGAGCCATGCCTCTCCCATGGCATTTATCAGAGAAGCAGTGGCAGCCAGGAGAAACACCATGGGCTGGGGGACAGGTATAAAGGGGGTATAAACCTGGTACTGTTTCAATAACCAGTTCAATTGTCTGTCTTCCAGAACAAACCTTGAAGGGGTTAAATGGAAATTAGGACTGCACTGGGAAATCCATGTGAAAACAGGGGAATTTCTAGCTAATAATTAAACACAAGGAGATTAGAAAGTCAGATAATTTAAGAGAAGAGTGAGAGAGGGGAAAGTAGACTAACATATTCCTGCACTAAAGCTCCCAATGTTTGCTCATCACCCTTAGGAGCAACATCCCAAACTTCATCAAGTAAAAGAGTCACAGCAGTTTATCAGGCAGATCTGGTGCATTTGTCACAGAATCTCACAAGCAAGATAGAAGTATGTGAGGGATAGAGCAGTCAGATAGCACAGCAGCATCATCTCTGTCAGCAGAGGAGCAGGATTAACCAGAGGGGTGAAGATCTTTAACAGAGAAGCTGGGACAGCATTTGCTGTGAATGTAGAGCAGAAGCAATGTGGAAGCCAGCAGAATGGTTCAAAGAATAACATACCCAGTGCTCACAGATCTCTGAAATCACAATAAGAGAGGACAAGATGAAAGTTATGCAGGATGCAGAGACAATTCTTGAGGTGGAGATAGCCAACACAGAGGAAAAGATTTTAGTCTCAGGGTCAAAGAGATAGATGTTGTGTTTCATTTTGCAAATCATATATAAAATCTGTTATCAAGAAATGAAGTAAAGATTTTAAATAGTATATTTGCAAGTTCAAGCATGATCAAACCCATCTTATGGTAAAAATCTAAATTACTAGAAAGGTGATTTGAAATAATCATACAAGCACAAGCGGGCTATCAAGTCCTTGATAGCTCTGACGAAGAGGGCAATAGGGGCATATCCAATTTGGATTACAAACAGTGAGAACCATTCTATTTTAGACTGCATTATGCATTGCCTGTGGAGTGATTTATTTCACTGAGGGATTGTAGCAAGTGAGATATTAGCAAAACAGAGGATCACTCTCCTGACAATGCTGTTGCTCTGTTGTGTGTCACACCATGTTTGCATATTTCTTCTGCTTCCTCATCAATAACTTCTTGTGTAATTAACCAAAACTGGTGAGGCATGTGCTCAAATTAGACAGCTTCAAAGGCAAAAAGATTTTCTTTGGTCAGTGGTCCCTAGCCAGTGATCTCTCCAGTGAAGTGAAAACACTCAACAGCTGACACGCAGCAGCTGAAAGAGGTGTCATGTCTTCTCCCTCCATATCCAAATTCACAACTTTTGACTTTAACAGTGAAAATCCATACAAACAGCTGTGGTTCATGCACTGCAATTTTGTGACCTTTCATTTCCTAATGCACATTCTCCCCCAAATTCTTCTGCCTGAGCAGGGGACCCCAGGAGGCAGGCAGGCAGGCAGCATGGTCCTGTACACCAGGTTATGCTTGGCAAGGCTCCTCCTTGGAGGGCATTGGGGCTCAGAAGGAAATTAATTCTGTTCCAAGATTTGAGTAGATTTTTGGCTAGAGAGCACCTGGTTTTGGCTGCTTTTCCTCTGTCCCTGGTACACATGTGCTCCCTCCTGCTTGTTGCTGAAGAAGGACCCCCAGTTTGCTGGCAGAGCTTGGCAAAGATGTTGGTGCATTTGGGGCTCTGTATAATCTTTGAAGAGCTGATGGGCAGTGTAGTTTGGAAACTCATTGATTTGGGGAAAGATAGAAAAATCAGAAAGTCCTCACATTTATACTCAGCCTGCCTGAAGAGGCATGTAATGCTTCCCATGGGGATTTCACATAGCCATTTCATCCCCTGGAGACACTGCCCAGCACTAAAAGTATATTTTATTAAATGCTTATAATTATTTGAAGATGAGGGAGAAAAATGAACAGCACCAAGGTACCAGGACAGTACCTGGTGGTTGCAAGGAAAGGTCAGGTGATTTGTCCGCGTCCTGGACAGTGAGGCGTCATCTGGCTCCTCAGCCAGTGGAGAGTCACTGTGATGTCACTGTTAGGAGATGGCTATGTGGCATTACAACTACAGAGGTGTAGCAGATGCCACTCATACCCCTTGTTCCTCCCCCACTGACACCTGGGCACAGCTCTCTCCCATCCAAGAGCAGCAGCCAAATGTCCAGCAGGAGCTTCTTCATGGTGAAACTGTGGCAGAGAGCCCCAAGCATCTGGTTACCCTCCCTCTGCAACACTGAATATCACAGATGAACTGATGGGGAGGATACAGAGGCTGCCCTGGTACCAGAGTCCACCTGCTCTCCAAAGGACCCCATTAGAAATTTCAGAAAATTTAATAGCTTTTTGTCACTGGGTGGACAAATGTTGGGCCTCAAGAATGTCCAATCTAGCACAGCTGTCAGGCAAAGCTGCAGCAGCACAGAGACTACAAAGCCAAACTTACTCACAAGAATGTGATTTTGTTTTACATTTCCATTTCTGTTATAAATTGCAGAAAGAGTGGGCTGTATATAGCTGTAGGGAGCAAGGTCAGCACCAAGAGAATAGACATCAAATATTCAAAATCATGTGGATATAAAATGTGCCAACTTGGAATGGAATTTTCTATTTTGGGAGTATATTAGAAGTAACTCAAAGGCTTTCTGTTTCACCTCTTATGATCCATACATGCTGCCTTTCTTGACATTTTTCCTACAGTCTGGTGTCCCCTGGAGAGCTAGTTGGGTGTGCTAGGTATAGGTAATATGTAATAGGTAATAGGTCAGATCTGACAACATATGTTGGGAAAGACAGGGTTTCTGCCCTTCCCCCTAGAAGCAAGGAGGTGGGAATAGGAGAAACTCTCAATTCATTTACAGGGGAGCTGTTCTCCAGCAAGGCAAAGCAAATCTTGCAAAATATTTAGTCTGAATATTACGACAAATGTTCAAATTATTTACCTCCAACATACTGTCTCTTTTATCTGTTCCCCTTCTGCAAATATTCATAAAACAGAGTTTTGCTGGCACAGCTATTTACAGGAAGAGAATATCAATATAACAAGCATGAATATTCACATAGTGATAAAATTTTACGTTTACAAGCAACAATATGTACACCAACACATTTATTAAGCCACGTGCAAAAATACTGCCTTGTGACTTATCCAGCCAATTGCAAATAGCTATTGCATCTCAAGTACTGAGTGTTTGAAAGGCACTGCAAGTGAGCAGTCCAAAGAGACAAATCCATTAACATTTGTAGAATGCACTGACTAATGCACAATTTTAATGAAATGAGATTGTGAAGTTATTTTTATTAATGACATTTATGAATTAGGGTGCTTCTGCAAATGCTGTAGCAGTAGAGAAAGCTGCTATCCCACATGTAGAGTTTGTAGTGATGGAATAAATTGCTATGTAATACTATCTGCAGTTTTTATTTTCACTTTGTAGTAGCACCTGAGATTAAATGTTGCAGTGCTAGGTTTGGTTTAGCAAGCTGCAGCTTTCCCTGGGAGCTCAGCGGGGCTGCTTAGGGCAGGGCAGCCATTCCACCCTCCCGTAGTCCTTTTGGATGGCCCCGCACTCCGGTGCCTGTCAGCTCTACAGCACAGTGACGGCGAAGGAGGCGAGAAGGGTCTCCCCATGAGGGATCCAGAGGACTTTTAATAGTTACATCTTGTCCTGGTGATCCCCAGAGGCACAGAGACCTCGTGCTCCGGGCGCAGGGGGGTTTTGTCAGATCACAGGGGCGGTACCTGGGCGGAGTTGGGGTACAGGAACCAATAGGGAGAGCCTGAGGGAGGGGCCAGGGCTAGGGACAGGGGAAAGCGGTGGGGGGAACAATGTGAAAGGCATTTAGTAAATGAATCAGTGGGAAATACAACACCACAATTAAATCCTTTCCAACTGTCAATAATATTTCTTGTCTTCCAAAAGACATAGGTTCCTTCAATCTCATAAAATATCTGGAACCTCTGGTGTATTTTTAATATGAAAGGTGGCTTTTTTTTAAGCTAGTGTCTTCACCTTAATCATTACATTATTTTTGTATATTAAAAATTTAAAAAATGCAAGCAGGAAAAATATTTTTATCATGTTATCCTTGAAATGCACATTTCCTTGGGGCAGGACATAAAAGATCTTAAGAGTAATAAAGAGCTCAGTGCAAAGGATGCTATGATGGGTAAGGAGATTCTGAAACAATTTTATATACAACTCTTACTATCATCCCTTTATTCCTTGATGCCAGATTAATTCTCATCTGAAGTGCAAGTAAGAGCTCTAACTGATTAGGACTTGCAGGGAAGTATTGCAGAGGTAAAGCTCTAAGGTGTTGCATGTAAAAGACCAAGTTATTGGATGAAAAGTTTTCAGTCGGTTTTTGATGGAAAATTAAGATTTTTAAAAAATAGGTTCATTTAAGGTCAATATACAAGAAACCTAGAAGGCTTATGTGTATATATTTGAGACAACAAATAGAATTTGGAATACTGTCAATAATTTTTAAAAAAAATGCTCTAAGACAGTAAGCCTGCCTGTTCTTTATGCAAAGTCTCACAAAACCCCACCTAATATAAACACTTACTGCCTGTTAATAGCTAGTTTCCCTTTAACCAAAGCAAAACTAAATTTGACTTGGAACATGCTGTGATTTCCCTCCCTGCTCATCTTTCATCTATTAGTTTTCATGCTTCTCTTTCCTGAACAACTGACTGTTTTTCCCAATCCTCAAACCTCTTCGCTGAGAGCAAGCTTTGTGCAGGATCCCTGTTCCCTTGGCAATCAAAACTTACACTCCTTTGAGCTTCATTCAGCAGTGCATGCTGGTACAATATTTTTAACTGCAGTAATGCCTCAAGACCTCCCATTTTATGGTAGCAGAGCATTTTCTGCACAGCCTTCCTTCCCACTTTTGGAGTGAAATGGGAACTCCCTATCTGAAGATCAAGCCCCAACTCCCCTCCTTGGATCATCCAGTGAGGATAATAGATTTGTTCCTTAGTTTTTGCACCTTCTGAAAGAAGAATTTCTGTGTTATGTTGCTAGAGCATACTACTTCATGAATTTAGCATTTGTCCATTTTGTTTGTTGTGCAGACAAATGTTGTGGTTTAACACTAGCCCTCAATTCAGCCCCACACAGCCACTTGCTCACTCCCATTCCCCCGCCATATTGGGATGGGGAAGAGAATTAGAAGAGAAAAGGTGAGAAAACTCATGGGTTGAGATAAAGACAGTTTCATAGGCAAACCAAAAGCCACTCACACAAGTTAAGCAAAACAAAGAATTCATTCCCTGCTTCCCATAGGCTGGCAGGTGTTCAGTCATCTCCAGGAAAGCCAGGCTCCATTACATGTAGTGGTTACACAGGATTACAAATGCCATCACTCCAAACGTCCCCCATTCTTTCTTCTTCCCCCATCTCCATATGCCAAGCATGTTATGCTATGTTATGGGATGTCCCTTTGCCCGGATGGGGTCAGCTGTCCTGGCTGTGTCCCCTCCCAGCTTCTTATGCACCTCCTGCCTGCTCACTGGTGGGGTGTGGTGGGAGGGAGAAAAGGCCTTCAGTCACTGCTCAGCAGCGACAAAAACATCCCTGTGCTATCTACACTGTTTTCAGCACAAATCCAAAACAGAGCACCATATTAACTACTTTGAAGAAAATCAAGTCTATGCTAGCCAAACCAGCAAGATAAAGAAGGGAGAGATGGATTTTCCAGTAGTTCAACCTTTAAAGAAAATTACTGTATGATTTTTACACCCAGTGAATTATGTTTTTGCTAAATGTCTCGATTCAGGCAACACAACCCGTATGCTGCTTCTTTTCTTCAGCAGATCAGGTCGCAGTCCCATGAAGTTTTATCAGCACAGTCATATTTTAAACTTTGGGATAGCTTTGTAGCTTCTAAAGAGCACAGCTAGTAGGCAGTTAGGATGTCTTACCACCTTTTAGATCAAAAAATACAGAATTCCTAGAATTCAAGTTTGTGAAAGAAATACAGATGCCCATCTGGTCTGCTCCTCCTTTTGGATGATTTGGAGGGGTTTTTTGTATTTAGCTCAGGGACTGGAACAGCATGGGACAAAGCCAACCTTGAATTGCCTTCAGAGTGCAAGGAAACATACCATTGTGTCCCACCTGAGTCCAGATACTAATTCAGGAGTGTCACATTGAGCATGCTTTAGTTTTCAATAGAGATTTTGAGTTCTGAGAGATCGAAGCTCTCATATAAGTGAGATCCCCGTTATCTCTATAAACAATTACTTCATCAATATTTACTTTGCCAAAGTTTTACATGCCTCTTAATTTATTTACAATCCCCTGAAAAGTATCTATAACCTTAAACACTTAGATCCCTGGAGTATGGTGAAAGCAAATTCAATTGGGTAGCACTAAGGCTGTTTGCCAGGGCTCTGTAGGGTGGTCTACTGAGGTTGTATATTTGGTCTCCTTTGTCTGCCTGTCATTTAATTTAGTCCTGGCCTGTGTAGACATCCAATATTGTAACAGTGGCTAGCTCCCTGTAATAAATGCAGGATCTCACAGTGCTGCCAAAGTTTGGGCCTCACACAATGGCAGTGAGGGGCCCATGTGGTGGACATAAATTTCACAACCAATGTGTCAGTCTGCTCGGTCTCCTACCTCTTGTTCAAGTCCCTGATGATGCGTAAACTGGGCAGAAGATGTCCTAAATTTTCTCCTAGTACAGGATTGATTTTTGGAGAACACAGACTTGTGATGCCTCTCACAGCTCTTCTTTCTGCTCTGCCAGCAGATTGTAGCACCAGCCACTGCACTGGTATGGATATTTGTCAGCCAGGTGTGGGGACATGGTGCTGTGTAAAAAATATAATGAAATATAATGAGAGACTCATGGGTTGAGGTAAAAGACAAGGAGAGATCCCTCAGCAATTACCATCATGGCAAAACAGACTTGACTTGGGGAATATTAATTAATTACCAATCAAATCAAGGTAGGGTAATGAGAAATAAAAGCAAATCTTCAAACACTTCCCCACCTACCCTCCGTTCTTCCCAGGCATAATTTCAGTCCTGATTTTCTCTCCCTCCTTTCCCTGCAGCAGTGCAGAGAGATGGGGAATAAGGGCTGCGGTTAGTTCATCACGCATTGTTTCTGCCGGGAGAGAACTCCTCACACTCTTCACCAGGTGCACTGTGGGACCCTTCCATGGGGTGCAGTTCTTCAGGGACAAACAGCTCCAGCCTGGCTTCCTCCCTCAATGGGTGCTGTCAGGAGCCTGATCCAGCATGAACTTCCCATGGGTCACAGCCTTCTTCAAGCAACCACCTGTTTCAGTGTGTGGTCCACCATGGGGTGCAGGAGAATCTCTGCTCCACCGTGGTCCTCCAGGGGCTGCAGAGGCATGGCTGCCTCACCATAATCTACATCAAAGCCTGCAGGGGACTCTGTTCCTGAGCTGGGAGCACCTCCTTCCCCTCTTTCTTCACTGACCTGCATGTCTCAAGAGTTCTTTCTCTTACATATTCTTACTCCTCCCTTCTGCCGGCTGTTCTGCAGCAATTTCCCCCCACCCCTTCTTAATTATGTTATCCTCAAGGCATTGCCACCATCACTGATGGGCTCAGCCTTGGACTGCCTTGGAACTGGCTGGCATGGTAGAAGCCTCCCGCAGTTTCTCACAGACGCCTCCCCTGTGGCCCCCTCAGTACCAAAACCTTGACAAACAAACCCAATATACATGACAGAATGGAACCCTTTGAAGGAGAACTAGCTCTTTAAACTATAACAATCCTAGTGCTACAAAGACTTATAACATTTGTATCACAATTTTGGACTTTCTGGCCAATTTTTTATATACATGATAGATAGGTAATATTTCTTGGATGCTCAGCTGAAAGAAGGTTTCTCAGAACAGTCTGAAACTTGTTTGTGCACAAGGAAGAAAAATATATTGTTTTCTTTCTTCATAAGATCTGAAATGAGGAAAACGATAGATTCCACAATTCAATAACACATTATGGTTTAAGGCAAAAGGAATCTAGTTCTCTCTTGCTCTTCCTTTCTCACAGTATTCCTATTTCTTCCTTAGTTCTAAGAAAGAAACCATGTAACATGAGATATTCAGTGATCTTTTTTACAGTATACAGCCCTTTTTAGTTTGTTTGGGTTTTTTCCTTTTGTCATCTTTTTTTTCTTTGAAGGCTGACTGATCTTCTTTCTTTATCCCTTCAGTGTTTCAGAGAAAAAATTTTAGCAGGGTCTTTCCAGAACTGTCCTGTATGTCTTTGTATACTCAGTGACACATAGCATTTTGGTCCTATTCTCTTGCACATATAAAGTACCAGATACCTCCAAAACAGTCTCTCAGAACATGCCAGATCCTGTTAAGCATTATCTTATTCCATGACAGAAAGCAAGAAATGTTTCTGCAAAACTTAAGGAGAGTCATTGATCTCATGGAGGGTAAAATATTAGCATCAAATCCTATTACCACTGCTCCTCCACATGCATTTATTCCTGTCCTTGATGTAGTGAATATCAAAAAGTTATCATGTAACTTGACAAGAATCTCTTTGTGGACTGGGACTGTTAGATCAGTTTCAATTCCTCAATGACAAATCTTCAAAAGACACAGGAGAGCCTGACTTTTATCTCTGCACAGTCTTACTGACTGTGATGAGTTTGAACAAATACAGATATTCCCTTCCTGTTAACTTTTCAATTAACAACTGAAATCAGACTAAATGGGGAAAAAAACCCAAAACCCCTGAAGTACAAGATGTGTATTTCTTTGCAGTTTTCCCATCTCATTTGACTGCAACCCTATCCTTCCATTCCCGTCATTTTCTGAGCTGGAGTTTCTTGGAGGAGTAGATTAGAGACATCCTTGGCACAATCGCAGTACTGTGATATATTTATCTTGACAAAACCCATGTCAGGTCAGGAAATGCCTCCTATACTCCTGGCAGATGCAGGATTGAGACATTGACAGACTAAACGCTTTTTCTCAGATAACAAGGAATGCCTGTGGTAGAGTGGGACACAGATCCCAGGGATTAACGCCCTTTCCAGTGAAATGCCTTTCATGGGTGGTCATTCAAGTCAATAGTGAATACTGTTTACTCCTAAAATATGTTGATGACATAAAAATTATTTCTGTCTGTCACTCATGCTGCTGAAAAAGAGAATGGACATTCATGCTGCAGATGCAACAAGTTTGGAAAGACAGTGAGCATCACCTGGAGAGCGAGGACATGGCCATGGCATGATTATCAGCCTCTTTCCAGAGAGGGCACTCAGGAGGGTATATTTATAGGTACTCTGACAGGTCAGCAAAGAATTATCTTGCCCATGGACACAGGAAGTATTCAAGACATATCCAAATTCAGTTCTTAAAAACAAATATGAAGAAAAGTGAGAGGTATCAATGGATATACTGTGGAAAATACACCGAAATCTAATTTTTGTGGCAGCTGATATTTGTTGTTAAAGTGTCCTGACAAGTCATGTTATATATTGATATAAAGTAACAGTTTTGTTCTTCTGCGGCATCAGCTGAAAATGAGGAAAATAATGGACTCTGAATTTAGGCTGCAAATACATTTAGGATGAAGGATTTTCTTTTGCTACTTCAAATTCTATTTAAAAAATAAAGGAGGGTTTAGCACCTGAGGTTTTTCTTCAGCATGGTTATGGTATTTAGTACATTCTTTAGATAGACTGGGAGAGGAGTACAGTGTTATAATGGCCTGCCCAAGGCCACAAAATGAATCAGTGAATCAAACCGGGTTAGGATTTAGGACCTTTTTGATTTCTGATCTATCATACCATTGCCTACAGGAGCTCTGTTGTATTTCTGGTGAGAGATTGAGAACATCTTTAGATTAGCTATCATCAGTCTTTAAAACCTCTTGAAAATACTATGCCACACTAGCACATTAGCATTGTGGTTTCCAACACCTCTTGCAATAATTTTTGGAGATTAAAGGATGTTTTTTTCAACATTTCTTCAATATGCTTATGTCTATGAGGAGAAACAGGAGTTCATACACCCTATCCTCCCACTAAGAATATGAGCCAAATTTTTAAACACAAAATCTGAATTCTATGCATTTTAAGAAGAAAAATACTACATTTGTGAAATTTAACTGTAGTGTTGTATTTCCCACTGATTCATTTACTAAATGCCTTTTACATTGTTCCCCCCACCGCTTTCCCCTGTCCCTAGCCCTGGCCCCTCCCTCAGGCTCTCCCTATTGGTTCCTGTACCCCAACTCCGCCCAGGTACCGCCCCTGCGATCTGACAAAAACCCCCTGTGCCCGGACACGAGGTCTCTGTGCCTCTGGGGGTCTCTGGGACAAGATGTAACTATTAAAAATCCTCTGAAACCCTCATGGAGGGTCCCTTCTCGCCTCCTTCGCCGTCACTGTGCTGTAGAGCTGACAGGCACCGGAGTGCGGGGCCATCCAAAAGGACTACGGGAGGGTGGAATGGCTGCCCTGCCCTAAGCAGCCCCGCTGAGCTCCCAGGGAAAGCTGCAGCTTGCTAAACCAAACCTAGCACTGCAACATTCAACTTTTACCAATGGACACTCAGAACAATGATGCCACCAGTCTTTATTGGATTTATAAAAGATTATTTGCATTGCAAAACCAAGGCTCTTAAGCTCTTATTGGCTACAGCTGAAGTAACAGCACTTAAGCTAGTCCAGCAAAGACATTTGTAGGTTTTGTGAAAATCAAATGATCTTAGCCTCAATGCTCTCTTTTTTTCTTAAAGTGGATAGGAGGGTACTTGCAGAACAAGTGTAGCATTTCTTACACTTAAATTATATGCATCTATCTCATATATGGCATGTTTTTACAATGCTGAGTGGTTTCAAGCCACCATTAGACAGACATATAGTCCTCTCTGATAGCACTCTCTACAGTTATGTAGTATTATGAAAATAGTTTCAAAAGAATGTTCAACACACTGTGCTTCAAAAATATATAGTGGCAACACCTAACATTTAGTAATACAGCCTGAAACTTTATTTTTCAATAACAATAATTTTTCAATAATTATGGTAATAACCTATATGTTTTATGTGTTCCATTCAGAAACATCTTGAAAATCATCTCTTTTTTAATAACTTTTCTTTAGTCAAGAACTCGCAAAAATGAGGGGATTTTATTTTCCCTTGTTGTTTTCTCCTACTTATCACAGGAAAAATGAGGGAAAGAAAATAGTGAAACTGTAGATTAAGTTCTATAATACTCATAGAATAGATATCCTGCTTTTCAAAACCTAAAAATATTGTTTCTATTTTTATCTTATTGCTTTCTAAAGTATTATTTTTATGCTACCCACCACATATAATTGTAATTTACATCTTATTTTTGATGAAAAGCTGTTTTTTCTTGACTTCAGGGTTTTATTCATTCTTTCAAGGTCAATAAATTAAAAAAAGCAATGAGATCAATGATGAGGCAATGATTGTTTATTCAATCCAGACATTAATAACTGGAGACAGGATGAGAGGGCATAGTCTTAAGTTATGCCAAGGGAGGTTTAGGTTGGACATAAGGCAGAATGTCTACACAGGAAGGGTTGTTAAGCGTTGGAATGGGCCACCCAGGGAGGTGGTGGAGTCACCATCCCTGGAGGTGTTTAAGGAGACTGGACATAAAAGTCTGTGCCTTGGTCTGGTTGGCATGGTGGTGTTCAGTCATAGGTTGGACTCAACAATGGCAGAGGTCTTTCTCAACCTAACTGAGTCTGTGATTCTGTGGACTACTGTGGGAAAACCCAAAACACCTCTAGTAAGAATTCTAAGACAGACCCGACTACACGGAATTGCAATCTTTCTTATATTATCAATCGCAGGCTCTTCTAATGACTTTACCATGACCTATGCAGTGGAATGGGCCATGCAGAGGGTGGGTTGTTAATCAGTGTTGAACCTTGCACTAGCTGCAATATCTGCTGTGCAAACACCAGCAAGAGATGTACTCTGTCAATGGGAGAAAAAACCCTCCATAAAACTGGAAGCAAGTGCTTTTTTCCACTTCCCCATAGAGATGGGAAGATCAGAGCATGCCCCTGCACATCCCTGAAGAAGATTTAATTCCGGTAGGGTCCAAGAATGGGTGTTGCCTAAATGTTGACAACCCACTTCTTGCTGTTGGCTGTTGCAGCATTTCCCATAGCACCAGATCAGAGCAAACTTCTCTGTTTCTATTTTAAGATGCATACTGTTACCCTCTAAACCTTATTGGATCCAAGGTGGAAGGACAAGGTAAAAATCTTTCTAGCTTTACAACATGTCACACATGGCTGATGAGTGAGATTTAGCATCCAACATCCCTCTTGTGTTTGATCTACTTCAGGTACAGCCCAGCTAACTGATCCATCATTTTCTGAGTCATAAGTGTTGTTGGCTCATGCAGCTCGTGCTTGAACGAAGGTTTCCCAGTGAGCGGTGACACTTGCTGAGCTCATGTCTGGGGAGATGCTGAAGGCAACGGTCTGAGACTGACATTTAATAATGAGCTGCAAATCACAGGTGAGGGAAGACCACCCATTTAGGTGATCTGTCACTGAAAATGCTCTATTTACCATTGAAGGCTGAGGGTGCTCTTTTTTTCCATCTCAATTTTAAAGAAAAAGTGTTATTTTCTGTTCCCACTGTAATAGGAGCTTTGTCCTGCTATATATGAGGTTAAAAGCCATTCTTTTTCTTTTTGTTTTCACTGTTCAGCAGTGTTGCTTCCATTGTGTTATGATAATATTCAGTAATAGAGGCTACCAGGAGCTTTTTTTATACAAGCTCTGCTTTGATTTATAGCACAAGAATATGTCCATAGGCAGCTGAGGGTAAGTCAATCTGTAAGCACAGCAATTCTGGAGGAAAGCATCGTGAGTAACTTGAGAAGGCTGAAATCTTTTTGATGCTAACATAATCGACAACACCTCAAAAAGAGAAAATGGAAACATTTTGCACAACCTATTTTGGGAAATCTCTCCTTTGCCTCCCTCAGTGCTCACACTAGGTTTATTTTTAAATCTGCAGGCACAGTAGTGCAATTTTCATCACTGTGATAGTCAGTGGCTGTGGAATGGCAATTTACATCGCACTGGTATTTTGTCAGAAGCAAACGTAAGTCTCCTTTACAAGGAACTTGCTCAACTACCAAGCTCATATTTAATAACCTCCTTGACTATATTAACTGGTGTATTTAAGATTTAACGCAATTTCTGTTGCAGCACAACCTATGCAAGGTCATTAAATTTACAACCAGACTGGATACATAAATTACAGAAATCATAGAGGCACTAATTTTCAACTGCAAACACCATATGTAGAGAACATCTTAAGGGCTTTCTTTTAAAGCACATCTCAGAAACAACAAGGTACATGCAAAGATTCAACAGGAGCTGTGCCTTCAGTGATGATTTTATTTCCTCTATTCTTTAGAATTTCACTGTAAAACCCAATATAATAGACACATTTCTCTGTTACAGCCTTGAGAAGAAAAAGGGATTCTGACATCCCAGGTCATCCCTGTGTGATCCAGACTAATAGATGGAGGCCATTACCATGGATACTTGATCCTTGGTGATTGGGGAAAGAGAACAACAGTCAACAGACACTTTTAAAGCTCATTTTAAAGGAATGTGAGGAACCAAGGAAATCTGCTGCAAGTAAGGATTTACTACTGTTGAGCAGACCTTTTTATGATAAGCAAGGGGAGGAGATGCCAAGAAAGCTTGCTGACCTATGCACCAGACTCCCCAGCTATAAGGAAAGTGTCCTGGCAGATGTTTGTTTGTAATGTCCCTGTTCAGCCAGATGCTGCCCTGCTAATGAGCATCAACACTGGCACGTCGGTATCCAGCACATCAGCACAACCAGGTGAAAGTCAGCCAGAGGAAAGCAGTCAGTGCCAAGCTCCACTCAGGCACCATCAATGTAACAGGAACAGAACAAAACTGAATGAATCAGCCTGAAATAAATGTAAAACTACATGGGAAATCAAATCCATTTTTCAAAATAGTTTTTCTCTGCCATGTTGCCTTCATCCACCAACCACGATGACTTTTTTATTCTAGGATTAAGCCTTCACTGTTTATACTGCCTTTATTTTTAAAAAACCCAACAAACTAAAAGAACAACAACAACAAATCCAAACAAAAACAACTGAAAAATCTACCCCTCCAACTGTTCTATAGGAATACATAAAATCTTTCTAGGAAACAATAGGGTGTTCCATCACCTCCCTCCCTTCTCTCTGTTGTAGGACAACACATAAGGGTGGTTAGTTCTATTTATGTAGCAAAATACCATGCAACACTCAACAGTTTACCTGTGATCTGTAAGATGTTACAACCATCACTGTGTAAAAAAATTGCCTGTGTTCTAACAATACTGACCTTGTCTCACACAAGGTCACCAATATTTTCTCTGACAAGTGTGTATTTAAGAAAGTGCGGGGAGGGGGAAGGGAGAAGAAGGCAATGTTTTCTAAATGAGTACATGTAAGGAGAGCAATGATGATGAAAAGTTACTTCCAAGAAGGTTTGTTTGATGTGAGAGTGTGGTGCTCTGCTACTGAGATAAAAGTAAGATGATCAGCTGGGTAAAAATGTGTGTGAAAAATGTATGAAGGTCTTACAATAAATTAGTGAACTACACCAAAGTACAGAAACAGCACTTTCAGAACACTATCAAAGTAAGTAGGGAGCATTTGGATCAAGGCCAAAAGGATCCATATCTCTGTTGCCTTCAGCTTTCACCCTGCCATCAAAAGAGGACACCCTGTGGTTCACTTTCAAGGGAAACATGCAGCAATGTTGTGCATTTTGTCTTACCTTTTTTGTTCCTTTACAGCAACATTAAAAATAATGTTTATTATAAAGAACGAAGCTGTAAGTCCTGAGTGATACTTTGAATAGGATTGTCAGTTGTAAATGGTGGACCAAATTCTCATTTACTAATGAGCATTTACTAATGAGCATTTACTAATGAGCATTTACTAATGCTCTAGCAATACAAAGGGGTTGACACCTTAGTTTAATGTACATTTGCAATTACTTTCATCCTCTACTTTCAACAGGGAGAAAATGCTTGGAATGAGTGGTAGGAGTCCTAACCCATTTTAGACGAGCTTCCAGCAATGAGTGGTTCTTGGATTGAACATGACATTTAAAAAAATCCCAGCTATAATAACATTAAAAAGCTCCAAGTCTCAATTTCCACATGTGCACACACAAAAAATCCCCCAAAACTAGCCTTGAAAATAAGGGAGATTAACTCGTAAAGTTAAGTTAAATACTAAAAGTTCAAACTAATATCAATGGTTTAAATAAAGACACTTTGGCAGTGCAGAGCAGAAATGTTACTTCTTTTAGGGTTACATTTTGTTGGGGTTTGGTTTTGGGTTTTTCTGGGAGGTTTTTTTGTTTGTTTGTCTGGTCTCTTTTTAAATTAAGAAGTATGGAGATAAAATGTTTACCGTACCTTTGCTGTGAACACGAAACTTTGAGTTTTGGTAATAAATGGGGTAACAAGGCCCACTGGAAGAGAGTGTATACATGCTTGCATAGAATGATCCAAATCACTCAATTTTCATTAAAAAAACCCCCAGCCACTGAACATTTGAGTATATTTTAAAGCCAAAGATGATGTCTGCCGCTGTGTACCTCTGCAGCTTCTGTGTAGAGCAGCCACATAGCTTTCAATACGGAATAGAGCTCTGTCTTCCCAGCTTGCCAATAATCCTTAGGCCGCGCCACCGATTATTTTCATTGCTGATGAAATAACAACTCCTTGTAACCAAGAAGCTATCAAAGATATAACATGCACCACCATCATGAGAGCACATACAACATCACTTGCCTCCTTTTCCTGTTTCTGTGTGGTGTAGATGAATTCTATAGTTAGAGTTTGCTATTTTGCGACATAGTGTCTGAAATTAATTAAAGGTTTGGCACTTTTCATGTGTTATGCAGATATATTTCCCCTGTTACTACATTCTTCACCACACATTAGGTGTTAGAATGCATAGCACATTGCAGGCGAGATGGATGTTGTTTCTACAAGAATAAAAACTGTGAAATGGAGATTTTTTAAATGATTTAGAACAAAGCATATTTTTGGATCATACAGCTAATCTATGAGACTCTCTTAAAAATAAAAAACAACATGTTATGCCTTCTTTTTCTACTTATGCTGTAATGATTTAAATTTCTCAAAGCATATGGTGAGAATCAGAATTATCCCTTCTCCACCTACTACTCACAATTTCTTGCCTACTGATTTCAGCACCTAATCTATGGTGCTAAAACCAATTAGTGATACATCAAAGGTTTTTGCAGTTGTAAGTTTTGGACCACTACAGAACATTAGCACATGAGCTTCTCATTATAGGCAAAGATATATGTGATCTTTGATCATGTGATAAAAGATACATTCAAAATATGTTTTCTTTGGCAACCTTACAATCTCCTAATTGAGGAAAAAAAGCTAATTATATAGTTCTTTGCAAGGCTGGAATCTGCTGTAATAAGGATTGTACACAAAAAACAAGTTGTAAATGAGAAAGGCTAATTTCACATTTTTCTTTTTCTGAAATTTTTTGCTTTCAAAAGTCGTGGAAGGTTGGTTTTCACAAATCATATGCTCTAGAGAATGGTTTGGGGTTTCAAGGGTGTTTCTGGATTAATATTCTGACAAAATCTTAGTCCCACAGATGTGCTTATCTTTTGGCACAGAGCCGCCTCACCAAAGTCAATGAAACTACATCATGCCAGCTAAAATAAAGCATCAAAGCATAAATTAGTGAATGCCATGTTTTCCTGTTGGCTGGTTCCCAGTATCCCTCTCCTATTTGCATGAAGTGTGTGGACCCAAAGCAAGTGATGAAATTGACGGTGAAGCAGCACATTGCTTTAGAGCTCAGACTGCTTGACAGGCTATTCATTTCCTCCTGCCATTCCCCATCCCTCCACAAAGTCCTCCAATAGTCAGATTTAAAAATAAAAAAATGGAACATTGCCATTTGATATTAGATCCTCAGGAACACTTATTTATAGTCCTTTTCTTCCCCAGAGAGGTATTTTTCCATCCTTTGAAACCTGTACCCAAGCCCGGTGCATATCAGCCTGTTACGTTTGGCAGAGCATCAGAAGAGAAATAAAAACTGCTTGGAGCTAATGGGAAGATGAGATGGACTGGGCACATTTAGTGTGAGCTGTGGCAGCCACACTCCAAAGTAAGCTGAGAGGGATGGGGAGGCTGACAAGTCTGACCTTTGCTTCTTCCCTTGGCTTTGATGAAATTTGGTTTTTCTTAGGACATAAAAAAAAAAAAAAAAAAAAAGGTGAAGGCAGAGACAAGGGGACAAGCGAGAGGAGGAAGGGGAAAAGAAGGAGACAGGGAAGGACAGAAGCAAGGGAGAGAAGGAGGGAGGCAAAGACACAACCTTCCTTCTGCCCATGAAATCCCTTAGTCTCAGACCAAGCTACTTAGATTGGCCACCGAGATAAACATTTCAATTTTATAGTCAAAGAATCACACTGAAATTTCCAGCATAAGTAAAAGCTATATCCAACACACAATGATTCAGAGAAAGAAATAGGAGCTGTTTTGCTACAACTGTAACACATTGCTGCAAGAATTACAGAAATTTGTTGGAGAATGTTTCACTCTTGAGAAAAGTTTTTAATCAGTATTTTCAGGAGGTTATTCCCTATACTTTGGTTTCTTTGGGGTGGAGGGTGCATTCCTCAACACATTAACTTGGATTCTCATTTTAAAATTGCTTATTTCACTGATGAAGGGACAACATCAGAAAAAAAATAAAAGAAAGGATAAATTTTAAATGTACTAAAGCTTTTCCTTAACTTGTGTTCTGATAAGGTGAATTCCCTTTTCCAGGTTTTGAACTATATTAGTACTCTTGAAAGTAGCCTTTGGGGTGCCATCAGATATTTCACAACTCCTTTTCCTACCTGCATCTCCCACACTTAGACTGATTAGCAGCACAGAATGCCTTTCACATTGCCTAGTTTATGCACTAGGGTTCTTCATGTCTCAGTAATTTCCAAAAAAGACTCTCCCTGATATAATGAGGGTCACCACACTTTGAACATCACTGGTATATCCTGGTGAAGACTGCAAGTGAGTCAACATTGGGATCTTTTTTCTGGGTGCTTTCTTCCTATCTATTGAAATCCCATCACATGACTTCTGAAATATCTACACTAAAGCACAATTAAATAATCTAATCTTTTCCTCCATCTCTCCTCCTGAATGACAGAGAATAAATCTAATTCAAAAATTATGGTTCAGAAGCAGACACACAGATTTTTATATTCCTCCCCCTATTTCAAGACACCCACTTCCTCAAGATTTCATTTTCTCTCTATGCAATAAAAAAAATGAAATAACATAGGGGATTTTTTTTATTTAATTCCTTTTGTTCTTAGTGTGCCTATATGACATGACAGTGAATAACATGACAAGTAAACAATTACATAGCACCTCTGTATTGATTTGTCTAATTGTATCTCTTTACTCAAAGCAAAGTTGTTTGCTTCGACATGGCTGGCAAACCAGTGCATTTTGTGCACTTGTTTTACTTTTCACTTCTATGTGGTTAATTGTGTCTTAGATGAGAGCAAGTGAAGGGTTTCCACAGAGCACCACTCACACATGTAGGTAACTTATTCATATATGGTGGTGTTAGGATCCGGTTTAAACCCAGAAAAGCAAGGAAAGCTAAGTCTCTGTGCATAAACAGGAAAAAATTTAGAAGGTTCAAAATATTCCCAGAAACAAGATTAAAACCAAACGAGGTTAGATGTTGATGCCAAAAAATGGATGTATTTTATTTAATAGAAAAAGAGGCAAAGAGAAGGGAAGAGAAAAGAAAGAAAGAAATGGAGAAAAGAAGTGTGCGTGGGGGTGGGGGAACAGGGAGAGGTGACAGGGGTTAAGTGGAAGCAATCACCCATCCCAGGGTCCCAATGACATCTCGTTGCTCCCCTCCATCTGGTCTGCTGGTGGTGAGGGTCCCCTGTGGCCCATATCGCCGCTGTGGCCACGTCACCACACACCACTACACCACACGCCCAAGAGTACAGAGTCCCGTGGGTTAATGTACGCTGTGGGCCAGGTGGGAACACCCACGTGTCTCCCCTTGCAGGGGCCAGCTTGACACACTGTCCCTTGCAACACTGAGGGTCTGTTACATCCTCTCTGGTGCTCTGGTGCAGGGTCTGGGCACCCCTTTGAGGGGGCCCCTGTGAAGGGCCATGTCACCCCCTCCTGCTGTGGATAAGCTTCCCCCCCTTCCCTGGTGAGGACCCCTCAGCTGGGCTCCTCTGCACAGTGGAGGATGGGCAGTCACTGCACCTCTGACCAGAGGCTTTTCCCAGATACCCAGAGCCTCTCCTCCCTCCACCCTTTGGTGGAGGGTCTGTGTGAGCCTGGCAGCTGATAGCCCTGGGGCTGTGGTCTCCACCTTGGAGGTGTTAAGCCAGTGCTTTGTGGATGTCCCCAGCCCTGAGCTGTTACTTTATCTTATCTTCATCAGCGAGCCGTGTAAGGCCTCAGTCAGGGCCCCATTCAGGGTGCTCTGCAGCTTTTGTAATACAGTTTTAAAAGTCCTTCAAGAAAATGTTTAAGTCATGAACTATAATATTTCAGTCTCTGACAGGTGGAAGGTGCCCTCTCAGAGTAGGTTCTACAAACTGAACTGAGCTGGAACTTGGCTGTAAACCCAGAGAGTCAAGTACATCTGAGCACCCAAGGAGCAGCATGCTTGCTGGCTGGCTGTAGCTGAGGAAAAGGGAAAAAAATACAGCATTTTTCTTCACCTAAGAAGACTGGAGACCCACATCTCTTTTAATGCTGCAAGACTGCCCTAACCACCATGCTATAAAATATGTGTTTTGGTATTCTTCTGTTAAAGAAGGCTAATTGCCATCACTAATGTATTAGGCAAGACCTTGTTGGCATCTTTAAATGTCCAGCGGGGCAAAGGAGCAGAATAACTGTATCCCAGTGTGGCCAGAGCATCCTGATCCATGAGGGAACTTTATGCAGCAGACAGGGATCTTACCAGAGCACAGTAGAGTAGTCTCCCATACAAAGAGAACCATGACTTCCAGCTCTGTTTAACAAAAAAATGCTTTTCAGTAGAGAATTTGCTATGTTTGGCTCATCTTTTGTCATTGGGATTGGGCACAGGTGGAGGGAATGTGTGATGGATGAGCTGGGCAGTGAGGCCAAGGCTGTGCCTCTTGGGTGGGTGACCTTGGGTGGTACTGATGCCATGAAGATTTTTTGCCCTTTCTTTTATACCCCTTTTATACCTTTTTACAACTTCTGTATTCTCAGTGCTTTTTCCGTACATTCTTGGACTTGTTTGTCAAGCTAAGAGACTAAACATTTTAGAAGCTTCGTAGCTAGGGATCAGTGTGCCCCAGACCCCAAGGTCCTCTCCAGAACATATTCTGTAAACCAAGATAGAACCATCCAGGGGAAGGCTCCTTGGGGAGAGGGGCTCACTTGAGCCTCTCATTGGGGAATCTTTGATAGATATGCTAATTAGTAAAACCTATAATGTTATACCCGCTCTTCGGGGGCATATACTCGGCGGGGTGCATCTCGATGCATATGACCTGGACGTGTGCACCTAAGGATCCTTAAAATAAATACCAAGGTAAAATCCCTTTTCCCCTTCTAACCATGTATGACTCTTGATTTTAAGACCAGGAAAAGGCATCAGTACCCTCAAGCCAAGCAAAGGGCTTTTCACATCTAGTTTTTGGATTTACAACTCCAAAAAAGACAAAGAGGTAAAAACAACCACTCCTGAGAATCTGGCCTGTTGCTGTCAGCTGGAATTTTCAAAGCCACAGTGAAAGGCAGTGACAGATCAGGATGCTCAGGTATTTTCATTTTTCCCTCAGTCACTCTCCACTGCCCAGAAGGCAGTTCATGCTTCTGACTCATGGGATGTTGCTGCTGTTTGCCTGGGGACCTTTTGGGATGAGATGACCCAACACAGCAGATAGTAGTTACACTACCATGTTATTTAACTTCTTTATTTGGCAAATAGTTCAATGTTGCTGTCAGATTAATTCCTTGCCATGAAAACAACAAAAAACCAGGATCTTAGAGGCCCAAAATCACTTGTAAATTGAAGTGTTTGTCTCTTTTCAAACCATCTGCCTCATATATTCAGTTTCTGTTTGCTCAGTCTTAGAGTGGGGAAAGGAAGGAGAGAAATTCAATGACATGAACCACTCATGACCACTGTAACGAGGCAGTGTTTAACCGAATCATAAAGCTGAACACAGCATAGCTGCACTGAAGTTCATTTTAAAGCTATAGCTTGCAAACTTGGAAAGTATCCAGACTAGCTTTATGTCCTCACATGAGAAATTGAAATGAGACTGCAACACACACACACACTCACATATATATAAATATCCAAGTAGAAGGATATCCTTCACACATAACATATTCTAAATGTATCTTCTTGATACTGGTTAAACACAAAACATTAAAATTTTGACAGGACTGTGGTGTTATTTATTACCTCACTTAATTTCTAACAGATTTCCAACACAGCACTTTACTGCTAATAGGATATACTTATGTATAGATTTCCACCTCCTCTACAAATTGTCTCTTTGCATTAAATTGGTTTTTATATCATAACAATTTTCTTTATGTAGATCTTATACATTACTTTTTCCTGGTTTGATTTCAGAGACTGTGTAGGTAGATATGGGATATTAATTAGTTTTCATTAAATAAATAGGAAAAAAAGACAAAATATATTTAAAATATAAGCATGGCAAATCCATAATCTTGGCAGCTAAAATTAAAGGTAAGTCTAAACTCAATAAAAAATGAAAAAACCCTGAAGTTTGGTTGCACTGAAAGGAGATTTATACTTGTACAAAAGCAGAAGAAATAAGTCAAGCTTAATACTTCAGGAAACAACATATTCAGCCCAGTTATAAGAACAGATCTGTTCATTTTCATACAGAGTATCACAGCACACTTTTTTAAAACTACAGTCTTCTTTCTGCTGTGCCATACCAAGGCTTTTGTTTTGTTTCTTTTTTTAATCAGGTGCAGGTGTACCTATTTAAACTCAGTCATGTCCACAGGAAAAATCTAGAAACACCCCGTGTTTTTCTCAGCTAGGGAGACTGTTTGACCTGGCAGTTGGAGATCCCACCTGGAATACCTGCTGGTGTTCAATCTCTTCAACCTCGTGTGGTCTCCATGATGTTCTGGCTCAGCCAGAACCATGGGGCAGAGCCAGGCTTGCAGCAATGTCACCTGGAGAGTGAGGCCGTGGGGGCATCAAAGGGATGATGCCCACTGCAGCAGCTTGTTGGGACCTGAACTCACTTGTCCTCATTCTCCTCCCTCACAGATTAGATACCACTGTCATTCCCCTCTGTAGGAGGAGTTATTTCTGATTTTCCCTGGTGTAAGATAGCCATCAGTCCCTATGCCTGCTGTGGCAAGGACAATGTATTATGATGGACATTTCAACGCTCTCAGCAATGCTTCCCAGAATTTTCCAGGGTACCTTTGAAATAGGATGCAGCTAGGCTTTCCACCAGCACATAGAAGCTTTACTTAATAAAGCTAAACAAATTAATTACAGCCAGGAAAAAAAAGGGGAAAAAAAAGAAGAAAGTTTTATATATGTTAGCATCTTTCCCTGATCCCAAATTTCCCCAAATTTGCTGTTATTTAAAGTTCTTCAATGATTGGTTTCTGTAAACATACCAGCCTGTGATTTGCTTAGGCAAGGCCTGTTCTATTTTTTATTATTATTCTTATTATTTTTATTCACAATTTGCTGTCTGTGTGGTGGGTCTGATCCTTGGAATCACATGGTTGTCCTTCTGCTCTAGACTCCCTGACTTGCAGTAGGGTTTTCAGATCATCACAGAAGTGTTGCCATCCATGTTTATGTAAAGAGATGTTCTCACATTTCTCACCATTCCTTCAATGAATATATTTAGAGAAAATGTCACTCCTTTAAACGGTTACAATAAGATACTAGGAGGAGGTTACAAGTGTTGCTAATTAGGGAAAAAATATCCAGCAGAAAAAGGTTGGAATGATTTTACCAAAATTTACAGAACTCCTCCAGAAATCGTAGAAGGTTGGGAGAACTCGAATGGCCCACTTCAGGTTATAAACCCCATCTTTTTTCCCTTTTCCTTTCCCAGCTTGCCAAGGAGGCTCCCCGGCATCCCGTGTGGGTCATTTAGAGGCTGCAGGGCTTGCGAAAGCCATGGCTCAGTGAGGACCAGCGACGTCTGCAACAGCAGCTTCCACCCTTGACAGCTGTGTGGCACTTGGGAGGGGAAAAGCCGTGCGGCTGCACCCCAGCTGGGCTTGGTGGGAAATGCTGAGCCTGCAGCGAGGGCGCAGAGGATGTCTCGTGGCCGCCAGACGAGGATACCCCAAGCGCTGAAGGAGAAGATTGCTCTGGCAATCGTTTCTCCCCCCCAGCTGCAGCCGCAAGCAGCGTGCAATCAAGTGCGAGGTTATTTACCGTGTTTGCCTGCTTCTCCCAGGCTCCTGCCGTGCTTAATCAGCTGCTCTGATGACTCGGAGACGGCTCCCGGGACCGGGCTCCGCTCGCTCGCACCGCTAGAGGGCTTGGGCTGGTGCCCGGAAAGTAGGGAAAAGCTGCGAAATTCCACTCCTGGGTTTCGCCGACACACACACCGACAAAAAGTGTGATTTAAGAGGCACTACTAGGTTTTCTTCTCTGCCTTATAAGTTTGCCTCGATATTTTTCTCACTGCATTCGGGATAGCAACTGCAGGAGATATACACCCGAGCTCTGGGGAGAGATCTCTGCGTCTTCGCAGAGACGTGTCAGACAGGACCAATACCCATAGAGGTCTTACACCCGTGATTGTCATTGGGGATTTGAAGATTTTAGAAGATTTTGTGGAGATTTTGTGGGTTTATCATTCCTGCTACACTTTATAAGATTAAGAAATCTTGCTTAAGTTGACTCACGCCTGGAGAATGAAAAAAATCTAATTCTCCTACTGCATGTGCACAGAACCACAAAGACCTTGAGTTCATCCTCCTAAATTAAATTTGGTGTTTTTATTGCCAAACAGGTGTAACAGTGGTTGTACCTATCTTACATGTTAACCATCTAAGCAAGGGGTTCAGTCCCACCGTTTTTTAACCACAAGGTTTCTTTTCCTGAAGTATCTTGACACTCAAAATAGAAGTGACCATTATCAAATGGATAAAAAAAAGGCAAAAAATTTTTAGATCTCTTAATACATATGCTAAGGGACTATTTTCTTCACAGAGCAGTTAAGGAGCTGAGCTAATGCTGCTTACAGTATCATTCCAATTCAGAGAAAAACCCTGTATTGTAAGGATGAATTCCAATAAAGGATGATAGTGCCAAAAGCAAGACTGGCCAGTTAAGTGCTTAAATCAAAAAATGAAGCAACCTAAAATCTATTTGTGACTCCCTTTTTGACCACAGCTTCTCTCGGGTATTTATTGCTGTGTCCTTCACACTTAGTCTCCTCCAGTTCTTGCAGCTACAATTTTATTCTCTTTTATCCCAAGCCCAGTTGGAATCCAGAAACCACCCAAGGTGTTCATCCTGTGCTGTCTGCTCAAGGACTGGCAGCCCCTGTCTTCTCCCTTCATCCTAATTTTCTAGCACATTAATACACCTTCGTAACCACTTCCACCATGTGGAGGGGCAGCCTCCAAGTCTCTCCCAGTCTTAGACACATCTGCTCAGCTCATAAGTCCTCCTTGCCCCACAGTCAGAGTGCTCAGAGTCCTAGCAAACCTTTCATTCTTTAGCTCTTTGTGTCTTTCTCAGAATCCCCATATCCATATGTCTTGTGTACCTTTTCCCTCCCGCTCCTTCAAAACAGGTGGTTAGAAAGTTCTGCTCCCCCAACATCCACCTCTGCCAAGCCTAGAATTGTGTTTCTTTCTTCCTTTTCTAACTTGTCCTGCTGTAGGGAACATCTTTTACCAGTAGAAGAGCCCTAGACTGTGCAAAACCCCCAGCCCCGCAGTCCTGGCTCTAGCCATTATGAGATGAGGGCTGAAAATGAAAAACATCTTGAAAATTTTTTTTAACTTTATTGAAGATGAACAGATTTTTAATAGGATGGCAAAGTATACAAGACTAACAAATATCTTGCAAAGATAGCACAGAAGGTCTACTGCTTCTCAAAAGAAAATACACAGGATTTTAATGAGGAAAAATGATCCTTGTTTTTGCCTTGTTTTTGGAGAGGCTTATCAATCTGGCCTATTATTTCTAATTAGACAAGCCAACTTAGTAAGAAACAATCCAATCAATTTCTTCAGAAACGTAGATGTGCAAGGATGTGTGCCTGTGCAATAGTCTGCTCAGAGATGGGTATTTTTTGTATTTCTCAGATGTTCAGGCTCTGCCTTGCCATCTCCCTTTCTGTCCTTTCTCCTTCACCACATCATTTCTGCTTTGCTGTTTTCTTTCCCTCTTCCTCACACAGGTTCTTTCATTACACAGGTGTCGTCTGCCAGTCCTGTCAGGCATTTTCACTTTCTCCTTTCAAACTGCTACTCTTCTTTCCCCTTCCTGTCTAATTCAGGTTTCTATGGCCCCTGCTTTTGCAGCCCCCTCTTCCCTTTCCTCAAAGTATATAAGAAACCACGATTTTCCCAGGGCACAATAGCCTGCACAGAACTGTAGCAGTCCAGCAGAATGAGGATGTCAGATTGTGAGCTCTTGAGGACAAGGACTATACTTATGTTTCTCATATATATTGAAATTACTTTGCCACCTACATAATGGTTAATAAAATGAGCAGTGGTGTCAATACACCTTCCCTTTGCTCCATTTTCTGAAAGCTATTGTTGCTTATATTACATTGTTAACACAGAGTTTACAGCATCATTCCTGTCTTTATTGGATTGAGACTCATGACTTTTTCAACACCATTCATATAAATGTTGTTATAAAATCAGAAGAATAAAAACTCTTCAGTTCCATGAAGGGAGATACAGTGTGCAAAGGAGTGTTATTCCAGTCATATTGATTTCAATTACTTCTGTAACAAGACTCTTGCCTGACACATAACACAGCCAAAGTGAGAATTTAGAGTTCATCTGCAACATTTTCTCTTTCCTTTGCTTGTATAAATAACTGTTTAGGTAAGTTTGCCAAATTTTAACACATATAGATGATGACCTACAGGACATACAGATTAGATGAGGTTTCAGAATAAATATACATATTATTAAGTATTGTCAGTGTTCTTAAATTAAAGCTACATATATCTTGTGTAGACACACATAAAGAAAATACTGTTCGTGGAAGTGAGGGACATGTAGTGGTTGGATCCAGATTTCTTCATTTTGGATAGTTTGGATAGCTCCTATTTACAAATTGAAAAGAAGACTTCCTGAAAAATGTTTGTGATTAAGGGCATTTTATTTTCTGATTTTTATGTAGATCTTCCCTCCTCTCTTAGATGTTTGTAATCCATTGATTTGATAGATGTCCTAATTTTCCTCATAATTCTTAAGTATGAGAATTATCAAGTTAAAATGTGTTTCCCTGCCAGAAGAAAAAGTGCTTGTTTCCTGAATTTCCTTCAGGTTATGAAATCTTCCCAAGGAAAATGCTATACGCTTTTATATTTTGTTATAGGCAAGGCCCTGTTCACTCTTGCAAAACTGAGGAATTTAACAAGTTTGTAGAAGGTTATCACCCTCTAAAAAAATTAAAATTAAAAATTAGAGTTTCCAATGTTCCTGAAACTATAGCATAAACAATTAGGAAATTCCAATTTTTGCACTCACTGATGATTAATTAATGTCAGACTTCAAAAATGTCAGTAATGGCGGGTTTAGCAAGACATACGTAATTCATGTGCTTATTCCATTACAATTGATAACTGATGAAGTGCCCCTATCTCTGTTGCCAAAACTTTCACCTTTCTACTTCCTCCAACAGCTCATGAGAAGTTAACTTTATTAATAAAGACTGTTAAAATACAATGAAGGGTGAATTTAATGTAATATGAAAATTCCAAACATAGGAAATACTGTGCTACACTATTATTTGTGACTTTTAAATAGTAGAAATCTGCATTCTCATTTATTTTCAACTGACTGAAAATGCAAGAGAAAATACAGATCTAAAAGCTCAGCTTGCTGCAGAGCACATAACTATTTTCATCTATCATGCAAAATGTCTTCAGACGCTTGTTGCTAGCATCAAAAGGGAAGGGAGCAATAAATAGTAGGAAATGGTCAAAAGTTGACATCAGTCGACAGAATAAGCAGACTTCAGTAAGGTTTGTGACACTGTCCCCCAAAAGATCCGCACAGTCTGGGCTGGATGAGAAGACAGTGAGGTGACAAATGGCAGAACATGTGAGTGGTGATCAGTGGCATGAAGTCTAGTCGGAGGCCAGTGGCTAGCAGTGTTTCCCTGGGATCCAGTCCCATTCAACACCTTCATTACTGATCTGGATGATGGGGAGAGCGTTCCCTCAGCAAGAGGGGCTGATGACACAAAACTGTGAGGAGCTGCTGATACACCAGAGCTGTGCCCTGGTCTAAAAGGACCTCAACAAGCTAAAGAAATGTGCTGCCAGAAACCTCACAAAGCTCAACAAGGGGAAGAGCAAAGTCCTACACCTGAGAGGAGCAGTCCCAGTCACTACCAGTTCATTCTCAGGACCATCTGGCTGGAAAGCAGCTTGGCAGACGAGGACCTGGAAGCTCTGGTGGAACCAAAGCTGAACATGACCCAGCAATGTGCAAAGAAGATTAATCCATGGGCTGCATTAGAAGGAGAGTTCATTAGTGGCAGGGCAAGCCAGCTGATTCTTCCCCTCTGTTCAGCACTGGTGAGGCCTCATTTGGAGTCCTTGATCCAGTTCTGGGCTTCCCAGTACAAGAGAGCCATGAACATACCGAAGTGTGTCCAGAAAAGGGCCACAAAGTTGATAAAGGACCATTTTTTCTGTGAGGAAAGGCTGGGAGAGCTGCGGCTGCTCAGCCTGGAGAAGAAAAGGCTCAGGGAGAAATAGTCAAAGCATACAAACAGCTGAAGGGAAGGTGCAGAGAAGATAGAGCCAGGCTTTTTCCAGTGGTGGCCAGTGACAGAACAAAAGGAACTAACTAAAACAAAGTATGTTCCCTCAGTATCAGGAAACTTTTTTTGCTGTGAGGGTGACCAAGCACTGGCACAAGTTTTCCAGGGAGGTTGTGGGTTCTCCCTCCTTGGAGATATTCAAAAGCCATCTGTACACAGTGCTGAGCAACTTGCTTTAGGTGGCCCTACTTGAGCAGGGGTTTGGACTAGATGACCTCCAGAGAACCCCTTCAGCCTTAGCCTTTCTGTGATCCTTTGATTCTCTGAAAATTCCAAATTAATCTCCAAAAGCTGATTTAATACAATGATAAGGACATAAAACAGAGGATAAAAGTACCTGTTACTGGTGCCATCTCTAATACCTGTGTCTTAGTAGCAGGGTTATTAATGTCTTAATCTGTTTATCTTGCACTTCTGCTATTACATTGTTTTTTGGATCTTCAGACAATTACTGTAAATCAGTATAGTCTTTTGTTTGTCTTCTCTAAATCTCTATGGTTTATAAAGACTATCTAGATAATGTATTTTCCTTGTCTGAGTGGCTTCAAAATGGAAAAATATTGGTTTCAATTTTTTCTTACTCCAGATTTACAGAGTTGGTCTCTAGAGAGGTGACTGGAGCAAGTGAGAGTGGCACTTGGAGAGCTGAATATTTCTGACAAAGTTTCAGAAAAGCCAAACCAAAGATTAAAAAATACTCTGGCAGCTTGAGAACTAAACCAGCTGGCAGGCAACATAGAATAATGAAAATATTCCCATTCTTAGTAATCGAAGTAGAGAATCCACTGAGGAAAACCCATGTTCCTTTTCATTTTTCCTTTCTACTTGGATCATCAGTTTTCATGATCTCTGGATGAGGCAACAGACTGTCATGACAATTGTCAAGAGACAGAGCTTTAACACAAGATATTAGAAATTCTAGAAGAGGACTGCAGTGTCAAAGCAGATAGGCCCCAGTAAATCCCTTAAGCTGTGCTGGAACAGGCAAGCACACACAGGCAGCAGTGCATGAGGCTTACTGTGGTTCTGAAATTGCTCTTCTGATCTTACAGGCTTATCAAGAAGTGCCCAACAATTCATCCTCTCACTTTCAAATGGATTTTTATCCTGCAGCTATGATGGATCCATGAGAGAACTTGGGCATGCTGTCATTTTTTTTAAGAAAAGAAAACAGATGTTCATAAATGGAAAATTTTAAGTTCATTCTTTCACTTAAAATCTATTACATGTGTAAAAAAACTTTTAAAAATACTGTGTAGTAGTTGTTTATCAGTCCTATGACCTTTCACTAGAAAATTTTACATAGATATTTGTCATTATAAATTTTAGACTACTAAGTTTCTAGTCTAAAATTTTAGTCTGCTGACTTACACAAACATATATGCATGTAAGCCTATGGAAATCAAGTGTCCAAACAGGGACTTTCACAGCATTTAAATAATTTGCCTTCCCCATCTTTAAAATTCTTCAATAACAAAAATGGCTGTCAGAGAACTTCCTGAGAGCAGAGAACTTCCTGCAAAATTGTGAAAAAGTGTAACTCCCTTTTACTAAGGGCCATTCAGGTGGTTCCAATGTTACTTGGCAGTTTGATGGGACTTTGCAACGTATGAATTCCCCTTCAAATGCCCCATGCTGGTACAGATTCCATGTGAAATGACTCGTGTGAGATCAAGACCCAGGGAGAAGAAGAACAGGGCAGAAGACGGGCAGTACAGACCTAAGAGACAGCTCTGCTGCTCTGTATCGGTCGATATGTGAGAAGACTGTGACGACAATCAGTTTTCAAAAGAACCTTTCCACCCACAGCAATAATTGTGGCCTCACATCCTTTTGTCAAACCTTTTGCCAAACCAGGAACTCCCCTGTGAGCAGACAGCAGACAGAAACTGCAGATTTCTAGCAATTCAGGTGTGCCAAACTAGGAAGCAGAATATTAACATTTTGCTTTTCCCAATATCCTGCTGTCTTAGCCAGGTGCAAAGCCTTAGCCTGCCACAGACTCACTGCTGGGTTATTGGAAGTGCTTGTACACCAATTTAGAGAGCCACACTCCCAGCTTTGGCTTGTGCTCCCAACAACACAGTGCTTGCTCCCAAGATGAGGTTTGGACATTGTGGGGAAATTGGAAAAAATCTAAGAAGGTGCTTTCGTAGTCCTAACCATGTTCTGCTTTGTACTTTGCATTAATTACCCACTCTTGGAGAGCACCCAGACATATTGCCTCTAAGGTTGCTCTACTTTTTTTATGTGCATGAAGAAATTTAGTTCCTTTATGAGTTTTTCAGGGTGGAATATTTAACCACCTTACATTCTACCTTATCATAAATCATGGTAATGGTTGTGGAAATAGTCCCTGCAGGGTGCCTTGAGGTGTAGCTGACTCATGACTAAACACAACTTTGAAGTTTTACAGTTGTATTTTATTTTTCAGGGAGTAAACAGTGCAACTGCAGGAGAAATAACACTTTTGAAAAGTAGTGCAGTAACAAGGGCCAAACGCTTTCGATGTGCAAATAAAACAAGAAATTAAAAAGTTGGCTTGTAACTGCTGGGTACATCTTGTTGTCATGGTGCTTCTAGAAACCTCTTCCTATCTGCTATCTGCTTTGTTTTCCCAGTACCATTAATTGCTCAGGCCTTAGGAAACTGGGTTTGTCACTCATAGTTGGGCTGCAGGATACACAAACAATGATGTGACGTGCTCTGCATTCTGAATGGGAACATGCTTCATTTATAATTTACTAAAAGGTGTTATTTTAAGAATATTTTTCAAAATAAGATAATAAATTCAGATTGTGCTGCTTGGTTTTATAATCTAATGATGGGCTTCTTACCTTTCAAAGTCTGCATTGTTTTGTGTCAAGAAACCAGTCTCTTAAATACTTGCAACATGACCTGAAGCAATTCATTTAGTCACTTAGACCTGCATTTCCTCTTTTAATCCTGGACTACTGTCAAAAACATGAGAGAGAAGCCTTTCCATGAAGAAATCTGTAACGAACAATTAGGCATTGCTCTGTCTGAGGGGAACTTGGACAGATGGGGGGGTTACAAGAAAATTAATAAAATCCCATACAGGCACTGAACTTGGCATCTCTTTCTTAACACTGATATTGGTAAAGGCTTGTCCAGACAAATTTATCCATTCATTCCACATGACAAAAGCAGAGATACAGAAGTACAGTTACAACGAACCCAGAAATTAATCCAACTGGCAAGAACAGCAAGTTTCACAGAAGGAAGACCAAAAAGCCTTTATAGCTCAAACAATAGAAGGTGCTGAATACCACAGGCACATTGCTTTTTTAGTCACTTTTTTTCCATGTTGCTGGGTACAAGAAACTGATGAAGTAGAGAAATAAAGAGGCAAAAGAATATGAAAAAATACCAAAGGTGTGAAGTGGTAAAAGGTGTGAGAGAGACCAAAGGTGTGAAACAGAAATAGGAAAGATCTCCCAAAAGAAGAGAGAAAAGAATCCTCAACCACCAAGCATCAATCAAGATGCCCTATTTCATTAAAGGCCATATGAAAGGTAGCTTTAGTTGAAGAGAGCATGGGAGCAAGCAGAGGATAATTTAATTTGAGGACAATAAGTTGGTTGAAAATTAGGTTTCATTTCCCCTCAAATTATTCACAAATTATGATCAAATCCAGTTAGCATTTGGGAAATAATTAGAAAGGGGACAGTGGTGCAGATTGTTTGTGCTGGTGGCATGTTTCCCCCTTTGCCTTGAGCAGCAGGGGTCAGGACACACACTCAGGCCAGGGTGGGACACCTTCTCCTGGTACATTTGAGCATTTGGGATAAAACCAGGGTGCTCCACATGTTAAGTTCATTAATCATTATTGGACAGCACTGATTTTGCTCTTGAAGGTGCCTAAGAATTTATCTATCTGAGGTTATATTACTATTACTATTTTGATGTTTTGGATGTACCAGGAAATAAAAGTTACACTTGACATCAAAAGGTTCATTATGTCAAACAAAATTACATTTTTTCAGGTATTTATGTTGCCATAATTACACTGTCACTAACCTGCTTCTCTCCACATTTCTCACAGAAAAATCAATTATTCTCACAGCTTAATTAGCAAGAAATATGTCAGGATAAACTGCTCGAATCATTTTAAATTATTGTATTCATTCTTATCAGGGTTTTATTTATCCTCAACATTAAAAGAGGATATTAGCTCTGTAGCATGTTCATAAGCAGGCTGACAAGTTTGCATTTGTAGAAGTGCATTTTATGTTCTCTGTGTCAGAGCCTCTTTTCATTTGAAGATAACTTTACAATACTTGAAAAGTCTGAACTGAAATTTTGTAGCATGGGAATCTATTTCAAAATAGTTTTTCAGATACACATCCCTGTGTACACATGCAGTTACTGTTACAGCCGAATATTTTAGTTCTTTCAGAAAAATAAAAAGAAAAAAGTGGGAGAGTGACAGGAAAATACTTAACTATTTTCCAGCATAAAGAATGTTGATAACCTTCCCTCCAAAAGAATACTCCTTTACACTTTGGAGTTTGTGCTTAATACATGACAAGGGGGTATCTTTCATGCTAAATATATTGCTTTTAACTTCTGCAAAGTCCTAGCTGAGTATGACTTATTTTTTAGAAAAGCCCTGCTTCACACGTAGCAGAGAAACATTCTAAATTGTTTCTGCTGTTAATTCAACTAAAACATCTTGTTCTGGGCTAAGTAGGACATTTCCAAGCTCTGGATTGTGTTGGGGTGTACTAGGCTTGGGGTAGGTGCATGGAATCAGTCCCCTTCTGCCCAAGTCTGTGGGTTGACAGTATCACGTTGCACTGCCTGACCACACTCTGCTTCTTCCCTGCTCCATTTATTGCACAAGACAAGGGATTACTGGGGCTGTGAAGTGAAGGAAAATGCCAGCTGCAGGTCCCTGCCTTTCGCATGCAAAATCAAGTAGGTAAGGGAGGAACAGGGCAGGAAACATCTCGTGGAGAGAGGACAGTTTCCTTGCATATCAATTGCATCCTGCCCCTAAGAACCAGCTCCTTGCCTTGCCTCAGATGTGATACTAAGGAAAGGTACTTCAATTTAAGAAGCTCTTTATCTGAAGGAACCAACTTGGGGTCCTGGTGTCTGGTGTTCTGAAGTGCACAGACAGATGTGTCAGCAGGGACTGTGCTTTAAATGTCTAAAGTGAGGGTTTTGGTTGTTATCCTCCAGAAAGTTTGAAATGAGATGTCCAAGGGAAGTGGGTAGGTTTTATATTCATTGCCTTGGCTCCCAAGCAATAAAAGTGAGATAATACCTCACAGGAATTGTGAAAATTAGGAAATTAATTATTAATACATTACCGAATACGTGGATTAGTTACTGGGGCAATACAGTGACAAATGCCATTGACAAGCATGTAAGGAAAGGAGAAATTCTGTACACCAGTGCACAAATAGTATTTGGTGCACTAGATGTGAGGAGAAAGAGAAGGTCGAAGACTAGGGGAAAACAGCATTTTTTGGAATAAATGATTCTGATCTGAGCATCACTGTTGCCAGCTACTAAATGAGGCAGGGCATCTATGGAAAGATTTAAATGTGCTTCTGTCTTCGGAGTGCAGGGCTAAATGAAGATCAGGTAGGTTGATTTAATTTCACCATTTCCTAACTTATTAGGGCTTGTTTTTTGAAATGTGATCAGTATCCTTAGCTCATGCTTCCCCTCTAAAAAAAGTTAAACCTCACATTATTGATAAAAAAATCATCCTCTCAGCAATACTGTGGGTATTGAGGTAAAGAGATCTAAATATTTCTTAAATTTTTTCATTGTATAAAACTCATAGTACTTCACTATGTGAGACAGTCTAATAGTTGCAATGTTCCCTACACACTTTCAATAGTCAACGTTACTGAAATGCTATGCAAAACGGGCAACTCAGGAACCCAGGAGCAATTAAAATACTGATAACCTAATCAGAAAGTTGGATAAAAATCACCACAATGCAATGGATTTATTTCCGAGAAATACCAGGATAATATTCAGAAATAGTCTTGATTTTATCTGCATGAATTTCCATCTCTTCAGAATTACAAATAGGACTATGCAAAATACTTTTTAAATCTCTAATTGCTCTTATGCATTCTACTCCAATTATAATTTAATTTTAAGCACCTTGCTTTAAATATTCTGAGGTTTACAGTTACATCTGGTTGAAAAAATGGAATAAAAAAAAATTCACAAAAATGCTGATAGTATTCCCTTACTTCCCTTTTGTGTCCAACTGAAATAAAATGAATGGTATCTAGAGGGTTGTTTATAAGCTTTCCTTTTCTTGCTTTCTTGTTTTTTATCACTTTGCAAGTTTTCAAAACTTTCAATAGCTAAAAAAAGTCACTGAGTGGCAGGATAAAGATTTACATTACTTCCTTTATTTACAGGGCTGTTGGAATTTTACTTCAGAACTCAGATGGTTTTCAAGAGTTGCAGAGTGGCAAATGGAAACATGAAAGCCTTTCCTCTGTAATAATTCTTACCAATGGATTTAGTTTATTGACAAAGGAAAAAGAAGGGACGAATATTCATGCCTTTTAAACCTTTAAAACATTAAAAAAAGTATTTATTTTCTCAAAACTATTTATTCCACTCCCTTAAAATAATGGGGCTAAAGAGGCAGGGCTATTTGACTGATTATTGTCCAGAATAAACTGGAATGCAATATTCTCACCAGCTACATATCCATTCCCAATAATATTTTCTTTCTGCAATATTTCTTGAATTCTGACTTTAGTAAGTACAGTTATGAGGAAAAATGATTAATGAGATAGAAACAAGTATGTTCAGTTTAGAGTACAAGGAAGTATTTGATTGGCAATGATTTGGTTAAAGGCTGGTCATGGAGTTTCCATGAATTTCCACACTAAACTATTGTGCTATTTTTAATCTATTTTTTATTTGCAACTATATATTTAATTTTCAACATATAATGGAAGATTAAGTAGAAAAAGCAGATAAATGGAGATGAGGTAAGAGTATTGGCGTTATGCACCCGACAGGGGAGCACAGGCTGACTCTAAAAGATAAATCATCCTGAGGACAAAGTCTGTTCCTTGCTGGGAAGTCCCAGGAGCCTATATCCTGCACAGTGTCACCAGTCTCTTCCTTTCCAACATAAATTCTCACAAGTTTTGTTTATAATCAAGACAAAGTGATAGGAATGGAAAGCATAAGCACTAAGTGAGCTGAAATTCCAGTATTATACTTGTTGTCTGTCCTTTGTGAACTTCACTCTTTTCAGAAATAGATGTTTGATTAAGAAAAGGGGACTGAGTATCAACAGAACACTCACCTTCCGCAAGGGGGAGGATAAATGAAAAAACTCCTCACCTGGCAAGATATTTCTTATGCTTAGTTCATTTCCTAGGGAAAAAAAAACCACATCTGTTTGATAGATCCTCCTAGCAACAACTTTTGTGCATGAGCATCTTATATGTCTGTTTCTCCTTGAAAAACTGTTGCATAAAAGCCAACATTTTACTCAATTACTGACCCTCATGAAGAAGAAATTAAATCCTCAATGCAGTAAAGAATGTGTTTAATGGAGGAAAAAATTATTTATTTCATATGTTTATTGGGGGTAGGAATAAAAGCGTTATGCTGTAAAGACAGTTTGTGTGTTCATATCCACATTCAAGAGTTCCCACATGCTGAAAAACATGCCAGCTCGAAAATGTACATTTCACTTTTTGATGTAGATTTGTGCTGAATTTTTTATTAAGTCAGCTAGGAACCTCAAATCTACCAAAAGCAGAGAAAATTATTAAGTAAATAATCCTGCTATGTAAAAGTAATAAAAAAAAAAAAAAAAGTCTTGAATTCTCGACTATCTCACAGTTCATTTCTTACACAGGAATTTGGTAGGACACTGGAGAGAAAATTCTTTGTGGAAGTCTATAAGCACACTAAAGTCACTCCCAATCCCTGTGAGTCAGGATCAGGCTTCATGCTTGAAACTACAGCAGCAAATAGTGTGCACTAGGTAATTCCAGCTGTGCAAAGCATATTGAAACTAAACTTTGGGATCACTTCTGTGTTTAATACCCATTAGATGCTCTAAAATAGTATAGAGTTTAATGAGACCATAAGGAGGAAACATTTGAAATGTAAATTTCAAATTTAGATTTGAAATGATTTTTAGATTTGAAATGTAAAGGTAGAAATAACATCAAAATACATATTATCTTTTTTTTTTTCCAAAAGCTGTTGTTCATTTTGTGAGTACTTAACTAGAGTCTTTTTCCCTCCCTTGCCTTAGCATCTCTGTACTCTCTCCTTCTTTCAGGAGGATACTTTTGTTAAGCAGCGTGTCTTCTTCATAAATAATTATATACTGAAATCTTCTAAAAATACTTCATAAAATATGTATGTATTTTTTTAATGTTCCTCATAGATAAAATGCTAATTGTTTGCCAGCAAGTGGTCATCAAAAAAACACATCCCGAGAAGAGCTGCAAAAGCTTTCTGGGACAATGTGAAAGAGGAGAATAAATAAAGAGTGTGCACCAAGTCCAGGAAGATATACAGAGCTGTACAACTGGGTGAGCAGAGGAGAAACTTAGTAGTCTTGATTCCCAAGCTGGGAAAGGTACAGAAATATCTTTGAGTCATGCTACTTTTTAAACTTGGGTGTTGTTTAGAGTGTCAAGGTAAAATGAAGATGAGTTGTCTCTTACTTCATGCTGAAACCCCAAGTGCAGTCATATAACCATTAATATCCCTGGAGGATGAGTCTCAATTTTTCCTGCTTGCCATAGAGAAAGAGCAAACAGTGCAATTACCACACAGGTGAGTTCTCATGTATCATACAGGTGCTGTGCCTGTAGGCAGCCCTGGTGCCTTTAGCACAATCAAACTTTTTTGAAGACGAACTTGAAGCCTTCGGGAATATGTGTGACAGCAAGAGTGCACATGAGTTCCAACAGAGACAGGAGCACTCAGAAATTTATGTAGCCATAGCTATGTCAAGTGTCCAGCTCTATTTGATGTTAAAAATCTCTTACAGCTGGACAAGTGCTGTCTAATGGAAAACATTAAAAAAAAATTATACTGAAGTGCTTTCTTGAATCACCAGTTTTCCAACCTCCTCTTCTACTTGCCTGCACAAGATAGCTTTGCTAATAGTTTAAATGCACAAACCTTGCAGGTTGGTTTGTTGTTGATGCTGTTTTTTCCTACCTTAGGTTTCTCTTCTTATTAACTGGATCCAATGGGGGGAAGTCAAATCTTGCTTCACTTGGAGTCACAACAAAAGATGTCTTCTTCCAAGTATTGCCGTATTCTAACACTAAGGAATAAAGAAGTTTTCACCATGAATAGGTAGGGAAGGCCCGATGCTCATTGAAACTCTCATGCACCTCCTTAATGCTATCCATTTCTCTTGGAAAGCACTCAGATATTATTGTGGAAAGTCTGCAAAAGACAAATATTTGAAAGTAGCCATACTTCTAAAAATGCACTAGTGTTGCTTTTCCCATGTATGTCATCCATGTGGTGTGTTATTTTTCACAATTGCTTCAGGCTTATATCTATTTTACAACATTTATAACTAACATCTTTTAATTTAATAAATTCAGGAAAGCTGTCCCATTTTCTGTGCTAAGTCTCTGGAAGAGGGATCTACTAGAGACGTGGTGTATTGACTCCACTTCTATGGGGAATTAATTTTGGTTGTTTCCTACAGATCAAAAACTGTTTTAGTGATCTGCATTTACTTTTATTAAACCAGGACCAAATCCTATAATAAAAATAATCTTTTTATAATGATAATTTTTCATGTTTTGGGTAAAATTCTCAGCAGAAATAACAAGTTTCTAAACTATTTGATGCTTGCTAAAATTAGATTTAGATGTGAATTTAAATTAGAATTAGATTTAGATGCTCCGGTGAAATGAACCTTATTCAAATGCAAATTGAACATGAGCCAGCAGAATAAATTGCCTTGTAGGTTTCTGTTTGCCTCTAATGATCCATGTTACACCATTTTCCTGTTTCAGTTTTAGCTCTTTTCACCTATGTAGGTACAGAAACACAAGAACAAAAACACTATGCAGAAGTTTGTTTTGTTATAGATTACTGGTAAAACATTAAATAAAGCAGAGGTATAGCAGATCCAGGATCTGGACACTTGTAGATTCTGACACTTCTAAACATTAGTTGAAAAGAGTACTGCTGCCGCTTTCACTGCTTTAAAAAAAAATGTTGAATTACTCGGGAAAAAGATGTCAAGATGGCCACTGTCTATGTCTGTTGAAGTTCCTTTACCCTTATTTTAGATGCATGCCTTGAGGCATAGTTTTTCACACTAAATCCTGCAAGATGGTAAAGTGGCAATACAGAATTGCAAAAAATTTACAAATAAGAGAGTAGCCAAGTCCAGTTATAGGATGAATCTTGTTCATCCTAGCTAGGAGATAAGAGGATTTATTTTCTTCAGACCTGCATATATAGAAACCAAGTAAGAGGTTAGAGAGGTGAAATTCATACTCATATACTAGGATTTCATTTTGATTTATATATTCTCTACTCCTTTCTAAGAATATCTTTCAAAGAAGGAAAATTTTAAACTACTGTTTACTCCTTCTACAGAAGATTGGGGTTGTGTTGAAATATCTATGATTTTGTCTTTAGATTTGCTTTAATTGTGGAACAGTTAATAACAGCACTCACTATAGATGTATAACTATTATGAGGAACATATATTTTATGCAAAACTTTAGGCTGTAAAAACTGGAAATTCCTTTCTCTTCATGTAATCTAAATGCTAATGACCTTTTCCTCCTTTCATTGCATTAAATATTAAGAGTTAAGAGGAGTAGAATGCTAGACAAATGAGAAAGAGAAAGAGAAAGAGAAAGCAAGAGAAAGCAAGAAAGAAAGAAAGAAAGAGAAAGAAAGAGAGAGAAAAAGAGAGAAAAAGAAAGAGAGAGAAAGAAAAAGAGCCATAGCTTGTCTACAGAAGATCATCAGATGTGATAGACTCATGGGAAGGATTTACTAGCTCTGATTCAGTTTCTAAATGTGGTCCATACTAAATGAGACTTGTATCTATAAGAGATCTATAATCTTCTAGTCCTTCAGAAGATAAATCAACAAATATAGATGTCAATCGTCAGTTGTTGTTACTTGTCAGTACAATGGGTCTCTTTGCCATTATCCCTTTCTGAGGTGGGGCAGGTAAGATGCTCATGGAGCATCACAGCACACAGAGAAATATATACACACAAAGAGTGAAGGAAAGGAAAATGGAGTATGATTTTGGTTAGTTTTTCTTCTTTTTTTTTTCCGTTTGCAAAGGCAGCAAGCATGAAGGCATCTGTGCCTGTCTAAATTCAGCCAAAACCATCTGCCAACAAGTTGCAGCTAAAGGGTAGAAAATCTAATTGTGACTCAGAGGAGTTAGAAGGGAATGTGAGAGAGAGGGCCCAGGCAATAAGCTGTGGAGATGTGTAACAGTTGGCTGAAAAGGGATGGGAAGCAGTTAAGTGAATGGGGACCATCTATTCTTACCACACTTACACTACACGAACCCGATAATTAAATGAACAGTTATAGTATAATGTACCGCAACACAGAGAGAGGTTTTTCAGATTCCTGCACATGCTGTGCTCTTCCTCCCATTTATACTGTCCTCCTCCTCAGCTCCAAACCAGCATAATTAAGAAACTCATTGCAGAGTAAATTTGTAGTTCTGTGCAGTTATAGTTACCTGAAATCAATGCTGGCTCAAAGTTATGGTGGCATCATAAACTATTTGATTGCCTTAATGGAATTGTTTATCATTGCAATTATTTATTATTTATAACATCACCTCAAGTTATTCCTTGCTATTGATCATATCATCCTGTGCAATTTAATTTTCATTTGTGTTGTCTGGATTAGAAACATGAGGGGAAAATGCAGATTAGTACATTTTTCTCTTCAGCAGAGACTATTTTAGGAGACAGAGCAACAAACAAGATATAAGAGCATAATGGTTAAAGCCTGCCTAAACCAAAAGTATGGTCATTATCTGAGCTATCACAAGATAACTTCTGCTCATTTTTCCAGTTGCCTGAGATAACATTGGTCTTTCCACGATAAAATTTATAATTTTTACTGTAGTCATTAATGGGAACACTATTAAACACAAGGACAACTATAAAGAAGATGCAAAAAAACCAACAATTCAGCCTGGGCTGTTTTCCTATAGTGGAGCATTTTAGAGCACTTCAGAATTATTGTGTATATATATATTTATATATATATATGTAGTGATAATGTGTATATAGTTAAATAGAGTATGTTGGATGCTCAACTAGGATTCATAGGATTCAAGAAATCAGGAATTCTGTTTTAGCAAAGATAGTCCTTAAATACAGGGAATGCCACAGCCTGCAGAAGTCTTGTAGTTGCCACTTGGTCTCAGATTTTTCATCTGAGATCTATTCTTCCCCATTTCCTTTCCAAGATCCACCATCCTGGAATGTTCCCTGTTCCCAGAGTTATGGCAGACACGCAGCAGAGAGGGCTGATGACATGATGCAAACTTTGGTGCCAGCACAGGGCTTGTGCTTTCTGCATTGAGCTGAGTCACCGTTACATGTAATTTATCTCTTTCATTTTTAAAAAGGTCTAATCTAAAAGGAAGATCACCTTGGCTACTTGTACCTCTGCTTCCCTGTCTCCTCCCTATATTAACAGCTCAGAGTTCAAGCTATATGGAGGTGATCATCTGCAGTGTGCCTGGTACAGTGGGAAGTGAAGGGCTGCTACAACATAATGATAGAGTGATAATGATAAACTTCACTGTAAGGGAATTTTTTTGGTGTGTATCTGAAATCATTCAGCAAGCAGAGAGAAGGCTGACTTTTATACTGAGAACAAAATCTCCTAGATGGTCCCTTTCAGTCTTTTGCGTTGATCTAATTATAGGAAAGCTATCATTCCACCAGAAGCTTTAAATATCAGAAATGACTAACACTTCATAAGGTTACTGTGTTGGAACAGAGCTTTGGAAATCCTTTGCAGAAGAAGGTTATATAAAGCCAAAAAGTTCAAATAGGAACCTGGATTTGAAAACAACTAAGAAATAAATACAGAGAAGCATATTTATTATAAATTCAACATGGATTCTTTCTGAAGAAGACTTCGAGGAATATTATGTTATCCTATATTCTCTTGAACCATACTCCTGTTTCAACTAGGTGTTTTTCTCACAGAAGCTGCAGTTTATCGGGAATGAAATTCCAACACACTTCAAATATAGACATGTCTAGACCCACTGATACATTTCATGAGAGGTTCTTGCCTCGTTAGATGCTGTACATGAAAGTTTCATTATGGAGTCAAAAATCCTGATGAAAATCTGCAGTATTAATTTTGTTTTCTGTTCTATTCTATTTCCATTGACTTATCCTTTATGAGGGCAGGTATAAATGCACCTCAAATGTTCCAAAAGCCATTTCAGTTTCACATGCCTCTTTGGAAACTGTGGACTTTAAACCAATGTAAAGATCTTTGTCAATACTTAAGAGATTCTAAACATAATAACCCTCTTTAAATGTTAGGTTATTTCCTTTTAACTTGCTGATCAAAAACATTTAGAGGCAAAGCAGATACTGTTTTCATGTAAATTAAAAATCTCAAACCACAATTTTTCACAGATAAATCCATCAAATGAAAGTAAAAATAATATAAGCACAACAAAATACACTAATGCATTGTAATAAGCTATTGAACTTTATAAATTGGAGTGATTCATGTGTCTAGTTACAGAAATGACACATCAGTCATCTAGTCTGTTTTCTTTCAACTGCTAGAACAACACTTGTTTCCACCTTGAAAGATGCACTTGTCCTCTGATGCCAGGCTTTCACCCTACTACTCCCTTAAAGAAATTAAATGAGCACGAACAAACTTATATTACTCTATAATTTTTGTTGTCACAGCTTGATTATTTGAAATTATTATAAATATATAGACATATATTTTTGAAATAATTTAATAATATTATTTACTACTAATAAAATATTCTCTATAATTCCAAGGCAAAATAGCATTGATACTCCCTATGCTATATGATAGTAGTGAAGATTTAAATAGCAAATACTGCATAAACTTGAGTAATACCTGATTTTTCAGCCACACTAGGCAGCAGAAGAATATTTATTTAGGTGACAAAGAGCTGAAGGAGATTTTAGGCAGAAGGGACCCAAAAAAAAATACATAGAAAGGACTATTGAGACATTCTGCTTTTACTATGTAATATTCCAGGACCTCATTTCAAATGATTTACATTCACTGAATAGATAACTTACCAGCTTGCTGATCAGGAAAAAGGCTAATCTCCTCAAGTAACACGAACTGTAAAACATATGCTCTAATTGCAACTTCTTGATGTTTAAAAATTACTGACTTCAGCATGGGCTGAAGGGTCTTATGACTCCATGCCTGAAGTAAGAGCCCAAATTATGTTTTCGGAAGCATTCAGCCTGAGTAGCCCTAGAAGACCTGGGTTTTTTTGGCATTATAAGTGTTTCGAATGCCGCTACCACAAAACTGCCACTATTCCAGCAAAAGCATCTTCATTTATTTGTTGGATTTCTTGACACGGTGTAAAATCTCCCTTTCCACCTTTAAATTGACAAGGTGTCTATTATAGCCTGCAGAATCCTTCCTGGCCTGATTGTCCACCCTGGAATTGAGTGTCTGAGTAGTGTGAGCTCTGGAATTTCCTTCCCACTACAAAAGCTTTTCATAAGTATCAAGTAGCCACTCTAAAGCATGAGATAACTGCTAACAGCTGTGGTAGTTCACAGTCTTTTGCCTGGCTTCCTAGATTTCAACACAGCTTTTATTTCCTAATATGACTTTATAGATTTTTCTTTTCAGTCTTGCAAGCAAACAGGTGCTTAGTGCTAATTCCATGAAGTGCTCGGGAAACCTTGCATGTGTCGCCCATATCAAATATAAGCTACTTGATTTTACCTTCAAGAACAGTGAGTAAGATTAGTCATATTATTTAGGATCCTGGCCAACATCTCTCGCCTGTTAGCAAGAATTTGTCTCCTGCATCTGATCAGTAACTGCCTTAATGGTGTTGGCCTGCTATGTTTCCCAAAGGCAGCATTGTGCCTTTGCCCAAGCCCTTGCATTTCTAAGCAGTCCTATAATACCATAAAGGTTTCATCATAATTCTCTGAAAACCTGTGTCTCAGAAACGCCAGAGCAGACAAAGCTTTGCTGGCTGGCCTCCTTGTTGACTCATCTTCCCTCTTCATGCTCTCTGATATTTCTGTCCTCCTGTCTTTATCCATCACTCCAAAGAGAACACTCCATTGCCTCTCACTCCAGTTTAGAGGTGTACCACTAAGCAAGCAGGGGACTAAAAGAAGGAATACCAACATCTTCTCTTTGTGTGACAGCATTTTGAAAGACCTACTGACCTCCACTTTTGCTTGAAAAGAAAGAGCAAAGGCAGCACAATCCAGAAGATATTTCAAGACCATGAACCTTGAGATGAAGGAGGTATTTTTCTTGAGATCCACATGAAGATATCTCTGTCCTGCAGTAAAACAATAACTAAGGTGCAATCCTGACCTCAGTGCATCCTAGGGGCTAACTTCAAGAGGTCTAACATAGAATGCTGGCTGACGTTAACTGGGCTATTGTTTTCAGCAACCAGGAAATTAGCATGCAAGTGAAATTAAAAGGGAACTTCAGGAAATACAACACCTTGAGAAAATATCAAATGGGTATGGGCAATTAAAAACAAACAAACAAACAAAAAAGAAACAAACCCGAGAGGGCAATGTAGAAACTATGGAATTTTTTCATTCCGACTGGTTATAAATTAACTGCTTTATTTTATCATTTCTAATGCATTCTTATTTTTTTCCTGGAATTTTCATTTTCACTTTGAAATGGCTTAAGCTTCAATGGGCAAAAAAAGGCATGAAATCATATTTAAGTAAATACTGACATTTTATGTCTTTTATTTACTCTCAAAGTGAGAAATTGAAGTTTTGGTACAATGGAGACTTTTATTGAAACTCCCCAAAGTTTCTGCTCTGATCTAATCTATTTCCCAGTTCAACTTACCAAGCCAAAAAATCCACTTCTGATCCACCTTTAAGGTTACTCCAAGTCTGAGGAATCTATCTCTTCCTAAGAGTGAGCCTTTACAACTAATGTTTTACCTCAGATCTCACCCTTTCCATGTGCTGAAAACAGCTATAATTTAGAGTAGGCTTTATGAGCATAGCCCAGCTTTTGGGGAAGTTTAGCAGTACACTTTAATCGCCAGGTTTGGGATAAGTGGATGGATTTTAAGAAGACATAAGATTTATGAAGGGATAAATATAGATTCTCAGGAAGAAAATATAAAAGTATGAAAGGTTATTAAACTTACGATGAAAGATCTAGGAGCAAGAGACATGGTAAGTGATTCATCCTACAGCTAAGTAGCACACTTTGTCTAGCACTGATTATGTCTGTATCTCTTGGGATGTACAGCCTGTACAAAAAAAAAAAAAAAAAAAAAAAAAGAGGGGCTTTTGCATTTTCAAAAGATACTTCTCCTTAACACTTGAGAACCACCTTGGAAGAATCTATATATATTTTAATTGATGGAAAAAGTTTTAATGCCTAAGAGCCCATAAACATTTTAGAAAGCAAATCAAGAGATGGAAACGTGTTTCAAAGAACAGCCTCTCAAGAGCCAAGAAAACAGGTGTATTACTGTACAAGTTATTTTATTTTATCAGTCTAAAGAGAAAGGAGAGGTAAGTAAAAACATGAAGTATAGAAAAGTGGAATCACTTTGGTCTTTCTGGTTTACCACCAATTTTATCATCATTACATAGGATGCTGAAGGTGAAGTATATTTTAGAATGTTACTTACTCAGAAGTGGAATGCTTTGTGACTGGAAATGAGAATACTGCCACAAAAAGGGTAGGGTGGAATATCAAATGTTCCATTAGATCAAAAAGACATTTTTACCCTCAACTAATGTTGGAGATGTAAAAATGGAGTTCCCTTAAATAGGCAAATGACAGAAACAAGTAGTGTGGGGAAAAAAGCACTAAAAAAAGATAACCTGCATTTCCTGTCTTCTTCAAACATCTCTTAATGACAAATGCAGTGACAGTCCTTATGAAAAGTAAAGATTTGATGGATTTTTTCATTACAACTGCCTTATCATGTGAAGAGTCCTTACAAGAAGCATTGAAATCCTACTGAGAAGCTTAGTGGAGTGTCAGAGAACCTGAGCCACCATGCTGTGCACAGCTTCTCAGTGACCCAGGGGCACTGGAGTGATGCCACTATCCACCGGAATTTAAGAAGCTGAGAGTCAGATGAGAATAGTGTGAGTCACACCAATAAATAGTACAATGATTTTTTTATGAATGAAAATGCAGCAAAGAAAGAATGTCCTCAACATGGCATGAAAGTATTCTGTGGAGAAAAAAGGTCTTTGCTAGTTCTCCATAATGCAGAAGGAAGAAGAATCTAAATTAATTTCCCTTTAACTAACACACACAAACAAACATATCCGTATATATGGCTATTCTCTCCTGAGCAAAATTTTTCCCAACATTTTCATATGATATATATACTTTATATCTATGTATTATTACATACAGCAGAGGATCTACCATTGCAGTTACTTGCAATCTGCCGAGGCAACTCACCTGAATTGTGAGACTTTATATAACATCTTTTCTTGGGAGTCCTTTGAAAGAAGGCTGTGAGGTGAATCCATCCTATATTGTCAGTGTTAGCATGCACTTGGGTCTTTTCTTTCCTTGGAAAGCCTGTGCAGCTGGGTGATGGAACATATCAATCAACATGGCACGTGTCAGTCCAGTCCTGGAAGAATAAAAGCTGCTAATAACCATTAACTGGGTGCCAGCAACAGAAGAATTCATTGCATGCACCGTCTGCTCCCTGCACTCATCCGATGTGTGTTTAGGTAAAAAGGGAAATGAAGAGGGGACAACATGAATTAGAACTAGATCCTCTTCTTCACCTAGGCTTGGCCTCTAACCCGGCTCACCAGAGGGAAGTCTCTGCCTAACAAAATCATACATGATAACTAAAAAGGCCAGACAGATTCATAGTACTTTTTACTGTTTGGTTGACATAGAGAACAATTATTGCATTACTTGTTCATAGTGTAAAGGTCTATTCCTTAATGACAGGTACTGTCATTAAGTTTCTTACTGATCAGAAAGAAAAATTTCTCCTGGGTGTACATAATAGAGTTTTCATTCCAGTATTCTGCAGTAAAAGTTCAAGTGAGAATATTAGTCACATTATTAGGTATCACACATTATAGTAGGTATGACATAATACCATGTTATAGTATATGTTATATGTAACACAAAAAAGCCAAATAATGAATTTATGATTTATATAAATAGAAGATTTGCAATTAGAAAAAATTTAGAAGCCTTCACAACCCACAAAAATTGAAAAAAGTCTAAAATGCCAATGTGAAAAACATTCCATGTGATGAAAGAAAGCCCTACCCACCAAGTAGGCAGCATTACAATACCTAGAAAGAAGCCTCTCTTAGGTCTCACACAACCCTTCAGGTCTTACTCCTCCTTGAAACAACACCAGAGAACAAAAGTAAAGGACAAATTCACCCTCCTCTCTATTTCTGTTTTGTTCCTTGCTTTTTATTTCTTAGGAAAGAGTGCACATTCTTAAAACCAGAAAGCCAGTCACATCAAGAAAAGGGCAATAAGCCTGGGAATAGAATTGACAGTGCCTTTTGTAACACACGTAGCTGTAAGATTTCACTGGCAAGTTGAGGAAAAGCAAAGGCGACCTTGGAAATCAATGACACTGAAAAGCAGTACGATTCTGAGCATCCCAAAGTTTAGAATAGTAATCTCCTGAGTTACACACATGAGGTCTTGCCCTTCAATATAAAACTTGTAAATACTGCCTGTGCTCTCTGAATCAATAAAGATTGATGCAGAAAGAGATATTGCTTTCTGCAAAGGAAAGGCATGAAGTAAACAAAATGAGAGAAAAGGTGTTCCATTAAATTGTACTTTATTATTTTATGAAAATACTCATAGCCTTGAAAGCTGGTCACTCTCCATGTACATATTTAGTGACTTTTCAGAAAATATATGGAGTTATTTGTGCAACCAAATGAAAGTGGCATACAGTTAAACTAAAAACTTGTATGAACGAGAAATATATTTGGCTAAGACTAAAGCTTAATAGCTATAACAGAATCTATAACTGGAAACTATCTATTAGCTTATAGGTTTACTTCATTCAGACAAGGACCCCTGTTGTTTCTATTAGGAGTCTTCTGTGTCTGGGCTTAAAATAAATTGGGAAGACCTGTTTTGTTCCTGAGAAGCACATCTTAGAAGGTAGACTTGAATGTGACAATTATATTTATGTAAATGATGATGCTGCAGTGAAGCAACATTACTGTGGTAGGGATGCTTTGAGTCTGTCCTCACAGCTCAAGTCAGGTGCTGAAGGAGTAGACATCTCTAGGTTCCTACTACAACTGACTTGTCAACGACATCATAAAAGATTAGAAGTCCTCAAGTTTCTAGATGTTCTATAATTCACCTGACTGCATCAGGCACTTAAAAAAAAACAAACAAAAAAAACCCCAAACAAACAAACAAACAAAAAACCACCAAAAGGAGAACCTCAAAAAGTCTGTGATGGAGAGATTTTTCAGAGGATGAGAACTTATGCCTTACTGGAGGCATTAACTCAATAATTCTTAGGAAGTCTAGCATCAAATTGAAGGAAAACAAAATATTGGGAGTTGTAATATTCCTGACTGTGTTAGTTTTATGTTTTCATATGTGCTATCATCCATGATTCTCTTCAGATGGAATGCAACAGCAAACCTTTAAAGTCCCCATTGGGAGATGTAAAGTAATTTTAAAATAAGAAAAGAGAATTTAATGTAAGTTCTTGATGCTTACTGCTTAGGGTCTTTGAAAATTATAAGCACATTAAACTGTTGGTCTAGTGTTATTAAAATAATATTTCATTTTTATTTTACAGTCCATGATTTAGAAAAGCTTTATGAACTCTCAACAGTCTTCCAAAGGCTGGTTACTTAGCAGGGTAGATCATACTGCCTCGTTATTGCAAAAAAATTGACAACTTTTGGTAAAGTATTGCTGGCAGCAGGTTTGTGTATATTATTAGGAAACTCAAACAGAAGGAGATACTGAGTTTTATGTCATTCTCAAAACATTTCTTCATTGCTGTCACCAATGGGCTTTCAGTTGCACAACTAATTAGATGTACTAAACCCTTCTGCTGTAAGAGTTACTTCACTTCCCTCCTTGTTAGTCATCCACCTGTTACAGCTTGTGTTTTCAAACTGTGACTGCTCTGGGGCACAGCCTGGCATACACTGGATGTTTGTGCAGCATCTACGAGTCCCCAGCCTGGCTGAGGATTACCTGTGCCAATATTTATTTGAATAATTGCAAATCCCAGGCCTATGAGAGTTCTTTGAAAAAAAAAAAAAAACCAAACCAAAAAGACAAATGCACTGGAGCAAAAGATGTAAATATTTCCCTGTTTCATTGATGGGATCTATTTAGTCAAATGGCGCATAAATTAGCATAGGCAGCACAGTTTATAAGACAGAGGCTCTTGCAAGAAATCAGAGCATCAGCTTAGAATGTGAAATTTCATTCTTGGGGAAATCCCAAAGATTTTATTACAACTTGTCCTTCAAAGAGTCAAAAACTTATATTCCAAATATATTTCTTCAGGTGGGATTTGAAAGAGGTGTGTTATTTTGGAAAGTGCGTTTAATTATCTCAAGTAGCACCATACACATGTTATTTTATTTAAATTTAAGTATTATGATACAGAAAAATTAAATTATTACATTTTTCACAAAATCAAGCAGATATAAACACAGAATTCCTAGTTTTTTAAACTAGAAATAAATGGTACTGCCATTAAATGTTTTGACATTTACAAACTTTCTGATCAAGTAACATCAAAATCTGAAGATGGGGGAAGAAACAAGATATGTCTCTTCTGTTTTAATGACTCAGTGAAAATTATCTACGTGGTTCAAGGCGGATGCAAATTGCAGAAAATATTTGAACTTTAACAGCTATGACTGAGTATTAAATTTCACCTTTGTTTTAGCAGAAAATCTATCTGTTGCTCTGAAAAGGTACTAGAAAGATGGGAAAAGACTGTGTAAAATCCCACTACCTGCATCTGGTGCAGATGTGTCTATTAGGTTTTGATTCCCAGCCACAGATATTTATGTAGAGTTTTGTGTCGAGCCACAGCTCCCCAAGCTGCAGATTTTGTAATTATATGCTATTTATTCATGGACACTCCTGTATGGTGAGAGCTGAATTTTTTTAAGGAATACTTTAACTTGCATAAACTTTGGCTACCAAAGCTGAAAACTAAGAAGTGAAAGTTCCTTACTTTCCATTTTCAAATTGCTCTTCACATTCTTGTCCCACATCAATAATATCCATGCAGCATGGGGACGTAGTGTATCTATAAAGTCAGCATGGGCTGCAGGGCTCTTGATGAAAGGAAATTCTCAGAGGCTTACTGCCGCTCGGTCAAGTGACTCTGAAATACACCTGAAATTATCCTTGTTGGTAAGGACTGCACTTGAAGATATAAGTGCAAAAAGACAATGGAATTCACCAGTTAATAGCCCACAGCTGTGCTAAGTCACTTCTCCTTTACAGACAAGACTGGATCCTTCAGTCAGTAGCTGTCCCCGCTAGCGCCCTGCATCAAAGGGCTGCAATGTAAAGTGAACTTGGACTGCACTCAAAGCTTACTGCTCTTCCTCCTATATAAATATTTATATATACCCATTCTAGGTGTAACCGAGGAGAGGAGAGGAGAGGAGAGGAGAGGAGAGGAGAGGAGAGGAGAGGAGAGGAGAGGAGAGGAGAGGAGAGGAGAGGAGAGGAGAGGAGAGGAGAGGAGAGGAGAGGAGAGGAGAGGAGAGGAGAGGAGAGGAGAGGAGAGGAGAGGAGAGGAGAGGAGAGGAGAGGAGAGGAGAGGAGAGGAGAGGAGAGGAGAGGAGAGGAGAGGAGAGGAGAGGAGAGGAGAGGAGAGGAGAGGAGAGGAGAGGAGAGGAGAGGAGAGGAGAGGAGAGGAGAGGAGGTTCATCAGTGTCTATAGTTGTTGCCCCAATGGTTCTCACAAGAACCAGCTTTTACCAACAATGTTCAAAGCTAGAAATTTGTCACATCATGGTGATGACTAAGAAAGCATTAAACCTCTACTATAATCCTTGCCCCAAATTATTTCAGAGCAAGTAGAGTACAATAAAATAGAATCAATCAACCAACCAACCAAAAACCAGCCCAAACCTTAGTAGACAAATGGTAAAAGACCTGCTGTAACAGGAAGTCTGGAAATGTCAAAGACTGCTGGAGAAAATCTAAGTAGCCTTTTGTCGCTGTTGGGGAGGTCACGACACACACGGACAGTGCCTCAGACAAAGTGCAAAAAGCTGCTTATTAAACAAAGCAGCCTCTTTTATACACCTTGTGTATGTTGTCATTTGTGTTCATCAACTGCTAAACTACTACAATATACTTACTGTAGTAGTTATATATATATATATATATATATAATATACTGGCTACTATTAACTAAAACATACAGTCATTGGCTACCTATGGCAAAAGCATTCAAGCATTCAGGAAAGTAACAGGTGCAGACATGTTGCTGTTTTTCTCCTTCTATTGCCTAACTTTCATGCTTCTGTTTATACTATATTCTATTGGATAAAAACTAACTGCTTTTCTTCTCACGGGCTTTTCTCATGAATAGAAGTTAACCATATCCAAATTAAGGTCTGTGAAGCCTGCAGACCTGCTTTCAGCCTCAACAGCCTTTCACAGTAAATCTGAAAATGCAAGATGTCAATGAAAAGATAGGTAGACAGAAAATCTGAGCTACTAAGCTGGAGTAAACCTGAGGGAAAAACAGATAAACTACAGGAGATATTAAGGATTAAGGCTTAAGAAAGCTGTTATAACTTGCAGAGTAAATTAAGTTACTCAATGAAAAATTAAGTTTGCAGAATATGAACCAGTCCTCTGAGGTAGACATATAAGCCAGCAATGAAAACAAAAAGGCATTAGAAGTAAAAAGAGTGAGAAGCTGATGAGAAGCCAAGTCAGAGTCTCCCAGTTACAGATGGAGGTAAATGCAGCGTGGCAAACCTCATGATCTAAGAGGATATCAAGTGTTGGAAAGAGAGGCATGCTGACTGTTGGACCAAATTTGCTGGAGTTTGCAAACCCTGGCACCACACTTGAAGCACGAGCAGAGGATGACCAGAGCAGTGGATATTTTGTAGCCAAAACTTAAGGATTGCAAATCTGAAAACTAATGGAATATGAACACTGATTCCACAAGCAAAGTGGAAATATAGCACTGGAGGAAAATCTTCATGCATGAAGTGTAAAAGGTTAGAACTCAGTATATTTAAGCAGTAAACACAGAGAAGAAAACACTGTATAGAGGGGAGCATGCCCAACCCTGAGTTATGAGCGAACTTTCAGAAGTCTGAGGTATTAAATAACTGGAAAATTTGGCAAAGTCATTCAGGACACAGGACTACGCTCATCTGAAGACCAAGTACATATGGAAAAAGAAAGATCTTTAGCCTATGGCTGGAGCTGAAACAGGAGGCAGCTAACCTCACTGGGAGCCATAGAGCAAGCAAAAAAATGGCCAGCTTTGCTATATTGGCAGTGTATATGGGACTTCACCTGTGTATAGAACTAACATCAGTACTAAATAAATCTGTGTAAAGGAAACATTCATATTACCTACCAGGGGATAAATCCTTAGAAGAATGGCACAAAGCCCAGCTAGTAGGCTTTGCCAGACCTGCACTGGGCCAGTGTGACTGCCTCTGCATTGTTGTCCTGGACACAGGAGCACAGAGGAATTTGGTGTCACTAGGATGGCTCCAGATCCAGTCCTCTGGGCCACACAGCTTGGCAGCAAGGAAGAGCTTAGGAAGTTCCATTGTTTTCCAGTTAAGGTAATTAGAGCTCATCCAGTATTGTTTGGGTTTCTTCTTTTAAACAGTTTCCTAGTCAGTTTCCATGAATAATGGACAACTGTGTGGGAAAGTATTTTTTTATTTAGGAAAGGTTTTCTTAGGTATATCTTACCCTTTAGCCAAAGAACAAAGGAGAAGCATCAAAGTTATTTTATATTTGCATAGTAAACATAAACTTGGCATGCATACTACACAATAGATTTGCTAACTGTGAGACCATCTGATTTATTGGGGTTGAAGTCAGACAGCCAGGTATTTTTGACATATTTTGTCACAAAAAATGCAAGATTGTCTAGACAAAGATGCTATTTTTGTCTCAAAACCAGTGTTTGCCTGCAGATCCTTGAGGTGCAGCAGAATATTCTGGTGCTACATCAACGTATGCTTGTGTCTAAGCGTGTGTCAGTGGTGTGCTGGCATACTGGCCTTTGCTGACAAAATTGCAGCCAGCTGACAAAGGAAAATGATTACTCACCTTTATTTGGTACTCATTACATCACATCTTGAATACTTCTTCCAGTTTTGGTTCCCAGTATAAACCATTGGTAAACTGGAGTGAGTTAAGGCTGACAGAATGGTCAGGGCTGGAACATTTGCCCTTTGAGCAGAAGCTGCAAGAGAGAAGTTGTTCAACCTACAGAGAAGATGGCTTTGGGAACACCTTACAGAAGTCTGCCCATATCTACAGGGAAGTTAGCAAATTCCTGTTATGTACGGGCATGGTAGATGAATAAGGAACGACAGTCCCAGACTAAAGGAGGAGAAGTTACAACTGGAACAAATTGTCCAAGGCTCTCTGTGAGGACATCCAAGCACTGGAACAGGCTGCCCAAGAAGGTTGAAAAGACCTGACTCAACAAATCCCTGAGCAACCTAGTCTAAATGCTGAATTCATTATTAACTCTGAGCAGGATGTTAGAGCAGATGCCTACCTGAGATCCCTTCCAACCTGAAAGATCCTATGGAAGGCCATCTTCCAAATTCTCTCATGATTAGCATTGGGTTATGCAAGCCCCTGAATATTTCCCATTTTCTTAAGGAAGGTCTAAGTGCAGAACAAATCCATGAAAAGTATTACAAATTATAATGTGGGAAAATGCAACAATTCTGACTGCAAAATGCTCATTGTGAATGGAATTGGTAACAGGATGTCTTGATTGCTAGCAGGAACATTTGACTGTGACTTTTAAAAAATCTCTAGCTCTTTTCACAGTTAGACCACATTTTGTTTAGGAGCCAGTGTTGATTACGATTCAGACAGGAGTGGTCCAAGTCTTAAAATTTTGGCCTTCAGTTCACATAGTCCATATTTTCATTTTAAAGGGCTGTATCTGATTAGCCCATTATGCATTTTTCTGTATTCTCAAATGTTTAATAATAAATGATGGAGGAAGCTGCAGGTCAGATTAATTAGTCTTTTTGACTCTGTGTGTGTGCATTAACATTACTGAATGGTCTGTCACTGCTTAATTAAGCCCACAACATAATTCTTTGCATTGATTAGGTACCATGCAGGTGCCTCAAGTTCAGCTATTCAAAGTTATGGCAGACATCTAAGTCAGACAGACTTAAATCAGAGGACCAAAGTTAAATGCCTAATTTCCTTATATAATCCGTGAATAAAAGTGGGTACTTCCATGAAAGGCAATCAGAACATCATTACCTCATCTATATTAATTTGTATAGCCCATTATCTTCTTCCTAGCTGACATTTGTCATAACCCATTTCAGAGGATAGCCAATGTTATTGTTCCTACATGGTAGCAAATGCCCCAATTAAAACAGGCCAGGATTTTTCCAATTAAATAGAATAGGCATGAGAGGTTTTGCTGGAAAAGTGCCATACACTTGATGAAATTCATCAAGCTAAATATTCTGTTTTATTTCCCCTGAAACATAGCAGGAAGCCTTTCTGCATAGATCATTGGTTGGTACACAACAAACCTATTGAAGAGACAAAAGTCACAAGTGTAGGCAACGTGATTACGTGGACTCCCTTACAGAGGACAGACCTCTGCTAGAAGGTTATGTATCCACAGGTTCCATTTCACCCAGAAGCCAATTCATGATAGATTGTGTACATTTTCCACAAACACTGGAAGTGGGTTTCATCTCAAGTAGCTTTAGACACTTACAACTTGTATGGGATATATCCGAGCTGCTCTGTTAGATTCCCTTTATTGTCAGCAGGGAGAAGCAGGTACCAAGAAAATGATTCATCTGACCTGCCTTAGAAATCTGCTGAAGGACTAGATGACTCATACTTCAGCAAATTGTATTACCTTCCATTGATAGGAAAAGAAGTTCAGACAAGTAGCCTGACTGCAAGTAAATCCCACACAAGAAAACAACACCGATCCATAAATCTGGGACCAACAGAAGTCTTGTAATAAAAGGGACAAACAGCCTCATTCCTACAGAAGAGCTATATTTGCAGTGTACCTGCTTCAGACATTATTAAAACAAACCCAGATAAAGTATTACAGTGCTATGATAAAAACTACAAGCCATACATTTGAAAATCAAACTTTTTTATATGTCAAAGGTCTTTTTACATTGATAAAGTCATGGAAGATGAGAATGATATAGTTTCTTTTTCAGAATCCTTATATATCTGAACCATATTATATTAGCTTTTTGTATCTGAATGTTTATTTGGCCACCAACCAGTAAGGTTCCCTCTGAATAGCATCATTATTAACATGCAAAAGTATAACTTTCAGCAAGTAGAAAAAAAGAAGAAAAACTTCTTTTGAACTTCCCTTGCTTTTCTCTGGGAGGGTAAAGTTTCTCCAAATCTGAAATCTATAGGGTACCACTCTAAGCAACAAAGAGTTCACAGTCAGCCCATCAAAAAGGCTTGTGGTGGGTTGACTGTGAACTCTTTGTTACTTAGAGTGGTACCCTATAGATTTCCTATAGCCTTCTTTGAGGAATTTTGTAATTTGGTGAAAATCTCCCTAAATCTACCTCCTTTTGTCTCTTTTTTTCCAAATGAAAAAAACGCAGTTTTTTCTCTGATGACTGTAGGAGAAAGTTAAAACTTGATTGGGAGAAAGGGCTCAGCCAGCATCAAAAGAAGCACAGACAGAAGTTCCAGAGCTGCCCTGGTGGCCAGGCAGTCTCCCAAGCCCAGAGCTCAGCATCACACCTTGCCTAAGCCCTGTGTCCTCCTCCCTGAAGTGCTCAGCTCTGCTGCAATTCCAGCTGCCCAGAGTGACTCTCTGAGTCATCGTGGTTTCAGCACCACATAATCCTGAAAGAAGGAATGTGAAAGGAATAAGTTGAGGCTGCAGGGGGAAATGCACACACTCCAAGAGAAAAGAGAAGTCAAAATGGTAGGGACATGGTAAGTGTGGTCACTGAACAAAACCATGACACATCTGGAAACTGAGGAAGGAAAAAATTGCCCTGGGTATCTCCGCAGTCAAAATGCAGAGCCCTGGGTGTGACAGAGGGAGCACAACTTTCATGTGGAGAGGTCATCACCTTCCCCACCAGAGAAGAGTAACCAGAGGACAAGCTTTCATCGAAACGGAGTGAAAGCTCCTAGCAGGTGATGATGATGATGATGACGGACATTCAGCAAACTGCAGGCTCATTTAGAAAAAGTGCAAGAAGTTTCTCAATCATTTGTTCTGGATCTTCTTAATAAAGGGAAGTGAAGCTTATTTTTGAACATTGTAATCACAGAAAAATGATGAAGAGTCCCCTTCTTTCTCAAGAATCAAGTAAAGGAGAAAAATATGCTGTGCTGCTTTCTCACAATTTAGCACATGGTCACTAAAATAACAATGCAAGCATCTCCAAAGGTAATTACCCTTTTTGACCTGAGTGGCTGATCACCATATTGAGGCTGTGGTCACACATCCTGATCTGATTGCAGCAGAGCCAAGTGAAGACTGCCAGCCCTGGCTTGTTCCCAGCTGTTTGCTTGCACTGTTTGCTGGAGGTTACTGACATGTGGATCTGCTGGCATAACTATTCAGTCAAGCACTCTCCATTTCAAAATAAGCGAGTCAGATGAGCTGATATGACATAAATATAAGGTCTTCTCTAGGCTGAGGTGTTGCAATCACTAAGTCCTGAGGTGATTAATCACCTAAGCAGTCACACCAGCACTGCCGGGAGTCTCAAACCTCAGCTACCCCTGGCCAAGAACAGTTTCTTTATGGAGAACAAAGACCCTTTCCCCCTCATGCTGCTGAATTCTAACATCTCCATGGCTTTTCCCTGACAACTCTCTCCCTACAAACTCTGTCTTTAGGTCATAATAAAAATCTTTCTCTGATTTTTCTGCTGCCTTGGCTATCAGATTCTCTGGTGTTTCTGCTGTCTCCAGCCTGCCCCCTCCCTGATAGCTTGTCCCACAATGCCCAATTTCCCTCCAGCAGAGACCTACTCCCACCTTGTTCAGATCCCTGCAGCTGCTGTGCATTTTGACTCATTGTGCCCAGTGCTTTGGTTGTCTGCTTTGTAAAGAAGCTTGAATCCTTTTTGGCAGGGTAGTAAAGTGCATGGCTTCTTCAGGAAAACAGTAAATCAGCTGGTCCTTGCTCTCCATTGAAACTAGGCACAGAGAATTGCAATAAGATAGAAATTTCAGTAACTCTTCAGTCCAGGAGGTACGGTGGGCTATTTTTTGGAAAGGGACACAGGAATGTGCATAGGGTATTCCTGTCTTTAAGGAATCTTACCCATTTGTCTCCATGGACTCACCTCCCAGTCATTAAAAGGTGATCTGAAGGAAAACAGACTATTTTTGCTCTCTGGTCTGACCTGTCCTTTCCTTGTGTCTGAAGTAAAGCCTTGTGGCTGACAGGCCAAGCCTTGCTGGCACCCTTCAACCTGAGCCTGCTGTTGTGGGACCAGCCTTAGCAGGGTACCCTCAGCTCCCAGCACTACAGTGTGTACCTTTAGTTTAAGTCTCTGGCTCATGATTTCACTTTCAAATGAGATGCACATTTGAAGTGGCAGAGAGATTTAGATCCTCACAGAGGTGCATGCTGTTAAATACTACAGCTGATTTCTCCCCAGAATATTCCGACACTGCTGTGTTGCTAGATGTATCTTGGTTGGTATGGTTTAACTAAGAAAACACATCATGAATGTACACATTTATAAATGCAGCAGAAATAATCAATAATTCTCTTTTCTTCCCATTTTCCGACATGGATCTCCTGACCTCAGTCCCTGTCTGGTGTAAGAGGCTCCACAGTTGTGTTGCATTTGTGTGGAAAGGTTTTGATAGAGGGGGCTACAAGGGTAGCTTCTGTGAGAAGTTGCTGGAAGCTTCTCTATTTCTGGGGAAGAATTTGATTTGTAATAAACTAAAATAGAGCTGAGTCTGTTTCACCCATGATGGTAACTGCTGAGTAATCTCTCCATGTTTTTATCTTCGCCCACGATCCTGTTGCTGTATTTTTGCTCCCCTGTCTAGCTGAGGGGGGGAGTGATAAAGCTGCCTTGGTGGGCACCTGCTGTCCAGCCAGGGTCAAGCCACTGCAACAATGTCTCATGCAGGGTCACAGGCAGGAAGCACCGTCCCTGTCATGACTGAATCTTCTGCCATAAGAATTCTCACCCAGTTTCTCAAGTTCATGTAGAGACTGAGCTGTTACCTGAACTTTTGTATTTTCCCAGAACTGAATGAAATTTCTCAGACTTCTGCAGTGCAGTTATCGTTGTTCTTTGTCATTGTGTAGTCCCTCTTTCCTGAATGCAGCCCTATAAAGCTGTTCACCTCTAGTTCTCATTTGTTTTTATAAAGCCTATTTTCTTGAAAGGCTTCTTTGTATTGACAGCATATAACATGTCCTCCCTGAGATCTCTTTCTTCTGACCTGAATACTTAATGCTCATTTTTTAATATTGCAAGCTGTACCAACAGAACATCCTTGCTTGCTTTCCTCAGGAAATTTGGTAACTATTTGGCTTTGATCTTACTATAATTTTTATAAAATCAGGTCCAGAAAATCTTCAAATAATATACAGTTGTTCAGTGGTTTGAAACAGAGCTAAAGTAGAACTGTATTTTTAAGTAGAAAATTTGTGTGAGTTTCAATAAACTTTACTTCTTTATTTGTTTACCTTTTTTATTACAATAATAAAATCATGAAAAATTTTACTGAGCAGAGGTAAATAGCGAAACTTTTTACCAGTCAGGTGTAAAAATATAAAATCAATATAATCACTTTCTTCTTGTTCTTCTCTCTTGAAAACACAGAGGGGTTAAACATGTGGAAAATATAACAAACAGCATTGAACGTATGGCTGAGAGGGAGCTGCCACGAGTTGTTCTTTTTGTGCCTTAAAAGCCTTTATTCGTTCAACTTTTGCTATCCCAAATCTGCTATAAGAAGAACTTGTTCCTCCAGGAACACCCCTAAATCATGGGAAAAGTGTGGCCATATTGGTAAGGCTGAAAGGGTTTCTTCTAAAGAGACTCTATTCCTATTGGAAAAAAAAATAGTGGTGCTCTTCAATATGAGTGAGCTGGAGGAAAAGGGCAGCTGGCTTTAAACTAATTGGTGTGAGTGGGTACTTACCTAAGTTAATGTCTCCCATACTGGGCTCAGCTCTAGCAACTCAATTCTGATGGAAATCTGCAAAAATACAGCCATGCCTGATAAAGTCTGGCATCAGCATGCTCAGCCCTTCAGCATGCACATTGTCCTCAGGTAGATACTGATGGGACAGAGGGGTCTCTGTAGCCCACACCCCAATGTGTTGCTGGTGTTAGTGTTTCTAGTGTTTCTTGGTCTAAAGAAGAAGTCTTGTTAAGAGTCAGCATTAGATTGTATAGAGTGCTTGACCACTGGCCAAGCCTACTAATTGTTTCTTTCCTGCCAAGTGAAATCCTCCTTCCACCTTCCACCCACCCTCAGCTTGGGATGGTATCATCATTACAAGCATCACATTAATTAATTCACTTTTGTAACACACCTAGTTTTCCTTCCAGTACTCACCTCTAGTGAAATGTTTCTGACATGGATCTTCTCTGGCCTTAACCTGACAGCAAAAAATCCAGATAAACATGTAATAACTTGGCATGCTTTAGATCAGCTTTCAACCTCTAAATTCAGCTATATATCCCTATCTACCATGTGAATCTCTTCGCGGGACATTAATCTTGTGAACACAGCCATGGTGCATAAACGTTAAGAACATCTGCACTGACATAGTCTTGTGTTTGCTTAGCTTGCCCTTGAAAGTGCTCACAGTGTCTGGTCTGCTGCTGATGCACATGCCAGTCTACCAAGGCAGGATGGCTCCACGCTTGAAAAATCCCAGGCTGCTATCTTCCAGGAACAAGTATGTCGGATGCACATCTATCTTTTCCTAATTCTACCTGACTGCTGGCTTGAAACTGCCTTTGATAAGCATCAGGCAGAATGCAAGCAGGAGACATAGAGCTTCTTAGTCCTGCTAAACTTTCAGCAACCTGCAAGGTATCTCCTCAAATCAATATTGGATGTGTGCTGCACAGGGCAAATAATCATCACCACACGCTGAGCACCTGAACTTCCACTCTCTGTACATCACTCATGAGAAACATACCATTTAATACAAGCTCTACATGTGATTTAGATGATCTCTGGCAGGTACCTTTCCCACCAGGATTCAAGTTGCTGTTATATATCTTGACATGGAAATGCAATGTAATAGAATGCTAGTAACAAGATCTTGACAAGATAAAAAAAGTAAAATTGTCCCGGTTTGAGACAAATTTGGAGGAATGTCCAAAATGAACATAGTCTGATAGAAGGCGGGTTACAGCCATCCCTCCCCCACCAGGTTCAGGAGGAAATTCCTTGGAAGAAAGTGAAGGGAAAAAACTATTTATTTAACAAATACAATGCACACAGGCATGGGAAAATAATAATGCTAAATAATAAAACCTCTTGCTGTGGAGAGAACCTGGGTAAATTTCAGAGTCCTTTGCGGGTGTGGCTTTCTCCTCTCCAGAGCTGGGGTTCAGCATGGCCCCTCTGGGCCTCCGTGGAAAGGCCTCCCAGTGAAGTTCTGATGTTCTGGTGTTCTGAACAGTTCCAGAAGAGAAGAAAAAGAAGAAGCTAGAGTCCCAGGGCTCATACTTTAGCTAATGAACAAGAAACTAGCTAAAAAGCAAAAGGAATGTAACTCTATTCCCTGCTGCAGGAGCGCAGCAGCCGGGCAAGAGAAGCCAGTGAGCTTATCTCTGTTTTTGAACATGGCGCCAAAGAATTCCACCGGCTCTCCCCCCTCTCCCTTAGCTAGCTTTAAAGGCACAGAGAGGCACAGGATTCATGTCTGGGCATAGAAAAGATGATAGGGAATACAGTATCATGCAGTCACCCCAAGACAAAAATATAGAAGTTTGTATGTTTGTTATATAACTTACTGCTATAAATTGTTAGCAAAAGCTCTTAAAGTATTTTGCTTTCCATTATATCACTTGCAATACTAAGATATTTTTATTTGTTTGTTCTCAACAGACAAGCCTGAGCTACCTTTGCTGGCAGAGTTGAGGTCCAGCAAAGAGAGTTAGTCAGACATTAGTCAGTTCATGCTCATTGACTCCTCCTAGGCAGAAACTGCAAGAGCTGGGAGCAGGTGGATGACCATTTTTCTCTCCACGGCAACAGAGTGCTGTGTGTGATAGATGAGGTTTTACTAAGTGTTTATGAACTCAACATGGCAGTCCTAGTTCAGCAGTGTTTAATGTACTTTTCTCCTATTCTCTATGGTATGACATACCCATTACATTCTTGAAAAGGTGTAGGACAATGGCAACATACATCTTCTGAAATGTACCAGGTCTAGTTATGGGGTTTTTTTATGTCGCACTTTTGTGTTACAATATTTAATTATTTTCTGAGCTCCCAATGTCATGTGATAAAAATTTAAAATAAAAAATCAAGAAATCAAGCCCTACTCATTGAAGTAAAAATTTACTTTGAAGGCTCAAAATCTTGGAGAGGGATTATAACATATATTGTTTTATTATTCCAAAGATTCACTATTTTTAAGACAACCACTGAGCTCTTGACAGGCCACACGAACAATTTTGGAGGGCTTAGGTTTGGCAGAATTGTAGTTCCTTTTTATACAATGACCTAGGGTACTGGCACCCAAAAAACCTCTTAAAACCTCAGTAAAGCGGATTATCCTGTAGAAGTGATAACCATAGCAGAAAGAATTACCATTTTTTCCTGATATTTTTATCTTCCTGACAAGCTCATCAGTCTCATCTACAGAGCAGCACTAAAGCTTCCTTCTAATGCTTCCTTCATGCTTTCACCCCACTTGTCTGGAACTGGAATTGTCTTTCATATGCTTGAATGCAGGAGACTTTTATTTCAAGGCCAAATCACAGTACAAATAATAAGTACTAATGGCAAAATAGTTTTTTATGATAAAATATGATATTGACTTATAAATTTTATATGACTGATGAAATTTAGGAAAATAAGTAAAATCCTGGTCTTCATGAAGAAAAGATCACTAACATACTATTCCTCATGCATGATGCCATTCTATTGCACTGCTTCCTTATCACGGCAATATCTAGGATCCAAGATTAGATAATTTTTTACTTAAAACCTCAATGTTTAGAAGGATACGCAGGACAAAAATTATACTTCTCAGCAAGGACTTTTAATATTCAGAGACTGTAATCTTGATTCTTTCAGTACAACTGAATGTATTATTTACTGACTGTTGAAAATTCTAGAGAACGAAGACATGATTTGGAAATTGCCAAGGTAAATTATGATATGTCTTTAATCCAAGGACTCATACCCTCTCTTCTGCTCCCAAGAGAATATTAAAAATATAAAATCTATCTTTCAGTGTGATGTAATGTAATGAGATGCGGTGTTTCCTCTGTTTAGGGGAACCAGTAGCTGGAAAACCACCTGATTCCTCACTATAATTTAGTTAGCAGCTGTGTGCAGAGCTCCATGTGAGTAAGATTTGTTTGGGCTAGTGATACAAGAGGGATTCAGAAAGTGAGTTCATATGCAGCATGAATCCACATGCCAGAACCCTCTTGGAAGGGAGAAACCAAAACAGTAAAGCTCACCCATTAGCAGTGTAGTGTGACTAACAGCAACAGTCCTCAGATAAACAACATTTGCACAATGGAAAAGGAACCATCCAAAACCAACTGCTTTAACTATGCACGAAGTCACTTTGTTTAGTCTTTCTCAATCTCCCAACAATGCTGGGAGGAAGGGACCTGTATAATGAACTGGCTTAGTATTGGGTACATAGGTTAAAAGAAGAATGCTGAGAGATACAGGATGGTTTGGTTGGTTGGTTGGTTGACATACTGTTGTGTTTCAGCTGTGTTCTGGCCCAAACCTGGGGTGATTTGATAAAGCAGAGACTTCAGGTTTTGACCATATATACCTTAATATCATGGGACAATGGGTCATAATAATTCTGCATGACTGTGGAGAATTCATGCCTTTTAAAAAAGTTGGACACTCTTTCTCAAATAAAAACCAAACAAATTATATGTAATGTATCTGTTGAAAGAAGGGTTATTAGTAATAAAAATAAAATTACTGGGGCCATGTGAGCAAATATGGGAACAAATGCACACCCATGTGGAAATTCAGCACTAGAGCTGAAAGCTTATGAAAACACCTGCATCTAAATTTTGACCTTAGACTTTTCTCCTTGCTATATTTCCCTAGGCTTAGCCAAAATCTGAAAATGAATAATCCAATCAAACTGCAGGACTTCTCTAGGAATTCACTGTGTCCATCTGTTTGTGAGTCAGTCACAGGCAGAATCAAGTAAACAATAAATACATGAAGATACAAATAACAAAACTTCACTGGAGGAAAAAAAAGCAATGCTTCTCATGGCAGGACTGTGGTGTGTATTCTAAAACTGGCAGTAATTTTTACATTTATTCTGGGATAAGGGAAAAAGGCACCAATTCAGGAGGCTTTCTGTGATCTCTTTACAGACACTTCATCATTTATTGTTTATTAATTTTATATTTCTTCCATAGAACAGAATTCATGTAAGAGTTCTTTATGCTATTATAGTTTCCTCCTAGTTTGAATGTTTGCAATGAAAAGGGTCCCATGGAGTTTAACAGAAGATTCTTAATTTGGTCTCAAATGTTACTAGTTATTACTATTAAAAGAAAAATTTATGAGGAGATACTGAAATAGTTTAGGGGGACTTTTTAGGGTTAGCATTAAAAGAGAAGAAAATGCTACAATTATGCACAAAGTCTCTCCAGCGTAGATGTATGATTATCTCAGTACCACTGAGGATGGTACAAGGAAAAGTTTAAATTGAAGCAAAGGGGAAAAACTTGTTTCTGTATTTGTTCGCAGTATTATTTTAACAACAGTCAGGATATCATTGCTGTTTTCTCTACGTTGCCACTTTTATCCTGCTGTTCAAACCATTCTCAGGAAGAGCTCTCTTTCTGCAGTTCACTTACTACCAGGTTGCTTCTTTTTCCCCATGAAAGCCCAGAAACATTCTTCATATTCCAAGCAGCCCCAGCTATTCATGCTATTCAAAGGAAGCTTAGAAGTATAGACAAAATGAAACATTTTATAGTGCATGAGGGCAAAGCAGCTAAAGTAGAAGGCAGTACAACTCGATATTTTGATGGTACTGAGAATGGGAAGTGCTATTGGAAAGGGATAGTGAAAATTGCTTTTAGACAGATGAATTTTTTGATGGGAGAAGGAAGCCTGGAAATGTAAACAATGGTCAGGATTAAGGAAGTCAAAGAGCACTCTCAGGCTTTCAGGGAGATTTTGCGGGAGAAGGCTGAGAAGTTTTTTTCTCTAAGATGTCTTTAGTGGAGATATCTTCCTCTCCACATCCCCTCAGTCCTTCAATATCACCTGTAGAGAGTTCTTTTTCCTGGCACTGCAGAGACCCCACTTTTCCAGTCTAGTCTTCCTTGAAGGTTCCCCAGCCATCCTGTCCTCTCAAACATTCTTTCCTCAGTTTCTTCACTTCTCTCACCACCCACACCTCTTCAGGAAGGCTTCCTCTCCTCTGAGAAATCTGTTTCCTGTATCATACATCCAGCCACAACATTCAGACCATGATAAAATTGGCCGTCTTCAAATGTGAGATTATTGGGGCACAGTTATTCAGTGTTGCAGTTGCATCTCATTCTAAGTACTGTGAAGTTTTCCCAGCAATAGCTACTGTCCTGCACATCCTGATCCTAGACTCAGCTTTAACAACAGAGGGCTCTGGATACACAACATGAGGACTGACTGTTCAAATTCAGAAAATATGCTCTGAAGGAAATTAGCCTAACATGTACACTTAGTTGCTTCAAAATTGCATTCAAAGAGCAGTTGACAAATTTGTATCATTACATAACTAGAAGGGTCTGTTGAACGGGTCTCTAAAGGGTCTGTTCTGAGCATAATCCCATGTCAGTTATGTCTGCCTCCAAAGAGAGAATAGCAAACTTTTTTACTACATTTTCAAGGAATCTTGCCCAAGTGAGGAGTGGTTGTAAGCTTTTAAAAGAATTGAAATGATAGAGTCATTTTCTAAAATAAATAGCAACTAAGTAGCCTTATGTAGGAATGGTTGACTGCATGAACATTGTTGTGTACTACATGTGAGTAAAGAAGCAATTAAAATGAGAAGATTAAGTGTGAAAGACTATTTAGATTTAATTTCTTTCTTTATATCACTAAGGACTAAAAGTGAAGCAAAAGAAATTTAGGAAAATATTTCCCAATGGCAACTGTATTTAGGTGCTGGAATATGTACTTGGGGAGACCAGAAACTCTCCATCACTGCATGTATTTAGCCATCATTTCCTGTTGGCCAAGGAAAGAACAAGATAACCTCTCAACATCCCTTCCAGCCCTAATGTCCACCATAATATGATCACTGCATTAGCTGAAAGCACAACTTGCTGCTACTTGTGAAATGCATCCCTATTTCATAAAGCAGTACAGCTCAGGAGCAGCAGTTTTTAATTTAAATGCTAGTGTTTCAATTTCATATTATCAGAAATTCAAAGTCGAGACTGAGATCATGCAATCTGGAGGAACTTCATCTTCCACATAATCCAGCATAATGTCAATTTATCTGAATGGCAATATAATGTCCTTAATTAAAATCACTCAAACCCTTTCAATAGATAATTTTTTTTTAATAATGAAAGAATGCATTCTGTTTTAAGCTAGTAGTTTCCATGAACAAATTTCAGGCATGGTTTACCAGTCAGCGTGGTCCAGGGACCATTCCCAATGGCCTTTGTGCAGCCCTCTGGATTGGAGTTTGAGATGTTTTTTTCAGACATGAGCCATTCCACGCCAGCAGATCTCAGTGCCCAGTAAATTAAACTTGCCTGTTATTAGTCCTTGTGTAAATGTCACCTCTGTCTTGGCGTAGTCATAGACTTGGGTTTCAGCTGATGGCTGTAAGTGTAAACATAAAAAAATCAACACTGAAAACCAAAATATACAATGCAAAAAATAGTCCCATGTTGAGTTTCACTACAAGAGCAAGTAAAATAATCTCCAAATAATATGTCTCACCATTTCTCCTACTGTGGTTCAAAATAAAGTCTTCACAGGTTTTTTGTTTTTAAAATCCCCTAAATCCCACTCTAAGGAAGTGCATCTTCTCTCATGAAGAGGTTATGAACAGACACCTACAGCAAACTTCCTAGATTTGCCTTCGGACTGGAATGTTTTGGCCATCCACACATACCAGCTTTAAAGAACATTATTCAGCATCTTACTTAATAGCTATTTTTAGAAAGACACATCAACAAGGGCCTCCACTGAAAGTATAAACAAATATCTATGGGGAAATGCATTTCAATATCCAGGCTCATGAAGGAAATGTCCATCCTCACAAGCTGGCTAAATATGCCATAGTCTCTAGGAATACTACACACAGCAGCTGGTGGAGCCCAGACTCAGGTGAGGATCAGTTGCAATAAGCCAGAGCAATTATCTGCAACATGAGAGAGCATTCTTGAAAAGCTTAGGCTGTGAAACGTATCTTCCTCAGGGGAACAACCTACAGATTGAAAGCTGCATTCCATATAATGCTACTGTTCTCCACTTCATAATACAGGAAAAAGAAACAGAAAAAATAAAATATGAGGGCTATTTCATGACATTGAAAGGTAGTGAAGAGCTATTTAATGGCATTGAAAGGTAATAGGTTTAAAACTGGGGAATGGAAATGCTCTCTCATAGTTTGCAGTTGCCTAATCAGACAGGATCTTTCATGGCAAGACTACCCAGATTAAAGAGGGAAGGTGACATTCAAATAACCTTAAAAGTTCTTGTTATTATACTCTCTTAACTACAAAAATAGGTATGACACCACCTGCCTTGAGGGTTACATATATCTATTTCTGGTAAGGCTCAAGATAAAACTTAACACTGCAGTGCAGATTACCCCATGTCCAGGTAATGCCTGGTACTTATCTTTTTCCCTGAAACATTCATTCCTGGCCTCTGTCATGATGTTGGACCAAACAGATGTTTCTCCAATCCAGAATGGACAAGCTTGATTTCTTGTCAGGAAGCAGATTTATATGTCCTACCACAAATGAAGCAGTCCATACATACTAATAGGACAAAGAATTTTGTGACATAGGAAGAAAATCTTCTAAATATGCTGTATATCTGTACTTCAGGTACAAGTAATTAATTATTACGTTAGACACTGCGGTATAAATGCTGGCTTGCACCCTGATATATTTAATATGTTTCTAATTAAATAAGCTGTCTACCTATAATCAATTTTGAAATATAAGCAAACCTTCAGAGTACGTAACAAAAGCCTGTGCCTCCCTAGGACATCCATCATGGGTTCCGTTGGCTGTAGACAAGACTATCCATGGAAATGCCAATATCGTATTAACCTTCCATACTTTGTTTTGATTACCATTACTGAGCATTTTGCAAACATTCAGCCTAAAATGTCACTGTGTAGCTTTGGAGAAGAATAAAACCTTCTCTCTCAGTGTATGAAAAACTCCCAATCGCCAACAGAACGAAGAGAAAGGATTATGTCACGATTACCTAGAAGTGAAATATTTATTCCAAGGCTTTTGTTTTAATGAGAATTTGTGGTTGAAATGCTTGGAAAACAAAAAGTCATGATTTGCTTGAACATGACAAAACAAAATGTTATGACTGGCTGCCTTCTCAGTGAGCCCCAAAAGGTTACATTGGACTAGATGTGGACGGAGTGGAAGAGACAGCAGAAAAGGCGTGGGGGATGTCACTTAAGTTGTCGATCAAAGCTTCATTCACTAATATACTGGAAATGTCTCCATAGGTGCCCTATATATCAATGGAAAGAGGTAGACAGAAATTTACTTTGGGAGGCTTCTTTTTGCATTTACACCCAAGCCACACAGCTGCATGATGCAGATTACCATGAGGTGGGGGACCTATTTCCTGATCAAGAAATAGGAAAACACGATAAACTCACTTCTCATCCAGTGAGCACAGTCAGAACTGGACCTAAAATGCAAGGGACAATGTCTTGCAGGTTAGATGGAAGTCTGGCAGACCTGCTTCTCTTGGAAACCTGAAATGCTAATCAGCAAGACTAACAGTTAAACTTTGACTTCAGCTCCTCTGCCTGCATCCTGGCTCCTCTGGCCTTCTCATCCGTCGTGTTTCCTTATGGATATATATATAAGAGATTCCAGTGTAGAATAACCTTTTTCCCTAAACCCCAGTCTCTTTGGTTACCTTTCTCGGAAATTATCATTGTTGACATGAAACTCCTCCCTGGTTTGTCCATGGGCTTTCTCACTGAAGAACCAGTTGAGTCACACCAAACTGGAGCCTACAAGCAAGTTAGCATGGAGAAGACAATCAGTGAAATAGAACCTTAGGTGAATGCAGAAACAAGGTAGCTTGATGATATAGCTGAAGCCACAGATGTGGGGATTTACTTTACCAATGTTTTCTTTGCTATGTCTTACATGGAGTTTAGCCACAAGGCCTGCAGTAAGACTGCGTTTCCCACTTCCTAAACTTAAATTTTTATATGCAATTCCTGTTAGCCTGATTGTGCCTTAATAAAACTGAGAGAGGTCAGAGGATATTTGGGTTGATTATCCCATTGTTCCAAAATGGCTTTCAGTGAGTCCTCAGCAGATCCCAGTACCTTGTTAGGATATATACGAATTTCTATAAACTTCGGTTTATCTTAAGAGAGAGTGAAATAGTATAAAATGAGAGAATGAAAAAGAGAAAAGTAGCCCAGCAGTGTCTGCCACAGCCAGTGGTAAAGCAGAGTCTTGGAGGAACCACAAGCATTATTCTGCATTGTGATTTTTCCCCTTTTGTTTTTAAACTCTCCCTCCCTACCCCCCCTTTTGCTCTCCACAAAACACGATGTAGGAAAAGACAGTTCAGAGAAGACTGTTGTTTAAGAATATGTATCCTTTGGATAGAAGGGAAAGAAGAATACGCAGAAAACCTCAATTATTTATACCTTTGTAAAATCAGCTGTGTACTGGCACTCGTGTACTTGCCAGTGAGTGTACTGGCACTTTTTTAAAAATTATAATCTCCTTTACAACACAATTCCTCTAATTGAAATACAGGTCAAAATAGTTTTGTATCAGATGGCATCCTCACCATAAATATAATTTGTAGATATCTTGTAAATATTCAGAAACTGAAAAAATTCATTCAAATATAATCCACAGCATTTAAATAAAAACACCCTAGAAACTACTTGTGCTATCGTAAAATAAGCTCTGTTTGCATACCTGAGAATACCAAAGGGCATAATCCATCAAAGGAGAATAATCTCCTGTTGTGTTATAGACACAAATCAAGGGAGTGTAAAACCTATGTAATGTCACAGTTTTATATTAAAACATAAATGTTAGCACCAGGATAGATTTTGCTTTCAAGATACAGATCTGTATCGCATTGCCCCTGGGTGAGCTCATTACATGCCAGGTCGACTCTGGTTTGGTTTGCAATGGATTTCAGCAAGCAGCTTTCTAACTGTATGAGGGTAATGATGTGTGTAGCTTGCTCTGGCATGAAATCTTTCAACAGTAGAAATTTCCTGGGTTGATAAAGACTGTAGCCCTCCCCAGGAAAACTGTGTGTTTGCTCAGCCTGCATGGCTTCCACTGGTAGAAATATTTTCACAAAGCATAAAATTCTAGGTGCTGTGATGTGAATTACAGTTTGGAACAGGAAGAAAATGCATTGACCCAAACCAATTGAAGTTAGGGATCCAAACTGAATATCCTCTTTAGAATCTGAATTTTAAAAAGTTTTATCTTGGTATAAGTCAAGTATACTATTATATTTGCAACTGTATAACACACAGTAACATAGACAAATAAGGAATGTGAAATAGTAATGTCTACTTTAAATAGATTTGGGTTATGAGGTATTACAGCTGACTTTCACCCTCTTCAGTGGAGATCAAAAATGCAGCAATAGCACTAAATTATTTATTAACTATCCCAAGCATCTGACAATGTGCATAGGTTACAATGATTAGGATCTCTTAAGATTCTAATCATCTACAATACTGAAAGACCACTATGCAGTCTTTTCCTTCTAGAGAAAAGTACCTGGTTGGAAGATGAATGGTGTAATTTGTCCTACATGAAATGTCCCTTCTGGTCTTATGTAGACATCAACTTGGCATATAGATTCTTCTCCCACAGGTTTTCAGGGCAGAAGGAAGGACAGGGAAAAAAGATGTGAGAAGTGTTCAGCTTTTCTCCATCTGAAAAAAACAGGACATTGAAAATCCTGACCCAAAGTGATATGCAATATACATAACAAGGAAATACGAATACTTATACTTATAAAAAAATTGCCCTTTCCCACATTTGTTATCATTTCATGATTCTTCAGACTGAGGGGGATGGAAAAGAGCAAAAGCAAAGGCAATGGGAGGCAGAAAAAACAGAAAAAAAAAAGAAAGATTAGGGTAAGAGAAGGCTGTCCTTCTGTGGCCAGTCCTTCTTTCAGCTGTCAATTCTGACAGGGATGTAGGACAGAGTCTGTTCTGGTAAAGGCCGAAGAAACTAACCCAGGTGATGAAGAGAGGAGACCTTGCTACATCCCCTTCTGTGAGTGTGCCTTGTGTCCAAAGATGTTTACCTCCACCTTGGGGGAGGCCAGAGCTCTCCCTTCACAAGAGGGCTCTGAAAAAGGTGGGGAAAAATGTTCTCAATATGGACTTGGAGCAAGAGGTCTGCACCTTCACCAGGGTCTGCCTCAGCAAACTTCAGCATGCCAGGAAGAGCTAAGCTTGCTTGGCTACATCTGGATGCTGAAAAAGTCTGCAAAAGGGGTGGTGATGACAAGTCACAGTGGATCTTCCCCTATAAATTTAATCCTCTGTAATGGACACTGCTGGAAAACTCTCATTTATAGCTTCTTGGGCTGAGAACGGATAAGGAGCAAAAGGTGTTAACAATTCTGAAAAGGAGTAGGCTGGGAAAACAAGTGCCCAGCAGGTAGGAAAACAAATCTGTATTGACGCTCAATAGTCAACTGCTGAGAATGAATGCAGCATTCTAGAATTAGCAAAATAATCAAACAGTGTTGAAGGGTAGCAGAGGGACATCCAAGTCTGTGTGATTCACTTCCTTCCAAATCAATCCATTTGGTTTAAATTTAAGCATTTTCCCAGTCATCACAGTTTCAGAGTATTTCAGAGTGAGAGGTTTTTTTGGCTCTTATGTAACCAGTACATGCAGTATAGAAATGCTTTATGACGTTTTTTTTTTGTTTTTAATGGCAAAATTCATAAGTTTTCATAGATTCTTTTAGAATCAAGATTTTTTTAAGGTAACATCACTGCTCCATCACCCTTAAAAGGGGAAGAAGGGGTATCTTTTCTGTTATTGACACTGACACTTTGAAGTCCAAAGGGAAAATAAAGAATTACTGTAAGATAAAGCACCATGTGGAGAAAGCTTGTTGCTGCTTTCCAAATCGAGTGGGAAACACATCAAAAATCTTAATTGCCTTTAAACACTGCTGTCCAACGTTGCTTACTGTCTCTATGAAGAGTTGTTCATATTTCTGGTCTGAAGATTTTTTTCACCATTTGGCTCTCATTATGTGATTCTCTGTTAGATAAAGTAAAAGCCCCTTATTAAAAGTTTATTCTACAAGGTAAATACTAGAAGGCTAATTGTGTAAGCCTTCAACCTGCTTTTCAATGTATTAATCCCTTTGAGTTTCCTTAGGCTTTCTAACTAACATGTCTTTTCTGGACATCAAATGATTCCTAAATACTGTCCCAAAACCCATCAAACTTCTGAAAAAAAATACAGAGGCTCTAACAAGCCAGTACTCCAGAGGAAGCTGAGCATTTTCTACAGAGTTAAATAATCTGTTCCATTCTAATTGGGTTGTCTCTACTTCTGTGTCCAAATATTACATCCATCTTCTGGAAAACCACTTTGCCCTTCCACAACATTTTCTCTACCTAATCTGTTGGGGTCCCTCCCCTGCCATGGAGCCCTGGGAGAGGGGCCCTGGGGGGGAGACACGGGGTCTCCCTGCCCCTGCTCAGCCTTGTTCCCCATGGGTTGGTTTGTGTTCCCCGGGGTGGCCAAGGACCCTCGGGTCCCGTGACCGGGGAGTTCCTGAGCGGAGCCCCGGCCATGCGGCTGGAGAAATAAACATCTCTGAAACATCTACCACGAATCTGTCCATATATACTTCGGTTTCCACGGGACTCCTGGTTTGAAATATACTTTGTTGCAGTAATCCCCGCTGCAACACTAATCAACAAACTAATTTTTGGGACCACTTCTTTACCAGTGGAAGACCACAATATCATAAAAGTTACGTTCTTTCTTTATTCCAAAGATTTCACATTTGTCTCCACTAAAAGCAGAGATGGTAGATCCTCAGAATTTCTTCTTGTTATGGCTATTATTTTGTTATATTTTCCCATTTTCCATTTTTGGTTTTTTATATCAATTTAAACGTAAAATATCAGCTACCCTCAACAGAAATGCATAAGCTGTACCGCACCAAGTCATATTACAGTAATATCACATATACTGTAATGACATAATTATTGTAGGATACTATTTATAGGAAATGTCTCAATGTATCAAATTATTTAATTATCAGAAAACAAGACACTTTTATTTTTACTAATAAATAAAAATTTAATCCTGTCATTTTCAGTGGAAATAAAGCCTCTTTTAACCTGTCCTGTGGACTGCTAAGGCTTTAACACTGGAAGCTAAGTAACGGCATGAGTTAACAGAAATTTTGTGATTCCTTAACCCTTGTTCTTGTTTTCCTAGACTGAGAATATAAGCCTGTATGGATGACAGAATTGCTGTACCTGCCTACTGCTTAAGCTGAAAATTTCAAAGAATGGTCATTGTAAACACAGGACATAATTTACCCAGCAGTTTTGCTGTGTTAGTGGAGGGTGAGATGTTCATAGCACAGTAGAATAAGTACAGAGGCTCTGGTGGATTTATGCCAACTTCATATTGCATCCTTCATTCTAGTCTTACTCATGGGCAAAGCTAGGAAATTGTCTTTTCATGGGGAAGTAAAATGTTGCTTGCTCTGAAGAGCTAGAGTTCTACCTGCTGGCAATTTTATCAGGATATTAGAAAACTCAAACCACACTGTTGGATAGGAGATAGTGTACCATTATGCTATGCATCTTTGCTAAGAACTGTCTGAGAGCAAGCAGAAAATACGCCATGTGAGCCAGTGCACCTGTTTTCAGGTTTATTACATTTAGCACAGGGGAAAGCAAGAGAAAATTAATAATAAAACAAGCCCAAGCTTTATCTTTTAATGGGCTTTGCTGTAACAAGGGCTAAATGCAACTCCCTTGTCTTTTCTCATGGGTAGTGAAAGCTCAGGTCAGATGACACTGAAGAGAATAAAGGGCTATGAAAACTCATATTTAGATGCCAAAGGCAAAGTCAATGTAAAATATTTAGTTAATTAACTATAGCATTATAAACTTGAAAAGAGCCTTAGAGTTTGGCACTCTAATAGAGCTGATGAGCAGGTTATACCTACTCTGCACAATATTCTTAGAATGGAACTTTGGAGTATGCTGTGAATTTTCTTTAAAAATGGATTTTTTCTTTTTACCTGAGCTAAAGCAAAATCCTTTATTTAAATCAAAGGTTGTTTAGTTTTGCTTTCATGACCTTAATTCACTGTCCTGTACTTTCAAATTTAAACAGCTGAATCATCTAATGAATTAATCTATAAATATAATTGAATTTGTTTCATCTTAACAAATCATGGTTTCATAGCTGCAATTTTGCTAAAGATGTCTGTAGATCAAATATTAAACAGTAATATTTTTAGAATATTTATAAAAATATTTTTATTTATAAAGAAAATTCTGAAAAAAATTCACATTTTCTAATAATAATTTCCATGAGTTGTGAATCCACATTTTACAAGAGGACATAGGAATTCAAAGATTGAAGGGATTGCTTGGGTTAGAGAGAGAATGAGGCAAGACAAAGTATTTGAAATTTCTGTGCTTTTGTCAGTTCATAGAATAGAGCCATATAACAGCAGGCAGCTTTTTCCAATTCATACAGTAAGTTTTCCGTATTTTCAAAATCAGTAAAGCTTTCAAAAGAAGGTCATCTCTCACCCACTTGGAGATAAAATTCAAGATTTCAAATGAGATTACCCATGGATCACATACCAAAAGAGGAATCTGAGGAAGGCTGAAGCTAAAAAACATTACAGCATTGAGCAAGGACTAAGAGTGGATTAGAAGGGGGAGAGGAGCAAGCTGCCACTGAGCTGTGCAAAGGTAGAGGTGAAAAAAAGCACTCTTACTCAGCTCAGATCCTCAATACCCTACAGATAGTCCTATAGACTTCACCTAAGCTAAGGACATTTTTTCTTTGTTAGGACAATGCTTGTACAATGCAATACCTTGCAGCTGGAATCAGGGGATCCACTTGCTGGATGACAGCAACTGAGCGGGGGAGCATTATCATGCCAGAGGAGAATGAAACAGTTGTTCATCTGTGACATGCAAATGTGGAGATGGACTCGACATAAAAATCCAACAGACCTCTTAATATAGGAGTCCCTTGGCACACATGCTTGTTTCAGGCCTGGGAGAAACTAAAAGACAGCTCACCTCACTCTAGCAAACTTGGCACTCTTGCTTGTTTCTCTCCACTCCACCTCCCTCTCCATCAGCCTTTTGGTTGATTTTGGTTTTAAACAAATACACAAAAAGGAAAATTGTGCAAAATTCAAATCACTATTAAAGAAAAGTCATCCAGTGTATATCTAAAGTACAGTCATCTGTTCTTCCAGTCTGACACCCAGTTTCTGTTTCCAGTAATGTTCAATACTCAGAGTTCTATTTACTTATGTACATGATATAAGAGAGAACCTTGTTTTGTTTATGTCATTCCTGCTTTTTTTAGCCTAATGATAGCTGGAATTAACTGGATTTGCTGTTCTTGGAAATACACACATGTACCAAAATCTTGCACAGAAAAGTTTATAAAATTCAAGGCTGAGAGTTCCGTTGCCGTTAGCCTCTTAGTCATTCTGCATAAGAATAATAGCTTGTCTTTGTCCACCTTCCCAAAAGCCAAATAATTGTAAAGGAACAGTGCATTTACATCAGCTCCTTCTTCTAAAGTATATTCTTACTGAGAAACTCCATATGGTGGAAAACAAAACAAGCACAATGAAAACCAGCGTTATGCAATATCTATTAAAAATCAGATGAGTCACCACAGAGAAAGTTATCAGGCCTGAAAGAAGCTAAAAACCAGCTAGCTTCACTATATATCTGGAGATCTGAATACATGTTTGATATTTTGGAGAGCTATTCCTAACATGGGCTTGGCTTTTGCCAAATCAACATTATAAAGACAGATAAAATTTCACTTGAATATACTTTTTTCAGTATTTTTAGGGAGACAATTTCCTTGGCAGAACTCCATTTAAATGCTGAAAGAGTTAGAGCAGAAGGAGAAATGTGTATTTATATATTAAATATAGCATTCACTGGGAAAGGCAAGTTGAACAGGATTACTGTCTTCAGGATCAGTCTTGTGGGATATGTTAATTACAAAGCCAATTACTACTAAACTAAAGGATTCTTTCTGCTGGAGTTACTATAAATGAGCAGTTCCTATATGGAGACTGATTATACCGAAGTTAGGCCATGTGTCTAAAATTGGATTGAAAATGTTCAAATAATTTTACAGTCAGCTTTGTTTCTCAAGAAAGGCTCATCTCTTTTTGAAATTTAGAATGATTTATCTCTGGTTTAACCTTAAGGAGCCTCTGAGGTGGAAACCATAAGTACCTCCTTTTGGGAGTAGAAGGCGTGGTTCATCTTGTGCTTCTCCCAGTGCCAGGGGAGGAAAAGAAAGCAGGGCAAGAGGGCAAACAAACACTTTGTTTTGGTTAAACTTCAGGGTGAAGGAGAGATACGATCTTGAGCCTTCCCGACTCAAATAAAGGAATTGTTTTAGATGCAGAATGCTGAGTTTCTGAGAACTGTACAAATAGTAATAAATTGTACATAGTCAATAAATTGCACACAGCACTTCTTCTGGGCTTCTGTTAGCTTTCTTGGACTTTGTTAGGATGCAGCAAAATACATGTGTTTGACTCAGAGCATATCTACACAGGAAAATGAAGAGTAGTGTTGCGTGTCCGCATGAAGAGCTGTTCTGGAAAAGCAATTGTAGTTCCTGTCAATTTCCCCAGGCAAATAAAATCCTTTGACTGTTAATATTGATTTTGAACAGCAGCCAGTGAGAGTGCTATCAGAACAATACAGTTAAATGACAAATTAGACTTTCTGCCCCTCCCCATCAGAAGCAGAATTAAAACGTCAAATACAAGTCAAAACAGTGCATAGGTATCTGTACAGCTGCATTTTGCTGCAGCAGGAAGAGGAATATAACTGTGCCAGCAACAGTCAGAAGCAGTTTATTCATGATATTTCTGATCCAGCACTCTTTCTCAGGTCTTGATCAATTCTGGAAATAACAGTACCAAATAAAAGGTCATCATGCCCTGTTATCCTTTGAACAAGACAGTAAAATTGAACCTGCTATTAAAAAGCCTTAAATTATAAAATATCTCCTTGAAAACACACTTACTGTAACTGATGGTAACCAAGGACTTTGTAAGTCCTTAAATTGCATGATTTTCAGTTCTTCTGTCACTCATCATTACCCTTTGTCACCTTATTTGTTCTAGCCAATTTAATTCATTGATGTTGGTTGCAAAGGCTATAAAACTCTATGTGATTCTTGGTGAGTTTGAGTCAGCCTCATACATAAGTAAGTGTAGACCAACAGACTGTCAGAGATGTAAGCTACTCTGTCCGTTTGAAGCTGTTAGAAATGGATTGGAAGAGAAAGCTGCCAGAAGACTTTAAAAAATAATCTAAGTATGGCCTTTTACCGCTTGAAATGCAAGAAAGCATGCTTATGACTTCTTTGATTTCTTTTAAAAATTAACTAAAAGGATGTGATAAAAAATAAAAGTTAATTCGAAAGAGTATAAACTTTTCATTCATTGAATAGCCTCAAGATGAGTGCAGATCAGAACTTCTGTGAAGAACTTGTTATTATTTTAGTATCTCTGTTACAGAACTCACTAAACACCTACCATATCTACAGTAGCCCCATTACAAGCCTGAAAACTGCCAAAACTACTCAATTTTCAAGATTTCCAGAGGTATCTGAACCTCAGCTGAGGAGCATTGCTCAGTTGAAGCTTGATGGATTTTCAAGCAGACTGAGAACTGATTTCAGGTGAGCCCTGAACTAAACTTCTTTGTACTTGAAGCTCAGAGTTTCAAAGCAAAGTCATTAAAATGCTCATAAAGTTCCACAAAGTAGAACTGCAGGTCTCCATCTCCTAGACTGCCTTTGGGCAGTAGTAGGAGGCACCAGTACCTCTCATCTCCTGCAGACAGCGAATCTGTTTCTTCATTTGTGAGTGGAACCTGAGAGCTCAAGGCAAAGCAGCAGGAAGCACAAATGCCTCTTTCATATCAAGTGAGACAAAGTGTCTGTATTAATTCCCCTGTCAAATCACACATCTGAGTCCTTCAGGGTTGCATTGTTAGACTCATAGAGATAATTCTGTTATGGTGAGATTGATGGATCACTTATTCTAAGTAACTTTATTATAATGTACTGGTTAATCAATTTTAAAAACATACATTAGAAAAAACTGCTAAGCATGTGTATTGGGATATCTTCATTTGCTATGAATAAATATTTAGACCTAGAAGTAGTCAAAGGAGGAATAAGGAAGGAACATATGAAAAAACACCTTCTGAGAAATAAGTCAAAGGCCAAACTATTTCTTGATTAAGTCTAACTCTGATAAGACACTGTCAAGTGATTCATTCAGCCAAAAGAGAAGCAATCTACACTATGCTAAAGCTCTAACTTTCCCCTAAACTTTGCAGGCAAATTCTCCAGTTTAACGCGACTGAGTGAAATATAGTACAGTAACAAGACAAAGAATCACGACTGGAGCCTAGCAGGTTCTGACTAGTGAAGGGCAAATTAAATTTGAATGGTTACCTTGGTATGAATTGCACCCCAAAGGTCTACGCAGACCACAGCCCTGTCTCTGATGGGGGCAGTAGATAATGTACAATGCCTAAAGGGCATCTGAAGAGAATAAGAACAGCATCGTACGCCCCTAAATTACTCTTCTAATTTCAAGGAGTTGTATCTTCAAAAAGATTACTCTTCCCTTCATTTGTTCACTTATTTCACTAATCTTGCTGTCTAGTTTAAAACTCCATGGAGGAGATACTGTTTTTTTGAGGCATGAAACACATTCAAGAAAGTCTGAGAAAACACAGGACTGACAACAAACACCAGTTAAGGTGAAGATGTTTTTCCTGCAAGACAAAGAGAAAGGGGAAACCAGCACATATTGAAAAAAGGACTTTGCATTCTTGCCTTTTAAGCTCTTCTCTTAACTTCTGGGCTTTTTTCCTCATCTTTGTGTCGCTCTGAGGGACCAGAAGCATTCCCAGCATCGTCCAAAGTTCAAAAAAGAGCCCATCTATCTTGAATCTGCTTAGGAACCAGTCAACCACTACATTTCATTCATCTTGATTATAGCAGCTGGTTATAGCAAGGCTAGAAAGAGAGGTTTAAGGATTTAAGCTTGTTTAATTCTACAAAAGACTGAAGGAAGATGTGCTAACAATCACAAAACATGTAATGAGGTACTACAGAGAAATAAAGTACATTTTTCCTCAGTGTTGTATAAGAATAGAAACACTGAGTCTCATTTTCAGCATTTCCCAGTGGCAGTGAAATCTCTGGAGTACAATGTCCTGGGAAGCTGTGGAGTCTGTATCGCTCAGCATCTTTAAGAATGCATATAATGGACATTTTACATAAATAACCCAGGTACAGCTGATCCTGAGTTAGGACATGGGTTTGGACTAGCTGACTTCTTGAAGTATGGTGATTTCTGTGTTTCAGTGGTCTTCTGTCATGGTAGTCACAGCCTAACCTTTGGTTTTGTTCAACACCTTTCTGAAATACGATTTAAAAAATAAGTTGCACTTGTCACAAGGAAGCCAGAATATTTCCTCTGTCTCATCCTTCTACAGCTTCAGACTCTGCTGCTTGAATATGTAAATTGTTCTGTATATAAATGTGAGAAGAAAAATCAAGCTATAGTCCAAAACAAATTACAGACTCTTTTATTTCTGCATGTTTCTTCTTCTATGTATGAGGCCTGGGGCACTTGTTTCTGTCTCCTTTTCTCTCATGTTCTGGACTCCGGGTCTCTGGAACAGACCATACATTTTCCACCACTGGGTTTCCTTCTCTCCCATCCACTTAAAAGGTTTTCAGTACCATGAATTATTTGTTAATTATTCACCATTGAAAGCCATTTACATTTCATTCACAAATTTGACCAGCAAAAAAGAGCAAAACCATACTGTTTAAATAGTTATTTATTTAGATAATAACTAACTTATTCTGCCTCTTTCCAGTCAGGTATTAAAATAAAAAGAAGCTATAATAATAACCACTCTCAAACCATTGGTGAAGGAATTCCTCTCTAATGATGCAGAGGTTGAATGTGCTGATGGTCTTAAAAGCCTGTAGTCACTTCTGTCTCACTCATGTGTTCTGTTTTGCAGCTGGACAGAAGCCAGCTATAAATATCTTGGCTCACACATGAAAGACAACTTCCAGTCTCCCTATCTGTAGGGCCATTACTTATGATTTATGAGTATTTGTGGGACTACTATCATTCCATAAGACTACAAGTCTGAAAGGCTGCATGAATCAGTATAACAATGAAAGACAATCCTGAAATTGCAAAATTAATGATTTCCTGTTTCCTGCTGATTAGGCTGAGGATTGAAAAGTGTCAGTCTTCTGCTGAAAAACAAGAAGCATTATTACATGCAATTTACACTCTGCAATTGTTTTTCTTAGACCACCCAAGCACTAAAATTTTCCTTAAATTAATAAAAAAAAGCACAAATAACATCAAAAGTTCCATCAAAAAATCAAGATAGTTCATTAATTGCACATGAGCAGGAGAATGGACTGGACAATCAACGGCTGTTATTCACAGTGAATTCCAATGCCTGCAACATGTAACTTGAGTTAAATCATCAAGGCATGTTGTACCAAAAATAAAAAAAGATATTGTGATGCTGGAGCAACATTTGAGATATCAACACCTTGTATATCAAATCACTATACATAATTTTCTTCATACTGATTTATTTGGCTGCACAGCTTGTGTCATCTTCACTCAGAGAAGCAAATGATCACTGAAAAAGGAATACTGAGGCATACTATTGATATCAGAATGCTAATTAATGGTAACCCCATTCATTGCTTTGATTTGCCTATGGGAGAAGAAGAATTCTTGCTGTTCAGCAGTGCAAAGACCGTAATTCCACTCTGTGAGCTGGCAAAAACAAACAAAAAAACAAAGCCAAACTGATAATAATTATTATTGTGCAAAGGGCCCTATGCCACCATAACTGCTTTCTTCTCACTGGGGATGCAGACAGTGCAATGAGACAGCATCGTGTTCACAGGCGTGGTGACTGGGGTATCTCTGCAGGGATCCTTGTTCATCCCATCTGTGAGTGGATATATGGCTATGGATCCAAAGGCTGCGCAGAGTGGGTTCTGTAAATATCCCTTCCTGAACACCAAAGTTAGCTTTATTTATAGCTGCAACACTGTACAATACTGGTAATTTGACAGGGTCTAGGATGGGGAGAGGGTAAGTCCAGAGAGTGATCCAGCATCACAAATTCTTTGTTCCAGGGCTTTCATGAAAGCAATCAGTTTGGCATTATGTCTCTTTGAGACACTTGAGTGAAATGTAAAGTCACTGGTATCTCTGTGTAAACATGTGCCTTAAGATAAGGACAGGGTGTCGTTCAAATGCCAGTTTCACCTGAACTTGCATAAATAAAAATCATACCAAACACTTACATGAGAAATATCTGGTCTCACAGACTCCTTTAGAGAGACAAACATTTTTGGATTGGTCAGGAATTTACAAATATGTTAACTAAGTATTTTTGCAGTTTCCTGGGCTGCTGTGATTTAAATACAAACATACAAGTCAGAATGAATTCAGAGGAAACCTGGTGTTGGCTTCAGCCCATCATGTACTGCCTAAACCTGACCTTTGATAACTAAATGCTATCCACTGCAAAATACTGCTTTATTAAACAAAAACTAGCAGCATGCCACTAATGTGTACCACATAAATGAGCTGGTCACATAGTCTGGAGGGTGTGTGGTCTTGACTGGAATAGCACATTTGCAATCTCATCATACAAGTGTAATGTGATATACATTTGCAGTCAAGCAGAGAAAAGATGCATGGACACAGGAGTGTGCATTCCTGCTTCCAAAAGCATGGGTGAACTGCAAATTTAAACTCTGCTGTGCACAAATACTGTAACCAAAGTTAAATAATAGCTGCTTCCACCTAAAGGTTGCGCTAGTTTCAATCCATATATCAGAGAGGTATTTTAATTTCAAATTAATTTTCAGCACTACTAAGATGAAGATATATATATACACACACATACATTTTCTACAGTTTAAAACCTCAGTGTTCTCATCATGGGGATTTAAAATTTATTTTTTGAACAGTGATTCATTTCACTGTAAAAATAAAAATTGCCAGAAATAACATTTTTTAACTAAGTCTCCTGAAATAGCGGCTTCCTATACAGGAAACTAAAGGTTAGTTTTAGCCAGTATAATCATTATATTCCAGTCTTCTAGACAGTAACTAGAGCACTATCTGTCTTACATAATGGAATATTTCTGACAGCTCCAGGAGAGATAATGGTACTAGTAGTCAGATAACATCAGAGTCACTTATCCAACATTATTTCATTCATCTTCCACCCCATCACTACAAATAGAGTGAGAAAATGTCTATGCTATATAAAGATTTCTAAAACAAGAAAATTTGCTTACTGTATCTCAATTACTTGCGCAAAAATAAATCTCTTTGATTTATCATTTCAGCAACTTACTATGAGTGACATGTCAAAATCTTTAAATTCCTTTTAAAATTTGACATCTCTTCTAGGCTATGGAACTGGGGACTCTGAAAGTTCAAAGTCTTTTTATTAAATAAAATCATGATTTAATATGTCTTGATTGAAGGGCAAGAGTCCAGCTGAAGATATCAAAAGATCATTTTTATGGAGAAAACAAATCTATAGCACTGAATTACATTAGCAGCAAATGTGTTTCACAACTGAATTTGGGTGGGGTTTTTTCTTTCTTTGTTTTTTTTAGGTTTTGGCTTTTTTTTTTTTAAGTGAAGTACTTTGCAAGTCTAATGTAGAAGATGGCACTGTACAGTATGGGCAGCACCATCATGCTTTTCAGTGCCAAGCTGCAAGGTTAGAACTACAGAAATGTTCCAGTATGATTTAAAAGGAATGTATTACCACTGATGTACAACCCTTTAAATCCATGACACTGAATATGTTGGCACTACATTTACACTACAATTGCATTCCTTATCCAGACAGGATTCTCCACATTTCTGTTCTTGAGAGAAGAGACATGTAGGAAAATAAAAAATTTATGTTGCTAAAGATAGTTTTTTCTAGCTGGAACCACTGGAGTGATCTCACATAGTTTGGTTTCTTATTTTAAAAATGCTCAAGTTAATTACTAGCCTGCTATAGATGATTTTCTCATGAGCATATAAAAAACATGCTGCCGAGAAGTGTAATGACAGCTCTGCAACAACAAAATTTGTGGCTGAATTTGTGCACTGAATTATGATTAGAGTTGCTACTACTAGCTTTCATGCATCTACAATTTATAAATATATATTGCTGAGCCTATGCCATGTAATGGGATGCAGACAGCAAGGTAGATGCATACTTCAAGCAAAAGCACCGAGGTTCCGGTGGACAAGAGGAGCAACATATAACACATGTTAAAAAGCCATATAATATGGCTTTTCCTTCCTTGTCACAACTATTCCCTAGTGTTTACAAACCAGAGACTTGTTTTTGTTTGGTATTTTAATGTTCTCCACAATTCAGAAGCCAAAACTCGTGTCTTTCTTTTCAGCACCTGATCTTCAACTTCAAACACAGTTACAGAAATGTTAAGTACTTTGGGATAGTTCCATCTTTCCAAAACATCAGCTGAGCAAGAACTCTGTAAGAGTTACAAAGAAAGAAGCTCATGGCATCTTCTCTGCTAGTCTCTTAGAGTCTTGCTACTTTGGGACTCACTCAGATAGTTCGGGGTGTAGAGGTTTATTCCATTCATATCAATACATTATTTGAAATATGGGTAAGACTCTGATCATTCCCTGTTCTTTTCAGCTCAAAATTGAGAGCATTTTTTGTTTTGTTTTGAGCCCATGCACTGAAGAATTCATCATTGAAGCATTTTACAAATACGAATGGTTTTCCAAACTCTTAGGATCTACATAAGTGCTTATTTTACAGTTGGCAGAAGTGATTAAAACATTAAAACTTTGAACTAATAACTCTCCAAATTCAGGAACTCTAAATTCAAATCAGTCAGTTACTTGGAGCCTGTGTGATTAATCCAAAAAGTATACAGTCTTTCAGTGATAATATGTGGATGAGAGCAGAAAAATCTTTAGTTGAGGTAAAGTATTACTCATTTAGCAAAATGTCATGTGGTTGTCAGCAAATTAATGTCAGGAATAAATGCAAAAATGAAGGCAGGTTTATATACTGGCTACATCCTAGAAAGAAAAGATGCATCACCTTGACTTATCATATTAAAATTCCAATGTAGGGAAAAGGTCCATTTTCAATATTATCATGAAAATGAGTGATAGGACAAAGCAGGTTTCTAAACTTACTCGTAAAATAAACATACATCCAGAAAGATGCATTATAAGAAATTCAAAGATGTCTCTAGTATAGCATACTTTCTGGTACATAGCTTGGAGAGGCAATCTTCACAATGCAGCTATCCCAGAAGCAGCAATAACTTTAATTAAATAAAGGGTGTTTAAAACTAATTAATTGTCAAACCCAGAGAAACTTGAAAATATGTGCTGAGGGCTGCCAAACTCCAAGTATAGGGATGCAGACTACATAAAATATGAGCAAATTATGGTACCATTGCAAGCTTACTGAAAGTTGGAGCTGAAAAAATGCAACTGTTCCCAGGAGTCAGGATGTATGTAAGCTCTAAGGATATAAAGTTCATCTACTACTGCTGATAAAATGTTTTTTAAGATTTAATTGCAATTAATAATTGTTGTCAAAGTGGTAAACATGAACTATTTAATTAGCTTGTCTCTTTCCAATTACTTACTTAAATGCACTGTGGTCTACTCAGTGATTAAAAAGACACTAGCAAGCATTCAACAAAAGTAAACCAATAAAATTCAATTTGTAATGAGGATTACTCTGCCTCAGTGCAAGACTTAGAACTTCCATCACATCAGCAACTTTTTCTGTATTTTACCAATTAATCAAAGTTCATTTCTGCCCCTGAGCTGGCTGCTACAACTCCTCCACTAGGCAGATGAAAGATGTTATCTGCATTTTATTGTATTCCTGAGCCCTCCAAGTTTATCCCTACTAGTGTTGGATTTGCTGTCTGCACTTACCTCTTTGCTTGCCGTACCTTGCTGGGAATCATCATAGTGCAATGCCCTCTCCCTGAAACTTTCCCACCTCCAGATCCAGCTTAGTCTGAGCCAGTACTGGTCTTTTCTCTAGAAGTCAGTGTTCATCTTTAGGCAATAATAAAGGCTTCTTTAAAAACAACACTTTTTTCAAAGAACTGAATAGAGGAAAAGGAGGTGAAGAGTTTATGCACATCCTGCTGGTTTTGAAGATGACCTAAGTAAACCTGCTTCTGATATTTGAGACAGTTTCTCTGTACCTGTTTGATATATCACAAGTGAAGTATATTTCTGTAGAAAAATCCTTTTTATGTCTTACCAGAGGTTTTGTTTGCTGTTTTGCTGTAGTTTTGTCTTTACTCTCCCCTATGTCTCGGCTTTGAACTTTTTGGACAAAAAACAGTCCCTCAGACTGCAAAAATTGTCACAGCTCAAAAGCTCTGTCATTACTATAAAATAATTCTTACCTGTTTGCTGGTTCATTTTAAACCTTCATTCATTCTTGTTTTCAGTTTTGGTAGGCAACTCTTTCCTGAGCTCAGTCACTGTGTTCACATATGAACTTCCTGACAATCAGGCTTGTTTCCTCAAATTGCTCTGCTGCACCTCCAGATCCACCACAGATGTTTTAGTCAGTACAGGGTTTTTTCCGTATATGTTTAGAGGTCTGTCTCTGGTACATTTGGCCCAGAGGCCCAAACTTTTGCATCAAGCCACAAAAAGTAATTTACCAAACCCTTCCAGAACTCTAGATACCCAGTCAGCTGCCAAAAGACTGATAGATCATTTTCCAAAACAAAATGGCTGTCTACAGTAGTAAGACCATAATATGTGCTATAGCCGCAATTGAAAGTAAAGCATCACTTAATTCTTAAAAAATTTGTAGTAGCAAAAGTAAGGTCAACAGTCCCTACTAGAAAAAAAATTGTAGTAGGAAAGGTAAGGTCCATTCTAGATTAATGACTCTTCCTGTTTCAGCAGCCAAAGCCCCTAACAATTCCATTTTTTCCACATGCTTTGGCTCATTAGCAGGTAAATGCAACAGATTTATCTTGCTTCTTTCACACTCCTAAATAATAAGATTTGACAATGTGACAACAAAATCTTCTATTCAGCACTTATACTGAAAGAAGAAATTAGGGAAACCTCTTTTGCGGCACTTTAAAAGGAATAAAAGAAAAAGTAGAGAAGCTTCATTGCTTTGTTAAACCCCTGCAGGACCCATCATGTGGAATTTTGATCACATTTAAACGATCAAAAACTTGGAAACACTGACAACATTAAAATGGCCCCATAAACATCTGCTGTTTCAGAGATTCCCTTAGCCATGGGGACCCAGGCTGCTCTGAGGTGCCCTCACTCTCCAGACACTCAAAGCTTTGTGACCATGCAGGCAGGAAACAGACACTGCCCAGACCAAGGGACTGCCGAACAAGCATGACTCTGGAGCATGATTAGAACACTAAACTTTGTGGAAGAAGCATTTATTGATCCCAAAGAATTACTTCTGTCCATTAGTCAAGAGCTATCCCACATAAATGAAATAAGGGTCTAAAGAAAGAAATGGACCTTATCCTAACCCAGAGTTACACTCATTCCTTTTCTTCCTTTCCAGCGTCTGTTTAAGTCTTTTATATACCCTTATAGGGCTCAAGAAACTAGGAAAAGAATGCTAATGTAACCCAGACTCGAGACCTAAACTGTAGCATTTTAGAGAAGAGTTATAATGTGGAATGAACTCCTGTCTGCAGTTCACCTTTTTCTTAAACAGTGGTGTTGTGAATAGGACATCTATCTTTGTTAAAATTTATTCTGATTATCTCAAAAAATGCAATTAAATTATTAATTGTCTATTTTATTTAAAAATACTTTGTTGTTAGAGCTCTAATAACTTAATTTGTAACTGGGGCATGAATTGGACAGAAATAAAAAATTAGAGCTACAGCAAACCACTACACTTCCAATCTTGTGCTGCTTAAAAACTTGAGGAGTGTTAGATTCAGTAGTTAATGAGAGAAAAATATAGTCTCCTTGACGTTTCTCTCTTACTGAATCACAGAATCATAGAACATCCTGGCTGGAAGGGGACCTCAAGGATCATCTGGTCCAACCTTTCTTGGCATAAGCACTATCTAGACAAGGTGGCCCAGCACCCGCTCCTGCTGAATCTTGAAAGCATTCAACACTGAGGAATCCATCACTTCCCTGGGGATATTATTCCAATGGTTGATTGTTCTTACTGCAAAAAAATTTCCTTTTGTGTCTAATGAGAATGTCCCCAGGCATAACTTGTACCCATTTCCTCTCATATTTTCCATGGGATTCCTTGTAAAAAGGCATTCTCCATCTTCTTTGTAGCCATCCTTTAAATATTGGAACATAGTGATAAGGTCTGCCCTAAGCCTTCTTTTCTCTAGGCTGAACAAACACGGTTCTCTCAGCCTTTCCTCACATGGCACACAGGCTTCCTAGAGCTTTGGTCATCTTTGTGGTCTTTCTCTTGGCCTTCTCAAACTGGTCTGCATCTTTTTTTGTAGAGCAGGAACCAAAATTGAACACGGGATTTCAGGTATGGCCTGACAAGAGCTGCGTAAAATGGGATAATGCCTTCTTTCTCTCAGCTGGGGATGACCTTGTTGATATAACCCAGCATCCTCTTGGCTTTCTTTGCCACAGCAGCACTTGTACTGCATTTGCATTCCGCCAGGACCTCTAGGTCCTTTTTCATAGAGCTGCTCCCCAGCCAAGTAGATCCCAGCCTATGTTGCACACCTGGATTATGTTTTTTCCGGGAGCAAGAACTTACATTTGTCCTTGTTGAACTTCATAAAGTTCTTATTCATCCAGTCTTCCAGCCTATCCAAGTCCTGCTGCAGAGTGGCTCTCCATTTTGAAACATCCACTTCCCTAGTCAGTTCGGTGGCAAACTTCAACAGACTACACTTGATCCCATCATCCAGATCACTTATGAAGATATTAAATGGAATTGGGCCCAATATCAATCCTTGAGAGACCACACTTTTTATAGGATGCCATTTTCAAAAGGCGCTGTTTGCCATTCCCCTCTGGATGCCAGCTGTCAGCCAGTTACCCACCCACTGCAAAGACAGTGGACCATCATACATCAGGTGCTGCAGAAGAAGGCTGTGGGAATGTGTATCAAAAGCCTTGAAAAAATCCAGGCAATGTCCACTGCTCGCCCCACATCAACCAAGCAGATTACTTTGTCATAGAAGCTGATCAGGTTTGCCAAGCACAATTTGCTCTTTGTGAATCTGTGCTGGATTTTTCCACTCACATGCTTTATCTGACTGATGATGAGACAAAATAACAGTGTAAAACCCTTAGCAGATAATAAAACTGTAGGCATTTTACTAAGAATCTTAGAAATCCTCTATTATTTCCAGTTTAAGCTACCAAAATCAACAGCCTTTATCAGAAAGCTAAGAAGCTCAAATCCTTTCCTAATGTGTTTTTTTTTCCTAGTATGTCCTTGTAAAAAAATCAAAACTGATTGTGTTTGTCACTTTGCAAAACCAGCAATTAGTATAAAATGATTTAGGGGCTAACATTTGAGAACTTTATCTTATACGCTAGATATTCCTTTTCCTTCAAGCACGTTAACACTGTTGGAGATGTCTGTAAGTCCATTCATGCACAGTTTCTTCTTAGGAAACTGCAACAGGAATTACACCTAACCAATGAGAAAACAGATGTAATGATCCAAAGAAACAAAATTATTTACTTATTCCTTTCAAGTAGCCAGGCAAGGTCTGTCTGTATTTTTCCCCAGTTTCTTAAAGCCTTCACTCTGAAAACAATTTTAAATAATTAATAAAACCAGCTAAAATCATGGGCTATTCATAGATGAATACAAGACACAGCAAAATAAATTTAATGTATCTCCTCTTATGAATTATTCATTCTGCTTTAGTAAAAACCTTTCTTGACCCAAGAAAATCCAGAGGTCTTTCAGTGTCTTGATTCAGATATGCATTATTGTAACAACAAAACTTTACCCTCAGGACATAGTCTAAGTCAGGCAGGTTTTAAAAAAATAAGCTAAAACTAGTATCAAACTGGCATTTGTGCTGTCATATGTGTGCATTTGGACATACATGAATTCTAATGACATCTTATTTGTAGTATTTCTGAAAAGCATCAAAAAATAGGTTAATTTGTACAATCAGGCTGCAGCAGAAAAAAAGGCAATGCCAGAGCAGAAACAGAAAAAAATATTAAATATTATGAATATTATAATATTATGGATAGCATATTCATATGGCTGCTAATAGGTACATATATGTGTTACAGTGGATACTGCAACACGTGTATCAGACAATGAGGCCCATGGAAAATAAATATATATGGACGGATTCTTGGTAGCTGTTTCAGAGATGTTTATTTCTCCAGCCGCGTGGCCGGGGCTCTGCCGAGGAACTGCCACAGTCACGGGACCCAAGGGTCCTTTTGCCCACGCAGGGAACACAAACCAACCCATGGGAACGAGGCTGAGCAGGGGCAGGGGAACCCCGTGTCTGTGCCCTCAGGGCCCCTCTCCCAGGGATACACGGCAGGGGGAAGGGCCCCAACACTTCATGTGTTTATTTTTAACAAAAAGAGATTTAAAACTTAACATTGAAAACAACTGGATAAACATAAGAACAGTTTCAAAACAAAACAAGCCACCCTCCTGAGTCTTTAAATGTCCAAACAGATTCTCTGGAACATCTTAAGGCTGACAGAAGGGAGACAGGACTCTCCGAGCATGCTTTGTGGGGAAACTGAGGCAGGAGAGGGTTTCTTCAATTTGTAACTGTTGGAACTCTAAACAACAATAGATAATTTCTTCCCTCCCCCTCTTCATCCTCCACTCGGCATTGGAAAAGGATTTTTGGGGAAACAATTGGCAAAGGCATGGTTTTGTGAGGGAAGCCATGGGTGAAAAAACGGATTGGGAATACACGGGGGTAATAGGATAAAGGGTAAAAGGGAAAGGTGGGATTAGGAAAGGGAGACTGTAGAGGGGGCTTATAATGGAGATATTGTCTAACATGACTATGATTTTTAGCATATATACTGCCTTTTACAGAAACACCATTAGGCCCAGTGACCTCTGCTGCTTGTAACCCTTTTCTACTTTGCAGAATTTTGAACTCTACTACTTCTCCATCTCCCAAGCTTGGGATGTATTTTTCAGGGTTATTCTTTTTAATAGCAGTTCTATGAACGAATATGTCTTGCTGGTTCTCACATCTTGTTATAAAACCATAATTTTGTTTAACATTATACCATTTTACTATTCCTAAAACCTTAGCTACGATGATTTTTTCCTTTTTCCAAGTGGCTGCTGTTTTCTGTCTCACTGCGTTTTTGCTTTCTCTTTTGCTTTTGCTCGCTCCCGTGTTGGAACTGCCAGTGCTGCTGGGGCTGTCGGGGCTGCTCGTGCCTGCGCTCTCTTCCCAGGGTCGCATTCGGGGCCATGCGGGCCGGGCCGTGCCGCGCCACTCGGCTCCCCGCGCGCCCCTGCCTCTGCTCTCAGCTGCGCTGCCGCTGTCTGGGGCTGCGCCCACGTCTCAGCCAGGCCCCCAAGCGGAGACCCCCCCACGCCCTGCTCCAGTGCGTGTTTCGGGTGGGTGCAGCTCCGCCCCGCCGCCAGCTGCTGCCTGCGCGCCGCTCCTCTCACGGGGCTCGCTCCACCACGCGCTGCGCGGGGCCGGGCGGGCACCACCGGGTCACACCGCTCTCGCTGTGCCTCGCTCTGCTGCCGACACTTCAGCTCACATCGCTCCACCCATGTGAGGGAACTGCCTCACTGCTGCTCGGAGAACGCTCAGTCCACGTGGCCTGGGCCGCACGGTCCCTGAAGCAGTTTTAACTTCGCAAGGACACAGCTGACATTGTTCAACAGTCTCGGTAATTAAACAATATTCACAAAAATATTCTTCCATCAACAAATATTTTGACTCAGAAATTAACTGTGTCCAAACAGTCTTCCAAAAGTCTTTGGTAAGAATCAAATCCCAAGAAATGTAGAAAAAGTTCTTAAACAACCATGAAAGGAAATGTTTCAGTTCCTTTTGAGCTTGAATTAAGCTAAAATTTACAAATCGTTGTTCAAGAATCTTTTCAAGTTTAAGATAAATGTCTATATGTGGCTCAAAGAGCCAAGAGTCTTTCCATGGTTCCTCCATAATTTAGATATGGAATAGCAAAACAAAAACAAGAACAGGAATCCAGAGTTTACTCACAAATCAGTCACTGTCCCTAGGGATCGGAGATTGTTCTGCCCACAATTCTCTACCATTTGTTACAGTGTGGATGCTGCAACACGTCTATCAGACAACGAGGCCCGTGGAAAAGAAATATATATGGACCAATTCTTGATAGATGTTTCAGAGATGTTTATTTCTCCAGCTGCGTGGCCGGAGCTCTGCCGAGGAACTGCTCAATCACAGGACCCGAGGCTCCTTGCCCACACAGGGGAACACAAAACAACCAATGGAGAACGAGACTGACCAGGGGCTGTGGAAACCCCATGTCTCCCCCTCAGGGCCCCTCTCCCAGGACCACATGGCAGGGGGGGGAAGGGACCCCGGCATATACACAAGGCTTGAACTGTGTTGGACTTGGATTTGAACTATCTATTTCTAGCTGAATAAACATATTATTGTAAAGGCAGACTGGTTTCCAAGTTACACTGCTGTTCAGCCTCAAAGGCAGCTTGGAAAAAAATGGATTGCAAAACAGAGTTTATATGCAGAGCATGACCCAGCTCCCTGCCTGAAATGAACACAGAAATATCGCCCCAATCTGTGTATTATAATTATGCAACTAGGGGCACTAAAGGGAAGTGATCTTGCAATAAGTATTTGAGGAGTCTATAGAAGAAGAATAAAAAATTGATCCAGGACTTGATCTCTCCTGGTCAAAATACACAGTAGGTTTTAAGTAGAGGCCAGAGATGCTGGGAGACAAGAGGACGTAGCCTTTTCCAGAATGACTTACAGTATTAGTTACAACACATGAGAAAAATTCATTCACAACTTCACATTAACTTTGCATGAAACATAAGTTGAGAAGAAATGGCTATGGAAAAGGTGAAAATACTTTGAGGATTTTAATAGGCTTCTATTACTGAGAGAATTATTGTTATTAAGAGAAGCTGAGATGTAAGTGGCACAGGTTGCAGTAGCTCAGCAGCCGCATGAAGCTCCAAGCCCAGCTCTTGTAAAGAGACTGTTAATCTAAAATTTAATATCTTAATTAGCAGTCTGAAAAAAACTGAGAGCATCAGGAAAGTCACATGGTAAGGCAGGCTTAAGACATTTAAATCAAGATACTCCACTTGTGTAATTCAATTGGTAGAGCTGATGGAACTACGGGGATCCACAAGAGCAGAGGAATTGCCTTCTGAGGGCACACCCTGTCACATCTTTCTCCTGATTTGCGGGTAACTGGGGAAAACCCAACAATTTACAAATTTAAGCCTCTGGAGTTAGGAGGACTGAATAAATAGTCTTAAAGAAAAAATTCTGACTTGTTTGTGGATTGCAAAGTACAATTATTCTCATTTTCTATCTTTCAATTACTTCTAAAGATATTTCAGAAATTTTCAGCTCTGATCCAATTCAGTTTTTAAATCTTTAGACCAGTGATTCTTTTCTTTACTGGTTTTGGGTTTTAGAGAGATACTCCAAGGACATGAGGTCTACAGTTCAGAGAGAGGGTGTTCTCATGCTGAGCTGTACACTGTGTGTAGCAAACTACTGTACAATCCTTACCAGACACACCTTCAGATAATTTTCCTTCACAAATTTTTCAACTGTGTGAACAAGTCAAGCAGAAAAATTAAGGCAAGGTATCTGGGAAGAAAAAGTTTGGGACATCTTTATTTCCTGAGTTTGAAAATTACCTTCTTCCTCCTACACCTCTGATCCAATGAGAGCTCTTAAAATGAGTTGGATTTGTTTCCACAGAAGCAATTATAACCCTGTTATAATGAGATGTGAGGAGGTTTTATCTACCAGTACCAATCTTTTAATATAATACTGCAAAAATGAGTTATTGCCAGTGAAGCTGGGAGGATACTGTCAGATAATCAGAAATGCTCCTCAGTTTACTCATGTGAAAGGTTCAAATTAAAAGCTGAATCCATAGGATTAGTGGGTCTGTGGACACCTTCAACAGAGAAAGAGAGGCTGTCCTGACCATAAGGAAGGCACATAAGATGTACACTATAAGATGTACCTGCTGGCCCACAGCTTTTCATCCCCAGTCACTGGATGATTATTTATTTTCAGTACAAGAGGATGCTCCTAAGAAATACCTAGCTGAAGTCTAGCAAAACTATGAAGAGCTCTTTTATCTTTGGAAAGTGCAAGACTGTGTAAATAAGAGAATCTGGTGTCCCTGTTTTTTGTAGACGAGTGAGTAAAGATGACGTCATTGGCACAGTACATGAACAGGGCAATCAGCTTTTCAGTAATAAAAAGTGACAGTCAAGAGAGCTCGCAAGTATTTTATACATTTATTTTTGCAATAATATATAATCACGCTTTTCCAGTATTCTGGCTGGAAAAGCAAAATTATTCCTTAAATATATATGTTCTGCAAACAAAATTTCATTGGCAGTGATATTTTAGCTAGCTGAAGAAACACAAAAATGCCTGTTGCCACTCCCTCTTTGTAGTCAGAGCTTGCTTTTTCTGCTTTCATAATAATAATGTTAATAATATTTAACATTCACAATTGACCTATACATACTGTCATATTTAACAATTACATATCTGTAGCGGTTCTTGAAATGTACCCACTGCTTGTTTGAGGTATGAGATAATCTCACAGTTGATGCCACCAAAGGGCTTAGAAATCATAACTGAAGTGGACAAGTCAGAACCCCCTTTGAGGCTTTGTACACACTTTGCCTTCCAAGGATTTTGGCTTTACATGCCTGTGTCCCACTGCCCAGCTCAGACTACTGAAATTCATCCCCTTTTCCTGGGAAGCAGACTGAACTCAGCACAATGTTTGTATTGAACAGCTGATGGTGGCAACCCAGTAGCTGAACATCTCTCTAATACAGAGAGAGCAACAGCAGATGCCAGAGCTCCTCTTCCAGTCTTAGGCAATTTCTGGGGTGTCCTAGTTGGAAGCAGCTGCCGGATGAGTTAGTTTTCCAGGGTGATGTTCAGTTATGGTTTGCCTCCTATTTAGTCCTACAGCACTCCACAAGGCAGGCTGACCTCTCTCTTCCCTACTGTAGAAGGCTGCAAAACCCTCCAGCTGCCACTGTTTAAGTATTAGAGCTTTACAGTTGAATTTGGGAAGTGACCCCATATGCAACCTGCTTTACAAACTTGCCCAGCATCCCTGTTTTAATGAACAGAGGCTGAAGCATAGCCTCCAGTCTTCAGATAGCTATCTATCCATAGGCCCTCTGAACATTCAGACTTTTTATGTAAGAGAATTCATGGACACAGGAATTTATTGGGGGAGCTATCTTACTTTCTCTGTGTAGATCTTTAAAAATATCACCTGAACCAAACTGCAAGCAAATACAACCAGCTACAAAACTCAGCTACCTTTTCCCTCAGGCCTCCTCTGTAGTTACTATTTCCCATAATGCCTCCTCTGGTATATAAAAAAAGCCCAAACAGAATGAAAAGAGGGAGGGATAATCATTGCCTAAATCCATAGTAGCAAATAGTCACAGCAAGGACTGCTTGGCCCAATGAACTTGCCATTCATTCCCTCTGAAATATCACTAAACTTGGGCTGAGAATCCTCTTTCTATTTTTAAGAAATGCAGCTTGTGAGTGGGAGTCAGAAGAACCAGATACAAATAAGAAAAAGAACATACGGGACAGCATGTTATGCTGGTAACAGAAGAACAAAAACAGTTGGATTGAGAGGCTGTCTTGGCTTAACTCCTGACTCTCAAAACCCATTACTTCCCTAGTTTGACCACACTGCTGTGGGCAGTCTTTACCCTCCCACCCACACCAGTTCTAAGTGTTATTTTTTTCTCTAAATTTGAAAATGAAGCTCTTTTGATCAGAGGCAGACCAGACACTATTTGTAACCTGTGAACCCTCTCAGACTGTAGCACAGACATAAGTCTAATGGTTGCAGCTGGGTCCTTCATTGCAATCACACTGAATCCCAGATCTAAATTTGGTGGACCCAGTTCAGCTTCAGATAGACAGCATTTCAGTGCACTTTTCAGTAGTAGTTATTCACTCAGCACAAGTTGAGTAAGGCATACATAATACAGCGGGTGCAATTGTGCCCGCCCAATTTCCTTCCATCTGTCACCAGTCACGTTGCTGAATCTGCAAACATGTCTGTCCAACACAGTCCAGAGCCCTGCTGAGATCCCTCAGGCACCAATCCAGCTTCAGCACTGGAAGCAGCACAGCATCATTAACATGCCATTAGAACCAGATTAATAAGCAGAGCTCTAGAGACACTGTCTTTTCTTGCTGTAAACCTTATGACTGCACTGTGTAGTGTTAGGCCATGTGATAGATACACTTAAGTCCCAGGAGCAAGCTTAGGGCTGTTAAAGTGATGCTAAGTTGCTTTGCATCACTGATTAGTCCCACATCTCAACAAGCATAACAGTGAAACAAAAATGGATACTTTAAGGATATTGCTGGTTTTGGAGCATCTTTTCTTTCGTTTCAGTATTACAGTTAAATTAAAGCCAGTACAAACACATGCTTGTTTCAGCCGCACAAACAGATACACTGACGCTGGAGAAAGCAAAGGAGGTGCCTACTAAAACACAAACCTGCACACACACACACACACACACCTACATGCAGCCTTGGCAGAGTGCCAAAGCACTTGACTGTGACAAACAGCAACGGATCAGTTACATAAATAACAGCTAGAGCTACAGCTCTGTCAGCTACTGTGAGACATTGTTCCTGTCCCTTTGTCTGGGATGTGGAAGAAGAGAAGAGACTGTTTCACTTGGAAGTGATGTACAATGACGATCTAGTCCAAGTGTCTGACCAGTACAGGGCTGGACAATAGCTAAAGCATGTTGTTGAGGGCATTGCACTAACACCTTTTAACTACTGACAGGCTTGGGGCATCAGCCACTTCTGCATGAAGACTTTTACAGTGTTTGACCACTCTCTTGGTAAAGAAATGCTCCTAAATGGCTAGTCTAAACTTTCCCTGCACAACTTGGGCCATTCCAACTGTTCTGTTCACTACCTCCCTCTCCACTTCCAATCCTCAGGAAGCTGTAGAGAGCAATGACACCTCCCCTCAGCCTCCTTCTCTCCAAGCGAAACAAGCCAAGCTCCGCAGCTGCAGGATGTGCCTTTCAGCTCTTTCACCAGTTTTGTTGCCTTCCTCTGGTTGCATTCAAGATCCATCACATCCTTCTTAAACTGTGGGGCCCAGAACTGCTCACAGCTCTTGAGGTGAGGCCTCACCAGTGCCTAACATAGCAGGATAATCACTTCTTTGACCAGCTGGTGATGCTGGGTTGGATGCACCCTGGGATGGGGTTTGCTCTCTGGGCTGCCAGGGCGTGAACTGCTGGCTCACACTGAGCTTGCTGTTGACCAACACCCCCAGGTCCCTCTCTGAGGGGCTGCTTTCCAACCACTCTTCTCCCAGTTCAGACTTGTGCCCAGCATTGCTCTGTCCTAGGTGCAGAATCCAGTATTTGGACTTAATTTCATGACAGAACTACAAGACTCCAGATTCAAACCATGAACTCCTAGCTTCTTCCACATATTTCCTAGAAATTGACACATGACTTTACACAGTAACCATTGGTTTGAGGTCAAGGATGCTCACATGCAAGTGGCAAGCTGGAAGAGGTGGTGACATGCCTGGGTTCTTCAAGGGACAGAGCTGGAGGCAGCTCAATCCAGCTCTGCAGAGATGGGTCTTAGATCTACCTCTAGCATGTTCTGCTCCCTGACACCCTGCATCCTGCAGACATTCTAACCAAACCCAGACTGCCAGACAGCCCTCCTCCTCTATTGTTTTCCTGCTTTAGATTTGGTTTTCTTTTCATCCCTTCACTACAGGGAAAGAAAATATACCTTTACAAAAAAAAAAAAAAAAAAAAAAAAATCTGGAACTGAATATCTTCAGTGGGCCTGGGAATATTCCCCCACAATTTTACTTGTCAAAAAATAAAAAATCTATACTATATGGTTCAGACATAGTTACAACAGAGAAAGGAGTCATCCTTCCTGGTAATAGATGGCAAGGTTAAAAATGCATCTTGCAACCTCCTTATGAGACACAGAGGAAATGTTCAGCTGGACAAGGCAGTGCAGTTTTAAATAGATAACCTTCTTATATAGGCTGTCTAACAGATGTTGCACACTGCACTCAACTGAAAAAAAAAAAAAAAGCAGTTTTCCCCCTTTTTCTGAGCCGTAAAATGCTAGAATTCCATGGGACTTAACTTGTACTCAGTAGGACCCGAAAGCCACACAGGCAATAATAAAAAGTGAAATTTAATAGCAATGATATCATCCATATCAGAATTTATTCATCACTAGTCCCAACTGAAATGTAATGAAGAGATGGCATCATGCATTCATGGCATGTCTAAGCACCATCCCACTCTTCATGCACATCCACAAAGCCTGAGATGAATCTACTATTTGCCTTTAAATAGAACTTGAAATTATTTTTTACCAGATAGAGAAATGTCATTCTGAATCTGTGGTATTGAGTCGGAGCAATGATCTTCTATAAAAGCTACAAGTGTACACGCCAGGCACATTGGATATGTTCCCTGCATTACACATCAGGATACTAGCCTAGAGATCTTTGGGTTCTGGCACTGCACAGACAGGTAATGAGCTCCTTCTAAATCAAGCAGTATACTTTTTTCTTTGTTTATTTCTATATCCACTGCAGCATTTGCCTTAGGCTTCTATAATATGATTATAACTAGAAATGTATTGTAGCAAAGACCTCAAAATCTCTTTCTCAGCCCACCCTGAAACTAAGACAACTTCATCAAATGTCAGGGTTCTCCATGCACGGAACAGCAGGAGCGGAGGGCAATCAGTCAAGCACACAGGAGCATAAGCAGTACAGTGATTACTATAACTGAATCTAAGAAGACAAATGAAAACCATCTTTCTATACAAGTCATGCAACAATTTGTGTTTGATTATTAGAATTGATGCAACCAAAGAGAAAAACACTTTTTTGTATCCTGGCATCTCCGCCTTCTGGAAGACCTTAATTTCTCCCAGGCTTGCTTAATTCTTGTCAAGGATTTGTTGCACTTTCTTTAGCTTGTTTCTTGTACTTTCTCACCTTTTAAAGAGGTGGAAAGCCTCAAGTGGTTTGATTTGAATAAGCTTGTTAGTATAACAAACCACCAAAAAATAGATACTGATACAGCAATATCTGCTTGGATCCATATATTCTATTTCTAAGAATATATATATTCTTATATAACTCTGGACTTTTCTGAAGGCAGAACGAATAATGGGCCAGGATATCAGGACACTTTCTCTACGAAAAGGCTCTTTTATATTGGGATGACCTTTTTCTCACAGTAGCATAAACTCACTCCAAAGGAAGAAGTTGCACCTCTAATACTATCTGACTAGTACCTCTGCCAAATACTGGGGGGGAAAAAACTGCATAAAGAAAAATTTAAAGACCATGGATCCTAGTGTCATTTTGAAAATTTTTCATAGGTCTTTCTTGAAGACCAGAGTTGCAATAGCAGCTATGTGGAAAATGCTCTTACTTTACCAACTCAGGTCAATGTGGTTTTGATTAACTGCTAATTCATGACTGAATTCAATCTGCAACTGACAAGAAGCTTAGATATAGTAAGAACTTAGGAAAAAGAATCAGAAATAACAAAGACTTTAGTCAAAATCTATGTTTTAATTTGCTATATTTTCCTTTTCTAATCGACCACAAATTTGAGTTGTGGAGGTTAGCCAACAGAAACCAATCAATTGCTGTGGAATCAGGTTCTACTGAGATGCAGGCAAATGCTTCACTTCTCCAGCTCACACTGTCTCTATGACTCTAATAAAATCAATAAACAAGTCTGCAAAGGATGATGAATTAAGATGTACATAGACCCCCCCTGAGATTTTAGCTAGATTTTCCACAATAAATATGAACATTACTTTTACGCCTCTGCTTCATCCAGAGCCATTCTTCACATGCAGTAAATGTGTCCACACAGAAAGTAATGAGGTCTAGGAGATATACTGTAAATTCAAGACCGATCTTTCTTGGTAGAGACTTTATTGCGTAGTTAGACCATAGAATTAATTTCCATATTTTGAGTAATTTTAAGAAGCTTATCTTGAAGATCCCAACTTCTCAATGCATAGGGAAGCTTTTATTGCTGTACATAATAGTGTCTCAAAAGACTAGAAAATCAAAAGGAAGAAAACCTACACTCACTGTTTAAAGACAGGACACTCTTTAAACTGCTGAACACCATTCCTGTTCTTAAGGATTTTTGTTGTATGATCACAGGAAATATTGAATAAGCAGCATGGTCCTACAGAAGCAATTGTGCATATAGAAACTTCAAAATAAATTAAATCCTATTCTTACTAGGAAAATGATTAATTGTTTAAAAGTAAATTTTAAAGTTTTTTCATTTCTTAAGGAAAAGATACTTACTTGTGCAGGAAAGCAAGTTGATAATTAATTGTATGAATTATCACAGGCAAGTGCCCAAGTATATATTCACCCTGTCTTGCTCACTAGTACAGATGAAGCCTACTTATCTATAGGATACCACTGAATAACAAGGCTATTGAATGACAAAAACCTACTTTTTTTGTATTAGAATAAATTTTTAATAAAATGTAATTCTTCTGATGCCTGAAAATGTGTGTATTTATGTTTAGTCTTTGCAGAGATTACACTAAACTCTGAACAAAGGGGAAAACTGAAAAAACCAGCCACACGGGCAAAAACATTGAAAAACAGAAGCAACTGAAAGACATCCTATTCAAAAGCAATAATTAAATAGCCTTCATTTTTTGTTATTGCAGTATTTATCAGCCCAAATAAAACACTATTGACCTATGAAATTTAATAAGCTTTCCTAAATTCTAGCTGGTTTTGAGCAGAGCAGAATTAAGAGCTTCCGCAGAGCTGAGCAGGGCGTAATAGAGGGCAGCCAATACAACACACTGCATAAAGACTGGGGTGGGGCTGCTGAATCCTGGAGTCCCTGCAGAAGAGTTTTGTGTAACAGGCTGTGTTTGTGGCATTGCAAAACTTGTATCACATGCAGTAACTCTGAATGTGGAAAATGAAGACAAAAGCTTTTAGTTGTCAAGCAGAAGAGGAAGGATGGAAAAAAAGAAACAAAATCTACACAGATAAAAAGAAATTACATGCTGATACAAAAGGAAAAAACATAGCAATGACTTATTAACATATTTATTAAATGTTAGTAATTTTGGTCATTACTTCTGTGTCCACTGAAACAGGGAAAAAAAATAAAACCACCAAAAAAAGTGCTAAAAAGTAACAAAAGAACTAATATGCTGGACTAGACACAGACCAGAAGCATTCCACCCATCAGGAAAACTTCATTTTGGAATAACAAAATTGGGTAGAATTTATATATAGTAACAATGTCTCCTCATATGCACACAAACACATATGTGTCAGCAACTCAGCAACTATGAACACACTGATCAGCATGTGCAGATCACATGAAACACATCTGTATCCCAAATTATTCTACTCACGTGCAAAATTAACATGTACACCGTGTATGTATTTCCCCTTTATATATGTGTGCTTTTGTTATAAAAGGCAAGTTTATATATTTGCTGGGGAAAAAAAAATGTATTGCTATTTCAGTTTTGCAAGAGCAGCTTCAGTAGTGCCAACAACAGTCCTTAGTTGAGGCAGGCAGGTGGTAGCCTGTTCTTTAGTTTCAGCTGCATGAAATCTCCCCACTGTTTACTGTAATTTAAAATTTCTGCTAACTATGCTATTAAATATGTAAAAAATAAATTCAAATAATTGTATTCAACCCTTCTTCCTTAATTGCTCTGCAAGTCATTTAACGGAGAGCATGATTAACATGTATCCAATGGCAGACCAATCCCATAGATGCTAGTAATGTTTACCATATGAGTAATTCCAGAGAAACTACTACAATGACATACCTAAGTAGTATTTTCAGGTCTGACCCCTAAATTCATTATTCCCCAGTTCAGATAATCCCAATTGACCAGATATCTTCTGCTCTAAAAGAGGTCTTTTTTTTTCTGACTGTAGTCCAACCTCCCTCAGAAGCAGAAGGGTCAGGCGATCAAAACACATATATCAGCACTGAGATCTCTTTCATTTCACGTTCCTAAATTAACTCCAATTCAGAAACAAAATGAATAGCATCATCTAGTTTATTTATTTTGTTTTCTGCAATACGACACAGAAGACCTCAGTACCCACACCAAAGCTTCAATGGAAAAAAATTTACCCTAATTTTGATTTGAGATAAGCACTAAGCTGAGCCCATTTCACTCTATACTAATTCATACTTCCATCTTCAATTAATTATTAGCCACAAGATCAATTACCTGGATTTATATTACAAGGAATTTCAATCCTGAGGCAAGTAGCATAAGGCACAGATAGGAGAAGAGGCCAATGTGATATTAAAGGATACTGAATGGGCAGACATAGGTCACGAAATCGAGTTCATATACTTTATGAGGGATACAGTTCAGCCTGAAGCCTGCTTTTCATCTAATCTCAGAATTTCAGACCTTTCATTACGGCTGCAGTATTTATTTGTTTTCTTGTTTCTGGCAAGAGAGAGAATCACTAAGATTAAAGAAGATGAACAAAATATTAAAGAACAAACTGCTGAAGGGTGCAACATAGTGCACTTATTGTTTAAAGAAAGAAGCCAAGATTTGAGTTTATCAAGCCAATACCACAGACACTTCCATGAGCACAGATTTTGCAGGGAGGCCAAGGGGCTGCCACGCTCACACTGGAGAGAGAGCATTTTTCAAGTGTCTTGATGGGCTGCAGGAGGGAAGGAAAAGGGCAGACACAAATCCTGAACTGCTCCTGTTTTCCCCATTCACCACCGTAGCAGGAGCTATTTTCTGCTTCTAGGCAAGGATCTTATTTTCCTACACATCCTTTTGCTTTCTGTTGAATAAGCAGCTTGCTACTACCACCACACACATATTTAGAGAGAGTGGGAAATGGGCGTCTTCAGTTTTTAATACTGTTAGTTTCCCAATGCTTTTTTCTAAACTTTTTTCCTTAAACCTACTCAGGCAACATTATTAGATTTGGGGGTCAAAGCATTTTTCTAAAGGACACCAAGTACTGCAGAAGATTTATGTGGAGTTTTAGTAACAACAGCAGAACAAAATTAAGCAGCCAACCTTTGTCCAGACCAGCAAGCAGCCTCTGCCCTCGCAGCAGGCAGGGACTGAGCTCGGCTTCTCTCTGGCATTCATCAGGGCACTCCAGACGTCCTGCTTGGTTCCTGCTGCCATGATTCCCAGGGGATCACTGCCGCAGGGCTTCTGATGCATTGCCCATCTCAGCCTTCGCCGGCACAGACTGGGCCCCAGGCACTCCCTTCACGAAGCTGTGAGCAAGGGGATGCGTGCAGCCAGAGTGCCCTGTGGCAGGGAAGCCCTGGTTGCTTCCCACTCAGCCTGCAATCACAGTAGCTTTGCACCACTTCTGCCTCACAGCTCCCATTTTCTTGGGGAATCCAAGTGCAAATTTTCTATAGTGTGTCCTGGACTTCATTTCTTTCCCCCGCATCTCCAGCAGGTTTAGAAATAGCAAAACCCTGCAATATTGCTGCCCAAATGAGTTTTAGAATACATATCTATAAAAGACATGATCTGAAAAATACCTAATAAGAGTTTTCTGTGAAATGCAACTAATTTCAAACCATATGCTGGTATTAGACACTAGGGGCAACACTACACGAGTGCGCTGCGGCAAGCTCACCCTGGGAGCCAGCACAGGGACTCCATCTCAAGTGAGAATCAATTCCAAACCCCAGAGCAGCTTTGCAATTATCACAAATTATCATCACTGAAGCTAAAGAGCTCAGTCACCAGGCTGTGTAGCCACAGAAAAGCTTTTCCAGCTCCTGAGGAAGCCTGAGGATCTACTACAGGGCTGTGCTCTGAGATACAGAGAGGAAAGCCCCATTAGACCCCAGGTATCCCCATCACATTTGAACAACCTGATTGTGACTTCCAGGTCGTTTAGGTGCCTTTAAAACTGTCAGTCTAATTTCACATGAATGACTACTTATCCACAGTTGTTTATTATAGCCTGCATTAAAAAAAAAAAAATTTAGTGTCACTAGATATTTTTAATGTGTCCTCGACACTTAAGGAAAAGGCTGTACTGAATAGACTTTCTATTTTGATATTTTCTGCTATGGTTAACATCAGAAGGATGGCTTATTTTTGATGAATTTTCTCCAAAGGATTACCTCCCAGTAAGAATCCTTCTATGAAAGAGCTCAAATTGTGGGTGTGAATGAAAATGAAGGCTCTAAGATACCACTCATGCTCTGTTATATAACATTTTCTTGACTCTAATTTACCCTGTTTGCAAAGTTGCTATGTTTGGTATCTTACACAGCCTACACTCAGTTCCTCAGGCTCAATTCAGAACATCCACTACACGTAGCAATTAGTGTCATTTTATTATTATTATTATGAATGGCACAAAATCTAGTTTGCAGCAGGAAGCAAAGTAATTTCAGGGAGAAGGAACAGGGATTGGAGACAGGAAGCATCAACTTACTAGTATTTCTGAAGCCAGCCAGAGTTGCTGTTTTTTGCACTACCAGCACACACCAATCTTCTAATGTCTGTCCTTTCTACTAAAACACAACTTCTGAAAATGTTAGAAACAGCATTAAAACTAAGCATTAGAATACAGCATTAAGAGAGAGTCCAAAGTAAACCTCATTACCTTCCTATAGAGGTGGCCAAATAACTTTGCATATAGCTGCTTCATGGACGTGTTTTAGCTGTTGTATACTTGTACAACTACCATTGAGCCCTAAGGACTGCAAATATCCCTAGGCAGAATAGGTCCATAAGGTTTCCCTCTGTATTTGCCCTCACAGGTGATGCTGAGCAGCAGAGTAGGGCATTAATTACTGCAATCTGCTGACAGTTTAATTTAAGGAACAGTGACGTCATGATTTAAGGTCTTTACTTATGTTACTATCCTGATTACATCAGTTGCAATTTGCTACACTTTTTTTGCTCTTTGCAATTTGTTACACTTGGATAAAGCACCTCATAGCCTTAGTTTATGTGATATTATTTGTAGTTCTAAACAAAAACTAAACAACAAACAGACAAATAAAGCCTACAAAAATAGGAATAGCTTTTGCCTCAGCTTTCTCTCATGCCAGTATTGACTGGGGAAAACTCAAATTTTAAAAATCTCTTTGTCTGCTAACCTTACTTGTTATCAAAGTAACTGACTGCTTAAAAGTCTTTGACATACTTACTCCTGAAACATTTTAAAGGAAATATTTCTAACCTCCCTGCTTAGAGATGTTAAATTTCTGCCCACGGTGACAACAGGCATTCCTACCTCATGTCGTGAACTACATTGTAAACAACTCTGAGTCACACCATCCAGTACTTATTTTCGAATCGGAAGAGACTGCTGGTAACCAAAGGAGATTTCTCCCTCGTGCTCTCTCTGGCTGCTCAGGATGTTGCTGGGCAGTACACGATCTTTGGTAGAACACTCTCTTGACTGGTTTGGACTAAGCAGCATTCAGGTGCCATCTCTTTCTTTCCTACTTTCTTTATATGTGTTTTTTGACACAAACCATGTACGTATGACCCACTTGATAATGTGTACTTTGCAGGTCATGTTCCTAAATCGTGAAACTGGGGCAGTAGAGGTGCACGAGGGCCAGGTGCTGTGGGAGCTGCAAAGACAATGTGTCTGTGAAAGATGACAGAACTTCAGGTCCACAGAAGAAGTTTGAATCCCAGAGAGCCAGACCTGAAAAAAACCACAAAATGGGTAGGTCCGACTCAGCTCCTCTCTTGGGATTTGATCTCTTCCTCCTCATCGCCTCTCCAATTTCTCTTTGCTTCAATCCTCTCTGCTCCTGAGCTCATTACTATGTGCAATTTCAATGCCTAAATGGCTCCTTAGCTTAAAGAGTATGTCCCTTTCCCTCCACATTCTTCCCATTTATTTGTTCTCCTTTTCCTCATGGAGGTTTTCAATCCTTCAATCCCATTTTTTTTTCACCAAAAAAATCCCACCCCAGAACCAAAAACAGCAACAAAAAATAAACCTATTTCTCTGAGCCTAGCCAATCACCAGCAAAATCAGGCCAAGTTGTTCTACGCAAATAATGTCCAGCAAAGGAATATTTGCTGGGTAAGCAGGTATAAACATGACCTGATGATACAAAAACTGATGTCAGAAAAGCTAGCAAGATCCTTGAGCAGCCTTTGCTACCTAACACTGGTGCCAGGGCAACATGCAGGGCCCACAAGAGGTGATCATAAATCACACACCAGTACATGGATCAGACTCCTGGACTATCAGCTTTCTTCTCAGTCATCTGCTCAATGTTGCCTCTGTTCCTGCAACTCTCCCAAGCCAAAACAAGCATGGGGTGAGGGCAGGGCCTGTCCCTTTCAAAGTCATGTTAACAAAAATTATGCCCATCTGCTCAGAAGGTATGCTTTGGAGCATGATGTATAGAAGCAACAGTACTGGTTTTGTGCCAAAGCTTGGTCTCTATTCCCTCTGACTCACAAAATAAAATCATCCTTGTAAACATAAACTGTAATCTTATAAAACAAGCCTTTTAGCAGAGTCCTGAGACAGACCAATCTCTTGGAGAGCTAAACTTACCAAACAAGGAATGGCTTTTGGTGCCTGTCACAAGCTAGAAGCTCTTTCCTCTATGCAGCACTTCCCCTCTGATAGCAGTAACAGCAGACTGACAAGACAGGAACAACATGTCAGGCTGCAAGTTCTTTGGTTAACCCTACCCCTTGGGTTAAAACACTGGTATGGAAAATTTATATCAAGGAAAAAAATCCATCTCAGTCCATGTTTTTGTTCAAGTGGTATAGCTGAAGTGACAGAAGTACTCACAGACACTGTCCCTATGCAAAGACATTCTGCTGACACAGATCTGATGACACTGATAAAGCAGAGACAGGTTTGCAGCATAAGCAATGGCTTTATATTGGCAGAGTGACATTCAGAATACCACAATCTTATGTGTGTTGTGTATACCAGACTATATAAGACACAGGAAAAACATATTTTTTGCAAAACTTTTACTATCTAAGGCCTTAACCCTACAGTCTAATTTATTCATGCACACTGAAAATTCCCTTTAGTGATCATGTCAGTTTTCTTTTCTAACAGGGTGAACCAGTCCCAGATAATGTAGCAAAAGCAGATACTGTTAAGGCTAGCAGATTTTTGTGCTCACACCTGGGGCTTCATTTTTTAAGGACCTTGCCTTAAAAGCAAGAGCTTTCAGACATAGCAACCATTTGTTCAGTAACAGACTGTTTATGGTACTTGAGAATGTCACGCCATCACTGCAGAAAACTGTAAGGTGTTTCTCTCCAAGGAGTCAACAGTGTTTTTGGGAATAAAATGCTGGAGACAACACAACATCTCACTCCATCACATTGGAGATTTAGCAATCGCAGGGGTGGCAAGATCAAACAAAGCATCCAATTTAATTCCCCCATTCTTTTTCCCCGTATTCCAGGTACACTCCAGCTTCTAAGACATCTGTGAGGTTATGAATCAACGCAGATAATCCCATCCTTCACATGTATAGACACGTTCTCAGTAACAGAGTGGGAAATCAGTGCAAATGAATCCATTGATCCCTTTCACAATTCAGCCACAAATCAATTTAGTGTAAGATTTATGTGATGTTGAGAACAGCAGTTGTAGCTTGAGCAATGATATAATTAGGGATGTTCTAAGTGTTTGGGGGAAAATGAAAGAGTAGTGTTTCCCTTAAAAAACAGTAAAAAGGCACCAATAGAGCAATAATGTTTTTATTGTCTGCATAGTTCCAGTGACATAACAGTTTTAGCTGTAAATGGTCTTTAAGTTCCAGTAGTTTGCAATAAAACAAATCGTTACTGCGATGGTCCATGTCGTCACTAGGAACAGAGGAACTCTTTTTCTCATTAAAATCAGCCACAGGCAAACATCTCCTGCACATGCTGCCGTTTGAAATCTGTAACATTACAGAGGCCAAAAAGTAAAGCAAATTCAGTCTAACCATATTGTAGGAAGAGGGGATGCATCCAAAAAGAACATCTCTCCAAGTAACCATGCACACCCTACCATAAGCAGGAGGTGACACTCTGGCAAACAGATATGAGACAAAATGAAACTAAATTCTAGTACTTGTGTAGTGACCTCATGAGACACCACCATGAGTACTGAACCCAGCTCTGGAGTCCCCAGCACAGGAAGGACATCAACCTAGAGCAAGTCCAGAGGAGGGCCACAAAGATGATTAGAGGGATGAAGCATATCTCCCACAAGGAAAGTCTAAGAGAATTGGTGTTCAGCCTGGAATAGAGAAGGCTTTGGGCTGACATAATTGTGGACTTCAAGTACCAGGAGTGAGCCAACAAGAAAGACGGAGAAGAATTTTTACAAGAGCATGTAGTGATAGGACAAGTGGGTATGGCTTCAAAGTGAGAGTGGGTTTAGATTAGATATTAGGAAGAAATTCTTTACTGTGAGGGTGGTGGGGCACTTGGAACAGATGACCCAGAGAAGCTGTGGATATCCCATCCCTAGAAGTGTTCAAGGTCAGGTTGGATGGGCAACCTGGCCTAGTGGATGCTGTCCCTGTCCCTCAGTAGAGAGGTCGGAACTAGATGATCTTTAAGGTCCCTTCCAACCCAAACCATTCTATGATTCAATGATTTATCCATATACTTGCACTTGTCCTGCTGCTTAGCTATGTAAATAAGGAAAACTTCAGTTATCCTACACTCTTGGAAATTAATATATGAAAATACTTCCACTCTGGTACAAAGGCACATGGTTCCTGCTTCTTTCTGTTTGCTCCCTTAGTAATTCAAATCCCACATTTCCTTTGACTAGATCAGAATTTTTCAAAGTTCCATAAATCAGGACACACAGAGCACATCAACCTTTACACTCACAAGTACATGCCATCCCCATCACCTCTCCAAAGCCAGCATAAAATGAGTGGGATTCACCTTCCACACCTTCCACATCACTGATGTATTCCAGGGGTTTTGTCGCTTGTTGTACTTGCAGTCAAAGGGTTGTGTTTATGGAGTGTTAGAAAACAGATCCAGACATTGTGTTACCCTGGCAAAATATTTCCTAGAGAAAGAAGGCACTTCCACTCAGTCATTTCTGCACAGGCATTTCAAAAGGCTTCATACAAATTGGAAGGGTCAAGGTATCCCAGGGGTATCAAACATTTCATTCAGGACCTTGGGTATTTTCAGCCAAATTTTACCATCAGCTTTAAGCTCTTCTCTGCTATACTTAGCACTCTTTATATTTTAAATATCAATTGGCCACAGCTGGTAAGAAATCAATTATTTTAACATTGTTTAAATCTGGTTTTTTTGGTTTTTTAGTGGGTTTTTCCAGACCTTTTTGAGGCCTGTGTCTTTATTATAGGAATGTAAAAATGGATAAGATATTTAAATAATTGGCCTTTCTAAGTTGTCACATAAGAATGCCAGAAAAAACATTGTGGGTTTTTTTCTGTGCAAGACAAGCTTTAGTTTTAGGTGTTATTTTTATCTAGTAGGTAAGGCCTGCTGTTGTTAGATAGCTTAGCAGCTCACAGATAGCTAAAGATTGTATTTGACTTGTCAGAAACATGATGAAAAGGAGGCAAGAGCTCTTTGAAGTCTTATCTCTTTTTAAATCATGTGGCTCTTATCCCCAAGCTTCATAGTGCACAAACATATTTGTAAATTACATTCGTCAGCAGTTTTGTGTTATACTCAAAATAACATATAGTAGTTAACATCACAATAGTAATGTAAGATTATATATTATCAGTGATATTAAATGTGAACTCTGCAAACATTCTGGAAAGCAGCTTGACTGTCTTGTCATACAAGAATACCTGATGCAAAGACAGGCCTATTCCCTTGCTTACTACCATATGGCAAATCACTTTAACATGAAAATGAAGCTTCTTTAGGGGAAGCTTGTAATCATATTTACAGTGAAGTAAACCATTAAGTGTTTAGTTCTATCTTACATTACAAAATCTTTTAGCTAGGTCTCTCCAAAAACATAAGAAGTTTATTTTATAATGACTTAGCTGAAAAAAATCCATGTCATTAATAGCAAATAATAAAAGAGTTTACATACATGAAAATCCAGAAAATGGAACGACAGACTGTATGTCAAAACAACCAGCATTTCTTTTCATTAAATCTTTGAAATCCCTAGTATCTCCCTGATTATAGTCATAAATGATACTTAGAGCAAAATGTACCACAGGAAACACCTGAGATACTTTGACCTTGTTTTGCAATACACCTTTCCTCTTTGCTTTTCTGGCCAACATTATGTTTTCAAGATCATCTAAATTTTTTTTTATATTTTGAAAAATAGCACTCTCCTGTCTATAGTTTGAAAGCTCAATTATTTCCTGAGAAGAACAAAAAAATAAATGTAGGAGCTAAATCTGAATAGCTTTCAGCAGGCTGTGTGCCAGATTTCAAGGCAGTAGAACAGCTACATTTATAGACTCATCCTCCCTTAAAGTGTACGAAGTTCACAAAAATAGAAAAATTACATCATATTCTGCTGCATCATTCTCTCACTGTTTTCTGCGTTTTCATATTCCCATGTCTATGAAAAATGGCATATGGAATATGAAAACAAATTCATCTATTCAGCATGAATCTTGTCAGGTTAAATACATACCTTTTTCTGCCAGAATTAGGGAAATAAGTCTTATAATTAGCAATAGCAAGTAAAAAGAAAACTGACAGAACTTATTTTTGTCTTGATGCAACCTTCCAGTAGCATCTGTAGTACAATATTCCATCTGTTTATGCCTGGGAGAGTTTCACATTACCTTTGCCCATTTTCTGGTGTCCTTTGGATAACATTTGAAATGCTGTAACTTCCTCATCAATCTCCATACAAGCCAAAGAGTTCCTACTAGAAACATATGATTTAGGGAGAGCTTTTAAAACTCTTATCCAGAACTGCAATATCCATGCTTATTTGCCAAACAAGCAAGATGCACCCAGCTTAAAAAAATTCCAGTCTAGCTTGAAGATAAGATTTAATGCCCAAGTTGTCCATGAATTATCACTCAGAGTAGTGGGGAATCCTGTCCAGAGCCATCACTGCTTCCTCACCACTAGTTTTCACATGCAGCCCCCATGCCCCAGAGTGGCACAAATGCTCCCTTGAGCTGGAGTCAGTGTCCTCAGGTCTGCAAGCCAGCCAGCCCCAACCCCATACAGCCCCAGCCCGGGGTGTGTGTCAGGATAACCCAAAAAGGGAAAGGAGCTGCAGCAGTGGTGGAGCAGGTGCTCCCTGAGGAAGCCTTTACTCTAGGGAGGATTGTAGATAGCTGCTCCATTTCCCATTCAGCCCCTGGCAGTAGCAAGAGAGGTTGGAGGCAATCAAATACCTCCTTATGAGGTGCAGTGGCTTCAGCGGTAATATCACAGCATTAAAGACATTATTGGACATTTTCACACATATTTTTAATTTTCAGAGTGTTTCAACAACTGGAATCATGAAGTTAATACACTGAAAGAAGTTACATGGGCATAACTTGTGCAATTGTAAATTTTACTCTACTGTCAGTCTTGCTTAGGGTTTTTTAATAAAACACAGCTCTGTTTGGCTGATGTGCACTGCATTAATTTTTCAAAAGATAATATTTAGACTACATTGTCTCGTAAAAACCATTCACTAAAACTTAAGCAAAGTGTTTTTAAAAGTATTATTTTACTCACAGTTTCATACTCTTATCAGAGATGATCACAAATCTGTATATTGTACCTGAATCTCTGGCAGAAAGTTGAGAAAAAAACCTCATGTAACAAACTATCACTAGGCGAATAATGCAAATGGCTCAGACATACGGACACCCACATAGGGATCCATGCTGGTTGAATTTTATTCCTATATATTTACATTTTTGGAAGAAGAATCTAGAACAGAGAACAGAGTTTACCTTCCCACTAAAACCAGTAGTAGCTGTAACATTGTTAACAGATTGAAATCTGAGCAGCCTCTCAGATCTGACTGGGGTTTTATTCCCTCATGAAGCGCTACACAAAGGAATAATCTCTACCAAAAAGGGCAAAATGAAGTACAGGAGGAAAAGGCAATCCTATATGAAAAAATGCTAGGCTAGAATACTCTCAACTACACCTTGTTAGTGTTTCAAATAAACCATTATTCATGCCTTCATCTGTATGTTGTATTTAATTGGACTTTCCTCCTGGTGTTCTTCCTGCCATGTGCTCTCTTTCCCAGGACTATGAATGATTCAGATAATACTCCCAAAACCACCAGTTTTCTCTGCTCTTCTCTCCTCAGTGGAGCATTATCTGGTCTGTCCAGACTACAACAAACATGTACTATGCTTTTTCCTCTCTTTGTAGCCAGGGTCCAGACTCTCAAACCCAGCTCCCATTGGACTGGGGAGAATGTAGCACTGCCTGGGTGCACAGTGCCATTACCCAGGATTTGCCTTCTCCTGATCTTTCACATCAAGAGGTCTTGCACAGGGAAATATAACTCAGCATAGTTCCTAGGTCTACCATATCAACAACTTTGACTCTTGACATGTGTATGAACAATTTTGTCGAAGACTCTAAGGCAGTTTTCCCTGGAAGCCAGACTTATTTCTTCATGACTGAATTATGCTTTTAGATTCATATTAATCTTAATTATGAGTTGCCTAATCTCACTCTCACTCATATGTGTATAACTATGGTTTTAACAAATTGCTTGCTAACATTCTTTTAAATTTGTATCAGAGGAGAATGATGTGAGTTATACCTTTCACAGAAATGTGTAAAAGCCACATGAGGTATGTTGCCACTTTATAAAGTCTGGAGCATTTATTGATGCCTTATTTTACTCTACATTAAAAAACATATAATTTTGTGGCTTTAGCTTCAAACTCGGTGTACAGCTAACATTACATCATGCTTTTCTTTTCTAAACTTAATAGCCTTTTAGCCAAAGAAGTGTTGTCCATTCATTTAATGCGATGGTACATCTCTTATGGTATGAGTGCTCGGGTGACACTGCTGTCAGGACTGGTACTTTTCCAGTGCTGCTCTTGGGACCAGACATCTGGATCCTTTTCTTCATTTTTGATAGCTCATAGCCCAGAAAAATTTCTCACTGTGACATAAAAATAGGATAAATACCTGTATTAGCACAAGAGTAGTAGGAAACAACACAAAGACTAGACCAAAAGGTATGTGATACTTTAATTTTACCTCTGCAGGTGGTAGCAAAATCCTGAAAGGACAGCAGAGTAGGTTTTTTCAACAAAGTTCCCTAGAACTGTCAATGCAAAACAAAACAGAGCTATCCCAGTGATTCAAATGCATCCAAAATATCAGTAAATTCAAAGCACTTTCAAGAAACCTAACCCTTATTCTGCATTTGCACTCTTGCTTCCATGAAGAAATTACCTGAATTTAGCACTGAGTTTAGCTGACTCTAATGCAAATGTCCACAACACATGTGGCACTTGAGTCCTACCAAGAATTGAGTCCTGCTGTATTACCACAGCAACACAACACTGCACATGGTGTTCCCATTTCTGAGGGTAGATACCAGGAACCTGAGTGAGCCACACAGGAATTGTTTTTCTATTGAATCATGAGATTGCTTCTCTGCCTTTTTGTGGCCCTGTGTGGGTGTGTTTCTAGCCTGCTAACACAACAAATTAAAACATTTCTGATTGCACATGCTTTTCTTCTCTGTTGTGGCCGCTGTTATGTATAACCTGTTAACTTTTCTATTAATAAAAGATGGCTCAAATAGAAATACAAAACAAAACCTGTCAGAGAAGAAGTTCCCTGTGCCCATAGCTCAGTAATAAGAGGACTGATCAAGACCATTATGCAGGATGGATGAAAAGGCAAAGCAGAAGATACAGAATGAGGTCACTTCAGTTTCTCTGAGGTGGTCCAGCAATTCACTGTTGCTTCTTAGACATGAACTAGGAAGTGTCAAAGAGGCGAGGGATGAGAAAGAAAGAGAGGTGGCTCTTCATAAACTAAGTGTAATCAGAGTCAGTAACTTCTTGTCACTGGTTGTTGTAAATGTTAAGAATTTCCATTGATCAAGAGGAGAACCATGTCCAGGATCATGGAGAAGGAAACCTACTGAAGGTTATTGACTGCAGAGTGACTGCCTCAAATTTCTTATATGTTTGCTGCCACAGGCACTGTATTTAGGCCAATAGGCCATACTCTGACCCACTGCAGCCCTCTTCACACACTTGTATACGATTAGGTTTTAAAGAGGACGGCTTACAAGTAATGTTTTTTATTATGCCTTCTAAGATCTAGGGTATGTGACATTATAATGGTACCTGAAACCCATTTTTCACTGGTTGGGCTCATAAGTCTTCTCAGTTCCTGGCTAGCGCATGGAGAATTAGGATACCATTTTCTGGTAGGTAACAGGAATTGCATGTCTAATCTCCATGTATACTGAAATGAAAATGTACTTCTTAGTGTTTGCACATACAGACATCCTGCCAAGTACATCAGCAGTTGCTTGAGTCACAGCATCTGCTGAGTTTCTGAATCATGCTCTTAACCTTGAATGTAGTAAGACATTGGAAACAGCTCCTGATATGTGTTTCAGCTATTATGTATTTACATACCACAGGGAGTGTGAAATATGCAACAGTCCTAAGTGTCTCATTAAAAGAATCATATTCCTCTTCCCATCCAAAATACCTGGACCAGGGCTGGAAAGAGGCTGGTGCATTCACTGGTCCCCCAGTGCAAAGGTAGTTTAAAAAAACCAGAGTATTCACATTTTCTTTCCCCACGAAACCCACACCAGTATACATTTTTGGTTTATTCATTAAAATATTTCAAACATTTACCTAATGTAATTCATCTAGTGCTTTTTGTACACTGCAATATTAGCTGTGATAGGCAGGGCTGCTATGCAGAAGGACCTCAGGGGGCTGAAGGGGTGGGCTGACAGCAACATTGGGAAGTACAACAAAGGCCAATGCAACATCCTGCCCTGTGGAAACAATCAGGCCATGCAATAGTAGAGAGTGGGGAGCAGTTGGCTGAAGAGCGACTTCACAGAAAAGGACACGCAGGTCTCATGGAACATAGGCTAAACATGTCAGCACCATGCATTTGTCCAAGTAGATATTAAGAGATTTTTACATCATAACGTTGGTCAAATTCAGGTTCTTGTTGCCTGCAAAAGCTGTGGAAGCTCTGTCCTTAAATTTATTCAAAACACAGAGCACCTGCTCTAAACTGACTATGCTTTGAGTGGGACAAGTTGGTGTCCACACAGTTGATATCCAGAGGTGATTTTCTACCTGAATGAAGGGGTTATTCAGTTATTACTCCCCAATGACAACACATTTTAATACCTTCTAAATAATTTCACATTTAGGAAAAGAGAGTTGTGTTCCCTCCTTCCACTGCAAGCCCACTAAATCACTATTAAAAATTTTAAAAATCCTCTTAAAACTAAACTGTCTAAAATTATAAACCAGATGTATGTATTCAGACCTCTGTGTTGTTAATCAAGGTCTGGAACAAACAGAACAGACTTTCACTGCTAACTCCAGCAGCAGCCAATAGCAGATGTTCAGGGAAATATCAAGCACTCAGTCTTGTACTTAACATTGGATCAAGCAAGTGGCTGGAACGAGCCCCCTGCCATCGCTGGACCTTTGTACAGGAGTGGCTCAAAGCTTAAGAAACAATTACATAAAAATGAAGTGAAATCTTCAGGAGCAGCTAGCTCATTAAAATCAGATAAGACACTGGGGGGACTGGTTTCTGGAAGGACCAGACAATCATCTTTGAATTTCATCTTCCAGGAGGCATATCTCAAAGGTTTTTTTAAAAAAATAAGTGAAGCAGAATAACTGTTCTGCTAAACACGTTCTTTACATCTATCAACCAGTCCTTAGAACTGATTGCTAGATGCTAAGAAGGTGTTTAGCAGAACAGTTATTCTGAGCCAAAAGTCACATCTGGATCGCTGCACACAAAAAGGCAACCAACAGGCAATATTTTCTTTATCCTTTTTAGTTATTTTTTAATGTACTTTCTCTTATAGCTCCTAAAAATTTTCATGTCAAAGTGTTCAATTGCACAGCAGGCAAAAAAGTATCTTTTTCTTGCTCCAGTGTGAGAAGTTTTGGCTGAGGATTTTGTAGTGGGCTCTGTTTTGTACTCTGATGGCACAATATATGCAAAGAACTACGTGATAACTTTCAGCTCTCTCTGTGTCTCTTGCTCCTTTCACAACAGTGTCACGCACTCTCTCTCACCCACCATATTTCTAAAGACACATCTGAGTTCATGGGTTGAATAAGTATTTTAGTCTGTATCTCACCCAGCCTAAATGAACAGAAAAGGCTCATGGGAATGGAAAGCCCGATCAGAAATATTGCTAGCTGGTATCGTTGGGAAAGAACATGCTGCTATCTGCAACAACAGGTGTAAGGGGAAGCCACAGAAAACTCATTTTGCACTCCAGCTGACTGCCTGAGGCATACCAGAATTGAACATGTGAATTCCCTATGAATAAAATATATTCATAAGTGTTATTTTGTTCTGAGAGTTGTCACTTCCTACCCAATGGGGTGAATACAAATACTTGAGTTGTGGACAACAGCATAACCCGTAGCAAGTCAATAACTTTTAACACAGAAGGCATCTTCCTTTTTAAATGTTTGACCTCTGTACTTTGAGAATTCACATTATCTTTTAAAGTGTAAAAAGCATTGGAGCACACAAAAATCTGACTACACAAAAGCTATGCAAGAGCATTAGATTTAGATATAGTCTTTTCAGGATTATAGACACCCTCTGGCTTAATCCCTGTGTCAAAAAGGAAGATTTGTGAATTAGTGTGTCATTAAGATGTAAGTAAGTCTGTAGCCCCTAGCAAAAAACAGACACAGTTGAACCATGCATGTGCTTTCAGACCTTTCTATACATTGAAGACTTTAGCCTGCAGAATGTCATCCCAATAATATTGCACTGGTTATTCAGCCACTACTCAGCATTCCTGGTTTTACACCACCAGAGAGAAAGTAAAAATTTTGCATGCAGCTCTCTGTGTTCAGCTTTTTTTTTTTTTTTTTGCCGTATTATGGTCTCTTGTTTTAATGTAAAAAGGACTATGCAATAATTCCATTTACCCATGTTCCCATTTTACAGACTCCTTCAGGAGCTGGTTCATTCAAATAAAAATTTGAGTCTGATCTTCCCATAATTGTGTTATGTTTGAACTATTTTCAAGAGGTTTGCTTCCTTTATGTGCTATGAATAATTCCAGTGTTCAGAGACTTTGCAGCTGTTGAAGCTGCAGCCCATCTTTGAGTAGCTTTGCCAAAATTTAGATACACACTTATGCATGTGTGTGCATAAACACATACACAAACTCTTGACAAGTAGAGTGGTAAAATATGGAAGATCTAATCAATATGTAAAACTATTCCTAGGAAAATAAATGCTTTGTCATGTTTGGCATGCCAAGTTAACAAATTTGGAATTTTAAAGAAGTAATAACTCCAACAGAAAAAAAAAAATCTGAGCACTTAAAGGTTAGCTCTGCTGGACTGGTTTCTACCAGACTTCTTGTCTACCAGCATCCTCCTTTCTGGTGCCTGCAAAACTAACTTGAACTAATGCTTCCCCCACTAGTAATAGAGGCCACAGATAAACCCCATTTTTGTGGGCAAAGTAGCAGAATGGGAAAGGCAGAAGCAAGCATGATTTCTGAAGAAGAGTTCAGATGTAGAGGCAATAAATAGCAAAAAGCCCCAGTCTCTAAGTCAAGCACTTCTGACTGGACTTTACTTCCTCTATGAGAGTTTACTGCAGATCATCCCCACATTTCTCCTTTTCAGTAATTTTCAACATAATGTTTTTGTTTCTAGTCTGTTCCTTACTATTCTTACTTGGAAATGGCTTTTCATTCCTGCTATGTCCCCAGCTACCTTCCTGTCATCTGCACATAAATAATGCAACCAAACAGGGATGTAAAGCCTGACTAAATTTAATTTAAAATAACGAAGACTACAAACTCAGAAAGCTGAAATCAGAAAACCTGCTCAAAAGGAAAGTTCTGCAATGGAATTCCAATGTAACTTCTATTCCCTCTTATATTTGTCAGGGACTAAGTCTGGGTACAGAGTGATGCTTCACGAACCTCTGACTGCAGAACAAGTTCTCCCCAGCTCACAGTAGCTTAATGATCCATATGGGCAAAATATTTGCAACTGTCTAATAAAATACTAATCCATTGATGCTGATGCTGTGCTATCATTGTAAAACGACCAGCTGGGGAGAAACTGGAGTGTTTCACCAACTATTATTGGAAGCCTCAGCAGAGGAATGACTTAGTTTGTGAGCTACAAGTTGAATCTGCAATCCTGATTTCTCTGTAATTAAGGAAGAAGCAAATAACTTGTAACTATTGTTTGCTACCACGTGCCATTTGGAGCCTCATTAATATTTATTATTCAGAAACAGATTTCACTACTTGCATTTTAACTGAAATTTATATTGATGGGAAATGACCAATCACTCCCTTGCCATACACAGTAGATGGGTTTTTCAAAAGAATGTTGGAGAATAAACAGAATAAAAATATCCTTTTATTATGTGACCTCACTGTGTTTTTCCAGACAAAAGCTCCTTCTCCTCAAGTCTATATGGTGTCCAGCACAAAAAAATTCAAAACCTGGTTGAAGCCTTTGTGTGCTCAAGCAGTGTTAATAGGAAACTACAATAATAGTCAGTAAAATGAGAAAATTAAGTTCCACATGATTCACTCTTTGAAAGGAAATTGGTGCCTTTAACTTTCATAAAGGAGAATTATTCAGTGTACGAATCAATCTCTAGCCAGGGGGAAAGAAACAGTAACTCATCAGAGAATCCTCACACTCAGGCTAAAAACTCATGAGTTTCTGAAATGGAGCTCCTTAAACACAGGTTGCTTTGCCTGCACAGGGAAAGCAAGTCATTTAAATGCCCCACTCTCATGCCACCATCTGTCACGAGGCCAGTAAAGAAGTGTCCAACTAAATTATACTAACAATTTCTGAATAATCTGTAGCAGATGCATGCTCTGTGGAGTTGCTGAAGACATAAATCATGTGCAAAATCCTGCTCCTCTTACTTTCATAAATAGCTCTGGTTTAGGACAAAAGTGTTTTTTACTTTCTCCTGATGCCTTGGACAATGCAAATTTATTCTGTTCTGTTGCTTTACACAAGCTTGCACATATTTGCATTCTGCACAATTTTTACAACCACGTAAGGTGTGGTAGCTAATACACAAGACATGAGGTTTGGTTTTGTTTTTATCTCTTAGGAGGCCACAGCTAGTTCGCTTTCATAGGTCACTGCCTTTGAATTCCAGAAGTGTTCTGCACAGTGACTGCAGCTATTACAATAACACCTAGTGAAGAAAGTAAGATCTGAGCTGTTATAACAAGCAGCAAAATACAAGGTGCCTTGAAAACTAAGCATATTAAATATGCAGACCATAGAGGCTGCTCACCCAACCATTTTAACAGCGTGACAACAGGGAACAAGATTATTATAGTATCATTCTGGTACACAGTGTTATCTTCAATTGCACTTTTCTGACCCAGATATTTTCAGTGTGCCTCTTAATGGGGAAAGCTCATGGAAACAACCAGAAGAGGTCCTCGTTCATACAGTGATGTCACGTTAATTTTTGTGCTTTTCAAATTCAGATGCAGCTGTCCTGACAGACAGCTTCTCAGGAGTTCAGGAGAGGGAGGTAGAGCAAAACAGCCCATTTCCATATCAGGGGATATTCAGGAACTTTGAAAACCTTCCTGACAGGTAGTACTTGATAGGAAAAGATTGTATGGATGAGTAGAATTGGTCCACTACAGGGAACTGTTTTAATTGCTTCTTATTCTTGAACACTGAAGACTGCAGAGCCCTGAAGATCTTTTGCCACAAGAGGTTGCTTCTCGTTTCCTTGCCACATTCACACAGCACCGTTAGCGAGAGGGAGAGCCCAAAAAGGAAAGGCCAGAGATACCACTCAGGAAGAGCAAACACAAAGAAATTCACCCAGAGCAAAGCATCCTTGGCTCTGTGCAGCAAATGGGCTCTGAAGTTGTAATTGCTACAAAGAGCTTCAAGTCAGTGTGGATAAGGGATGGGGGATAAAAATCAAACTTGGTGTTCTGGAGGGTGCACATTTTGCAAGCTGAGGGTAATTCCACCTATTCCATCTTGAAAAGCAGATAGTAGACACTCACAACAGTAAGAAAAGGGCAACAAACATTATGAGAGACATGGAGAAAAGAGTTTGTGTGAAGAGAGACGAAAATAATAGTCATTAATTTAGAAAGCAACCCAGATTGGCAAAATCTACATATGAAAAATAGTGAGAAATTATTCCTTATTTGTACCTCCTACCAGGATTAAAATTTTAAAAAATAAGAAAAAAAAGGAAAATTCACTTATTGTTAATTATTCTTTTAAACACGCTGCGTGTCAATCAGGTTTGGAACATAATAGTGCCACATTGAGGCCAAACTAATAAAAGAGTGCTGAAAGACTTGTGGAAAATACATCCTTCAGGCTGTTTGATAATTACAATTTGAAACCAGTTCAAGCAGACCCTGACAGCTGTTTGCTGGAGCCTGAAAGGGACACAGTATTGCACCCATATCTTCAACTCCTTGCCAAAGAGCCTCACCAAAGTGTAGGATACAAGGCTAGACAAGTCTTTAGTCTGACCTCATGCTATGGTTTCTTGTCTACATAGAGCAATCCCCCCTTATCTGTTGACAGAATAGGTAAATAGCTATAAATTTGGTAGAAGCTGAATGGAGAATCTCTGTCAGGTCCCATTACCTACAAAATAGTAAATAAAAAGAAAGAAAATAAACAGAGCATGAAGTACTGGGGTGGGTGAGGGAGAGGGAAAGGACAATAAAGCTGTAACTTTTTTGGAAGATATTTTAGGTACTGATTTTGTTCAGCAAGTCTGAGGCCTTGCAACCTTCTGCAAATGAAATCTGACAGCAAGAGAAAAAAAACAGTGGCATTCTTCAGGATTTTCTATGGATTTTTTAGCATCCATACTTATTTGCACTAATGACTAGCTGATTATTCATACTGCTTCAAATCATAGTAAGAGAAAGAGTTCCATTATGATTTGAAAGGAAGAGTACTTATCCATTCACACTGCATCAGGAGGGGGGAGGTCTGACTTCAAGCTTATTTCACAACATTCCTGGTGTTAATTAATAACATCTGAGCCCCCAAATAATGATCCATGCTGCCAGACACTTGCATCTGTTTATAAACATAACTGCTAGAATATATTCATGTATTGCACAGGGATATACTGTCTGAATACATTGTGTACTTCAAAAACTAAGGAAAACATAGTAAAAAAAAAGCTGAAAAGAAGCTGAAGCTGACAAAATCTTCACTTTTAGGTGCATCAATCCAACAGATCATCAGCTGGGACAGACAAACCTTTTTAAGGGTAACCTGAGACTTGTAAGTGCCCTAGGTTTGATATGTTTTGTAGTATCTAAATATATAAATCATTAATACTTTTCTGGTGATTATTTTCTTAGATCCATTTTATAATCCACTCTGGCTTTCTGCCTTTAAGGAAAATATCTTAGTCCAAACCTTACCTATTTCAATTAGCCGGTTATCTGTTTTTTCAAGTGCTTACCCTATTTTTGCTTCAGTATATTTAGATGGAATCACTGAAATAAGGATTTTTACCTATTCTTTGGCTCATGTTGAGTTTTTAATTGTTACAAGGAATTTTTCTCATCACTGTAAAGAAATTCAAGTTTCTTATTTTCCACATCTAATTCTCTGCACAATTCTTCACAAGACTCACTTATTTCTTACCCCTAGCCTGCCAGGAGATAGCAGACTCACAAAAGACTTTTCTCATGAGTCACCTGCTACTTTCTTGCCAAAGTCCTATATGAAAATTGAGGGCAATTTCCTGCAGAGCTCCCCTGACAGGTGGGCTCATTTGAAACTTGAACTGTTAATTATTTCTTTCCATCAGCCACTCAACTGCTTATTCATTTCAGTTTCTGCAAATACTTATAAGTGTTCAAGTGGGAGCATAAAGGGATTCTGTTCCTTATAAGAACTTATGAGAACTAAAAACATCTCCCCTCAGGTTGGCAGGAAGATTTGGTAATAGCTGAGACCTACCACTACTTTTCTGAAATTCTCTAAAGCCATTTTTACAGACAAAAGCTGGTTTGAAATCAAGGAAAACAAAACAAAAAAACCCCAACAAAATCAACCAACCAACCAACCAAAACAACAACAATCCCTGCCTAGTCAACAAAGACGTTAATAAAATGCATGTAATATTTAAAGTTCAGAAGATCTAAAAAAAATCCGGTCGATGAAATAAGTATCAAAATTTCTTTAAAATTAATTCCTTTACAGTCAAGAAAATTCTAAAATTAAGACTATCTGAGTAACAGAAATTAATTCCTGAAAGTATTCTATATATAATAATAGAATAATAGCATGAAGAGGGGAACAAGGAACTTGTGGAGATTTCTTTCAGGCTGGCAAACTCAAGCTGCACATTGCTTAAATGTTACAATTCATGTTGTGCATTACATAAATGAACAAACAAGCAGTGATCTTGCTCTACCTTCTTCCTTACCAGCTGCGTGCTCTTGTATTATTTTTGCTATCCTGTAGATCAGTTTTTAAGTAGCTGTTCACCTGTAAGTTTTGGTGAAGTGAAAGTCCATAGACAGATGGGCTCATACTCCTTACACTTAAGTGAGAAAGTGTGTGAAAAAAAGTTTTGAGTTTAGTCAAAGCTGGAGAAAAGGCTCAGTGTGTAACCATGCAGATAATTTTACCTGTGCAACAAAAAGCAGGCATCAGTGGGGCAAGGAAGACTTGCACTCTGAAAGAACAAGAAAATTACTTCCATACAAGCAAGAGTGCATAAGCATTGGACAAATTACTGTCCCAGCTTTATATTTCAAATTACAATAAAGAAAATAGGGGGGAAAGGATCTGAACATCACTGTCATAGTCTGATGTCTTTGCAAATGCCTCTGGAATTGTAATTTTAAAACACAAAGATGAATTTAAATCTCGTTGTGTTGTATTCTGTATATATTTGTTCAAATAAAACAAAGAAGGATGGAAAATTCAACTAACCACTGTAAAAAAATTTACTCATCATCTGTAAGAGCTTTGAAATCTCATTTTGACAAGACAGTTATTCTGTGCAAACAAACAGCATGTTGTAAAAAGAAGGAAAGCAAGGAAATGCAAAAGCTGTGTAACAGCATTTCCCTTTGGTACTGGATGTTTTTTGCTGTCAGTTTAGATTTATTCACATTTTTCTAAATCCACTGTTTACAGTGAGAAAGTACACTGGCCATATTAAGACAAAAGTGCTGCGCACATTGGTGTGTGCTCAGGTACTACAAGAATGTTTCATTGAAACTAATATGGTTCTTATTTGCATTCAGAAAGAGCAGCTGCTTCTCATGCGTATTGAGACTTTTAATTCTGATAATATTACATTTCGACTCTACAAATATGTGTCTTAGTCTTAATGCAAAATTAGCTACCAAAAATATTTGAATTATGAGACACTACTTATACAACAGAAACTATATTTAAAGAGTGAATGTGGTTGGGTGCATTATTTTAGCTAATATGTTTCTTGCTGGTGTTGGTACTGAATTACTCAATACAATTCATTTAGGGTTTTTTAAGACACACATTGAAGAAGCGTGTCCTAATGACTGCCATGGTAGCTTTGGTAGACCAGGTATGGTATAAAAAGGGCAGTCAGTGTTCCACATTACTTTGGAAGGCCATCCTTATTCTTCCAAACGAAAGAAAGTCACAGTTTTCATGTCAGGCAAAGGCTGCCCTGGTGTCTAGGATCACATCATCCACTTTCCATACCACACCACTGCACAAAAAGATTTCTGAACTATGATAGCTTGCAGCATACTGGTTTCTTTAACATGGAGGTAACACAGATTTAAGTCTTGACCAGGTCTGGGTGGGTTTTTACCAAAGATTGCTAAAATCGATTAGGATCAAAATTGGAAAGACATATGGTATGGGAAAAAAAACCACCTCGAATGCTTCAATAGTGGCTTAAATTTGGGCCCTCAGGATCACAGATTATATTAATCCCCAGGAAAGGATCCTCTTTAAACTGTCCTCAGAAGCTGTTAGTCACCCTGTTCTTAAATGCCTCTGCTAATAAATATTCCAGAGCCCCCCTCAGCAAATCTACTCCTGTACCTCATTGTACTTTCTAACACACAACACTTCCCCGCATCTAAAGGTTTTCAAGGCCTCAGACCTCTCACATTACTCCTGTCTGGGTTCTCTGCCACTTGTCCAGACCTTGCCTCAAGTGCATCACCCCAACTTAGGTGACATAAAGTCTGAGTTAAAACATTGTCAAAAGTTAAAGCATTTGAACTACATAAGATTAATTTCTCTGCCCATCAGTATAACATCTATTATATTGTTGTAGAGGTTTCCCAATGCTATATGGCATTGCAGGGAGCCACAAAGACTATGGGGAGCAGATTTTACAAACCTCTGTCAAAAACAAGCAAGGCAACAGACACTACCCCAGTTAGAGGAAGAAGGTCACATTACATACAAGTCCTTCCACCCCCTTTTCCCCTAACCACATTCCAGATGCTGAAGATCTGCTGTTAATTACACTCCTGCCACTTAAAGTTCTTCTATTCTCCCCTCATTTCCTTCATAGTTAATATGAGTATCCCCTATTCCATTGCTCACACCACAGATGGAAATACTGCCATGACCAGCCCCTGGTGAACCCCACAAGACCAGTTCTTACAATTTGATCATAAGCTGCTGGCAACTACTGTGACTGTGTTTTTCCCAAACAGTCACACATTTGCTTAGTAGTGGATGCCTTTAGGATGTGTTTCTTGGCTGTTTTGGAGACTGCCACCTGAGGCAATATCAAAGCTTTATTAAAGACACATTGTTTAGAAGTGCCTCACTTTTCTCTATTCCATGATATCAAAGGAGATAATTAGGCTACTTTGGTATGATTTAATCTTTGCAAGAGACACTTGCTGGTCTTGATAGGTGGGTCACTTGTTTGTATTTCTCTGGGTTCAGAAGTTAAGGTGATTGCTCATTGATTTTCTGGGTCCTCCTCTTACTGTTCTGCTTCTCTTCTCTTTTCTCTTTAGAAACCATGATTACAGTTCTCCTTTTATGTCTCCTGGAACCTCATCTACCCTCCATGCCATCTTGAATCAATAGGGACAGCCTCAGTTACCTCGTTAAGTATTCCAGGTTGAGTTTCATCAGGCCCTGCCAATTCATAAGCATCTCTAACCTGTTTTTTCTGATGCTAGTTAGAGCACTTACCCATCTGTCACCAATGTTCATTGTGTTAGCCATCTGGCCACATTTATCCTGGTTAGTGAAACTGAAGCAAAAAGGCACTTAAACACTCCAGTTTTCCCAATATCCAATCTTAGTTTTGTCTTTTCATTGGGATTTGTTCAGTACTTCCTCTTCCTATCAATGCAATTTTAAAATGGTTTTTTTTTTGCCATCTTTATTTCTCATGTTCGTGTTGACTCTAGCAAGCCCTGATATTTTCTGGAATATATAGGAAATATATATATATATATATTTGTGTGTATGTGTGTGTGTATATATATATATATAATATATATATATATGTCATACATATGTCATGTATACAGATATATAATAAAATATACATTTATATATATAATATAGTACTTTTTTTGTGTGTGATCAAAATAACCCAATCCTTCAGTATTAAATAGTAATGCAAATCAAATTAAGAAAACAAAAGTAATTTCTGAAAGATAGATGACGATGACCCCAAGACAATGTTTTTAGTAAAACAAGTTAAAAAGATAGTCCAGGTTAAAATAAAATATTTTTGGGTCAATTTTTTTGCTTTGCCAAAAAATAAAGAAACAAACAAACAGAGAAATACCAGAATTTCCCAAGTTTTTTTACAATTAAGATGGACTATGAAACTGAGTTACAAGTTGTTCATTTAACTCCAGTGCTACCACTAACACTCATTCCCAGGGCACAGAGGTTACTACTACAGGAAAAAAAAGGACATCTACAAAAAAGAGAAAACTGTATGCCAGTCCATAAAAACTCTCGTACAACCATGTCAGTTGCTGCTTGCTTAGATACAAAGCAAAGAGGCTTTTCTCTGCATTTGAGGGTTTTTGGATTAATATTTGGATTTTTTAGCCTACAGAGCTCTTATTCAATGCCATAATATGAAGAGCTAAGCTTGATAAGATGTCACTGGAAGTAAGATTTTGCAACACTGTAGCTTTGACCAAAGACAGTTTGTCAGAAAATAGCATGAAAAAGAAGAGCAATGCTTCCAAAAACAATGTAAGATGCTTTACAGATAGTAATTAAGGACCAGTAATTCCTCAGCATTTGAAAGGAAAATAGGTTTATATATACAAACAGGAAAAAGACAGGAAGAAGGCCTTGTGCCCTTATTGTGGAAAGATAAGCAGACTAAAGGAAGGATTAGAGGACTTGGAAGACTCCTAAAGTTTGCTGAGTTTGTAAATTTACTGGATCTCAAAGCAAATCTTAGCTCCAATATTAAGTATTCACTGAAGAAAATTGTGTTTGCCTTTGCATCATAGGACTACTGGAATCTTTGAATCATGAATGAACACCTCTAAAACACCTGGGTTTGTTTGCCCACAAGCCACTTTCTTGATACCAGTCATCCCCTGGACTGGCATCAATCAACCTCTAAAACTATGGGTTCAAAAGTTGGATTCCTTTTTTAAATTTTTTTTTTAAGTTTGTAATTCAAATGCACTTTTTATGTGGGAACATACTAAAAGCAATATGCTCATCAATGAAAACACACTTAGCAACAGACATGCAACAGCCTCCCTAAATTAGTAAGACTTGATTCAGAGGCAGTTCAGAGGCAAATTCATGCCATTTTTCCAGTCTCATTGTATTTTCCTTTCCATTGCATAACAATACACTTCCCTCACAGCTTTATAAGAATTATCCTTTGGGTCCTACTGCATCTCCATCAGTTTGTCCCACCAAAAGTGCAGCAGGGAAGACCCACATTTACTTCTCCAGGAGTCTGGAGCCTGATCATAACACCATGTGCTTCCAAGGCCTTGGGGTTTGGCTGCCTTGGGTCAAGGCCAGTCCTCTCCTGTGGTCTCTACTTGATCTTAATTGCAGTCAGACCAGGTACTGGCTCATCTGGACCACTGAATTGACTATATAACTCTTTCATTGCTAGGAGCCCACCCATGGACCTCTTGAGTGGCCCTAGTTACCACATCTGGACCTGCTCTGCACTTCTAGACTGGACAGCGTGTGATGGCTCCATTTCTCAGGGAGGTCGTGGTGTTGACTCCTTACTGTGATCCTCGGCTCCCAGGTTCTCTTTCCTCATGGAGCATCCCACTTCCTGACATCAAGCAAAAAGAAATCCTGAAAGCATTGTGTGATCTTTTTATGGTGAAACCTTGTGATAATTAAAAGAAGGTCAGAAATTAACCTGCATTTCTGGGACACTGGAAAAGTTGGCAGCCTTCTAGGGCAACAAAGCATGAGAAATATGCGCACACCCCACAGAGCAGAGTTTCTTCTCTGTGAGTCCTAGCTAAAGAACTGCTGAGAAATCCACATACTTGGCAATTTTATCTTTATCTTCTTGGGGAAAGGCCTAAAAAATATCAGTGCATCTCTCTCCACACAGAGATCAGAGTTCAGAAGCTGGAGCATGGCCACACATTTCCACTGGTCACCCTTAATGTGTGTCACAGGTACAATGCAAAGGTTACTGAACAGTGCAGCTGCAGAAGGAATAGTCACCCTGATTTTCAAGCTTCTTTCACTGGCTGACCTCCCTGCCTTTACAAGGATCTTCAGCTCTTTCTGTTTTGTCACATGTATCCACATATCTGGGCTTATATCTTTTTCTTTCCTTGCAAAAGGAAACAAAATGCCTCCTTTACACCACTACTCTCAGCCATTTCTAAGAGACAGATCAGGTGGAATGGCATTGCACTACGTTCCCTGTGCTGTGGCTCTTTTTTTCTCCTTTACTCAGTGCCTCCTCTGCACACATATAAAGGAGAGGTAAAACCAGGCCAAATCTCTTGCCAGCATGTCCTGAGTGATGGAACTACAAGGGGTTTTACTCCTTTCTATAGACACACTGAGGTCAGAGAAAAGGAAAAGTCCCATAAAGGACTGCGGTTTATTTTTCCTCTCACTTGTTTTCTGTCTCTCTAGGCACCATCTCTTACAAGGCCCAAGGCTGACTAGTTTTTCTCTGAAGTAACTTTCTGAAGTCTACAAAATAGCAATTCAGCTCACTCCAGTCACTTCACAAATAAACACAGGGGCAGATCACCAGCAAAATTACTTGAGAAAAAAATGGAAGGAAAGGTGTTGGGGAAGATGAAACAGGAAAGCCTTATAAATATGATTTCCTGACAAAAGATTTTGGGAATATGAAAACTATAAGCGACATCAAATGAAAGCCACCTTTTGAGATACCAAGTCTTAGTTACTGAACAACTGGAAAACAATGGTATGGCCAACTGAAGGTAATCCCCTCTTGATTGAACAATACCCTCTGCTTGCAGGCAGGTCCAAGGGTCAGAGCAGACCCTACTAGCTCAGCAGAAGGGGTCCAAAGAGTAGTTTTTAGGAGTTAAGATGTAACACTCTGTGGTAATATAAGAACTCTTATAGGCTGTATGTAAATGCTATAGGATTTGTATCTTGTATTAGATTGGTTAGTGACAATTAGAATATTCAGTACAGAAGATGATTTATTGTATTGTAACCAGGACTTCAGACACTCTTACTATTCACTCTTACTATACACTCTTACTATTCTCTCTTACTATACTCTCATCTCTACACACATTCTCTCTCACTACTTCTTCACTCTCATTCCTCTCACTTACCCGCTTACTCTCTTGCTCTCTTGGGCCTGCTCAGAGCTGCCAGCTGCAGCTCTAAGCAGTGCCCCTGTACCCACGCCCTTTGCAATAAACCGCATGTTCCAAGATCTGACTACAGAGATCTCTCGTCACCATCTCCCACCCATCACCATCCGTCTCCATCCGTCCCGACCGTCCGACCCACCCAAGCTCCTGCAGAAAGGAAATTCTAGATTTATCCAATGTAAGATTACATTTGTGCCAGTACAGCACAAAGGATGTACATCTCCCAGGCAAGGATATTTGTGCCTCCTCACAGATTTGTCTCTAAAACATAAGAGAACACAACAGATGTATGTTACATTGAGTAAGTAATATACACATTTAACTCATATCTCTTTGTGCGGTGTGGCAGGGAGAAGTCTTCTTCTCTCGCTGGTAATTAGAAGGTGCAGCAGATGGTGAGGCTTATTGTACTTGATAAGGTCCTTTAAAGGAACTCTGGCTGCCAAGTGATTCTTCATTAGAACAGGCCTCTTAAGGTGTACCAAGTAGCTTTTCCTAGGATTTAGGAGACATTCTTTTGCACAGTAATATACTGCTAAAATCATTATTCTCATTCTTACTGAATGGTTTTCTTGCTGGCATCAGGAACATTATTCTAATTATAACACCCAGAGGCACTAAACTATGGATGCATGACCAAACACCATCTCTGTCACTACCCAAAAGGCCTTGCAAGTCAAACAAAAGAAGGAGACATTGTAATCATTGCCCATGTCAAGAAAAGAAGGCAAAGAGGTCGCAACACAGAGCCATAGACAACCTGGGCCATAAATTCCGATCTCAAACTGCTTGAGCCAAATACAAGAAAATTTCTCAACAATTAGCAACTTAGCCTTTTCAGCTTTGAAAAATCACCTCTCAGAAATGGCTATACCCTTCCTTGAGAAATTTTTCTTTTTTTCCTTTTTTTAATGTCACATGTTCTTTCAGCTCTGGGAGGTTATGAAGAGGCACACACAGAGATTGAAATGAATGGTGCTTACTTCCTGCCATGCTCATTGCTTGGGATAAATAAGCATTCATGTCACAGGGTGAAAAATAATCATTTCTCTCTGTATGTGACTCACCCAATCTACTAGGGCCTGACCATAAATGAAGAATTTTTGATAATCCCTATGTAGTTGTCATAGAAGTTCATAGTGTTTCTCAGGGGTGATGAACACTAGAAATCAACATTAATCTTTCCTCTTTAATCTAGCCACCAGAGCACTCTGCTAATAGCTTTTTTCCCTATAATGGAGGAGGAAAGCAATTCTACCCTCCCTTAAAGGAGGGAAATATACCAAGCATAGATGCCACTCAGTGGGTTCAAGTTAGTACTCCTTCACTTCGAACTAAGCTTTCATTCAAAACACAAATTCCTTGCTTATCTTTGCCTCAGCTACCCCCCAGATCATACATGCTCCTACACAAGTAGCATAGAGCTACGAACAAAGAGTAGGAAAAATCACATCATAAGCCCAGAACCAGGTATACTGGCACTTCTGGGCACTTTGCCAGCCTCAGCACCAAACCCTGAGGCACAAGTGTTGGTCCTTCTTTTTGCTGCCCTCCCAGAAACAGAGCCAGTGCAGATGCACTTCTCAGATGGCCTGTGTCAGCTGAGTCCACACAGAATTATGGAACTGACATTTTTGGTGAACATGTTTCCTGCAAAGTGTCTGAACAGGAACTTAACAGGCCACAGGAAGATGAGTGTGATTATTTGCAGGAGAACTACTGTAGACATGTGTACAAAATAGAGTAATAAAATAATGTCCTTGGTACAATAACTCCAAATGTGTCATAGATTAACATGCCAAATACAGGATGACTATTTCAACTGCATTGATACAGGACCCTACAGACATATAGGTGTGTCAAATGGTCACAAGGCACAAATATAATGCAACAAAATAGAAAAACCTGTGGTAATAAAGGATTTCTAAGCTAATAAATCTCAAGTCCTAAGTTCTGGGCAGTTATTGTTTGGCAAGAACATGCCATTGTTGGATGCTTTGCTGCCTGAATAAGGCTCATAAGTGATAACTGGGAAACTGGGCTGGATTCTGCTAGAGAGGCCAAGGATCTTTGGCTACGTGTTAATGCTTAAAGGAAAAGCCAAAATCCATTGAATGATTTTTCAAACTAAATAAATTGGAAGGTGTGTGGTCTAAAATGTCTGAAAATATAAACACTGAATACACATCTAAATCATCTGTATAGTAGCTTAAAACAATAATACACTGTTTGTTATCAATTTACTCTCTGGCATCATTCAGAAAGTATTTCTTGTAAAAGGAACTTCCTCACCTATCTTGCCTATAATTCAGGTTGAATTCAATTTTCCATGTTTCTGCTGGTTTTAAGACTGCTGTCTCTCCAGAGAGACTGCCAAACATAGAGGGTAGGTGAATCACCACAACCACAGCCAGAACCATGAAGGAACCCCAGTAAGCCCCTCACTCACAAAAAACATGTCTGCAAAGCAGACCAACATACCAAAGAAGGAGATCCTGGCTTATAAAGAATTTTCATCCAAAGTTAAAGAAAAGGGAAAAAAAAATGAGGAAAAAAATGTGTTCTTTTTAATTTTTCTTTCTGTATCAAGAAGGTATTAGTCATCTTTGTGGGGATTTTCCTACACAGTAATATGCTTCCATAAAAAGAAGCCTGATTGCTACTTACTTTGCCAAAGTCAAGGTGGACTACAGGCTGTCTTGGAAGGTAAGATTTTTGCAGACAGTGCCAGTGCCTGCTCTGAGTGGATGCCCCAAGCCAGGAACCTTATGCTCAGCTCTTCAAGGTGCTTTATGTGACCTTAGGCAAACATCAAACATCTCAGCCAGAGCAAGTGGGATGTGCTGGGAGATTAGCATATGATTAGGGCACTAAAAACACAAGCAAAACCAGTGTCATATGACAGCAAGCCTGTGTGAGACCAGACAACAGTTAATGGCTGTATTCCCTTCTTGGGGTTTTATGTTCATTGCTTTGCTTCGAGTCTACACATTGGGAAAGATCTCTTAAATACAAACAGAGACATAAAGCAGTACATTTTTGTTTTCAATATGCTTGGGTTCGTACACTGAACAGCAAAGTTCTAACCTAATTCTGGTGTAAAATGGGTGAGGTCAAGCATTACATGGCAGCCAGGAACTTCAAAATACTACAAATGCTCATTTTTGAATCTTTTGTGAATTTCTTCCCTTTGGTTTTGATCATACTATGCAACATTCAAGGCATTGGGATTTAGAGATAAGGGGGGAGTCTTGGGGAGGCTGAAGATTTTTAAATATACCAAACCAAAGACTTTGAATGCAATTGAAATTCAAGTTCCAATCTCCTTAGCATAAGACTATAAAAGAGGCTGTGTTTGGTAAGACCACAGGTTTATTTAGCCCACTGTGTTTTTCTCTACAAGTGCCATATGAGAGTACTTGAGGAGGGACCTAAGAGCAAGCTAAATATTTCAAACTTTTCCCATCCAACCAATTTTTGCTCAGAAGGGTGCTGAGCTATCTGAGGTTTCTACAGTTTCAGCAATTCTCCCCAGATTCCCATTTCATGAGCTTCTCAAATCTCCCCTGGGGCACATGGGAGCCTCTAGTACTCTCACGAACAACACAGTTCTCCTGCCTTCTGTGGGAGAAGAAAACTTGTGATATTTGTCTTCATTACTGCTCCAAGGACCAGATCACAGCCTCTTGTTCCCAGGCTGGAAGAGATAATGAACAGCAGGTTCTTCTCTGCCCACTCTACACATTTCCATGCTTCATAGACCTTTGCCACAAGTGAGACATGGATTTATACTGAATCACTATAATCATGTTCTCAATTTTAGTCACTGCTCCTTTCCTCATATCTGTGAAAATCTGATCGCTTTTAGACTGATACCAAGCACTGAGTTCATGTTTGCATGGAAATATGAGTCATAACCTCAAGATTTCACTCCTGGGTGATGATGGGAGCTCAGAGCTCATCTTTTCATTTTCGATCTTAGGTTTGTTTTTCCCATATGCATGACTTCAAATTTATCAATCTGAGTTTCAGCTGCCTCATTTAATCAGTATTCTGCTTTGTATGAGCTATCCATTGCTGTCTTCCAGAATATTCTTGTTTACCACTGTAATTGTTTCTTTGTATTTAAAAGAAACATAATTTGTTTTTCAATTATAATTCTGCTAGCAGTTTCCACAGTGCATTATTAATTCGATTACAGAATAAGAAGCAATACTTAGTATTTATAATTAAATATTTCATTTGCTAGGAAACAAAAACATCCTTAGAGCCACGTTTCAAAAGTTGCAAAAGTTCCTAGTGTTGTCTTCACAATCAAAGATAAGAAAATGCTGTGTTCATTATGGTACTGCATTTTAGTTTGGAAACAGACAAATTTTCTAAGATTCTCTTTAGGCATGACTACCTGGGAAAAGAACAAGATGTAAATGATACTCAGTTACTCAATTAATTCACTTGGAATAAGTATTTAATAAATTATAAGTATACAAAGGCATTAAATAACAACATTACTTACCTTATCAGGTTTTAGACTAAAGTTGTAAGTCTTTTTTTTAATTTGTTCCCATTCAAAAGATAACAGAAAACTTCATCACAATAATGTTTGTATTTAGAAACTTACCAAATACAATTATCTAAAGGAAAATGATCCAGTTGTTTTCTCTAATTTGGTCATTTAATAATAAGTATTTTCTTGGACTATAAAAACTTAAAGACAGTGAGAAAAAAGATAAAGATAATTAAGACAGAAAATAGAGTGGGCAAAATTTCATCTACCACCAAAATAATTATTGAGCTGTTGTTCCTTGAAAACTATGTTTGTTAGTTGTGAATGAAAACCTCTGGTTCTAATACTCCCATATATTTTAAACATATTAAAACCAGATTTCATTATTCCAAGGCTGAATAATCCAACCGTCTCTGTATGTCATCTTCCAACAGAACAATATCAATTTAACCTGATATTTCTCCATTTCTTCAGCTGAGCCACAATTCCACTCAAGACTGAAAAGCCTGAAAATTTTAATCTGCAGAAAAAGCTGAGAAGGCTACTTTTTATTAAATACAAGTAAAACTGCAATTGTAAGAAACTTCTCTCTGCGCTGTTCTGCAGCATGGAGAGAACACATACTCATGTCCTAGAGGTAGATTGCACCTGGCATTCCTGGTCAGATGACTTCTCTTTGAATCTCCTTTTGACAATGAAACTTCAGAGATGCATTGACATCTGAAACTGATTCACAAGGGTCCAACTGCTATGTGGAAGGTGATGATAAATTCTGTAAGCCATCTTTGCACCCCTGTTTGTAAGTGGGCAAAGAGAATAATAGCACCACTATAAATTAGTGTCTAACAAAGGAAAGAAAAAAGCATTTGGCTTCAAGAACCAGAGAAATCTGTCTCAGCTTGATTAACCTATTAGAGTAAGCAGAAGGGGGGCAGTGTAGATAAAACCAACATTATTATCTTTTTCTAAAGAGTTTGATGAAGGTGCTTTGAATAAACACAGGTCTATCACAGAACTGAATTCCTAGGTAGTTTTGGAGGTAATTGATATCAAGCAATGTGTCCCAGAATTTATACACACATTTTATATGAAAGTTGTTTTAACAGGAAGCAAGATCATTTTCAAAAGACCTATTTATTTTGTTGAGTATTAAACCTCAGATCAGAATTTATTACCCTCAACCTTCAGAAGAAATGTGAAGAGCAGTCCTACTGAGTTTCTGCTGTTATCTCTAGAGTGGAAAGGGCTTTGTTCATTGCTCGGGAAAGCCTGCTATGCACTTTCTATAGGAAACAGCTTTGGAGCTCTTACTGAAGGGATCACACTTAGTCCTGAATAATATCTCTTTATCTCCAGCCAGGAAAACTAGGAAGAAGAATCTATGAGAAAATTCCCCTTCCTTAGAAGAAAAGCCTTGTATGCCTGTGTAACCAGATATGGGGCATTACACATCGATTCCTGTGCTTTAATAAGTGGGTGAGGAAGCAGCTGCAGGGCTGCAGACAAGCAGTTGACAGGACTTGGAATGCTCTAAGAAATCCTCATGAGAATCTGGCTACACAAGAAATCCTGGTAGATAGGGTCTCATTCAGCCCACACTCTATTATAAAAGACCATATTAACATGGGCTTGGGCAGCCAAAAAGTGTCATTCCTTGGCCTTAGAGCTGGACAAGCATGGCCATAAGCATGTGCTTCTTTCTCTTTGAACGGTGGCAAGAGGGATAGTCCCCTGCCAATTGCATATGTTCCCCTGAACATAACTGTTCCCCCTGAAGCAGAACCCATTATTTCTAACATCTTGAGTGGGGTATCAGAGGTGGCTAGCTCTCTGCTGCTTCAGCATGCAAAAGTCTACACCATGGTCACCCAGACACATCTGCAACACAGAGGAGAGGACAAAACATGGGTGCTCCTCGTGTGAAGGAGAGAGAGCATCTGCTTGCCACACTTGAAGACAGTTCATGCATGGATATGTTGTTGCTCTCAAGTGAAGCAAGTTAGTTTAGATTAGTGACTGTCAAAACTTTTTTACTCCTTTCTACATTTGCTGTAGACACATGACTACCAATTGATCATGGAGCAAAGAGAACAGAATGGTAGGATGAACAATTTTGTGATTGTGATTTGTGAATTTGCTTGTCAAACTCTGATAAAGCCATTTAATCCTTGAAAATAAAGAGAATTGGATACACAAAGTCATACTGATGGAAACAGAGCCTCATGATCAAAAACATCCTGCAAATTCAAACATCTTCTTTGACTTTATACATGGCTTCATACTGTTCCCCAAAGTCAGTAAATAGATACCAACAGACATTTAACTAAGATTTACTGAGAGTAGATGACCAAAGGAGAGAGGAAATAGTAATTTGGGGAAATGCTCTAAAAGACACTGTCAGGGCACTGCATGGAGCCATGGGGATTTCCTTGGAACCATCCAAGGGCAGGTCCTGGCAGCCAAGGCCCGTCCCACCACGTCAGCCAGAAGCAGGGCAGACAGAGGGCACTGGGGCAGCCCCATTCCCAGGTATCCCTGGGACCAGTGACAGCCTGGGATGCAGGCCTGCAGCTGGTCCTGGCTCAGGAGGCACAAGGCTGAGCATGGCAGGGCTGTGAGGACCTGGAGACCAGCCCTGCCTTGCCATCACTGGGACAGGGGCTGACAGCCCTGGGAGGCTGACATCAGCTCCTGAGCTGTGGGTAGGGTGGGGTGGCCTCAGGGTGATGAACACAGGTAGGGCTGACAGTGTCTCAGGGACATGGCAGACGCAACATGCAAAGTCCTGGACAAGTGTTTGTCCTGGGTGCCCAGCTGGCCAGGCCAGAGACTCTGAAACTGGGGAGCCCCCTAACTTCAGCCTCCCACTTCAGCAGTGCCAATCCCACTCACTTAAATCCTGTGCCTTCAGGGCTTGTGCCAACTGTTTACACTCCATTTGTCCATTTTGGGCTGGGTTCATTCATTGCAACATTCAGACCTCTTCTTCAGCTCTGCACTGACTTAGCCCATCCCTTTCCATATGTCAATCATCCCTCCTCAAGCTCTGTAAGAGATATAAAACCTGCTTCAGCATATAAGGAAACAGCTCCTGAAACTTCCAGCTTTATCCTGTTCCTATTGCATACTGCCCTGAATCATACCTGTGTTTTCCTTTATTGCTGGCTGAGCCATATGGAAGCATTGGTAGACCACCTCCAGAAGTTCTGCTCACTTTTAAGTTACAGAAAATATTACATTTTCCCAGGGAGAGTTTATTTATTATCAGTTGAAGTAATTCACTCTTTTGTTAGGCTTTAACTTTACATGTAAACTAGTTCATGGGGTTTTGTTCTTTTTAATGCACCATTTGGCCAGCAGTGACAACCCTCAACTACCCCCTTGAGCCAGAAGGGCTTCAGATAGTGACAACTTTTACATAACAAGTAATTTCTTGCAATTAGGTTTTTCATTGTATCATGTCCTGCCAAAAGACAGTTGGGAATTCTTTCCTCAGTAGTTTTTAAAAAAGGTAGAGGCACAGACAACCTTGCCTATGTAGGGCCAGGCTCTGCAGCAAGCAGGCATGGGAAGCCCATGGCTAGTCTCAGCTGCTGATGCGTGCACAGGACTTCATCTTCTGGCCTGCTGGGACCCACCCTGCCAAAATCCACATGACAGCTGGAGCAGTAAAGCAGTGCTTGAGCAAAACAACAGCAGTTGGCTGTGGCCTGTGTTGGGATCACTCACTTTGCTTCCAGCACAGGAGAAGGAACATCTCCACTGAACCTTAAATGAGAGGTACAAGCCTAGGAGTCTTCACTGTCTATCTGGCCTGCGTGCTTACCAGAATTTTAGGGTCATTACACACAGTTCCTCTGTCAGCACAGTAAATCCCACACAGAACAGCAGATGACATTTTAAATACTCCAGAGCTGTAGCAGGCAAACTTTATGCTCATTATGAAATTTTACTTCCTTTCCTGATGAACATTTTCCTGATGATGCGTTTGCAATGTAGATATGGCTTTCTTTTACCAGGGCAATTGAGCCTGTATTTCCCAGACAGTGATACTCTACAACAAATGAAAGTCCCAGCAGACTCCTCTTCTCCCTAGGTGCACTTTTATAAATGATCCATTACAGAGAATGAGTTGCAGCCCCTTTTCAGATATGGTCATATGTTCCTTTCTCTCTTCTCTACATGTTTTAAGAGTTGGGGAAAGCATAATGATGTTTGAGTCACATTGATAACCCTTTGCTGCTTTGTAGCACACTGTGCACAAGGTTCCACAGATAGGATAGGACTGGAGACTCTGGTCTCTTTACCAGCTTCCCACTATGGGAATCTACAACAAAGCTTAACAAAGCTTGAAATAAGTTTTTATTGTTGCCTTTAGAACATCCTTCTAAATTAAGAGCCTTTTAATTCAATTTTAATGCTGGAAGAACTAGGTCTGCATTGGTCTCATCTGCTCGTTAAAGTAAATAAGAAAGTGCTCTGGGGGAAAAAGATGTAGAATGAGTGTCCTTCCTATGCCTTCAGTTCTTCTACTCATTCATTACACACCTATCAAAGTTGAGAGAGGCTTAGGCAAGCGAGCACCAGCAGAAGTTCTTTCACTGTGCTGGCATGACTCACTCACCTTACCCCATACCTGCAGCACTGGCCCTGCAGGGAAATAGCAAGTAATTGGTCTGCCAAAGACTGTATAGCACAGCACACACTTGAGCAAAGAGGGATCCTGTGATGTTCACTGCTATAGTTTGGGAAGCACCCTTTCACACGGAAATGCAGTACATGGATTCTTAGGGCAGTGCTGAGCTGAGCCAGCATTCCCACGCTCACTGTAGCTATGTTGCCCCCAAACGTGGATGTCCTGCAAAGAGATTCAGACACCTCTGCCCCTGGGGTCTGCAACTTAAAAAAATTAAATGCCACTTCTTTTCTTCAAGATGCTTTGTTCACTCCTTTTCATTTGCCTGCTTAAAGAAAAGGTATGTATTAGCAGGTAGTTAAAGTTATCTGATTAAATATGTCATGGAAGGGCAGGAAAGTCTCTGTAAGACAGCAAAAATTCTAGGGTTCAACGTCCATGTCCCTTACTCTGAATATCATCCTGGAAAAGAGTGTTACAGCATGATGCATCCTTTGCATTTCAAATTCCTTTTATAGAACCTTTGCAGCTAAAGTGTTGCAAATGAAATCTAAGCAGCATGCTAGAGAAGCCAAGGTTGGTTTCATGAATTTTCCCAGGGTTCACATGCATTTTGGATAAGATTTGTTTTTTCTGAAGCACTGCATGTCCAATTGCAATTGCGTAGAGAAAAATCCCAGGAATAGAAGCAAGGGTATTGCGTCAGCCAGATTCCGTTATCCTTTATCCTTCTGTCATAGGGATAGGCAATGTTTTCATCTTACTGACAGGAGGAAAGCAAGACTGTTGAATGATCATAACCACAACAGTGTTTTTGTCTATCCTTTGCCCCCAGTTCATTGCCTCCCAAGATATGATTTTAGCCCTTTGCTCACGTAGCCTACTTATTCAGATTTCCTCTCCTCACTGTTTGTGCTGTCATGTGCATACGTCAGACATACGTTCCTCACAAACACACTGCGCTGTTCAACCAGGCAAGGAAGAGAAAATGCCAGAACTCTTTGGGGAGATTTCAAGGATGGGTGAAAAAAGGTCACAGGCACAGCAGAGGATCAGCCAAGAGCACAGGATCAGCATGGAATTTGTGCTGTCAGCCTGGAACCAGATGCTTTGTCTCAGAACTCATCATACATAAAGCCCCCTAAACTTAAGGCATCACTTTGAAAAGACAGGACAATCTGTGATTCTAAACATAACATAGCTGTGTCTTTTCTTTGACGTTAAAATCTGTCTTTATTGTCATTCTTATTTTGTTTCCTTTCTTCTCCACACTGGTGCTTGTGCAAAATCAACATTGAACTAAAAAGAATCTAATTTTTGACCCTATGAAAATGATGTTACAAATGTAGTAGAGGCATTTTATAAAAGCTCACTACGGCTAAAATGATTGTACAAAAAGCTCTTCTGAGTTAAAGAAAATGAAAAGTCAGTACATATTTGAATTGCAAGTTGTTCAGTTCATGCTTAGTTTCATATTTAAAGTGAAATTTATGATTGTATATTGGTTTTATTCAAAATTTCTGGGGAAAAATAATTAGTAAAAATAATCAAACTGAATATCAATTTACTTTTTTACTTTTTATTCAACTATGATGCACCAAATGCATTAAAAACTGATCGATAGGTATGTATTTTTGGTTCAGAACAATGTGCTTTTCTATTTATCCTAAAGTAAATTCCTTTATGTCGACTCACCAAACTATGTTTTGATGTACACAAAAATATATTAGTACAAAAGATTTACTTCAAGGAGATATGAAAATATTAGCTTCCACTTTACAAAGATATGAAGTTCTCTTGTATATCATGGTAAACTGTAAAATAAAATGTAATTCTGATATTAAAAATACCATGAATTTCTACTCATATACACACCAGGTAAGAGAACATGAAGAGAACTTGATACTCAGAAGGGCCATGCACACGTGCTCTAATAATGTGAACTGTAAAGAAACTGCAGACATTCACAAATGTAGCTACATTATTAGCTTGCCAGGCAGAGCTGACTTCATGGTGATGAAATGCTGTGATGCAGAGGAAATGGAAACTCAATTTACTGGTTTTCAACAGGAATACATAGACTTGAAAAGAGTTAACTATGCCATCTTCTTTTCAAGTTATTATTTCCATTAGGAAAAAAGGAATAGGTGAAAGAGGATCATTTCCAAATATGAGGGAAGCAATAGACGCAGAACAGACTGAGAGTAGAAGATGAAGGAAATAGAATAGAAACATTTTCACACAAGCATTTGCCAATCCTGCCTTAACTAACATTTTGAAGTAAAATTGCACCCTCAAAATGTCCATTTAGGATCTTCCTTCATCTAGCTTCTATTCAATACTTCTTCATTTAACTTCTTTAAATCAAAGCCATGGTTTCAGAAGTCTGACTCTCACTGAGAAAAATCTGTTTCATAAAAAGTTAATGCAATTAAAAATATTAACAGAATAATAACATTTAAAAAAATCCCAGAAAAAAAACCAGTCCAAAAATGTATCTAGCCAGAAAGAAGCTGGTTGGCCTTCAGAATGGTCAAGGGAGGTAATCTTTCCCCTCTGTTCAGCACTGGTGAGACCACAGATGGAAAACTCTCTCCGTTTCTGGACTCTTCAGTGAGACACATGAACATACTGAAGAACGTTCAGCAAAGGACCACAGGGATGACTGAGGGATTGGAGCATCTTCCATTAGAAAAACCTGACAGAGCTGGGACTCCTCAGCCTAGAGAGCAGATGGCCTGGGGGGAATCTCATCAATGAGATAAATACCTGATGCAAGAGAGCAGAGAAGATGGAGCTCTTTCCAGTGGTGCCCAGTGTCTGGATCACAGACAATCAGCACAAAATGAAATGCAGGCAGTTCCCTCTGAGCATCAGAAGAATGTTTTCTGCTGTGAGGATGACCAAGCACTGGCACAGGTTGAGCCGGGAGGTTGTGGAGTCACTATCCTCGAAAAAAAGAAGTTTAAGCATGGTCCTGAGCAACTGGCACCAGGTGGTCCTGCTTGGGCACGGGGGTTGGAAAAGATGATCTCCCAGAGTTCCTTCTATCTTCAACCATCTGCAATTCTTCTGTGAAAGATATTTCTGACAAAATCAAACCATTTTTCCAGATGCAGTATTTTTGTACAGCAAAAAGAGAGGAAACGTGCAACTGGCAGTTCAAATGTATCTCTTCATTGAAGCTTTTCTCTGTGAACAGTGTGATTTGGTGAAAGATGAAGTCCAAGGTGTAAAAAAATCCTCCCAAAAATTATTATGAAGTGGGAAATAGGGTTGGGAGCGTTTATCTTAGAAACTACACTAGTCTGTTGGTACCTATTTAATGAAGAAATAAAACAAGTGGTATTAAAAAAAATTACAGTAACTAGATTTGATTTGTCCATTTAAAAAATGTCAAGTTACTAAACAAAAATTGAATGTGTCTCTTATAATGTCTATTAGCCCTTTTCACATCTCCAAAAATGCAAGATTTTCTGGAAGACCAACCCTGCCCTTTGATAGTGATTCATTACAATATGCTGCAGAGTTCTGCTGCAAGAATGTGCTGCTATAATGTGACCTTCTTCCTGTAAAATAATACCAAGACTTAAGTAATGTGCTTGTTCAAACTTTTAAATTAATCAAATCCAAGCACATTTTCCTAATTCTGATATTATCTTACGAGAGGGAGAGAGAGAGAGTTCATACAACCAAGAATTTTACCACAGTGGTGCTCTGTGATATATTGTAGTTCAGCCTCATTATGAGACGACCGAGAGTAGGAGCTTGCATGGTAAATACTGACATTAAAAAAAATAAAGTCAAAATAAAATATCTGAAATCTTCTGGAAAGCAAATCCAGCTGTTTCCTACAAGGTAGTAGATGACCCCCTCCACACACACACATTGTTTCATCTAAGATTTTTCTAAGTCTTTTTCTTAAATATCATCCAATGGCACCAGCTCATGGCTACTCTGTGAAAACTTTAGGCCTGAAAGTCCTTTTTGTATGAAGTGATTTCTCTGTACTTTGTGCAGGTTCTTTGATTTATGCCATTGGATGTGAAATCTGAATCATGAGTAGTCCAAGCAATAACCTAGCTCCTGCAAATATGGCTTTTCCAAACCAGTGAGTTTGGAAAAGCCCAAATGCACAGTTAAAAAAACCTTAAAAAAAAAAAAAATCATCAAAGTTGTTTGTTTGTTGAAAAAAGAAGTCATACTATGAAAAATATAATCTTCTAAATTTCCTCAGTTATGTGGGATCCTGGGAAAATACTTAAATTTACCAAAACACTGTTCTTTAGAACTGTTAAATGACAAAACTCCTAAACTGATCTTTCCACCTTGCTTCCTACAACCTATAGCTTCCCTTCCCCCCAGCAGCATCATTTTAAGAGCCAGGCTGTCTTCAGCAAGCCAAATTCTAAACCATAATCTGAAGTTAGCAGCAACATACCCCACTGGCATATCCACAGAATTAAGCAGAAATTTGCATGAGCTAGGTCATTATTTCTTTCATGCAGGAATATCAAAATACAGCTCACTGAAATTTTCTCAACATTGCTTTCAATAAAGATTTGAAAACTACCCCACCTATGCATTGCCATTCTGGGCATTCCATTCCTGAAATCAGTTTGTTGAACTGATGCCTTCAGAATGTCTTACAGAAACAGATAACTCCTTTCCTTTTTCAAACTACTTCATGCACATTTTAACACATTCCACAGTACAATACTATTTCATCTTTCTACAGATAGAAAAGTATAGTTTTCACATTTTGTTCCTGTGGCATCTTCCTGAACGAGCCAGCTCAGTGAGTGGTACTTATGTGTTACTGCTCTGAGCACTGAAGTGAGTGGGTTTGGGTAGAGAAGAAGAGGGTTCTTACCACCAATCTATTTTATTTGGTTTTGCCTCCTGCTGAGTTCATGCAGAACGATACTGGTTCCATGTGCATAAAAACACCATGCTGGAGAACAAGAGGAACAAAATAACAAGCTTTTTGAAATAATGGAGTGTATTTGTAGCCTGCTGCAGAGGCCAGTGTCAGGCAGAGGATTTTGATGTAATTTTTTCACTTTTCAGTTCCCTGCCACATTTCCTCCTTGAGCTGGAAAATTCAGCACAGATTCTCAGTACATTTCTCTTTACTTCACGCTTCCCAGGAGCAGGACAGGATACCATCCATATTTTGGCCATCAATACTTCTTTCCTCTGTGCATTTCATCTAATTCAGAGGAAAACCAGTATACATTGCTGGATACACCCCGAAATCTAATTAGTTTAACACATTCATCATTTATTTCATCCAGTTTTCTTTATATTTGCACTCACTACAGAGCTTTTGAGTGCTCCTACACACATATAAAGAATACATCATTGCAGTGATCCTAGGCCAAAGCTGAATGTTACCAAATGATGACTCTCACAAAGATCTTTTTCATATTTCTGCTAAAACTAAAATGTAGTAGACATAAGCAAGAGGTGGAAAAGAAGCTCAGTTCTCTGACACTTAAAACCCTGTGCATGCTTTGCAAGAAAGCCATTTTGCCGCCCATTTAGGGAGAACTTTTTAGAAGTAATTATTCCAGACGTTCTGCCACATTATTCCTCCCTTAGGACTCTTGAAAACACAAGTGTTGTTGTTCTTGATTCCAGCCCTAGGGCTTCAGGGGTTGTTGTCTCTACAGAAATGAGCTGCGGTCGGTATGCTGGTGTCTGTGAGTGAAAGGCGCATAAATTCCTAGGAGAAAATTTCAGGATGTTACTGTCATCAGCAAGTGGAAAAGCAGGATACTTTTTACTTGGGTGTTTTTTCAGCCTCTATCAAAGATAAGTGGGAACTAATGCAAAATGATCAACTAGTATTTCCATTGAGAGAGCATAGTCGAGACTAATTTGCTTCAGCTTCCTTGTAGTTCCCCCAAAAAGTGCATAGAAATGGCCAGAGGCAGATTCTCCTCAGCTGCAGAAAAAAGAGAAAAAGATGAGAATCTTGAAAGCCTCAGAAGCTGAAGGAGAGGAGTGTTGGGTGGAGATAGAGAAAGAAGTACAGACAGTGCCAGGACCTGCACAGCAATGAGGAACACGGATGGAAGAGGGTGTTCAGCACAGGCTGTTTGCCAAGTTGGGCAGGGGGAAGAATCCAGACCTGAAGAAACTGCAGACTGGAGCAATTAGTACTTGGATAAATCACAGTCCTGGGAAAGCCAAAAGCAAAGTGTTACACCTAAATCCACTTGGCAAAAGGGATGGAGCAGTATGCTGGGATGGTCAGAGAAGACAGCACAGATGACAGACAGCAGGGAGAGAAAGAGATGACTGGAAAAGGACTGTATTCCTGTGGAAACAGGAGGCAGAGAGATACTGAAAACCTGTAGATTTGAATCATAATGAAGATTTGGAAATAAGGCAACAGTGGGTTAAATCTGCCAGACCCATAACAGAAGCATTCGCCAAAGGACATTTGCACACTTTCAATGATTTGTGAGTGGTCAGGCTTATTTCAGCCTTAGCTCCTAAGATGGATATTTTGAACTTGCAGTCTGAATAACTAACTAAGCATTTCCAGATTTGGTCATTAAAGCAGATCATGCTTCTTAGCTTTCTTGAACACTATTACATTAAGTGGATTATTAGGGAAATAAATTTGGAAGTATTTCTGAAGCCATAAATATCTCTAAAATATGGAGATGAGCTTTTGAAAAGTTTGCAATGTGCCTAATTCAAATGTGGATTGTGATGCCATTGACACTGCACATTCTAGGTAGTTCAAAAATAATACTGAAAAAAAGACAATGTCAATATTATCCTCATCAATGCAAATCCTCAAAGGGACTAAGTTTTCCTGTACACTAATCCAGATGTTACTCAGTTTCTGGTTAAGCCAGCTGATATTTCATCAAGGTTTGTGATAGCCTATCTTTGAAGTGCCAGGAGTTTTTGATTACCATATGGTTGGCAAGTGTGTAACAGTCATTAAACAAATACACTTTGTAATTAGTTAGTACACCTGCTGTCAATATGCACTATATCTGTATGGCCTTTTCATTAGATTTTCTGGGACATATGTACCTCAATAACAGAAGAATTCTTGATCATTTTAGCTAGAAGGACAATGAGCAGTTTGTTACAGCAAAAGTACATTCATGAACTCTACAGACAATTGTGCAACTTCTGCAACAAAGCACTAATAGTCCAAACCCCAGCTGAGCACAGACCATGTAAGTGAAGACAGTAGCTCCACAAGCCAGCAGCAGCAGTAGTTCTATAACAACTAATACAAGCCAATTTCTGTCTACTTCTGATTCCTGAAGCAACAGGCTACAAACTCTCCATAAAAAAAAATGTATATGTGCTATTAATAGACAAATTCTAGCAAAGTTTGTCTGAAGCAAATAAGGAAGAATGGGGGGGGGGGGGGGGAAAGGCCGTTGTTTTCCTGATACCTTCCTTGTTTATACACGACGTTTCCCGAGGAAAAAGTGTATGCTATTTCAAACTTATTTTGTGTACTAGATAGACAGCAGGGGAATAAAATTGCAAAAAGTAAACCCACTCAGAAAATTATAATTGAAGCTTTTAAAAAGGATGAATAAAAGAATATTATAGCATTTTCTCTAACTGGAAACTGATGGAAGCTTAAGAAACACACAAGCTAAATTGGGGAAAGTCCCTGAGATTTGCTGCAGGCCTCATTTTCCCATTCCTTGTGCTGTCTCGGAAAGTGCTAAAGCTTCTTTTGTCACAATGACCATACAGAAGAAGAACAAAGGATTTGGGATTAATAACCAGATAGTATGTTGTATTTTTGGGATTTTGGAGCATCTTTATTTTTAAAAAGGGGTTGTTCCATTGTTTAGTGTGCCCTGGAATACTGGTGGGAGGGCATTATTTTGTAAATTTCCATATGTTGTTTAGTCTGCCCTTTTCAGGAATTCATTTGGTGCTTACACTCATTTATGTTTCAATCACTCATTCATGTACTATAGGGTGTTATGATTCTCTCCCCACCCTCAAAGGATTGCTAATGCAATCAATACTTCAGTCTGAGGGGATAAACTCCATCTCAGACTTCCTATTGTTTTGTGGTTGATTTGATTTTATCTCAAACTACAGACATATCAAACAATATTTTGTGTTCTGCTTGACAGGTCTATTGCTGGAATTTTTTTTTTTCTTCTTCATTATTTGGACTGGAAGCACTATTTGTTTTCATTTCCTAATTAGTGTTCAGCTGACCCACAGTCACGTTATAGATGTGACAAGAGCTATATTTATTTTTTCCTCATCCAGGCTGTAACTAATTTAAAGTGGTAATATTTGTGCCAATCAAAGACACCGTTGATAATATTTTAGTAATAAATATTCATAATTAACTTACTGCATAAGCTGACTTCAGATGTAATTAAATTGACTTAACTTTTCACATATGATTCAACCTGTTTATACTGAATACTTGCAGTCAGTTGAGTTTCTACTAAATGAGAGACAATCGACAGAAGTGGAGCCCTACTAAAATTCTTTTGTATTAAAAACAGGCAACACCACAACTAGGCACACTTTAAAAAAATAAATTTTATTTTATTCTGAAGCACATACTTTCTAAGAAAGAAAGTCACTATGCTAAGTTAGTGCTGGAGAATAAGGCTGCTCTTCTGAAGCACATTCAGGGGCAATAAGCTTCAGTTTCTTGTTCATGAACATACACAGTCCTTCGTATTTAGTATGTCTGAGCTTTCCCTAGCTTGGTGAAGAGAAAATATTGTAATAAGGCTAATTTTATTTCAGTATTCTTCAGTTCATTTTGACATGCTTGTGCCTTTTCTTGTCTCATGTCTAATAGAAGTGCAGTGTGCTGCAACTCTGTGAAGAATTTAGGAGGAGAATATTCAGCCATTCAAGAAAGAGATATCACCCTATTCTCCACACTTCCTAAAGCATGTCAGGCCTAAATAATCTAGATGTTCAGAACAAGAGATGTTTTGACTCCAGATTTTTTGGACAGATTCTTGTTTTTAAAAACCTGGAAAGGATAAATGTGCAATTGAGGGAGTTCTTGTTTGTCTGTGTTTGATGACATTATCATAGATTGAGGAAAACAAGTCTCATTTGTTTGACTTAATTAATTTTCAGGTATATATTGTCAAGAGTTCATCTTTATCACTCTTGGTAATCAGACCTAACACGCAACTACAATAAATTCTCTTGGTCTTTATAATGAAATAATATATGTATATCTCCAAACTCATGAATGAACTTTGCATCTCAAGAGTTGAAGAAAGACTGGAAAGGAGACATTCAACTTCTGAAAAATCAACATGTTCCAATGACATTTCAGTTTTTATAACAAAATACCTGTTTTCTGTTGGAATTGTTAAAAGTGACACCATAATAAATAAAGGAATAATTTTCTTTCAGGTCAAATAAGTCAGTGTAAAGGCAGAGTCTCAAAATCATCTACACACATATGCGTTCATGTTGGTTGCAGAACCAACAAACTTCTTGTTTCTGCAATTTTACTCACTATGTATTTCACCTACCATAAGAATGAGTGACAAAAGGTAAAGAGCTTTATCACTGTGTATCCAAATACATCTTGCCTGTATAAATTGAGATTTGCCTCCCTACTTAAGCGAACAACTTTTATGTGTGTTTATGAGCCAAAGGATTTTGAGAAACCATGGATGAAAAATTTATAGAAGCACTGGCTTAGCACAAAGATTCAGCCAAGTGCCAGGGTGGGTTACCTCTGCACACATGCAAGGAATATCAGAGTGCAGCACAGGAGAGCATTGCCCATGGATTTTGGCTAGTTTTCCTCCTTTGGCATCTCATTCCTGGCCTGCATAACCTGCAGTTAGGGATTTTCTGACTCCAGCACAGCTTTTTTCAAGGTGCAAGAAGAATGGTGCTGTCAGCCTTGATATTTATAGACCACTACGAAAAAAGACCAGAGAAGAGTGGGAGTCTATTTTAGATTAATGCAACTTGAACTAGGGACAGTAAAAATCTAGGGTTAAGCATCTGGGCTACTTAGCTTGGTAACCAAGCACCTAAATCCATGGAGTCTGCAGCTTCAAATATGGTTCAGTTAGAGTAGCAGGACAGGAATCCATCCGAATGCACACTCTTGTAAGTGCAGAACATTTGGACCTTCAGTGTTAAGCTGGAATACACTATCTAACGGGAAAAAAAAACGGCATCATTTGCTGTCAAAATTAAGGGACAAGCATGCAGCTGGAAAGAAAGAGCAACATTACCTGGTGACCTAAGCTAAGTTTGTTTTGGTTTAAATTGCAGTAATAAAAATGTCACAGGTGAGGGAGATAAAATTACTGTCCACATTTTGGAACAAAATCCATTCAATCAAAAATCAAGACATCTGTTCTATTATTGCTATTTCCATTTTTGAACCACACCGTCCCTTAATAAATCAGCCAGAGCAGAAAAAAACCCAGCAACATATTTTATTCTTTGTCAGAACTGGTTAGTTTTATGACTGTGGCAAATCCTGCTGTTTAGTAGCTGGGTTTTTTATATATATTTAGTACATGAGTTTGATGCTTTTCTGTGGAACTGTTTTCATTTTGTGCTGTCTAGTATAATATCTGGAGTCATGCTTCAGCTGTTGTTGTGAATAAAGATTTACTGGGGAATGCTCAAATAAGGAAAGGCTGTCATGTTGCAATGACAAATCTAATGTGTGAAACAATCTTCTCCCTGCAAAAATAAAGATTTATGTAGATATAATATCTTTAGTTACAGCAATTAAATTGAAAGCTATTTCAGGACAGCTGCTATCCAGAGAGCATCTCTCTCGCTTCATGGGAATGATTATCATTTTCTTTTAAAATAATCTTTTTTTTTTTTAATTCTTATCTCAAATACACATGAATACACACAGTCAGAGTCATATTCAGACAGATTAAGTTTTGCCTAATTTTCTCTGCCTTATTAAGAAAGAAAACCAGATGTCTCTGATTATAGGCTTGAACCACTTGAGCCAAACCATGAAGAAACACAAAAAGAGAGCTGACCAGTACCAAGGCTGTCTAAAGAATGCTCAAAGATCTGGTAAGTAATTTAGGGTTTAGCTCAGGGGAAGTCCATCAATTAACTCCTTTGGGGTCTAAAATTAGTTTATGAGAACAAATCATTTACACCATAAAGAAACCTGCCTGTTGCAGAAATTCTCATTATTCTTTAGTAACTTACACAAGAAAGCATACTGATGTGTAACAGTTTGAACATTCTCCTGACATAAAAGTTGTGAGCTTTTTCTTTTTGAGATGACTAGTTAATTAAATTTAACTAATTGGACCGTATGTGCTGAACTATAGGAATACTTGATTGCAGAGCAGATCGAGACCTTCCATTTCAGAGCATGCACATCTGAAGTGTGCTGATTCACAAGAGAATGCAGCTACACTAAACATTAGTTGATGTTTCTAAGGAACTCATTTCTTTTCTGCAAAATGTGAGAGATTTTTGCCTGGGGAACATATCCAGCAAGGGAAGTATGCCAGAACAAAAAAAGGCCTATCCATTGTAACCTATACTTTATCATCCACCAGCTCTGTCAGCCAATTTATTGACTCTTGTTTACAGAAGGTAGTTTTCTCTCATAGAAGACTGGTTTTCCTCAAATGAAGAAGACCCCTTTACAAGTGTTTGGTTCATCCTTGTGTCATACTTTCAACGTTTTTGTTCCCTTAAACTGTACATTTTAGCCTCCAGGTTGCACACATTTTCATGTGTTCAATAAAATAAACAATCTAAGTTATTACTCTTGGATTACACAGTTTTGAGACCACAATGTTGTTATTGTGTCTCACCTTGGGAAATAACAGCATTTTTGTAGATTTGGTGCAGCAAAAGGCAACTGTGTTCACAAGAGAGCTACACTTACAATGTCCACTTAAGGCTTTCAAGCTGATGTTACTGCTCTGCTGGGTCCAAACCTTCAGAATCAAAACATATTTAGCAGTGTCCAAAACTGATTGTGTAAAATACAAAAATGAAAAAACAGTATGTCCTGCACTCAGCCACGGTATGACTACAAAAGTCTCAGAAGAGAATAGATAGAAAAGGAATAAAAGAAAAAAAATTAGGAGGAAAAAATAACACCCTAAATAGATTTTACTGGCCACTAAACTTGAGGTGAGTTGTTTAGACACACAGATTCTTGTGGGAGAGTGATATGCAGCTTCTCCACAGCCTGTGGCTAGAGCTGCTAATAGATACCCAGCACACCTCTAAATCTAAAAGGCTTTGCAGTAATCCCATGAGATCCCTAGCCTCCTGCCTCAGATAATTTCTCCAACGCATGGTGCATTTTCTTTTGCTATAATAACTATTTTAAAATCAAGCAACATTGCTTGTGTTTAAGTGGATTGATATTCAGGGTAGCATATGTGATATAAAGCTGTGGAAAATTGTTTTAGCAACTTTATGCAAGATAGCTGACAAAAAAATAATCATAATAAATCAATAGATTAAGATGTACAGTAAATTTAGCCTTATATCTCTCTTATAGAGAGAGAGTGATTCTAGTAGAACTAGTTAAGTGGCTCCATAGGGCTCATGGCAGATTTTCTTGAAGACTTCAGAGAGGAAAGGAGGAGGTTTAACAAGCACTACTGGAAAAATATGACTGTCTGCTAAGGCTCATTCCCTTCTGGTTACACCTTGTTTGCTGGGTACTGTTTCTTTCTCGTGCAATAGAATCAACAATCTTTGTACAGACCAAATGAAGAAAGCCTAAAATATCAACAGGCCACCCAGATAAAAAGCAGCACGAGGTGAATTTATATGTTCTGCCTCTGGGCTGGGCACTGAAGACTTACTTTCTTACAGACCTACCCACCACCTGCAACAATGTTGTGTATGAGTGACTGGTGTCATTCTGTGCCTTCCTATCAGTTGTCATTACCATCGTTTTCTTTTTCCATTCTTCTTCCTACATGTGGCATAACACTTAAAACACAGAACATTTACAAACTCCTTAGGACACTTTCTGACTACTGACTTCCCTGCCTGACTCATTGCTGCATCTTGCTATGCTGTGACCAGCTTGATCTAAATTCACTGACTTTTGATAGAAAGAGAGAACATTTGGCAGTACATTCTTATATCTGGATTTTCCAGTTGATATTGAGAGAAATTTTAAAAACAGGTAAAACTGCCTATTAAATATTTCAGGCCAGAAGGAGATAAAATATGTTATTCAAATGTGAATTTACTCAATTTTCTATGCCCTTGACTATACTTGTTGATTTCCTCTATTATATGTACAAAGAAATAAGTATAAAAATTTGGGATACCTAATTTTAATGAGCAGCAACAGTAAACATTAAAGCCCAAATGGCTTATTCATCAGTCAGCTCTTTTTTCGTTGTAGTTGGATGGAATTTTGTAACACCTGCAGTTTCATTTGCATTCTCATATCCTTTTCTACATAAAGAGAAGGGAATGAGATTTGCCATCAAGTGTCTCACAGTGGGACTGTTATACATTTAATATTTATGGCACTTTTATCTGTCTTATAAAAATATCTAAGAATGTCTTTCCAAACAAAAGCAAAAGGTACTTTGTAAGGAAATAAAAAAGTATTCCTAATGGGTCTGTTTAGGACAGGTGATGTAAATCAGCATAGTTTCACTAACTCCTACATTGCTTCTGAGCTAGGAAGGGGATTTTTACTGGTTTGAGTAAAGAAGTCAAGTACTTTTAAAGCAGCTAACTTGAGCAGCAAGTTGAACAATTCCAGGTTTAAATGTGTTTGAGTAGTCTTTCACCACCTACTACATGTGGCCTGAGGGAAGGCGATGAAAAGCCATAAGACAGAGCGCAGCAAATAAAACCAATAAAAGAAGCAGTATCTGTAGAATCGTATTACACACATCTTTGGAGATCTGTAAAGCCCACGAACCACTGCAACAGCTGGAAAGGAGCATTAAGCTGAGGCAGAGAAAGATGCCCTCTACTAAGAGAAGCAGAATAAGTTTTGATCGACAAGTTTATGTGAAAAAAAATTAGGTTTACTGCCATGGGTGCAGTGAAATTGTCGAGTCTTTGTCTTTTTCAGCTTTTATGAGAGAGCTATGCTATAAAATGTGTCATATGAAATCTTCATAAAAAATGTCTTGACATTTTATTAAAAGCTCCAGATCTGGCTTCAAAAGGAAATGTAGCCTCCTCATTCACAAAAATTTCCTCCTGATAGCACTTACTTTATATATACTCTTTGCCCTCTTACCACTTGTTTACCAACTCTCCATTTTTCCTTTGGAAAAATGCAGTCCATACAGCCAACATTTTATCCACAAATATCTTTAGAGACAATAAAAATCTCCATCAATGTTTTTAATTAACACTTGTCTGTATGCATTTCTGCTTTGTCTCTAGCAGTCATGTTTGAAAACACCTTACTAGGAAAACCCTTGACAGATTCAACAGAGACAGGGAGGATAACAGTCAAAAGTATTTTTTTACCAAAGCATCTGAATGAAAGGTACATTGAGATGTTCAAGCGTCTGTTTTCTCCTTCTTTCCTTTCTCTTATTCTTTTCCCGTTTGTGGGCAAAATTATTTCAAAACTAATTGACTTTTTTTCTTCCACTGTCATAGCATTGTTACCGTGGCATTAAGGAAGATTGATGTCAGCCAAAAAAAAAATCACTCATTAGGAGTTGAAAGGAGACCTGCATGGTGCCAGGCTGTACCTCATCTGTCTAGCATGGGGTGGCTGTGCAATGCTCCGTAGCATCTGGCACTGGCCACTCTGAAAAAGGATGGTGGATTAGATGGATCACGGATGTAATCCACTTTGACAAGATCTATGTTCCTGTGAAACAAGGAACATAATCCAATTATTTAAAGAAGTGGGCACACCATATATAAAACCACAGACTCTTGTGTTTTCATTTGAAGCAATATAAATGCAATATGTGTTGTATTTAAAGACTGTGTTGATGAGACATGTTTGTTCAAATCTTACTTAAACATTTGTTTCAAACATGAATTTGTGTGTGTTTCTGTTGGGATTTTTGCTAAAATGGTAGAATGGCTAAAATGTTACACCAGTCCCCCAGACTTGTATATCGTAATGTTTGGTGGCCCACAATCTAAATGACAAAGTAACACTAAAGAGGAAAACATAGAAGTAAAAATTTAACTGCAGCATTATCCCGATATTTTTAAGAAGCCTAGCCCCCTCCACATCTAACTCTAAAATGCAGCAGGGAATCCTTGTTGCTAAGTCAGATGTAGAAAAAAATCCTTTTGCTTTATGTCCCTGTAGCGTCCTTTATATTCTTCTTTTGTTTGATGGCTTTTTTTTTTATTTGTTGGGGGTTTTTTGATTTATGTATTTATTAAGGTTGCAGTCTGACCTTAGTTACTGCCTCAGTTAATGAAGAAATATCTTTGACCAGTGAGTGGATTCTCTGTGATCTGGCAAGACATGCAGCCCAATTACAGTTTTTCATGTGGTTTGGAAACAGAGAGGAGAGTGTGTGGATTCCTGCCTGACTGCAGCGCAAACTGCAACCTCAGAGAAAGCAAATAGAATCTCTGTTATCCTCAAACCTCAAGAAATATCCAACTAAATTATCTAATACATATGGGATGGGCAAACACGTTATTGGGAGAAGGTGGTGAGTGCTCAGGAAAAGGAATAAGGAAGGATAACAAACAATATGAGTGCATCCACTATTTTCCCTTAGAAAATGAAGTTAATAGTGAAGCATCAACCACCATGGGTCATTAGATCATCAGCTAGTTTAATCCTTGCAATTTCTTTAAGCACTTTAAATCAGCTGTGAATTGGCCCTTGACATTAGTATCACTGGCTTTATTTCTCATGCTTTGTGAATGATTTATGATTTTAGAGGCATAGAATGGCAGACACTCATAATTATGCCTGCATACAGCTCAAATTAATTTGTGTATCTCTTTTCCACAGATTAAAAAGCTCTCTACACAGCATTCAGCTGGTTCTTCTGTGTTTTCCCATACACTGCTTGCTCCATTACTGCTTTCTCAGGGTTAATTGAAACAAAGGAATCTCATCTTCTACACTCAAATCCCACCTTAAAGCTCACCTGTGTCAGAAAGTTGGTGAGCTGGTAGCCAAAGGCTGGTTTGAGACTTTCTAAACATTTCAGCAGCAAAATATGCATGATTAAATACTGTACTATCAAAAAGGATTTGCCAGCTTGGAATGGTGTATTTCTCACTTCTGAGGTGTCCATTTTGTGGTTATCACAAGTAATCACAAATAGTTATATAACAGCAACACTGAGAGAAAAGGATTTACTGTTATTAAAAAGGATCTATCATAAATTCCCCTCTGCACAGGGCAAAAAATTAACTTAAACAGAAAATCAACAACTTGTTTCTGAACATCCCACACGAGTCATTTACCTAGCCAGGTATATAGAGTTTATTACTTGCAGTCTCTGGGTCACGACTCCTTTGATGGCAGTCCCAGCAGTAATATCTAGTAATAAGGTGTTATACAAATTTTTCTAATGAATAACAGAGAAGACATGAACCAAAACTCAATCTCATGAACCACATTTCCTCTTGAAATCTTCTGAACCCATTTTCAGGCACCCTTACATTGCAAAGCTTAATGTAAGATGCTTACCTAGTGAGCAGACAGACCTAACACTATGGGATCATAGTGGGTTATTTCCTTCACATTCTGCTTTCAACAGACACTGGTGTAAGTCACTCAGAAACATCCATAGCATTGACTGTTCACCACCTAAGTCTTTAGGAATAACTCACAACTGGTACTGTAGTAACTGAAAGGTCTGAGCTGCAACTCATCCGAGCAACTTTGGAGACCTACAGAAAGTCACCTAAACAAAACCAGTAATTCTAACTACAATGGCACCACCACGCTGTTTCCAGTAATAACATGATCACTGTTATAGTTCTTGTTGCCCCATCTGCTTGATGCCATTCTTATGTGCAGAACAGCAAACTGGGATATGACTCCTGAGTGTCAGGAAAAAAATGTGGAGTCTTCTATTAAACTGTAACCTAGTCTTCCTCAAAACTCTGGTACTTAATGAACAAAAAGATACTGTTCATGCAAACTTTGCATTAATTTGCATCTCAAATTAATCTTCATTGATAAGATTGCATTGATACCCATCAATTGGTCAGAAAAAAAGATCATTAGCTTTGCAGTAAAGATGTGAAAACTTGATTCATAAGAGACAAATCAAACGTCACGTAATTAATTGATCCCTTTCTTTCTCCCCAGCCTCCTTTTACAATTATCAGTTTCATCTGAACAAGCTGACATCATACCTGCTGGATGTTCATTTTCTAAGAAAGCCTTGGCTTGGGAAGAGATAACCCTACTTCATCCTACATGCTTCAGCCTTTATTCCTTTGCTTTTACACCTGTGTATGTAATAGTAGAATTTATCTTCTTTCAGCCTTCAATCTCATGTTGATCTGTCCCTCACTACACAAGTCAATTCTTTCTTGACAGACACCTTCAATCATTTTGTACTAATAATTCTCTAGATATGACATAGGAGACACATGGATAACTGAAAATTTTGAACATGGATTACATGTTCTTTAGACTTCCCATAATCTATCCCTTCTTACTGATAATAAATTATTTTGATTACATTATAATATTGATAACTTAAATTTCATCATGATTGGAAAAAATGCAGATGTAACAGGAGACATGCCAGACAAAAAAGAAGTCTCCTGCATATCTTCTATACTCACATCCCCAGGTTTCCATTAAAAATGTTGTTGTGGGAAGGAGCCCTTCTCATCAGGTTCATGCAGGGAAGCACAGATAGAAATACATGCCAACAGATACACATACACTCCAGAGGCAGTAGTACCTGTTTAATATATTGCCACCTTAGATACATTATTAAAAGTACTTTAATCCAAAAACCTATGTAGAGACACAGCTTTCCTGGTTTAGCATTCTGGAAAAGTTTCTAAGGGAATCCAGTCAGGAATAATCTTTCGCTTATTTGTTTTAAAACCTCATTCAGTTTTTAAATCTAACTGCTAGAGGTATTCAAGGAGACCAGCCCATTATATTTCAACATCATTTCGTTGTCATTATCCATTATCTTGCCATTGCTGCTTTGTTTTTCAGATAATATTTATTATTCCTATTGAAGAGCATTGAACCTTCAAGACAAAGCTAATGCTATGTTTATAGTCTGAGTGCAGAAACAGCAAAACATTTCCTAATGTAGTTTCCCCTTGTCTTTCACCATGATAAATAATTACACCATGATAAAGAACTACATCATGATAAAAAGGCTCTTCAAACAACAGTGTTCTAACTTTTTGTGTTGGAAAAGTTGTTTTCAATGCATTGCATGCACACAATCTCAGCAGTTCAAAGCCAGAGTTTGATTCCTCACCCAGATTTCTCCAAGTTCTGCGGGCAATAACTTTTGCAAGAGGCAACCTCTGCTACTTAGGCATATCACTGCTGTATCTGAGGTGTAAAAAAAAATCAGGCTGGTAAGAAGTTCATTCAACAGGGAGCTCATCATCAGGGGGGCAAAGGAAGTCAATACGCATGCACGTGTAGCCCTTCTGGAAGTGAGCTGTCCCTGATCATCCACAATCATGGGCCTCATGGCAAATCCTCCTGCTCACAGGTATTCAGTTAATAACAACTCACACTTAGAGAGCTCTAGTATGAACACCCATGGAGGCAGAAAGCAAAATGACTGGGAAAGAGAATGAAAACAGTCATTATTACAGATTGGCACCACCTGACATAAATAACTGAGGCTGCGGCTTTGATAAGAAGGCAAAAATGCAAAACCATTTTCCTGTGTATAATTCATAATTATATGAATGAAATGTAAAGCAGTGAGACAACTCCCAGTAACTGTAGGGTGGAACATCATGGGTTTGGATTCTATGGTTTACTCTTTTGATTTTCTGTGTTTTTTCCATTAGCCCTTTCCTTTCTATAGAGCTGAGATAACAGAGTTATAAGAGAAAAGGAAAGAAATAGAATAAGTTAAAGCAGTGTGACTAAATGAACTTGGCAGCAGTCCAGAAAAGCTGATATCAGAGTGGGGAGACAGGAGGCTCTGATGGCTGCAGGCCCTAGCAGCTAAGGTGGGTCATCTATCAGCCGAACAAGACAGTTGTAAGGGATGGCATATAATGAGTTCACTGCCAAAATTTTGTGGGTGGGACAAGGAAATGCTTGTGGCACTAATGCTCTGTTACATCTTCTGTTGGGCACAGCACTAGCAGCAGAGGGCTGGAGGCAGTCGCCAGCCAGGCGTGACCTTCCCCGAGGCTGTGGTCGGACACACTCACTTAATTGTCAGCAGCTGAACAAGAAGAACGGGAGTCTCATAAATTCTCATCTTTGGTGCAGTTCCATTATTAATGTTGGCAGCTAACATCCATTCAGAGTAAAGACTAGTCCACCAAAAAGCTCTTGAGAAACCTGTTCCTATGTGCCTGGCTGTTGCCTGACTGGTCACGACAAGCAAGCCCAGGCTGGGCTTTCGAAGTACACCAAAGAAGCATCAATAACAAGCACCACAAGGACAAGGTATTTCTGTCACAGAAGCTTTTCAGCTCTCACAAGCACAAGCTTACTGAAGCACATCAACTTTTCAATTTTGGAACTTGAAATAACTTTTTGTAGTGCCTTTTGTGCTTAACAAAACATATCAGCTGAATACATTCAAGTTTTAGTGAAGGTATCACACTACGCTAACTTTTTTTCATGTTTGAGAGATAGATATTGTTGCAGCAATGGCATTTTGCTAACATTTTTATAGTAATGTCTACCAAAAAAACTGTGTTGAGCAACTGTTATCCCATGGTGGCCTAACTTTTGAGTCAGTAAAAATTTGTTTTGATAGGAGGCACACTTTCCCCTGTTTACAGTATCTGTAAACTTACTAGCACTGCTGGTTTATAGAGTCTCTCTCATACCAAATCTCAGATATAATTATTTTTATAGGTTAGCTGTAGCCTTCTGAAGACACAGAGCTAGCTCATTTATTATCTTTTCCTCCCAGCTACGAAAGAAGGATGATTTTACTCCTTAAACTGTTTTCCAAAAAGCTCATTTGCAACAGCAATCAGTTAATTCTATGCTATATAATTTCCATAGCAACAGTGCTTACCATGAGAAACAAAGTCCTAACTGACTGAACCATGTGCAATAACCTACAAATGTTAAAGAAAGAAGGTAATCTGTTGCAAGCAATTTTCTGAACCAGTAAATCACCTCCACAACTCCTTTTAATATTTTGGGGAAGAGCATTGGCACACTGGAAGTTTCCCTGTTTTTTATAGGAAACACAGCCAATGAGACAGTATAGTGTTTCACCCACTTTAATTTACAAGATATTTCATTTCCAAAATGGCTCCTGTCACAATGTATGTACTAATACAATCACCTTTTAAAAAACAACAGCTTGTAGAAACTAGGATTATTTCTTGCTAATTACTAGCTTGGAATGGAAGCAATATTAATATTAATTTCTTGGAGCAAAACTTCAGTCAGCCTCTGAAGGGATTCATGCAATTAACACTATGTCTTTATCAGTTCAAACAGAAAAAAAAAGGACTTCTTACATCCTTAGGCTTCTTCTAATGTTCTTATTGGGGATCCCAGCTTTCAACTCCCAAAGTATAGAGGAAAGTTAATATGTGAGCAGGATCACCACAGTGCATGCTTTGTCCAGCTAGAAAATTAATTAACTAATTGCATAGTAAATTTATTCATTTCTGGGAATATCAGAAGTAAAGCAGTCATTTCCACTTTCTCAGTAACTTTCATGGCAATTTTGCTTGCCTGAAGGTTCAGAGACTGCTTTTGCTCTTTATAAACGAGTAGGCTGTGCATTAAGGACTAAGGATTTAGCAGGAAGAATGTTACTAATGTAGCCAGCTCAAAGTACAGTGCAACAGAAAATGGGATGCTGTATTATATCTGGAGTATTAAGTTGTCACTGTTCCCACCACTGACATTGCCAAACTGGTGATTTGTCTCCACAAGCGCTGTTCAACTTGATGTCTTTGTGCCTTGCTTTGGGTTCCCAGTGCATGATCTCTGCTCTGTGCTGAAGTTTTCTGCTGCTCAACAGTCTTTCTTTTTTCATTTCTTTGTTTTTCCCCTATCCCTGATACCAGACGCTAACTTGCTTTCAGCTGCAATCTCAGAGGGAAGACACCAGCTGCTCTCTTCTCCATCAATCCTCTGAGCTCCTCGAACCACTGCCAGCAGATAACGAAGAGACATGAAGATCTCCTTCAGATGTCATGAGTTGCTCCTCTGGCCCCTCAGGGTCTGGGAGGAACAGAATGTTCTTGAATTACAAGAGGTATACAAAGGAGGATAGGGAACTTCACATCCCAATACATATCCCCACAGGGCAAAGGACATCTCCCCTAAGCAAAGGTGACTCAGAATGTGTATGACATAGAAAATACAGTAATTCATACCATACAGCAACAGCAAAGGAATAATATTAATTCAGTCTTCAGATTAGAGTCACATTTAGATTAATGGTGAAATACAAGCAAAAGAAGCTTTTGCTTTTAATGATCTCCAATGGAATCAAACACCTGAGAATAACTTGGTAAAGAGACAGCAGAAGAGTCCCTTTTCCAAGCAGTCTGAAAGACTACAGTAATATTTGTGGAGTGTGCTTCCCACACACTGAGACTGGGATACAGAGACACAAGGTTTGGCACCCAAGAACCTTTCACACAGCCTCTCATGGTATTCAGTAGAAAAAACTACTCACTGCTTAGGTGAAAAGCAAACAGAACAAAATGAAAAGAAGAATTGGCTTTGATGGTTCCTATTTTAAAACTACTTTTAAGCCTCATGGGCTCCTCTTTTTTATTCATGTTGAACAAGCTGAATTATCTTGATTGATGTGCCACCTGTTACTATCCTTACCTCCAGGGTATGGTTTATTCCTTAAACAAACTTTCGTGTAAGAAAAAACCCAAACATGTATATACCGAATACCCATGAAAATTATTGTTTAAAAGACACAGATATCCTCCATGGCATCCATTCACATCAGCTCCATTTTATTTGCTTATGTCTAAACTACTTCCACAACCCATTTATTTTATGAACAGGGATGTTTGATTTGTGTACGTCCAGCCAATGCCTAGGTCAATAGCAAAAGGTTTTTCCAAACCCTGACATTTGGATTTCAAAATACCAAGACATTCAAAATTCAGTATTAATCTTCACAAACATCTGTCAGGTGACATATCTATCAACCTTGTGGTAGGACTACCAGAGCATTTTCTTCGCATTTTTAGAATTACTTTGATGTTTCAGTGCATCTACAAAAGGCAGTCTGGCTTTACCAAAGGTGTCTCATTTCCTTGCTCTGTGTGTAGCTCTCTGTGCTGCAAGGCTTCTGGTAGCTCCTTTTTAATGGTTGTACACCTGCCTGTGCTTGAATGGTGTTCTTGACCATGAAGGTGTGATAAAGAGCGCAGACACTGTCATTTAGAGTAACATCGATGATCTCTGACAGTCTTGTTCAGGGACAAGGTGAGGCTGGGTTTAGGCATAGAGCAAAGAGTGTGTAGGCTGCCTGGGAAGATGAGGACAAAGGCTGCAATATGTGTAGGGAGAACAGAGCTTCTGCCTGCCCAGCCCCTGCAGCTCACTGAGAAAGCAGCAGGAGAGGCACAGGAGTGTCACTATGCCGAGACACTCTGGAGCAGCCCTTCTATGGAGGGCTCTGCTGCAGTCAGCTCATAGAAGTTTCCAGCACAAGGAATAGCTAAGTATTAGAAAAGGATTAGGCAAAGAGAGGAGAAGCATGAAACAACACACAGACAAAGCAGCTAAAGTAATATTTCCTACATAATGTGAAAGAGTACTCCTCAGACTTCTCTCCCTGTGAAGATCAGTAATAGAGCAAAGACAGGAAAGAGGATTCACATCAAAATAACTTCAACATTGTTTTTTTACCAAAATCTTCTCCTCCTCTTACCTACTGCACATTAAATGAGTTCCCTAAAGACCTAAGTGAAAAAGAATGCAGAGATAACTGTGGACAAGCAAGTGGGCAGAACTATTATTGATATTTCATAAGGGCAAATGGAGACTCAAGGGTAAAGATCCTTTGTTTATTGGTTTTCAGGGAAAGAAGAAAAAACCTAAGAGTCTGAGCCAGAAGAAGCTTTCTATTATTTTGTTCTGCTTTGGGCAATGCCACCTCACTGGCTCTGTAAAATTCTAGAGGTTTCATCTCAGGAAAAGAGCAATTGCTATTTCTTCCAAGGCAGGTCTGTACACTCACACACATATGTCTACATGCACATCTAGTGTATCCACAGATGCCACCAGAACACACATAAAACCCTGGTAAATGAGCACATATAAAACCCTAAGGGCTTGCAACCTCAGTAGACAAGACAAAGGATTAGGAGGATGAGACCTCCCTTGGAAAATTCACAGAGCTGAAAGTAGAGGGAAACTAGGAGCTCAGTAGGAAGAAGTATCTTGTATGCTTGACCTCTTCTTACACTCCTGTAAGAATTCATTGAGCTTTAAAGACAGGATGAGGACTAGACAGACCTTTGGTTTGATCTACTACAGCCATTCCCTTCAAGTGTTTTAATTCCACTTTTTATCTCTGTTTCTGAGACTGCGTCTGGCTCTTTACTGCTAAGTGGTAAAAAATAACAAATTAGAAAATGCTGAAGCAGCCTGTCCTCTCTTAATGCTTTAGTTCAGGTAACTACATTTGGAAATTTTGACCTCAACTGTTGATATTGGTAAACTTTTGGTTAAGATTCAAGTTGCCAGTTATAATCAGTGACCTTGGAGACCTTTTCCAACCATAATGATTCTATTCCATGATTCTGAAGGCAGTTCTCCTACCTACAGTTACCTAAAAGTAACTGTTTTTTCACTTTGTAATTCACCTTTTTTACTCATTGTTGTGTGACTTAGTTGTCGTCTCACCCATTAGTTTCTGCTAGAATTTCTTATCACAAGTTACAGACTTCAAATAAGAAGTGAGCTGAGAAGTGATAGTGAGATGTCAGCCTTCATTGTTCTTGTCCTCTGCTGCCTTTGATGTCGAGGAATGTTTCATCTCAAATAACAGTGAAGCACTTCGGTTCACTGCAGATGCCATTTCTGCTCTGAACAGATCCCACCATTTCTTTCCTCATCCCAGCCTACATCTCATTATGGCTGGACTAATATATAATGCTTTTCAAAACCTTATTTCAAACAGCACTGTTTCAGAACGATAATAATACCGCCCTCACACTAACAGACACCACTCTGTTAACCCAAAGAGAACATAAGTAACTGTGGGGTTTGGTGCAGAGTTTTTTCATCTTTTTCCAAAGATTTCTCATTGTAAATTTTTTCATTTGTTTTCCAATGGAACTTACTGAGGATAAAAGGATAAACTGAGTTGTAATGCATGGTATGGGGGATGAAGTATTAGAGACAAGGCAGTGCAACTATCTACACAGTGCTGGATAAGAGCAATATTAGGACAATAGGATTAATGAGTTTGAGTGAGTCAAATAACCTTTTCCTCACTTGCAAGAAACAGCTTTGTTGCTGTGATTCATTTGGTTGCTCAGTAAAGGTTGTGCAGCTCATTTGCTGTATTTTTTACAGCAGAAATTAATAAATGAGGCCAGAGTGTTCTGAATCTACTTGGTGACCCATTGGTAAGCAATTTTAGCCACCTGCCTACTATTTGAATGAAGGCTTGCATGACTGAAGCCTTTCAGCAACATGGTAAGGAATGATACACAAAGTTACCCAAGAATGTCATTTATGCCTTCAAACAGCTTGTTCCACAGATAGTTGTGTGTCCTTAGCACCTCCATCTTCTCAAAAAAAACCCCTCTATAGCAAGACACTTCTGAAGTACAAAACTGACTTCTGCTGAGAGGTGGAGGAAGGGCTGTTGTTTTGGTTTGGTTTATTTTATATACACAACATGACTGCAAAAAGGGAGAAACTCAATACACGAATCCAGTATGACTTACCTGAACAACATAAAAAAAAATCAGGAGGAAGAAAGTTTTTCAAATAAGATGCTGTCCTGTCTTCACTGTCTTCTCAGAACAGAGAAAATGACAAAACTTTTGGAAGCATGTCTTTTTTAGCCAGTTTTAACCAGAGATTTAACCAATCTCGAGGTACATTTCTTAAGACCCCTGGCATCCTGCTTATTCAATCTATGCTGCCACTGCCCTCTGGCCTATATGTGCAGGTGTCCCTCACAAGGAAAGAAAGGTATGTGAGAGATACAGACAGGTGCCCATGCAGGTCTTTCCCCTGCACAAAACTGGGGTCCACCAGTTCTGAATCTCTCCCCTCATTAGATGCAGCTATTTTTAGAGGACTGTGATGAAGAGAAGGGATTTGACCATGTCTGAGGAGGTTTGACAAGCTGTAATTGCTTTCTAATCTCTTAACAATACACGCTTGAAATTATGCATATGCTTAAGTGATTTGCTGAATTTGGGCTACTGTGGAAAATCAAGCAAATGGTTTGGAAGGATATCCTCATAGATGAGGATATTAGCTATGTAAGGTTAGAATAATCAGGTAATGATAGATGTCTCAAGTTCTAGTGCACATTTATCTCTTCTGTTTCTTACTGTTTCCCATCTAAATTTCAAAAAACATTTTTATAGTTTCAGCGTTCTTTTCCCCTAAACAGTTTCTCCTGTAAGGGATACCAGAAAACCCTACCATGACATGCATATGTTACAGTGATACAAATCTTTTGTTTCCCCTTCTCTTGATTGCCAGAATGGGCTTTTACTTTCAGTAATGCTGTACGCTCTTTCAGATGATGATAATGTAAATTGATATATACCCTGAAAGGATAAATAAGGGTACTGACATATAGCAGCTGATTGACAGGAACTGTTTAAGCACTGTCATATGGCTGGCATGTCACTTAGGGATCAAATTCTTCTCCTGCCAGTAAAAATTACATTGATGCCTCATGTGAATTTTGGCCTCTCTACAGCACCACTGCTCCCTTCACAGAATTTACTATGAATACCATATGTTTAAAGAGATTGGACAAAGAAATCTCCTGTGCTTGGTTGACTCCTGCTCCATATTTGTATCAGCTCTGCCTGCAGAACAACACACACCTCTACTGGTCCACAGACACTTTCAGCAATTCAGATGGGAACACACAAAGAGTGAGGTCAGTTGGGCATACCACAGCAGTACATTTGGGCCCTTCCAAATCTTTTATTTGCACAGGATACACAGAAGATACCCTTTTAGAGACAATTTTCGTCATTTAAAACCATGACTAAATACATAATCATGACATCACGCAATTAAGACATTAGTCTGCTGAAGGTATTTAGAGAAACTTGTGTACAGTATCAACATAGACCAACCTGAAAGCTCAAGGAAGAAGCAACCAAATTTCCATCTCTGTTAAAACAGCTTTCTAGAGCCCAGATTAATACAAATGCAATTATGATTATTTTGAACTCATTGAACTTTAGGATTATAGAATGGTTTGGGTTGGAAGGGACCTTAAAGATCATCTATTTCCAACTCCCCTGCCATGGGCAGGGACATTTTCCACTAGACCAGGTAGGTCAAAGCCCCATACAACCTGGCCCTGAACACTTCCAGAGATGGGGCGTCCATGGTCTCCCTGGTCAACCTGTTCCACTGTCTCACCACCTTCATAGTAAAGAATTTCTTCCTAAAACCTGACCTAAACCTACCCTCTTCAATTTAAAGCTATTACCCTTTGTCTAGTCTTTCTTGGACCAAAACTGCACCTTTTTTTGAAGGATGCTAAGTAGATGTTTTGCCTAAAAAAATCCACACTCAAGTCACTACTCTAAGAAGTCTGAATTTAAACTGGTTTCCTGATGATGACAAGTATTTAAATGCCAAGTACATACACCATCAGTCCAGGTTATCACTTCCTTCATTTAATATTGCCACATTCTGCACTACAGGATGTTTTGTGAGTTGAACAACTTGGGGCCATGAATGCCAGCTGTGCACATCTGCAGGCCAGAGCAGAAGAAAAGTGCCATCAGAAAGAAGCAAGGAGCATTCCTGCCCCAAGGAGAGCACGCACAGCAACATGGACTTGGTATGCGGAACTGGGGACTTGTAGCCTCCCTTCCTCTTTGTGCTCACATCATTTGTCAGAGGTGTATCAGAGCTTAACCATCACTGTGGGAGGGAGGGAAATAAAGAAGCCAGACAAGAGACAGAGAGCCATTTGTGCATGGCATGAGGTAGTGGAGGGCTGGTAGAGTTTGAAGACAGACTGGCTGTTGCAGAGGCAGTTCCCACTCCTAAACCACTGGCATTGAGGCAAGAGAGCTGGAAAGCCAGTGCCACACAAGGCAAAAAGGCAGGGCTGTGGAAGGCAGCATTCTGAAAGCATTGATGGAAGGAGGGAAGGCATTGATATGGTAGCTCTACTTTGCATATTTGAAGAAGAAGGCAGCATTGATCAGCACACACAATATCTGGAGAGCTGAGTTTTGATGACACCAAAGGAAAAACAGGGTAGGAGAGAAAGGCAAAAAGAATTTTAGCAATGGAAAGTAAGGCATCAGCATGTACAGCACAGATCAGAGGCAGATTTGGCAGAGAGGAGACTGCAGAACTGACATTTTATTACTATCTATTTCTGCTCACTGTGGAAATACAATATAGTAATCAGCTAATTCTTAATCTTGTCTGCTTATTAACTTTCCATCTTATTACATGATACAAAACTTGAAATTAACAGAACACTTATGTATTACAGATACGTTTATTCAAGGTTCCCTACAGCAAGCTGCAAAGGAATTATTAAAAAATTTGAAGTGAAACATTGATTAAGAAATCCTTGGGAAACAAAGTCATGAGTCAAGGGAACAAAATCCACTTCAGGGAAGCTCTGAAGATCTGGCAGTCATTTGATTTGTTAAAATCTGACTTAAATTCAATAAAGTTTTCATGAAATGAACGCACCTGTTCTGGAGCAGCTGAATGCTCACAGGAAACCTTGAGAAACTTTCAGCTTAGAAGGAGTTCTGCCAAACGGCCTATATTTTACCTTTCTTCCATTTTGACACACTGATATAAAAAGCAACATCTTTGCTTCTCAGAAGGTCATCTGTCAGTTTTTATGATGATTACCCAGATGAAGTCATACTTCTCGTGATGACAGTCATTTTACTAGAACTACATTTGATGCTGCAAACAACAGGGAATTAGTCACAGATGCTGATGGACTCTTAAGAAACCAAGTGTTTTCATAAAGAGGCTCCCCTGTGATGAAACCATGACAATAAAAGATCCAACACTACTGGCATACAGAGCAATAATGACATAAAGAAGAGTACTTTGTGATGTTTTCCTGGAGGCATCCATTTTCCATCCTGTACGTCATACAGGATTCAAAAATAGACTAGACTGTTTTGAAAAGAACACATAAGAAAATATAAGAAAATACGTTCCTAGGAAAAAATCAACTTATAAAAGTCTGCTTTTGATACAATGCTTCAACATATTAAATAGATGAGAAATAAATAGAAGAAAATACAAAATAAAATAGTAATTTTCAAATATAAACATGAATCATTTGCACAAAGAACAGACAAACTGTAATCAGTCCTTTCAAAATATGTTAGAAACATTTGCCCTGTTCTTAACAAAAGGTAGAGAATGAGATTAAAACACCTGGACACCTGCCTCTTAGGAAGGCAACCTTTGGTGGTAGACCATTAGCATCTTGGCATCCCTCCCCATCCCAGCTATTTGAGGATGTTTTCCCTTCTTACTATGCAGGCCATCAGCCCATTGCCAATCCCTTTCCATTTTATCTGAGTCTTCCCCCACTTCAGAAACTAAGTGCAAAGCAAGCCTTGGCCGTACCAAACCAGGCAGCCTGCAAACACAACCTGGTCCTCATTGCACACAAGCATCTTCTGCTTTCCCGGCAAAACAGCTGAGCAGTCTTCCAAAGAAGGGATTTCCTCCACTTCAGCCATGAGTATATGACTTCCTCAACATCTTCTTCCCCTCCCCAAGCTGACTACTGCAGGCTTTCTCAGCACAACCAGCCTTATAACAGGGCTATCTCTTACTGCTGGGGTGATTTGTAACCCTGCAGTGTCAGGAATCCTGCCCCCTCAAAATGTCACTCCTAATTACCTCTCAACTCCTCTAGTTCAACTTGAAGAAAATTTTTCTTCTGAAATATATTACTCATAGGAAAAAAGGTCACATGATCAGGTCAAAGCCACATGATCAGCAAAAAGTGAAAAGTTTTGGACTGCATCAATGTTACAGTCCTTCTCAGAAACAATAATAACTATTTTACAGAGAAATAGATACTCTCCTTCCCTAGTTGAGGCAGTAGATGAGCTCTGTTGAAGTCAAAGCAGTAAATGTGCTTTGAAATTTTGAGAAGTACTTTCACAGCAATTTTCACAAATTGATCTCCTTTTCTAAAGTACTGCAGACTGTTGAGTCCATTGTTGTTGAGCAGAAAGAGTTAAGTGTAGCAGCACTACAGAGCCCTCATTATATGCTGACAATGATGTTTTGACTTCAGTGCTCTCTTCATACTGTGGACAAATACTGAGTTGTCTGCCTGTCTGCTCTGTGCTGAAAGTGCTTCTGAGGTTTGCAGATACAAAGGGTCTAAACCCACTCCAAGCAAAATCACCACTGACTTCCACAGGCGTAAGAGAAGTCTGTATGAAAACGTCATATTAGAAGATATAAAAAAACCTCTTTATGAAATATCACCTATATTCTTGAAAGCTATACAGTTATTCCACAATCCAAATATGTTTAACAACAGAAGTAAGAACTATCTCATTTACAAAACAGCTCCTCTCTTCTATTTTTGAAGTGCAGAGCTAAGTACCAAATGGTATCTCTGATGATAAATGACAAACCAAATCTGGATTTTGACCAGCAGGATGCACTCATTTGACAACTACAGGCCTCTTTTGAACACACTGGCTCATCTGAACAGGTAGATGCCATCCATTAGGAGCTAAACTTAGACCAGCAATTTCGTGCATGGCATGAATAATAGAGATCATTTCACCACTGTGGATAGGTGGGACCATTAGCATACCGATCGAATTATCCCAAATTTCTATTCTTTATTAAATAGTTCCTAACTCAGTCTGATACAGAAGAGGTCTCTTCCCTCAATGAATACACTGCAAAGAACTCCTGCCACATGCCCTGCTGACCCAAATGAAGTCAGGGATTTTCACGCTCCCAACTCAGTGCAGCTTCTAGGTGGCACATAAGAGCCAGCTTTCTTGACTTGCAGTCATGCCCGTGATGTGGAGATCCCTGCCCATCCAGGGAAACTTCAGTGCTGAGCCTCTTCATCCCTTTATGTGAGAGGCCTCAAATTTGGCACATTTCCCAGAAAAAAGGACAGTGCTTAAAACATGATTTTAAGATTCTTTACATGAAACAACAAAATCTGTTCCTCATGTAAATGTGGTAGTAAGCAGCTTTTGCAAATATATCCAGGATGACTGGTAAAAGATAGAAATAAGCTTTCATAACCCCTCACTCATGCTGTAACTGTCTTTACTACTGACCTTTCTTTCTATAGTAGAAAAATCTCACTCTGAATTTTATTTATCCCACTATCACCACTAGCAACTGGAGCATATTTGGTCTGGTAATTCATTTCTGAAGCTGCCATGGGGTAGCCATAGGAGGGATTTGTAAGCTAATGTTTTGCCTGACCATGTTATAACAGAAATCAATTGTTCCTCTAACAGAAGACATCTCAGAGGACAAAATAATGCAAGATCTGAGATGCATCCTAGTTAGTTTTTCTGTCTCTGTATCTTTGACAGATGACAGGAAAAATAAAAATTCAATTTAAAGAAAGAGGAAGCCCACTCAAGTCATCCACAGGTGGTTAAGTTTTTGCCCCATCCACCCCACAGGAACAGGGACACTACTGAATAATTCTTTAACCTGGCCTGACAGTATGGCAAGCAACTTAAAGAACTGAGCTTGTACTGTGCCAATAGATTTTGAGTACAAGGAGGGTTTATAATGAACTTTTTCACCCATTTTTGCTACATCAAAGTCTCCTTTGGCTTCTGACAGTTGGATCTTGCAAGAAAGTAGAAATGACAAGACAACTTGTGGAAGATGTTGGGAGGGGGCAGGGGCAACAAGGGGGACTGAGGTAGAGCTTCCTGTGTAAGGAGAGAGGGTGGACTTGGGGATCATCTTAGCTGAATTAAATCACACCAGCAGATGTACTCATACCTGCTGCCAGCTCCACTGAGAGGATACAGACATAAAAGATAAACCCAAATTATATTTTATCAGGTTATGTTGCAAAGTTGAGAGGTGGCATTAGGATGATTGGAGGCTTCTCAGAGCACCACAACCCAGTGATAAAGTAGAACATTGCAAATGCAGCAAGCAGAATAGTTCTCTCATCCAAATCTAATGAATTAACTAATCACATTGCTGTGATTTTCTTTCAAGATATTGGTAGAACAAGTGGGTACCTGGGGAGCCAGCACTGCTTGTGGAATCCAGAACTTCTGCTGTTTGTTTATTGGTGTGCGTGGGAAAGTGGTTTTCCTGGATGTATTTATATGCTGGCTTTAAATACTTATATTTACTTGGGGACTGTAAATACTGTTATAAATGGTAAATTGTCATTAGGTCATCTACCTGATGTATCCCAGATTAACATTAATGCCCTTCAGGTGGGTGCTATTAAATTAGCCTACCATCACCTGACAGGTGTCCTCTAATCAAAAATGTATCATCTTCTCTGTTTAGATTAACTTTAGTTCCTTCTGGGTAGAAAAATAATCCCATGACTAGTCCAAATGTTTTCAGATGTGTGAGCTTGTGCAGGCCAGAAACAAGCAGGAAATTACTTGTCCCCCTTAATTATAACTACAGTTTGTATTTGAGTGGGACTTTAATTAGGTGGTAAAACTTTGCACTTTGCATACACAAATTTTAAATTGCCAATTTTGATGCCGCAACAGAGCAAGTGGTGTCAATTTTCCAGGCCTTTTGGGGGTTAAAAGCCTTCTTTAGGGACAGCAACAGTTCTGTTCATAAAATGGCTAAGTTTCTTCCAATGCCCAAATAAGTGGCTGCTCAAGAGCACCAGGATGATTTAGGACTTGTTATACAGGAACTCAGAGTCACAGGTATTGCACTTACAGTTTACCACAGTGAAAACTGAATTGGTTAGGAAAAAGCAGCTGGGCATAGGTTAATTTTTAATTCTTTTGAATAGGGTTGTGATATTTCCTTGTATTCGAAGAGACAGAAATGTCAAAGTGCCCTTTCTTAGCAACCCATTTTTCATGTGATGGCGCCCATGAGTTTGTGCAGAACAAAGGAGTGTCTCTATTTCCATTTCTATTTGTGGGTAACAATAGTTTATTGCTCCTGTATTTTAGAGTTTTTTACCAAGTACTGTCAAAGAACAATTGCGTTTTATAATATGAGGTATTCCCTCATCTGTAGTAAGTAGACAAACATTCTGATTTATCTTCACTAGAATTATCTAACCTAGAAAAGCCACATAGGAGTATTTTAGTATAGGACAGTCTTCAGACAAAAGAAACAACCATCTTGACAATGAGTTAGTTGACAGATGTCGATTTTAAACAAGATTATCACACATTATCCCAAGAGATTGAGATTATTACAGAGAGAGCATTTGGAACAGAGATCAGTTCTCTGAAGAAAAAGGAGTTAGAAGCAGCTGAAATGGAAATGGAGGATCCATACAGGAAATATAACCAATCTTCCATCCTTTGACACAGACCTGACATACCACTCCAGAAAAACATTAATAAAACCACCTCATAGGTCTTCTTTGGTTAAAGCCTGTCCTCCCAAAGAATACATGAAAATTAAAGAAATTTTGTATTTCTTTGAGCTGACACTGAGCTTTTCACAGGATCCATGCAAAAGTGAATCTCTGACTATACTGGAAAATTGCTATTTTAATTTTTTTTAATATATAACTACTTACACACCCACATCCTTACAGCTCTTGACAGTCCTAGTGTGTGCATGTACGTGTGTAAAGCAGATTGATGAAAACTTTTGACCTGTCAAGTGTGTGAAGGATATCAACCCATCTTCAATACAAAGTGCTAATTTGCTAGACACTATACCTGATGATTTATTTTAACTCAGAGAAAATTTTTTATTTCACTGAAACTGGGGGTTATTTTCATGTATTTTATAAGGATCTATTCCTTTACTAATTTTTGCTTGATGCAGCCCCTCAAACTTTGCTGTGTTGCATCTTTGGTAACCCTCATCATTAAGGTACCCCTGTTGTTGTTTTATTAGAGTGATTAATAATAAAGTAACATAATTTATAAAAGACCAGAAAATGATCTTCAGAAAACCTGAAAATAAAGCATCATTCTTCCTCTACACCATTCCCAAACATAAAAGCAGGTAAAGAAAACAATTAATTACCAAAACAAGTAAAGAAAACAATTAGTAGTGGAAGTAATGAATGTTCAAAATAGCTCTTTCAAGACAAATGAAAATTGAACACATTGCAGGAACACTGCACAAGAGCATTGCATTTTTCCTATCCCTAGACAACACAGCCATGAGATAAAAGCACTGGGAAGCTTGGATTAAGGTAGCCCTCTTAAGGCCTGCAGTAGGATTTTATGTTGGGATTTCTGAAGTGAGATCTGTTACTACACAGCAGAGATTTTGCAGACTGAGATAGACAGGCTTCTTCCAAGTAGCATCCCAGCACTGTCCAGATTGCTGGCCTTCTTCTCCAAATTTTTAGAATCTAGCACAGAAAAAAGACAAGCTGTTGATGGTATATTTGGAAATCCCTTTGACTGAAAGCGTAGACTTTTCCCCCTTCTTATTCCCCATTCAGACGGTTGGTAACAGGGAAATAGCTGTCTCATTTCTTCAAGGTCCCTCAGAAACTGGTCCAGCATGAAACAAAAGTGAATTGGCCCCATTATGCTAAGGGAGCATAATTTTAAAAATACCGGGGATGCTTTTCTTAGCCAGTAATTGCAAATTCAATTTTAGTACACTGAATGTCAACAGGCTTCGAGGAGCAAGCATATTGCAAGCTGGAGTTTGCCAAGTTCAAGACAATCACAAGTGCTCTTTATTTCTCTGGTCACTCAATAATATTAGACTTCATTAAAGATGAGAGATTGCATTGCAGAAACTGATTCCCAGAAATAGCGTCCACTTAAAAATATACAGAAAAACGAAACTTGCAACCTACCGTGGCAGAGTTTAAACTGCCACCAAATACAGAAAACCTGGTATTCTCATTTATTATGGCCTTTCTACTGTGCTGTTTACAGGATTTGTCTCTCAAACACAGAGAGAATGAGTAAAATCAGTAATCAAAAGAAGGACTGTAAAATTAGATTTTGCAATAATACTATGTTTATAGGATCTGATCCATAGATCACAGAATGATTTGGGTTGAAAGGGACCTTAAAGACTATCTAGTTCCAAGCTCCCTGCCATAGGCAGGGGCACCTTCTACTCGACCAGGTTGCTCAGAGCAACCATCCAACCTGGCTTTGAACACCACCAGGGATGGGCAACTACAACTTCTCTGGACAACCTGTTCCAGTGCCTCACCACCCTCACAGTAAAGAATTTTTTCCTAATATCTCATCCAAAGCTACCCACTGTCAGTTTAAAGAATTCCTCTCTGTCCTGTCCCTACGTGCCCTTGTAAAATGACCCTCTCCAACTCCCTTTAGGTACTAAAAGGTGCTCCAAGGTCTTCCCAGAGCCTTCTCTTCTCCTGGCTGAACAACCCCAGTTCTCTTCATCTGTCTTCATAGGAAAGGTGCTCCTGCCCTCTGATCATTTTCATGGCCCTTCTCTGGACTCAACAGAGCAGGTCCATGTCCTTCTTGAGTTGGGGGCCCCAGAGCTGAAGGCCTGTATCTTACTGTTAAAAGAATAGTATTAACTTTAATTTCATTTTGCAGAGGATTGGACCTTTTCACCTTAGCATCTCAGGGTGCTTTGTGTGAAACTCCACCCCACAGCAGCTGAAATGCTGCTATGAACTCCCACTGGTGTCAAGCACTCTCTGGTAGAACTAAAACAAAAACAAATGTCTGAAGAAAGCTCACAGGCCTGCACTGCACCTGAGGTATGCTGTCACCCTCACTGCTTGCAACAGATCCATGCTTGCCCCACCAGAGACATAAATACACCCACTGATCTCATGTTTCTAAACATGCATATTAGTTCATGTCTAAAGCCCACAGTTACTTAGAGCTCCTTTCCCCTTTTTGCCATCTTTAATTCTGAACATGGAACAGTATTTCATGCCTTTTTCTTCAAATGAAAAATTCACCATTAATTTATAAAGAAATTATGGCTCCACTGATTTTAGTGAAAGCAAAACGATGCACCTGGAATGGGGAAAACATCTAGACTAAAGATGATTAACTATTCATATTTGTCTCTGCCTTTTGAATACACATTCTCTCTCCCAAGAGATCAGGGATCAACCTCTACTTAGATATTTCATCCTTGCCTTTGGCATTAAAACCCTACCCCCTTCAAGCACTGTCTTAGTAATGTTCTTTCTATTCTAAGGAATAAAAATAATAATGAAATGAATGATTAGACATGTTATATATGGCATTCAGTGATGGGAAAGAATGAGATGGTAAAAAAGCTGCATTATATTTATACTGCTTCCTTATGCTTACTTTTTTGTTCCAAGAATAAGATGCTTTCTCTTATCCATTCTGATTGTGCTTTGTGGCAATCGTTATTCAGGGAATGAAGCATTTTAATGACTTTAAAATTAATTTAGTAGTCTCAGCCTAGCTGCCAGTGAACACGTGTCCACATCAAAAAAAAAAAGCCCACTAATTGGCAGTCTCATTGGCATTCACAGCACAGAAGCCAGGAACTCCATAGACTTTAAAGCCAGAAGTGACCATTGTGATCATCTAGTCTGACAGGTCATGGGACTTCCCTGAATTAATTATCGCTTCAAATCTCAATAGCTGTGATATACCTCAAGCCTAAGACATTTACTAAAACATCCAATGTCAATTTTCAAGTTTCAAGTAATGGAAAATCCACTACAATTCTCATTTAGGTTTTTCTACAGGCTGATTTTGCTCCCTGTTAAAAAGAAAGAAGAAGAAAAAAAGGTAATTAAAAAGAAACCACAAAGCAAATCTCAATTTTCCTTTGAATTTTTGTGCTATAAGGTTTAAAGTTTGTGAACATCTTACACCTTTCTTTGCTAAAATGAAGTGTCCTACTTGCAAATTATTAGGGTGATATGAACCTCATGACTGGAGGATGCTTTGGTTTTAGCACTGTTGTTTAAATCTAACTTGTTTAAATCTATCTTGTTTAAATCTATGTTGTTTGAATCACTGCTGTCCTAAATCTCAGGAACAGGGAACCCACAGTACCTGTATCCCACAATGTCCCAATTGCTAAGCTACCCACTACTGGAAACTGAGCCTGGACTCAGGAATACCATGTACTTTTCTTCTTGAAGATGGGTCATTTTGTTGGTCAAGAACACAGTGTTTCTGAGGACAAAGAAGTTTTGTATTTAGGCTGAAGTGTGAGGCCTTAGTTCAGAGAGAGTATGTTATACTACAGTATAGAGCATATACATTATATAATATTAAACGTAATAGTTGAATAGTGGGAGAACTCAAAAAAAGAGATTAAAACTCTGGGCACATCTTTCTGTCCCCATCTTCTTTCCCTGCAGAGTGCCATGGTATTTTTTGGTTATAATTCGGTCTATCTTTATAATTTCACCCCTATATTTCCAGTGCCATACCTATTTACTCAGGACTACTCACTGGATTTTACCTTACAGATCTGGTAGTCCAATATATTGCATCACCAATGTTTTGGGTTTGGTTTTTTTTGGTTTTTTTTTGTTGTTGTTGTTGTTGTTTTGTTTTGGGTTTTTTTGGTTTTTTGGGTTTTTTGTTTGTTTGGGGTTTTTTTGTTTTTTTTTTTTTTGTTTGTTTTTTTGGGTTTTTTTTGTTCTGTTAAACTGTTAATGATAGATTTCTAATTCTTCAAAGTTAAAATATGACCAGCTAACTACTGGGACTGTAATATCGGAAAGCAACTCCATCTTTTCAAGGAACATAATTAGAGGTAGCTAGCACTGCATATGCCCAGCAATAGAATAACTGGTTTTCCAACAGATTGAGTTAATAGGGATTCACCCTAATTAAAAGCTTGAAGTTTTGATGAAAATATAAAGCCTTTCTTGGGAAAGATCTCTGCTTTGATTCACATTCAAGTCACAGTGGCAGCATGGTTCTTAAGAGACCACCAGCAGAAGTGAGACTGCTGAACACTCCAGGAGCCCTCAAGAGGACCAAGGTAGGAAGCTCATAATAAGAAGGCATAGTAGTGGGTCAAGGTCTCCCAGTGAATAAAAGGTGCATTTGTGCTCTAATTAAAACACTGCTGTTTCTTTCTTTTTTTGGTTATTAGAGTTTATGTGTAACTGCAATATGTTAGGGTAGAAACCCTGACCCCTAGTGCTGTTTATAGACAGTTTAGTCTAAGTAGACAAAACAATATTTTAGTCTATTTGCTCAACTGAAATTTAGGAGATTTTTTTATGTTTTGTTTGGGGTTTTTTTATGCATAAGATCCTCTTCCCTACAAGTTCAAAGAGAAGAAAAAGAACGTTGAACAGCTGGTTACTAACACACACACTGCCTTGGTGTTAAGAAACTCTTTTTAATAGGTGCTTTAATTACTTAATAGCCTGGAATAAAGTTACAACCCTTTGGTTGCGGTTATGATTACTGACAACTAAAATGTACAGCTCTGGCAGAGTAACTCCCTCTCCAGAAAAGAAAGCCTCTGCCTCTGATGCTACCCAACACTCCACTTAATTACGTTATCCTTCATTTAGATGGTGATTCTATTGCAACATCTAACAAGGAGAAGATATTGCACAGTAACGGTGAGTGGCTAGGACAGCTTCTTGATCAAGGCATTTATTGAATTGCACATACTGAGGATGCAGCTGGACAGTGAAAACTGATGCTTTCACTAGGTGATGAAATTCTGCTCTGTAGTCTTTTAATACAGACTGTATCCAAAGATTAAAAGAAGAAATAAGGAGCATAATACATTACATGCTCTGTGACATTTCTACCCTGATATTTGTATTCATAACAAAATTATCTCTCTTATTATCTTCATGACACATTACGATCACTTAGTTGGCCCAGCTACAGATCTACCAGTTGTCCCAATTAGGTGAAATCTTCAGAACAACAGATATTAAGTGGAGCTATTAAAAGCTCCTGCTAAGCCATTACAAACTGAACACAAACCACATCAGGGCATCTGTAAATGCTAACCTTCCAAAGCCAAGTCCCTCTTTCTCTCTAGCAAGAGAGCTATAAACCAGGATTTCAAAAGGAATATGGCTCTCTGGCAGTGCCTCTGCAGCACAGGGCAGAGAGCTGGTTTGCTCTCCTGGCAGTAGAGCTGGGGGTGAGGAGCTGGCAGCACCTGCTTTGGAGCACTGCTGTGAGCACAGCAGGGCTGAGCCAGTGCCCAGCCCCACAGCTGCCCCAGGCTCCAGGGACAGCAGCCCGGCCCCATCCCATGCCTGGCATATGGACTGCCCACAAAGGAGCACCCCTAGGCCCTGCTGACACAGTGTGGCATGAGGATGGTCTTTGGGGTCCCACAGCAATTTCAGAAGGCCTTTGGGATTCCCTATTTTAATTATAAAATTAAGCCTGAATGGCCACTGAAGCCAAGGGATAATCCTGGATCAAAGCCAGTAAAGACAAACTGGATCAACCCCAGTACAGGAAATCAACACAATCAGCATTGTAATTATTTTAGAATAACGTGGCTTAGCAAATGGAGGTGGATTTGAGTTCAGGGACTCATATGCTCAGCCTCCTCAGAAGCTATGCAAAAGCCCTTTTCTGCAGAACAGACCATGCTGCCCCACCTCACGGTCTTTTCTCCCTCACCAGCCAAGACAGCATTTCCATGCCCCAATGTGCTATTTGTCAGATAAAGCCTCAAACATCCTGGTCTCAGCTGGAAAAAGAAAGGTAATCCATTCTGAAGTAACTAGAAAAGACCTCTCAAAAATTATAGGGAGGAAGAAAGGAAAGGAAGAAGGAAAGAACATAAAGTTTTATGATGAAATGGGAGAAGATAATAAAGAGAAAGAAACACATGAGAGCAGCTGAGCCTTACAATTAAAACACTTCTCAATATTTAGTTTTGGTAATGGTGACTTCATTTTTAAACATTTGAAGGAGAACTGTACAAAAGCTTTAGAATAATGCAAATTAGGATTAGCTGTTCTATGGGTTAAAGGCATTTCATTTGCCTTACTCTTGATTCAAGAAAGGGAGAAAAAAAATTATGTGCATTTGGTACCTTTTTTCAGTTACACATTCACACACACACGCACAAAGGATCATCACCTCCAAAAGCTTTTAAATAAACACTGCACAGCCTTCTGGAAACCCCACCTGGTTACACAGGGAAAGACACATGGCAGGGTTCCTTTTAACACTCTTAGGACAAGTATTCAGACGTGAACTCTGAATTTCACTCAGACAGCAGTTTACATGTATACTCCAAGTGTACAAGCAGTTCACATACATACTCCAAGGCCAGTTAATTGACCAAATGAAGCACTAAAGTCTAATTCCATAATTCTTCAGGACAGGAGAATATATGGAAGTCTAACTACAGTTGCCAAAATCTTGCTTTGAGAGACATATGGAAATCTAGCCCAATTGCATATGGAAATCTAGCCCAACTGCATGGTGACTGCCAGAAAAATTGTTTCTACTTTAAGCTCTGTTCCTGCTTCATCATTGTCTCTGTCCCCACATAGTCATTTACACCTGTGCAAAGTGAATGGAAAGCACTACCAAGTGAGAATGAGAACAATTTATCATTCCTTTCTACAGCCGCAGCAAAGAGGGCGAAGCAGGCACTGAATTTATCAGGTTCAAAAGAGATTGAAAATTCAAACAAATGCTTTTGTACAATTCTTTTACGAAGGAAATTAAACACAAAATTGTAGTCTAATACAACATTATCATTTTGAATTTACCATCAGCCAGGAAATGCATAACTATGGTACCCTTAGTAGCCACTGCATGGCTACATTTCAAATATTTGCAAGTGCTATGAACTCCATTGAAGCCCAATAAAGTAATGCATAAACGAAATTGGCTTAAAGAGCAAGAAAATGCCTTTGTTTGAATTTACATATTTATGCACACAGGTATATACATACCTCTCTAAAGTTAGCACAAAATATTAATTGCAAAGGAATGGTGTTTGAATTACCGTTTCAGAAACATTAAAGTATTAGAGCAACAATGTCAGAAAGCACTGACTTGAACATAAATTCTCACGTATTATTTGATATTGATGCAACCCTTGCAGCAAGTTTTATTTTCAAAATCTTTCTGTGACCACCAAGCTGACCTAAATCTTAATTGTATCCTTGAATACAGTGATAGAGAGCTTTAGCTTTAAATGATAATATAAATATTAAAAATCATCAGAACTTGGAAATCACGTACTTTACCTCACGAAAACAAAATCACATTTATATGTAGAGGTAATAATACTTCAAACAGGGATGTAAATATCAGGTTTGGAATCTCTTTTTAGAAACATAAATGTGAATTTACAAACTGCTAAGTACATTCACACTGGATCTACATGCAGACTGTTCCACAAATCTTCCTCTACATCAGGAAACTGAAAAAGAAGCATCATAATAATGACATAATGCAACTATTTAGTTCAGGTATTAAATGTGCTTAGATTTATCTGCAGTTTTAATTAAGTTTTCACTTTCTGTGGAGCACTTTATACACATCAGAGAATGTATAATGACAGACCTTGATTACTTTTTTTTGTGCTAAAGATGCACTATTATTTGAGAACCAAAAAGAATGGCAACAATACAGCAGGATTTAAATCTGCCTTCCAGCTTTCTTTAAAAACAAAAGGAAAAACAATAGCCTTCTGCAAAACATTTTTTGTAGATGACAGCCAATTTTTTCTAATTAATTCAAATGGCCATCTCCCAGAGAAAAACATGTTTGGTAGAATTTGATGTAACAGATCAATTCAACAGCTTTAATAAAATAAAATGTTTACTAGCATAAAATTTTCTGCACTTGTATGTTATTCTGTTAGGCAGATTTTTAAAATGTTGTTGCCTTGTTCTGTCAAATATTATGCATGAGTAATAAAAAGTTTGGTTTTTAAATAAGGAATAAATCTACCAAGCAAATAAGACTATTAAGCACCTCTTAAACTACAAAAAATTATCCTGGAGTTCTCCCATTTATATGTCTTTAAATAGTGTTCAAACTGAGCCAATACCGACAAGAAAAGATCTTTCTTTCATATTTATATTATAGAAATTATTCAGCTCCAAAAAATAATTTTCAGAAATGGAGTTTATTTCATCCACTTACTGCTTTTAGCAACAGTGCCAGGAAATGTGTTACTGACAAACAAAGCCAGTATCCACTCTGTCCCTGCATTAAGAGTTTTGTTTGACTCTGCTTAATTTTACCTTCAGAGTAAGATCTGCCTCAAACTTCTAGAAGAGATAGAACATGATAGCTGCTACCTGGGAAATAGAAAGCCAGCTGATTCGCCCCCCAAGACAGCCTGGCACCCTAAAACTTCTGGAAGGACTAAGAGGTGTGCATATATTGAACATTTCTGTCTCAGAGGGTGGTAAGGTCTGTTAGGAGGAAGTGGAATGGATAGCTGGGGAAGAAGCCCCAGCTTCAGTCGATCTGAGATGATTTTTTGAGAAGTTGAACCTCTAAGTCCTGGGGCTGGGTGGCACCATGCAGCCATTTTCCCAAGGAAAGGTTAACAGGACTAAACATACAGAGCTCTCTCCAAGACAGCTACACATTGAAGTAAGTGAGAGTGAGAATTAATTATTTAGGAAGGGATATCAGTATGAACAACAGTAATGGAGCAGAACTGAAGGGAACTACAAGGAGGCAGAGCATAAATTAATTGGAATCTTCATGTTTCATCAGACACTAAAGTGGAAATGAAGAAGGACTCATAAAATTGAACTTTAGCTAGAATTTTCACATAATTTTCAATCTTCACAAACTAACATTTTACAATTACAATTTCAGTTATGACTGAACAACTGTGGGTGTTCAACTATGGTTAAAGCACACACAGGAGGAAACAACCATGTAACAGTCATTAGACTCCTAATGTGGACTCCCAAAAGTTAATGCTCTTCCAGACAATTACTGAAACTACAGAATTCTTTCATGCAAATGCAGAACAACTTGCAATCTACCTATTCTTAATGTACATCAAAAGTGCCTAAATTAGATGCTTTCTAGATTACCATAGATACAATTCTACTATTGAAGAAAACATTTCCAATATGATTATCAGGCGTAAGAAACCCCAAAAGCCTTCCAAACCAATCAAAGTGGCATGGTTCTTCATACACAGCATGAAAAGTAAGATTTTTCTTAGCCTTGGGTATTTGGGTTAGATTGTAAAACAATTTTCTTAGCAAAAATGCAGTACTAGATGAAACCACAGCTTAGCAGAAACCAAAGAAGACAAAGTTCATAAAGAGAAGCTTACGAACTCTTCATACACATGTGAGAGAATATATGCACGTTTTAAAATTTTAAATTTAAAAACTGGCATGGTCTATCTGGATTCTTCTTCACGCACCTACACTGCAATGCTTGTCTATCAAATATATTGAGGATGCATGTGTGTGTGTGTACAATTTGATCTCACAATTCTTCTATGAAGTAAGAAAGCATAATCCGGTTTTACAGATCTGAGTTGCAGAGAAATGGTGCAAAGTACTGAAGGTCGCAAAGGTTATATGTGGGGAAATTAGGTTATCAACCAAAATCCAGTTTTAGCAATCTCAGTAGTACTCACAGAGTAGGGAAACAAAATTCATTTTAATTTAATAATTTAGCAATGCTCTGAGCTCTTCAATTTTTTAGTCTTCTTCTTTTGAAATTGCAAGGTGCTTCTGAATTGCACTTTTTACCCTCAAGGGCAGAGTTCAGGAAAAAAATTGTTTTAAAAGTAAACCTGAGTGTACACTTTTTACTAAATATATGAATATTTGCTTTTTCAATTGCAGTTTCAGCAGCTGAAGCATTAAGAAATACACCAGCCATTATGATAAAGTCAGAGTGCCAGGCATAATGGTGGTACTGCATCTCATACTTTTCCTTTATTTTACATCTTAAAAATGTTTTCTCATTTAGTTCTGAACTATTTAAAGACCCACTTTTAATGACTGTTTTTGATGCAATGTTTTATAGTGCAACCCTGCTTCATTTGAGAGAGTTGTGCATACCACCAGGAAATGCCCAGGATTACATCTTTATTAGAGATAAAAACAATAATCATCCTTTTCCTCCTGAAGCCTATAAAATGGAAAATTCTGGGGCATAGTAACCAGTCACACACAAAAAATAATTTCTTTGGATCTGCGCCAACCACGAATAGGTGCTACTCCATCAGAAATTCACATATTTGAACTACTTTTCCTGGGTGAAATTTAACACTTGGTAAACAAAAGTTTCACTGAGTTTTACTGGAGAATCACCAGCCCAACACCACTGCAGTCCACAGCAGGAGAAGCTTAACTTCAAGAGACTATAAAGAGGGCCTGCAGAAACAGCCTCACCTCACACCAAATGATGATCTGAACCCCTTAAACAACTCTTCTGTCAGAACGAACAAGGATTTTTTTTCCTGAAAATGGGGAGTACAAGGAGAGGCAGGAGCAGGTATGCCTGTGCATGAGCAGTTGTGCATGAATCTTTCATGGTCATTCCACCTCTTGCACCTACTTATCTTGTCCATCTGTGGCATTTTGTCCAGATATAGTGCTTAAATCACTAGAAAATGCACCTGTTTCTCTATATTACTAGGAGGAGAACTCCCATGGGATTTCACATTCTTACACATGCTACCTGTGCAAACAACCTCTCACCTTAAACAAAGACAGGCTACTTTGCTTTAAGCATAATTTGATACATGCAAGGGAACAGGTTTAGATCTCTTGCTCTATTTCAAAACACTGGTTTGTCCCCTGGGCAATTTTCAACACATGTTGCAAGTTTTCTATTCCACTGAGAAACAAAATACTGATTTTGCTTTTCCTCCATACAGCAGCATATACCTGTCAGATACAACTCTTCAGTTGTAGATTATAAGGCTTATGTTTCCTCAACAGAAGAGACATTTTCTCTGATAAGGAGTATTCTTATGAAATCTCATTCTTTGGGTATAAATGATATGTGGTCCTCTGCTCTGCATGTGCACAGAGTGGAGTGAGCTGGTCAGTGCATAAAGAGGACCACAGAGAGAAAACGGAATGGTAGAGACTAAGAAAAGAGAGCCATAAATGCAAACATGATGTTGGGACATGAGTAATAGTTTTCCAAGATTTTTAGTCCCATTACAATTTTTTTCTCGAATGTTTTGATCCATTGTTAAGAACATACAAGCAAAGTGTAACTAGAACCATTGAAATGGCTGATTAAGATGAGCTGTTTCTACAGTCCTTCAATATCATTCAGGAGCCTCATGGAACTGAAGAAGGACTAAATGTCAGAGGTTTGCCAGTTTTTTTCCAGCTATGTCATATATTCGCTCTAATAACCATATTGTTTCTTCACATACTCTCCAACAAAGGGACAATATTGAAGGGAACATAAAGTTCAAAAATGCAATATTGAGCAATCTTTCTCTTCAAAGCACCTTAATCACTCGTAAAAATGAATAAGCATATGCTCTTTTGCTTCTTTGTGCAAATTAATTGAAGATTTGTTTGTTTGCAAAAAATAATGCAACTTCAGACTAGAGAAATTCATGCTGATGTCACAATTTCCTTAGGTAAAAAATTCATTTATGGTACTGTGTGCTCCCAGTCACCTGAATACTCCTGCTTAGAAATCAGAGACATTACAGAGTGGGTTCCCAGGTTGTCACTGAACTGATAAAGGCTGTGAGCAGAGAGCTGACTGGTGTTACAACTCTGTAGCAATAGCACAGAGTAAATGAGCTCTCCAGACATACAAATACTTACATTGGTATCAAACAAAGAATTAGAAGCGGACAAAGCTTCACAGATCCTTATTCTGGAGTCTGACAAAGGAAACCATTGACTTCAACAGAGAATGTTTCTCTATCAAAGGCATAGAAGGATGCGGCTTAAAATTTGTAATGTGTCTTCAGATGTTCCCCTTTTTAAGCAGAAGTAACAATGAATAAATTACTATGCATATTTTAGACTATATTGCCCTTAATGACATTTTCATTACACTGTTTACTTTTTATTTTTATGCTGGTCACCACTGAACTGGCAGAACAGCTTCTCTGTGAGAGTTGAAACAGTGTATTTTCAATGAAAATGGAATAAATTGTTCCATTTCCTCTTCCTCATCATCTAGCATCTGCTCTGTAGCAAGCAATGCTGTGCCCATTCCCTCCAGCAGCAGGAGCACCACTCAGGATGCTGGAGTAGGGTCTGAAAAGGGAGTGGCACCTTACAAAGAGCTGGAAAATGTTGATTTCTGACTCAAAATACATTTCTCATACACAGGGCATGTATAGTCTGGCAAAGAGAAAGGAAATTGTTCCCCTGGCTGAAATGGTCCAGCTTGTTACTCCAGAGAGTAGAGAGAAGGGGGAGCACTGAATAATGCACTTCTTTAAAACCCACTAATATGCTTCCCACTAAAAGCTCAGGAAAGAGAAAGCCACATCCCTTCCTAATCCACACAGGACTATATGCAGTGTCTTCTAGGCATAACTCTTGGGAATTTTACACAATCTTGACAAGGTCAAAAATTATTCAAATTTCCTTTTTAAAGTAATCCACACTGCTATGATTCTGCAAGAGGCTCTTTTTCTCATTGTTATAAATTATTGCCAGTGTCCCTACTACCACCATTACTACTACACTATATTGTATTTCTATTAAAAGTAGCAGTGCATAATAAGTGCTGTCTTTATTAATTTGATGAGATTCTTCTGGCCCAGACTCTTCAGATCTGGCTCCAGAGAAGAGTTTTCTGATGATGAGGAAACAACACACGTTGTTGCTGTTTGCTCGCAAAACCAGTAAGGAGCCCTAAGCAGGAATCTACCAAGATTGAATCCCATAGACACCTCTGAAACAAAGCATGCTCTGTGTACTGAGTCTGCACCCCAGATAAGCTGACAAGTTGATGATGCTTGTTACATCATAGTTAGTCAGCTACAACACAACTGCTGTTACATCTGCTTTGGACTGGGGTAAGCGTGGGACTTGACCTGGGTGACTCGACCTGGGTGAATTTTGTGCGGACCTAGTTTCAGTGCACAGCATCTGCTAAAGAGTGTAGAGGAGAACAAAAGACAGCAGTTTGCTTGTTTTCCAGCTGCAAGTTATGCTCCTTCAAAACAAGTTTTTGTTTTTCTTTTGAAAAAAGGCCTGACAGCAAGAGAGAAATACAATATACGAAAGGGTGGGATTTAAAAAGATGTCGCCTGTTTAGTCCTGAAAGGCATGCATAATGTTTATACTCCTAGATTTCCACACAACTTAGAAGGTGTGAAATAAAATACCATGCATCTCCCCCATAAAGAAAGCAAATTCAAGTAGTCTTATGATTTTTGCCATTGAATGTTTGGAAAATCCAAAAGTTTTCTGAGCTGCGGTATTTCCCCCTGATTCACTTATTAAATGCCTTTCACATTGCTCCTCCCTGCTTTCCCCTGCCCCTAGCCCTGGCCACTCCCTCGGGCTCTTTCTATTGGTTCCTGTACCCCAACTCCGCCCAGGTACCGCCCCTGTGATCTGACAAAAACCCCCTGCACCCAGATCAGGAGGTCTCTCTGCCTCAGGAAACCTCCTGGAAGGGATGCAGCATTAAAAGTCCTCTGAGGCTGCCACGAGGGTCCCTTCTCTGCCTCCTTTGCTATCACTGTGTTGCAGAGCCCAGCTAGCTGGAGCAGGAGCTCAGGGAAGTCCAAAAGGACTACGGGAGGACAGAATGGCTGCCCTGCCCTAAGCAGCCCCGCTGAGCTCCCAGGGAAAGCTGCAGCTTGCTAAACCAAACCTAGCATTGCAACAGTTTTCCTCTGACTTTTTCATCTTTTTCTCTTTGTTTTCCTCAATAAATGAACAAAACTGAATGTATGACAAACTTGCAGGTCCCTGTTTTGCTGAGTTCTCTTTTGCATATTGTGTAACATCTCCATGTGGATCCAGAAATAGTTTGATTAGAGGTAACAGTTTTCACTAATTCAGAGATTTAAAGGCCCGTAGATCAGCTCCTGAGATAAAGAGTAGTGATGTCCTTTACGTACTACAGAATAAAAATATTCCTTCATCTTATTCTCCTTTTATCTTCTTCTCCTCTTCCCTCCACCTTTCAAAATTCATAACCCTACAGAGGTCCTAACTATTTTGTTAGGTTTTTTTTTTTTGTTTTGTTTTTTTTTTTTTTTTTTTTGCCAGTCATGCAGTTTTCTTGTTCTGCAGCTAGTGTGAACAGGTTGTAGGCACAGGAGAGTCTGGACAACCATCCATCAGAATTCAGGCAATTTTGGTCTGCTTGTAAAAGGATGGATTTCAGAAACACATTAAAGAAGAGCTCTTATATAAAAGTACATTTTACCAGACAGATAAAATGGGTCAAAATATGAATTTAAACTGGCTTTTTTCTTCCTATAAAGATGACATCCCCTCATTCAACTTACATTTTGTGTTTAAAGGAAACATTGGAAATTTCCACTATTTGTTTGTCTTTACTGATAAATGGGCACACAGAGTGCTATACTTCTGTACTTACCCTTTTTTCATGGCATAAATTAAAAGTAACACCTCACTTTAAAAAACCTTAGAGATATGATTTGGTCAGCTCTCTACTATTATTTAGGACAAACAGATTGTACAAAAAGCCACTCAAGACAGGTTTTACCTTCCTCTCACACCCTTCAACACTGTTTCTGACATCATGCAGAGTAAAGGAAGCTGTTTATAGCCCAAACTGCTGTAACAAAAGCCAGACATGGAGTATCTGGGATACAATCTGCATGTGGGGGTGTAAGAGCTCCAAGCTGAATTTAAGCAGAGGAACTATGGCAGTGGCTGATCAGATACTTCCTATGTGGTACTGAGCAAGACACCTAGTCATAGCAAGGCACGTAACTCAAAAGTGAAAGCAAATCAGACACTTGCAATTAAACCCAAATAGGAAGTAAGACCTGAGACTCAACACTCTACCCACAACTGCACTCTCACTGTATTGCTGCATCCACAAAACAGACATGTGCAAGATGGGGACTTAGAAAGATCCATATATGCCCTAGAGACACAAATAGTGCATTTAAGCATCTCATGTGGACAGCTTTTAAAGTAATTATTTACTCCATAGAGACTTCTGTGTTTTTACTAATAGGAAAATGAGTGGCCATACTATAAACAGATTGTATAAAGACCATATTGTTCTAGTTTCCTAAATAGATCCTAAAATAACTTGGACACCTCAGTTGTAGCCTTTCTTAAAAGGCAAGTAGCCTTTGATGTGAACCTTTAATCATGAGCAGAGTACAAACTACTCTGGGGTCTACCATGAGGTAGGCGTTCAAAGTGTCAGAGCACTAAGTAAACAGTATTCATTAAATCCCAAATACAGGTAATGTCCAGAGAAAACTCAAGGGAAAACTAATGTCTGTCACGTGGTGTACAAGCTGTGTTGACTTACTGACATGTAGACTTTAATAATTTTCATCACTAAGGGCACTTATATTTATTTCTGCTCAGTGACACCATTAACAGCATGTTGGTAAACCTGTGGGTCTTTTAGTTTTTTAAGTATGTCCAGAACAAAGATTTAGATTTTCTATTGAGAGGGAGGAGACCATTTTGCCTGCCTTATGTCATGCTTACCTATGTCAGCCAACACAGGATATTGTTTTTCTTTCACTGGTACTCATTAAAATGCTTCCATTCACAAATATATGCAGATAAAGTAGTTATGATTTTTCTACAGGCTACATTGTTAGAAACCCTCCTGGGGTCTTGGCACTACCCAGAAAGTAGGAAAAAAAAGCTTAAGTCCCCAACAGGAGGCTCCTCCTTGCATTGCCCCTATACACTATTCACTGAAAGTTGTAACATTCCTTCAGATTGTGAAAGGGAAAGGTTGGCAAAAAGCCCAAAACCCAGGCACACAATTTAACATGTTTTCTTGGAAACACATCTTTTGAGTGAAGCAATGATAACTGAAGAATTGGTTACATTAATTGATGTTTGATAATTTCTGGTCAGTATTTATCCTTTTATCAGTATCTCTGTGCTGACTTTAATCTCTTCTCTGTTGATTTTGAGATGTAAGTGGGTATTTTTCAAAGGAAGTTGTTCTCTAAAGGAATATCTAGAACATCAAGGAACACACATGTCTTACCAGGTAGATCTGCAAAATCCATACTCACGTCCACAAAACTTGTGTGCACTACCACGAGTCTGAACAAAAGCATCTTGTGATGGGTGGAGGTGTACACCTCAAACAGGAAAAACATTTTGTGAAAATGGGTTGCCTGTGGAAAAATTCCCTGTTCATAGTTTTCAGTATTTAGAAATTGTCAGAATATTGGACTATGTTATGGAATTTCTGGTCTGAAGAAACTTTGTGAGATATTTTAATTCCATCAGGAAAACAAAGAGGGTGTCTTTTGAAAAGGTCAAGATTCAAAAGAAATCTTTCAAAATTCTAAACAAGGTGGTTTATTCAAAATAAAATAATTTTTTCTGTTTGTTTGAGGCAGGGATAGTTAATTTTGGTATTTGTTTCGAGTTTTTCAGGACTTTGGGTTTTGTCCCAACATTAGATCTCCGGCTCTCATGATTGAAATGAATGAAATTGAAACCATCCTCTAAGTATAGAAAAGTTCCCTGGCTTCTGTCAGGTTAGACCAGATATCTACAATTTTTCACCTAAAAATAGAAAGAAGAGCACTGAAACGTTCATTGTGGTGTAGGCATATGTCCAAAAAGCAAGGAGCTGCATTGATTAAAAATACTGCAAGTAGAAGTGTGCACTTTTAGCCATTGGCATGCAAAGCTGTTCCAGTTTGGACTTTTAAGCACCATGACTGCACAAGCCAATTAACTATCAATCTTCCTGAGACTTCAGCAGCACTTTTCCACCATTGAATGAGGTGGAGAGTGGATTTATTGGTGGTCCTGTTCACCAAATATCTTCTCTGAGGTTATAATGTCTTCAAAATTTCTATCACCATGCAGAAGGGATTTCAAAGTTAGACCCTCATTTGGAAATGGGAAGACAGATAGTGGAACACAAGCTTGAAAAAAATGCAGGTGAAAGAGAAACATTCAAACAGAGTTTCAGCCATTTTTAGCGAGTCTATTTATACCTCACCATATCCTTTGAAAACGTAAAAATCTAGTCCTAATTTATTAATGGAATGTGCCAGCACCAAGTTATTTTTAAATTTAGAATATAAATGGCCTTCATGAACTAGAGCAAGCAGGCAGCATTTGACATGAGTCTCAGAGCTAGTGTGAAATTTACTTTTAAATTGCTGCTGTCTTTCCAAAAATTATGCACCGTGAGCATGTGTCTTCACTCGTGTTAGCTTTTTCTTTATTTAGAAAACAGAACCGCAGGAAGTGCCACATAGAAAGGATCTTACCCTTGCTTGGATGTAAATAACCCTCTCAGCTTATTTCAGCTGTTTCTTCCCAGTTAAATTCAAGTTGTCAGAGGAATGTGATCCTGAAAATAAAATCAGAAATTTCAAGATATTTGTAAACATAAGAGGCAAAGGTTACTTGTATTTTATTTAATTTCCCAAGTTTTTCTTCTTTTATGGCAAAAAGAAAGTGGGGACTGAAGAGAACTGAAACAAATAAATTGGAGAGGGTTTTTTTAGCTCCTGGGGACTCTTATTCCCAATATTAAGTGCAACAAAGTGTATTCTTCTGTAGAACTGTTCCTCAAAAGAACCTTGCAACTCAGTCTTCAGCCAGCTCAAATTATCTGCCCTGTTAACTTTTTCCAACATCTGTCCTCATCACAACTTTATAAGCCCATTAGAGGCATGCATTTGAGTGTTTTAGGGAATGACTAGACACAGCAAATGATTTCCTATAAATAATTTATTCAATGACTTCAAAATTCTCAGTGTTCCTGTAAGGAATGCCTGTCACAGAGCAATGCTGGTAAGAAACAGCAGCTTTCTTCCCTGGTTCCACCACCTGACCCAGGGCCCCTTCTACAACCCACGGAAAAGCTGCTGAAATTTCTCTGAGGTTTTTCTGAGTCCCTCTGCCATCTGAGTTAGAGGGAATTTTTCTAATGATTTGAGCAGAAACTGAACAAGATCCAGGGCCTTCCTGATCTGCTTCGCCTTCTGAGAATAAAAAAGAAAACTGAATTGCTTTGTCCTTTAGCATGAGTCACCTTTGGGACAAAAAATGTGGCAGCCAAGAGTCTGAACTCACAAGCTCCTCAAAAAAGCAGTGTTATTATAAAGAATAAAGTTTACAAGACTAAAGCATTGAAGGTTTTATAAAGGTTCGGTAAATGCTTTTTATACTGAACTTAGCTCTGTATTCTTATTTCCAGAATTTAGTACACATAAAAAAGGTTTTAGAATAGATGAAAGGATTTTTATCAATTTTCATTGGGTTAAAGGAAGGCTAAACTTTGAATACTTGTTTGTGTGAAAAATCCTCCAAGAGGACAAGGGGAAATGTCCTCAAGTTGCACTATAGAAGGTTCAAATTAGATATTAGGAAAATTCTTTTCATGGAAAGGATTGTAAATCATTGGAACAGATTTCCATCCCTGGAAGTGTTCAAAAGAAGCCTGGATATGGCAGCTGAGGACATGGTTTAACTGTGAACATGGCAGTGGTGTTATGTTGAAGGTTGCACTTGTTGGTCTTAAGGGTCTTTTCCATCCTTAGCGATTCCATGATTCTAAGAGAAGTTTTTGACTAGGGAAAAGGTTTGATACATGTTGATGTTTTGATACATAAAACATGCATTTGAAACATTTATGCATACAGGGATATTTCCCGAGAAGGTTCTTCATAAATTGAACACATTGGGTTCCCATACTGTAACCTCCAAAAGAACAAATTCCTGCTCTGTTAGCACTCCTGCGTCTGTCAGTCAAGCTCCTGCAGGGTCCTTGTGTTACTTTTGAGGTAAAAATCTCAGATAAGTCTTTTCCTTACCTTTGTCACTGAAATTTAAAAATAAATAGAATTATTAATTAAGATTAAATGTAGTAGCTGCATATAAACATGCTGGCAATTTATCTATCAATTTTAGCAGTGAGAATGTTTGAATTATCGCACCTCAGTGCCTGATAAACAATCAATGGACTTTATTTAATAGCTTCATCTCCAGTGCTAATTGTATCCATTTAAATTAAATCACTCTGATTGTTATTCCATGTAGTTATTTGGTGATATGAGACCTCTGAATAGATATTATTGATTTGGGGCAACCAGGCACCATCCATTACAGCTGTGAAGACAGGAATTAAATTTAAATAGTGGGCTATTATTTTGTGAATGTCTTTGTGGACAAATAGGGTAGCGGAAGCAGGATAATTAGGAACTTGCACTAATTTGTCTTCTTGATTTATAGGGATATGATTCCTGAAAATAAAATGAGGTCTACAAAGTAATCAAGAGAAGCTGGCAACAGGTAAAACCTTGTGACTCCTTTAGCAGAATGGACAAAGAGTCATGTGCTATCCGTTTTTAAAAGGTGTTTAGACAGCCAAAAGAACCATTTTGACACCTGATGAGATTTACAGCAGTGCCAAAAATGATTTTTAGACCATTGTGTAGAAGCAGAGTAAAACAAACAAACAAACAATAAAATAAAATAAATAAATAAATAAATAAATACAAGAGAGACAGATCTGTCATTGCCCCAGATTATAACCACCATGCTGAAAAGAACCATACAAAAAAAAATTTCCAAGATGTGTGACAAAGATAGTTCATGTGCAATGTTCCTGAGTTGGTGAAGGTACAGAAACAACTACAGTTTTATATAACATCTGAAGTTATAAGTAAGCTGAACAAAATCAATGCACTCATAAATCACTTTAGGCTGGATTCTAACTAACAGTTCTCATTTTCTGGATGTTCCCAAGGCAGTTGACATAAGAGTGCAACCTCATTTTGATCCCAGATGGCTAGAGAAAAATGGTATAACAGTGCAATTTAGATCTCATCCTTCCAAGGAGGATGCCTGTTACAATCATGAATTGTGGTTCATGCCAAATATATCCCTGTACAGGCATTGGTGCACTTCTCAAAGTGTCCTGTGTGCTTCTGAGCAGAGAAGCCACTGATATAGATGCAAAAGTACTTTCTAAACAGTAGAACAAAGTGTTTCAATGAACTGTGTGATGGGCCCTGGGAGGTGAGTCTGAAACCTGACAAAGCCGTGTGTAAGGAGTCGCTGGAATCTGTCCTACAATGCCAAGGCAACAGAGTTCTAGGTGCAACTAGAGGGAAAACCCATGTTAAGCACAGAAATATAACTTTGAAACAGAGCAATGATCTCTGGGAACATCTTGGATAGGTGACGCTTGATAAGAGTTTTGAGAAGATAAATCTCATACTGAGATCCTTTCATGCATTTGCCGTCATGCAGATCATCAGTGCTTTGCTTATAACTCCGTAAGTCCACCTTCAAGGCCAGGCTCATGGACCCTGAAGACAGCGAGCCTGTAACAGCAACTCAGGAATAACTATGGTTTTGCATGGGTGTGCAAGCCTGGATATACACAGTCAGACCATGTGGGATATGCCCAGCCACTGCCCTGGAGGGATGTCTGCTGAGATAAAGGATTTCGCAATCGCCCAGCAGGACTCCCTGGAAAGGACTTTTGAGTCATGGTGAGGGAAAGTAGACCCACAATCCTTTGGGAGACCCTATGCAGATCTTTCTGTAACCCATTGGTCTATCCCAGACCCTCTGTAATCCATTGGTCCCCTTGCTGATCCCCTGTATCCCTATAAAAGACCAGTTCGCCTCTGTAGAGAGGAGAACTCGTCCCTGGCCCACCCTTCGCCGGAGGAAGCCCACAATAAAGCTCCCTTCATGCGGAACCAGCCACACGGGTCTTCTCGTCTCTCTCTCTGGTCTGGTTTGGCCTGGAGGCTGCCCTGCAGAGCTGAGCTGAAATCACGAGCTGATAATCACTAAAGAGCTGATAGCTTCTGCAAGGGCTCCTCTGCCAGCAGCTGAGAGGAAGACACCGGACCTCGGGCAGGCGATTCCTTTTGGGAGCATCTCCCCGGACCGGTCATATCTTCCTGGGTCACAGCCACGGACCCCACCACCAGCTGTAGTAAGACCATACAGAAGGTTGATCTAGGCTGGCTGTTCATGGCTAGTGTGCAAGCTGCCCTTAAAGAGAGCACATGGTAGCAAAGCAGGAGGAAGGCAGAACATGCTGTGTGCTTACAGACACATACTACACCTTTTAGAGCTTCATGAGAATCAACCCTTTGGAAAGTTGTGGCAAATGAAGAATCAGCTAAAGCCTTCATTGTTGGTGCAAACCCCCATGCAACTTTCTATATTTACAGTAATTAATCTCACATGAATTATCTTTGATTGGTTTTAATTGCACAGTTAGACTGTCAACCAAAACACAAACATCTTATGAAATTCACTCGAGGTTTTAAAATGGAATTGATAAGGAATTTGACATTAATCCACATTAATCTGACATTAATCTATTCTCAGTGGTAAAAACAATGCCTATTAGCTAGGATCACTTTACTAGAAACCAGATGCCAAAGTTGTAAGTCTTAGTATCATCAACCAAAAAGCAGAGCTACAGTACACCACTGCAACACTAAATTAGTCCAAGAATGAAAAGATATAATTTCATTATTGACTTTAGTTTAAATATAGAATATTTCCATTCTCTGATGCCTTTCAAACTTATTCTAAAAAGAAAAAAATTGTTTCTAATGTGGCTTTCCCAACTGCAAATATTTTGATTTTTAGCAATAAAAATGCCTGGCTGAGATTAGTGACTATTTATACAGAATTTGAAGGAGTACAAACAGAAGGCACAGTCCAGTTATTCTTTTGAAGGCAAAATTTTATTCTTTATTTTGCATCTTGAGGCACAGGAAAACCTTCTGTAGAGAAAAATGACAAAGTAACTATTGTACAGCAGCTATTCACTGCATAAAACTTGCTCTGTCTGATGCCCAGTTCTGCTTCCCCCTGATGCTGATGTCATATTTTGGCACCAAATTACAAGAATCAAGATCAGCTTGGTCTTGACAGTATGCAAGGATGTCAGGAAAAGTGCTACACATCATTTGAGTATGAGAGAATGGGAACAGTGGATGGCAAGGAACTGAAGCTTTATAGTTAGGGATAGTTACTGCAAATCAAACAGTAAAAATTAATTTCTGATCTGTCATATGAGTAGATACAGTTCTTACCCAGTGGAGCCAATATCATTCCACTAAGACAGGGAGCAGGGAGCATGAACTCAAGCAGTGATATATAGAGCAGAAAGACAAACGCCATGGCAGTATATTGCACAGTAAGGGGTTACAGGGAGCCTTTGGATGAGGAGTGCTGAAAGGAACCTATGGAGCTCAACCCAGTTGTTATTCTCTGAATGATGAACTTAATTGGAAAGCAAGATTCCTGGGGCATATGGGGCAAGAAATGATACAATTGTGGGATGTTGCTTGTTGGAACAGGAGAAGAAAACAACTCTGATGCTCCAGAGGCAGAGATCTACAGTCACTTATGGAACAGAAGATCCTTCTGCTGAAACCGCGAGACAGGAGAGCCACACAGAAAGTGTGCACACACATGAGGTGTATCTGCTAATAGCATTGATTGTCTATATGTGACTTCCTTACAGCCTCTGAACTACTCCTGCAAGGCCTGGAGGAGAACAATCCATCACAAAGCTCCTCAGTGCACAGCTGGTACTGCACTGGCAGAACTTCCACCGAAGTTTCCACACAGAAGGCTGAGGACCAACTGGAACCAGCACACATGTGCAATTGTTCCAGCCAAACTTTGCTTTTGATATAGAAATTAAATACTAACCACTCTTCTCCCAGGCTGATCTCTGCCAAGCATCAGCCTAGTGAGGATTTTTATAGCAAAAATGTATTCATTTCTGTGAGCTGAAGTTATATCATGTGTAGAATGAGTCACTTTTTACTAGTGCAGTAATACAGATCTACACTCTAATCACAGATTCCCATCTGGACCATTTTTTTGGGAATTTACCTTAAAATATTAAGCTGTTCCAGCCACAATTTGGGTTTTGTCCTGTCCTGCTACATTTTACCCTTGTTCCCTTCCTTCCCTTTTTCCAATGAATTTGTTTCCCCCCTTTTTGTCACCTGCTCAGGTAACGAACCTCTACATTTTTTCTTATATTCTACTATTTTCCGGCAGCAAACACAAGACTGAGTTTATGAATCACTGGCAAACCCAGGTGTATCTTCTTCCTTTAGCATTTAGTGTTGTCTATCCTATATTTGCTTTTTATTAGCAAATAAAACCTAGCATATAATTTCATTGCTTCAAGACACTCAGAATAGATCTGAATTAAGGAGGATCAACCAAGAAGTTCCAAGAAAAATCAGAAAAAAAACCCCATAAATCAGAGAACAAAGTTCTGTTGTTTCTCTAGTGTAAACTTGGTTGGCAGATTTGAGTGCTGGAACTTGTTTAGTTAGAGTCGAATAAGGACATTATTTTACCAAAATTTAATTTAAAAATTGACTATATAATCACAAGGGTAACATTTAAAGTTAAACTAACCCCATGCTTACTCACTAATGATTTTTATAAAAGTGAAAACAGCATTATGGCAACTCAAACACAAATGTTACTTTCCACTTTAGACTACAAATAATGTGCCATTTAGCCAAAAGTGCCTTTTAGCCACTTATCTATGTAGTGTTGACTTAGATCAGACTAATCCAGAAAAAATAAAAGAGTTCTAGCAATTTCAGTATTCATGTATTTAAAGGTATTTTTATAATTTTTAGAGTCTGAATGAGAACAAATGCAGCAGATGGATAAACAAACTCAAATGGATGGTGATCTATGAATTATGAACCTCAGCCAGAGATAATGTCAGAATTTAGCTGACATTAAGTATCTCATGCTACCAATACCACTGTCACTAGCTTCATGACCAGGCAAGCTACCTCTGTGACGAGGCAAAATAATTAAAGAAGAGCTATAAAGAAGACACTGCTGCAATTAAATCAATCCATTAGTAAGCAGTCAGCACACTAAGCAGTTAGATCATGCAAGGAAAAAGCAGTCAGTTTTTCAGAAAAACATGTAAATCTGAGCTTTTTTTTTTGGTTGAGGCCATTTACTTCCACAGGCTCACCAACAGCCCCATGCTCCAGCTTGAACATGGCATACATCAGTAGCTGATATTCACAGCAGTGGGTTAGCATACTTCTTATCATTTCTATGGGGGTAAGAAAAGGTTAGGAAAGAAAAAAATTGATTATTCCCTTGCATAATTACTTGGTGTTTGATCATTACACAAAAATTGTATAATGGGACAGCTCCCTGGTGACAGGGAAGGACAGCAGCCCCTCCAGCAAGGGTTCAGTCCCACAGTGCCAAAACAAGGCAAGCAGAAGAGATCCAGTGGCATTGCCTGGTTTAGTCCCTGGTTGTCAATCAAGCATGTTCTCTGTGAGAAGAGCAGGTCCAAGGGCAAGCAAAAAAGTCAACAAGGACAAGCACAACATAATCAAAATGAAGTTTATGCAAAGGCTGAACACCAAGGCTTCCTAGGCCAGTGAGGAGGGTGGGTCCATCATTCAGGTGGTGGCTCTTCTTTTTATCTTTCTGCTGATGGAGAAAAAGGGCACTCATCCACAAGGGACCATAGTCTGGGCATCTGTGCAGTCTTGGAGCTTATTAGGGAATAGACTTAGTTATCTTTGTAAATTGATCAGCAAAATGGAATGTACAACTTTACATCCCGAACTTAGGTTAATATAGTGACTAAATGATTTGTGATTCATTCTTGTCCCATGCTATTTGAGCAAAGGATTAAAATAAGCCGTCAATATTTGGGCTCCTTTGCAAAACTAGAGTCGATATTTTTAACTAAGAAAATACTAGTGAGACAAAATGAAAAAGAAAATATCAAAAGGTAAATAAGGAATTCTTATAGCTCACTTCCCTAAAAAAAAAAAAAAGGGAAAATTCATAAGAATTTACCTTATAACCAAGTTGGCCATCAGTGCTATGAAACCACAGCAGCTGGAAAATGCATTCCCCTTTCTGTGCACGTGGTTGAACCAATCAGAGCTCTGACTTACAGTGAGTTGAGAAGATGCTACATTTGAGAATACAGCTGTTATTGTTTTCAGATTTATAGATATACCTAGAGGTAATTGTAAACTGTTTGAGCGACTGCCACAAGCTACCCTGAAATGACTGGCAGCCTTTCACAGCAGTTACTCAAAAGGAAGTTATAATCCCAGTACAAGCAGATGAACAATTATGGGAATACCAGAGATGTCTGGAAACGATTTTTGTTCGAAATTTTTCTAGCAGATTTCATTTGAAATGTAGCACTGGAAGGGGCCTCCTGAGTTACTGAATCCAATTTCCTATTATCACTGCTAGCAGAGTCAGAAACACCATGAATTTGGCAAGAGCTCAGTGATGATAAGCTGCCAGTCTCCCTGGCTTGGCATTCAGAGGGAAAAGCATAAGCAGGTAGCCAGTGGTGGCTGAATTCACTGAAAATTGCTACTGAAATGTAACAGTTCCTCAGGGCCTGGCAGGGAACTGGAATTTGCAGGGCTGAGCACCAGGATAATGGTGAGGGAGTCCTTCCACCAGGGGTGGGCTGAGACTGGCTGGGTGCCCAAGGGCTTGGGAGTTAGAAGGTAAGAAGAACCTAGAGCTCCAGAACAGAGCTTAAGGCTTAAGGGATAAGAAATACCTATGCTACTTCTTAAAACAAATGAACTGATGAAAACAGCTCCTGAAAAGCCTCAGCTGTGTAACTTCCAAACCTTGAGGGCAGTTTCTGTCAATAGTCTGGTCCCTGAGCCAGCCTCACAGACTTCAACACTGAATTTTAGTCTCTTTGAGCTCAGAGCAAGACTGGTTTAGCTGAATCTTGAATGAAAGCCACAGTATATTCTCTGGGTAGGAGTCCGGTAAAACAACTTAGAGGATGATAACCCATCCATGCAAATTTAAATCAATATCTAGAAGTCTATAGTGAGAGGGAGTTCTTTGAGAAATGCTGGACCATAAGGACTTGTTTCAGAGCTGTGGAGCAATGAAAAGTTCCTCACCCTTAAGAGTAGTTCCCCAAAAGCAGTTGGGTTTCCTGAAGCTCTCCAACTGCCAGGCAATGGGAGGGAGGGACTGTTGTGTGTGTGGCCCTGGGAAGTCCAACTGGTGAGCCCATCAAAACTGAGGAAACACTGCATTTTCTAGGCAGCAATATGCTTGAAAGCCTTCTGAACATGCTGGTAATGCTTTGTCCAACACCTCTGTCTAAGGCAAGTTTCCTTCCTGAGGTTGCACACAATGATTTTATCAGTCTGCCCCTCAGGACATAAAGAGACTGTCCTGGAAGAAACATCCCCTGACTACCTCCCTCAGTACAGGCTGGATCTAGATCCCAGTCTTGCTGCCTCAGAGCCACTCTGGTGCTGTGAGAAAAGAGGAAATTATTGAAACTGGATGAATGGCCATTTAGAAAGACTTTCTGCTTTGAGCACAGGGCACCAGGAGCAGAGTTACTAATTGCTGGAAGCAGAGCTGAATTCCAGCAGGCATCCAGCCCCTACAAGAGGTCGAGTCTCACTCTTGTATCCTGTGTATAAAAAAGAGAAAAAAAAATGTAATTAAACTTTATAAAACTCTTCAAAAATGAAAAAAATGTGATCTTCTTTTGACACTATCTGTCACTTTCCCCTCTGAACTGTCAGAGGACTCAAAATCTGTTCTCCACAGTAAGTCAAAAGGCCATCCCAAGGTAACTGGCAGACTTAATTTGATTAAGGGTAGAGTCTTCTCAGTTGTGTTTTAATTAGCATTTCATTTTCTTCCAATGAAAAAAGAGGAAATCTTACGTGTCCTTGAATGCAGAAAGAAAGTGTTCATAACATCTTGAGAGCTTCATTGATTAGTCTGTTTTCCTCAAGTGGTGCCATATTCCTCTGTTTTCATATGGAAATATACAGAAGCATAAACATAAATGGAAATATACCTCATGGACTCAGGAGGAAAAGAATAACAACAAAAATTGCAGACCAAGCGTTCAAGGACTTTATTTTTTTCGGCAGTATTGCTGTGCAAAGCAGTCTTGAAATCACAGCATAATCAGTGAAATATCATTTAGCGTAAATTGTCGTGTGACTTCGGTAAACTGCATATTTGCTAAAAATTATGGCTAAATAATGCAAAAAAGTCCCATCTTGTAAATAATGCATTGATCTGCTGATGGACAACAATCATCTAATACATCATTAGATAATGTGTCAGCCAACCACATAATTGGTGGACTAATGAATACGATAGTTCATATATAATTTACTCAAAGAAATATGCTTTATTTCCCAGATTTAAATAAATGATTCATCTAGATGTATTTGTTAGCTAATACAAATATCTTCTTAAGGTCCAAGTGAACAAGATCTTCCCATTGCATTTGAACACGGGCTCTTTAGAGAGTTTAGAGCATCACTGCCAATGACTTTTTACTGGAAAAATGGCCACAGATTACAAATGTACCTACATGCTGATATATTTCCATAAATTCAAGTGTAAACCATCAGCTTGGTATTTTTCCCATCAAAAAGTCTCTAGAGTCAACAACAAACTCAAATGTCTGTGGATAAGGGTCCAAATTTGAGTTGTTGCAAACCTTTATTTGAGGTCATTAGTATATTTGCACATGATTTCTCTATAAAATATAATCTCCACTTTTTGGCAAATGCATCCGATCCAAATGGAGACTTGAGCAGAACACAGGTAAAACTAAACAGCTTGGCTGAGCAAGGTGGACATTAGAACTGAGTCTGGCAAGGAATATCAAGGACAACAAAAGTGGCTTCTAAAAGTACTTCAGCAGCAGAAGGAAGATTAGAGAAAATGTTGGGCTGCTGCTGAATCGGCCTGGTAATGGAAGACACAGAGAAGGAGGAATTACTGAATGTCTTCTTTGCCTCAGTCTTTACTGCTGAGGTTGGTCTTCAGGAATCCCAGACCTTGAAGGTAAGAGAGGAAGGCTGGAGAAAGGAAGACTTCCCCTTGGTTGTAGAGAGCTGGGCTAGAGACCAGCTAAGCAGACTTAACACCGATAAATCCTGATAAATCCTGATAAAATGAGCCCTGATGGGATACACCCATGGGTGCTGATGGAGCTGGCAGATGTTGTTGCTCCGCCACTGTCCATCATCTTTGAAAAATCACAGGGAAAAGGGGAGGTGCCTGATGACTGGAGAAAAGCCAATATTACTCCCATCCTCAAAAAGGGCAAGAAGGAGGATGCAGGAAACTACTGGCCAGTCAGCCTCACCTCCAGTCCTGGAACAGATCATTCTGGAGGTCATCACCAAGAATGTAAAAGAAAATAAGATCGTTGGGAGTAGTCAGCATGGATTAACCAAGGGGAAATCCTGCTTGACGGATCTGAGGATTGGTCATGGCATCTATTGGTCTAGCAGGATGGCTGAATGAGGGGAGAGCAGTGGATGTTGCCTACCTCAGCTTCAGCAAGCCTTTTGACATTGTGTCCCAGAACATCCTGGTAGGTAAGCTCAGGAAATGTGGCTTAGATGAATGGACAGTGAGGTGGATCAAGAACTGGCTGAATGGCAGAGCCCAGAGGGCTGTGACCAGAGCTCAGACGGTTGATCAGTTGAGCAGAATCCAGTTGGAGGCGTGTAGTCAGTGGTGTTCCCCAGGGATGAAGGCTGGGTCCGGTCTTATTCAACTTGTTTATTACTTTGATGCCTTAAGTTTTAACTTTCATATTCTTCAAATCCTGTACTGCCTAGTGTGTAACTCTGAAGTTTCTTGTAGCCTGTTAATTTCTGCTCTCTCATGCTAGGTAGACATAACAAAGCCTCTCCAGGCCTGCTCTCTGAGGACACTCAGACCGTCCTAGGCCCAAAAAGTATAAAGCAAAAGCCTCTAAAGGGAGGGGCAAGCTTGGGGAAACGACATCATTAACTGTAGCTTTAATTGGAGAATTAACCCTGATATGCAAATGAGCCAAACCTATAAAAGTGTGAAGAACTCGCGATCTGTTCTCCATCTTGGGGTCCATCTTGGCAATAGCCTCTGGCTCCCCAGGGGGTACCTTTGAAGGTCTTTCAAATAAATACCTACCTTTATTCCCCACTCCTGTCTAGTCTCTGTGTCTAAGAAGCCTCTTAAGGCATCAACTTGTTTATAATTATTTACCTGGATGAAGGGATAGACTGCACCCTCAGCAAGTTTGCTGATGACACAGAACTGGCGGGGAGTGGCTGACACACCTGAAGGCTGTGCTGCCATTCAGTAGGACCTTGATAGGCTGGAGATCTGGGCAGAGAGAAGCATAGTGAGGTTCAACAAGGGCAAGTGCAAGGTCCTGCACCTGGGGAGGAACAACCCCAAGTAGCAACACAGGCTGGGGGCTGACCTACTGGAGAGCAGATCTGCAGAGAAGGACCTGGGAGTCTTGGTGGATCACAAACTGACCCTGATCCAGCAGTGCCTTTGTGACCAGAAGGGCCTATGGTATCCCAAGGTGCATCAGGAAGACTGTGGCCCAGAAGGTCAAGAGAGTTGATCTTCCCCCTCTAGTCTGCCTTAGTGAGGTTGCATCTGAAATGCTGTGTACAATTCTGGTCTCCACAGCTCAAGAAAGACAAGGACCTACTGGAGAGGGTCTAGCAGAGGCCACAAAGATGATGAGGGGTTTGGAACCTTTTTCTTAGGAGGACAGATAGCAGGAGCTGGGACTGTTTAGTCTGGAGAAGACTGAGAGGGAATCTCATTAATGCATACAAATCTCTCAAAGGCAGGTGCCGAGTGGATGGTGCCAGACTCTTTACAGTGGTGCCCAGTGACAAGGAGTAATGGCCATAAAAAATCCCACAAGAAATTCCTCATCAACATGAGGAAGAACTTCTTTACACTGAGGGTGGTAGAGCAGTGGAACAGATGTCCAGGGAGGTCATGGAGTGTCCCTCTCTGGAGATGTCCAAAACCCACCCGGACATGTTTCTGTGTCACCTTCTCTAGGTGATCCTGCCTTGGCAGGGGGGTTGGACTGGGTCATCTGCAGAGGTCACTTCCAACCCTAACAATTCTGTGATTATGTGACATTGCAGTGACAGCTGGAAGATCTGACAGGACTTGGGAAGTGCAAGGTCTTCTCAATCCAAGGCCTCCTAAATTGCCTGGAAGGAGTGTCTGACTTGGTTAACTACAGGTTTGTAGGCATAAGTGGCAGAAGCAGGTCCAGAGCCCATGCACTTTTATTACTGCCTCCTGCAGCTGCTCTTTTTCTTCTCAAGAGCTTGCTCAGGAGACCCCAGACATTAAAATGCAGGGGACTCTTTCTGTGCTGTGGAGTCATGGGCTGCTTCAGGGTCCCTCCTGATCTTAGCGCAGAGGTGCACGGTGCCTTCTGCCTCCTTCTCCTAAAGATGAGCTTGCTGTGAAGTACACAAATCTCATCAACCCTTTCTTACCAAACCTCCAAATGTTGAAAAGACCAGTGATCTTTTGTGGACCATTACTTAATATGCTGAGAAACTTCAGTACGTAACAGAGAAGTTATTATACACATTCCCTACCAAAAAAACCCAAACCCAAAACCAAAACAAAAAATACCCAAGAGTTCCTAAAAGTGTGATATTTTACTTGTAAACGGTGCTGATGGAATATTAGTCACAATATATTGTGCTGTCTTTTTTAAACTGGTTGAGCTCAAATGGGCTCAGACCTGCTCCTGCTGAAAGTGGTATGAAGCTAGAAAGGTGACTTCATCCCTGTAATTGCTTATATGTATAATACAAAATTCCATCCACACTATAGCTCCACACAAAAAGTTATAAGGAAAATTAGGGATTCATAGTCAAAGTTCTGGAAATCAGCGTTATTTTAACTTTAAAACAACACATTTGAAATTAAATCTCCTCTGTTCAATCTAATTTCTTATTTCCTTTATACCTGAATGGATGCTCATGTGATGCCTAATGTCACTTGATCATAGGTGTATTCCTTTGGAAAAATCTACTGCTGCTTCAACCATAAAGGATCAAATTTTAAAAACTTTAATTAAATTAAATCATTTATTCTCCTTCTCTGAATGTCTAAACCATTTTCAATAACACTGTAAGAATTCAATCTGAAGCTATTATCTACCATGGAAAATTTCTGTGTGAGATGATAATGTGTGGTAAGGTTATTAGTAAGTGAAATAAGCTATATATAGGTTCACAGAAAAGCAGATTTTAAAAAAAGCACTTTTAAAAGTGAAATTTCACACTTATTGCTACACTTTGTCTAAGACAAAACACATGCTACAATCCCAAAGCACTGGTCAGTGCAAATTGATGCACATTTTAACTAGAACAAGGCACTGGGTACCCATTAACTCCTCTTATTTTAATTTAGCAGTAAAAGCTTTCATTATAGCCATTAGACAAGAGAGAGACCTTTGGCATTAAAGTAAGAGAGAAAGCATATATAGAAATAAAATAAAAATTTAATTTACAGCACAGGGACTGGTAAATTCATATTAACAGAACCTAAAGACTTAGTTCTAAATAATTGAATCAGATTAATACGAATGGGAAATATATAAAAAAACCATACAAAAATCTGGAGGGAATTCATTTTAGAGCTCTGCAGATGGAGATAAACCCATGTTTAAATATATTTTTTTCCAGCTATGGCTTGAAGAAATAAACCAATGTTGCTTTCACAGCTCTTTGTATATTTTTGTAGCAATTAAAATTTCCCACTATTTCTTGTAATAATTGGTCGACAAAAAGGGCAGATAAATGTAAATGTTTGCAGGCATAATAACCTGTTCTTTTCTTCAATTTGAGAATACTCTTTTTTTTTGTATTTTCTCAAATCTTAGCTTAAAAAAGAAAGTATTTGGAGCAAACCTGGCCATTATTTTAGTGTCCATTTAGAAGAATCATGAGTTTGTTGCACTAGGTAATATGGGGGGGGGGGGGAGAGGAAGGAAGAAAAAATAATTAAGCATCCAATCCACATTAGAATGGAAAAAAGTCCCTCCGAAGCCTAGGCCAGAGCAAGTTAGGGTTTGTTGTTTTAATGTGATTCTTCTCCTGGATGCTCTGTGTAATTTTAACAGGAACAGGGTTTGGATAACAGGGCTTGGTAACAGTGTAGAGTGCTACATCTTCTTTGCTGTTTGCATGGTTTCTGCCTGGCCCCAGGATATAAAAGAGAAACATGCCAAGAGACAGAAGTGGCTGTCTATAAACCCCTATTACCTATCCAGCCCAAACACCATCCCATGGGAAGTGGGGTACCAGGGCTCCTCAGAGGCTTCACACCATCCTGGAGCCCGCAAGGCTGTCCAAAGCTGGGGATGGCAGTGCTTTCCCAGACTCCAGTATGCACCCAAACACCAACATGTACTCACATGCCAGATGAGAGAGTCAGACTCTGTTTCTGTCTTTCTCAGAAACGAGTTTTAATGAACCAAAAGTCAGCCTCAATGCAACTCTTAATTCTTCTTTCTGTGTCCACATAGTGCTATGTAGCATAAAGGGCTCCTGACCCATGATCCAGGCTCCTCAGACAATATTTTTATTCTGCTTATAAAAATAGCACCTGTAAAGAAGCCATAGTGAGCTCTGCTCATCTTGCTATCAAGCAGGACACACCTATTGTGTGATTCTGATATGGCAGAATCTGCTAAGAAATTCATCCTTCCATCACATCCCTCCTTGAATTTCAGCTTACAATGTAAATATGAAGACAATACATATTCTAGCTCTGCAGAGATGCAGTTTTTGAAAAAATATCAAATCCGATTCCTGTAGCAAGAAGTCCATTTGCATACCGAGTGGGCTGAGCTGTCCTTCAGAGGGATCTGAAGGCCATTTTCCAAGCAATCGGGGATTTGTGGTGATCCTGCTGTGAAGTTCTCCATTTTGCTGTAGTCAACAAAGTCAGCAGGACTCTGTGAAGCACTGAGGCCCACCCGCACAGAACAGCTTGCGAGACTGGGGCCTGGGCACAAACAATAGCAGTTCGTTTGGCAAGCTTGAAAGACCTTCTTGTTGGCAGATTGAGGAAGCCCACGCTTCTGCTACTGCAGTGCCTCCGATCAGTATCAGAGAAGAGCATTAATCAAACATGCAATACCATTATTTTTCCAAATTGAGGTCTCAGGTCTGTGATAAGCACTTCTCTTAACACAAAATTACATAAATATTATGCAACCACACTTCAAAACTGCTGTGTTGAGAAATCTGAATGACAATGAGTACTTTTTGGGAATAATGCTCCAGTCTTGCCCCTGTCTAGGCAGGAAAGGCTGATCATGGTCATGGTGCTACATGCTGCATCAGTTAATTTATCTTTTTATCTGCTTTTGGCTCATAGCTCACCTACAACTTCATGAAAAATGACAGAGTGTAAACATCTTGCCATTTATGGGCCATGTGACAGACGCCCAGCACAGCAGGCCAGGGAGAAGCATCTGAGTCTTGCAAACTCTCCTCACTGCTAGACTTACTGATAGATGACAGAGCTCCATGGTGCTGACAAAGATGCTGCTGACCTCACTTCCAAGCATGCTAGATGGTTTGCAGCTTACAGCAGTGTGTCCAGGACACAAGAGACAAGAACCAAGCATGTTTTTAGCAGGAGATGGGTTGATTTATAAGTATGGAATATGGTTCAGAAACAGTGAAATCTCCACAGAGAAATATTGTTTTGGAAATGTTTGTGATCGACAGGAACAGGAGATCTTTTTAAAATGTGTATCCATAGAATAGTAGATAATCCCCATCTTTTTCCCCACATACTACCTGTCTTCTGCTAGAAACTGTCTAATTAACCTGTTACAATACTTAATCTGGCCAATTAATAACAAATATTTGGAGAGGGGATGCTTTTATAATGGGAACTTTGCCAGGGCAACAAAACACTTCCTACGACATTTCTTGCTATCTTCTGTTTTATTTTCTAACATTTTGTTTTCCTCCACACAGAACAAACACTCAACTTTTTTTCAGGTTTTAAAAAGGTAACAAAAATTAAGATAGCATGTGCTTTCCTTTTCAGTCTGCATTGTTTCTGGAAGCAAATAAATACAGTCTTCTTGCCTGTGAGGGAGAAAATCAGAAAAGTAGGACACACAAAATAAAAGGATCTCTGAGTCATACCTCCATACACAGCAAACCCAGAAGTTCCTTACGACAACTTGGAGAAGTTGTTCATGTACAGCCCGTGGTACATTCGCATCAGCATTTTAGTTCAAGCTAAGAATTGCTCAAAGATCACTGCTCTCCACACCGTGATGCAGCAACAGAGCACATGAACCAGATTCCTTTGAGGTGAAGTATCCCCAGAGACAACCTCCAGAAGAACATCTAATGTACCCCAGCCACAAATGGGCTTTCAGTCCACAGGACCAGGCTAGAACCAGCCAAAGGGAAAACCCTTGAAAAGCCGTCATGTAGACAAGGTGCTCTCAGCACCATCTTTCACCACAGATCCACTTCCAGCACTCGTTGCTGAATTAAACATAACCAGTAAGTGCTGACAAGGTCAAGAGGAAGATTTGTGATGTGGGAAACTGAGGTCAGACCAGGTAAAACCTGCTTCCATCCCACCCAACAGTGAGATACAGTGATGGCCAGTTAGGATTTATGGTTGTTCCAGCCAAGGAACTGAGGCAAGGATAAATCCTAAATCTCAAGGCTGAGGAGGAGAGTTTGAAACCAGATTAAAGAAGTGGTGACCTTAATATTAGCTCATACAACCTTAAACAAAGTTTAAGGGGAGCCAATGAGACTCCAAAAGCTACACATACAAATTAAGCATTTTTGTAGTAAGAGGGATCCTGAGTCAGTACTGCAGCTGGCTCTATGACCTGAAAAGCAAGACAGAGGCAGAAGTTCTTTAGCTTGGGAAGAAGCCAGGAGAGCTGCAGGAGACAGATCTGTAGACACAGAGAGACTGAGAACACAGAAATGTGGACTTACTGCCTCAGGCAGATATTGATGCAATACTAAAGAATGAATGATTTTCTGTCCCCACAAAAAATGAGCTTCAGTAAAGAGCAGTGTCTCCCATCTGCTCAAGTCCAGGGAGACAAATTCCAACAGACATGCTGGATGCTCCATGATGCTCACATGGAGAGTGTCCAGTCAGGGATTGACTGCCCGGTTTCGCCAACCACAACACCAACTACTTCTGCCACTGAGGAGTGGGTGCAGGGTCCTTCTGGAGCCAAGGGCAAGTGGGCTTCCCTCATTAAAACTCACACACCTCAGAGATGCCTTTGACTTACCTATCTGTCACTGGTCATTGTCTTTACAGTGACATCATTGCTGCAGTAAATAAAGAGTGAGTTTCTATCCCCCATAGGAGAGGTTTAGTCCTAGAAAAGCTGGGAAACATGCATCTCCCAAACTGGAGATAAGACTTGTCATAGTGTTCCTCCTCTTTTTTATTTCTGAGTGTATTTAAATAGCAAGCATTTCTCTGAATGATAGCCAGACACAGAGAAGAACATCTATAGATCCAGCTTTGCCAGAAAATAATGATTCAGACTTTAAAATGAAAAGGGTGAAACCAAAATAATTGAAGGTCAATTCAAATAAATTCTGGATCCCACATGTCCAGATGTGGTGGGTTAGGCTAGCCAGTAGCTAAATGCCTGCTCAGTCACTCGCTCACTCTCCCCCCTCAACAGACCATCAGGGAAAGAAATGAGCTTAAATAGCTCCTGGGTCAAGAAAAAGATGAGGAGAGAATTTAACTGTTATTTCATGGGCAAAAGAGTCTCAGCTTAGGGAAAATTAATTTCATTTTTTGCCGATTAACAGTAGAGTGATAAAAAATAACCCCAAGATGCCACCATTTTGATTGGGGTGCTCAGTTGTGCCCTGCAGTAAATAGATTGGAACCATCTGAAATTGTTTGTGTATAGTAGGGGGCAGCCACAGCCTTTCATCCCAAAGGTCACCCCTCCAGCCACCACTGCCAGCACCTACACCAAACACACCATGTAAAACATTGCAGAGCATGAAGAGCCCCTTCCAACTGGTTGTAAACAGCATAGGGGTAACCAGGCAGGAGCTGCAAAAAGGGAATAGTTAGAGCCACAGCTTTCATTCCAGAATATACAATTACATATATAATTTCTTAATAACCAGGAATTCTACACAAATTATCATAGACACCTCTTTTATCTATATTCAGAAATAGATCCTTTAAATATGATGTTTCCAGATAAAGCTCTGCTTTCCTCAGAGATGTAGTGTTAGTTTTGCAGATTTCATTCTTGCATATTAAATCTAAGTTTCTTTATATTTTCCACCTGGATGGCAGAGCATTTCCATATTTCATAACACAAGATTTAGAAGTTTCATCAAAGCAAATGCACCAGCTCAGTGGTTGTGAGACTTTTGCTGTACACAGAGTGTTAGGATCAAAATACTTCTGAAAAAGTCAGGAGAATCCACAAGATATTTTCATTCAGTTCAGGCAGGAAAGAACCTACTTGATGAATAAATATTCTTCAAATAACTCACTCTCAGCAGGAGAAGCAAATCTAGAAAAAAAATAAAGGAAATCAGACACTTTAAAAAGAAACTTATTCTGCCTCAAAGACCACTGAGTTCTGACTCAAGCAAAATCAAACTTCACATTAAAGAAATTGTACCATTGATTTAGCCCAAAGTCTTGACTTTTCCTGGTAAAAGAGCATGACAATAAACTGATCTCATACATCTGTTAGGCTGAGCCTTTCAAGTAATGCATGAGAAGGTGTTTTTCAGCACATCCCATTCTGACAGCATTAATCAACAAAGCCCCTATCAAGCCAGAAAATTTACAGAACAGATTTGCAGGATTATTATTAGACCAGAGGCCCTGACACAGCAAGAGCCTACCTACGGGAACTAAGTGCATGACAAGCTATATAAGGTGTTTTGCTGGGAGACTGTGATTTTTTACCGTACAAATGAAACAAAGAAACGATTTCTGAAACATGGAAGACTGAATGTCAACTAAAATTAGGGTACTTCAAGACAGAACTGGAGGCCCTCAAAATACTATTTCACTATCATGGATTGTCAAGAAATTACTCTGTCAGTTTAAGATATATTTGCTATATTAAAATCCAGTACCATTACAAATTATGTGCCAAGTACAAACAAAAAATTAAGGCAAAGAAATTATATAAACTTTAAGGTCATCTTAGTATATACCTCTTCACTGTTAAAGGACTTTTTAATACTAAACCTCTTCTCTGGCTTGCAAGTGTGACTTGATGTCAGTGAACTGATATGTCCTTATATTTACTACTCTTAGGTAAATTAATATAAGAATTTGGACTACCTCTTTTACCACAGGAAACTCTAGTCTTATTTAGAGCAAGGCATCAGTTTTTGCCAGGTCAAAGATTTCAATTTACCCAAAATGAAGCCAGTTCCTGCATATTGATTGGTCTTCCTAGCTGTAAATTATCACTGATTATTTTGAGGGCAGAAGTGTTGATAGTTTCCTGCTATTACTGACCTAACTGAAATTAAGTGTAATTTTCTATTTATAGCAACTAAAAAATGGCTGGAGTGCTTTAGTGTTTCAAATCTTACAAAATAATAAATCCCAGTGTCACTCTTTTGGTCAGTGGCATTTTTATTGAAGGCAATGGATTTGTTCAAAAGGAACTTCTGGAGGACTGATATTCCCTCAAAATATGCGTATAATTTGTCAGTGATTTTAATTCGAAGTTCTTAAGAATTCGGTGTTCCTCCATATGTGAATCTTAAGCACCTTCACATGGCGTGGTGTGGTGAGAGGGAGGAGGAGGAGGAGGATTTTGAAAAGACTCAGTGATGGTAGCTTGAGATCCACAGGGAAGTACAAGCCCCCAGCCCCTGCTTGTCCAGAAAAGCTCAGTCCATGCACCAAATCCATGGTGCCTGGTCCAACTCTCTCCAATTATTTCCTTTTCTCAACCACAAGATACAGGTCCCCTGTTCAGCTGCTCGTCAGAGAAGCCAAGTGCTGACCTGGCACAAATCCTAACCAGTAGGGATTTCTCTAATAACAATCTGGAGCACCTCAATGGGGTAAAGAGAGGGAGAACTGCACAGTTATAGCTCATGTTCAATTGACTGAATGAGTACAAGCTTTATGTTCACAGAGCTGTCAATCTGATCTTTTTCGCAGATCACTTTTTTCTATCTTAAGAATTCGCATGTCCTTGCTAGACCAAATTGTGTCTCTCCTCAAGTTAAATGGGATCAAATTCATCAGTAAAGTCAACCAGAAACAGACTCTGTTGCCCTTTTCATTTGCTTTCAAATTGTGGAAAACAGAAATGGAGGCAAGAACAAATAGCTGAAAATTCAAACTCCCTCTGTCGGGACCTTCTGTCAGCAACACCATGAAGGATTTAGGCATATCACATCCGTAGCCTTTGGGAATGTGCTGAGCTTAAGCTGTAATCATAAGATGGGTTAACTGATTTGGATGGGTAATGCTCAGTACAGTCAGTGCAGCACTGTTGCTGGAGGTTTATGCCTCCTGGAAGTCTGGACCATTGCCTGTTTGTCAGTGAAGGAGGTCCAGGCTATAAAATAGGAACAGTTGACTAGAAAAAGGTTATTGATAATAAGTACTAAAGCCTGCCTAAAGCAGGTAAAACAGTAAGGTGCAGCAGAAAACATTCATCTGACCAGAATAAGCATTCAGCAAGACAAACTACTATCCATATCCATTTACTCTTGATACTGTTTTAAACTAAAATAACACTGCAAAGTATAAAGACCAGAAATACGCAGTAGGAATTTCTCTTTTAAGGAAGCTTTTTTTTTTCCTCTGTTAGGTTTCTTACCTTCGAGAGGATGAATAACTTGTGCCTGTGCCTGTTACAGCCCTTAAAGTTCTAGGTAACACATCTTTTTTTCCCAGAAAAAAAGAAAGTATTCTAATGCAGTGCTTGCTTCTTAGACATGAGTGATTCAGCCTAAATCTGTAAAAAATAAATGCAAATCATAAGATGCTGCCAAGGAAAAGCAATGAAAAATGTCCAATCTTGCCACAAAATTTGGAGTCAAAATCATTGCTCAACCACCTGAAATTTCCACCTCTAATGAGACAGTTGAAAGAACACAATATGACACAGGGGGAAATGCTTTAATCAGTGCAGAATTCATTTTAATCAATAGAAAGCTATTTTTTCCATTTTACAGTCAGTATGTGCATATAAAATCACACCACCAGCAACTTTCATTTGTGCACTTTCTGTGGCTGAGTTTGAGCATTTTTGCCTTCTATCTAAAATGAGAATTACAGCTAAGATTTTCCTCAAGACATTTAAAGGAATTAAGGTCTGCATTCCTGTTAGACAGCAGCATGATGTGGATCTCTGCATTATCCAGGTAACTCCAAAAGTCCCATTAGCTTCTGTTGACTCTACTACAGTAATGCTGGAGCCTTAGAAGAGGACATCTCAAGATGTCGCCCATTATTTAACACAGAGGCTGAACATATGCCTCCATTGTCAGTGCTTGTCCCAGTTGCTCCTTTTTTAGGGCTGATCATCTGCAGCAAAGGGGGAAAATGCCTGTAGTCAGACCAGATTTCTGAAGCTGGGGAGCATCTACATTACGCAGAGAGTAGATTCCCTTGGAGACCTTCACAGGAATTCTTGTCACAGACAAGGCAGGAAACTCGTCACTTGCTCCAAGACTGCTTCACCGTGCACCTGGCATTTCAAAACAAATTCAGTGCTCAGGTTCAGCAGACTGGATCCCACACACTGTTTCTTTGGTTCGGTTGTTTTCTTTTCCTCTTGTTTTGGGCAGTGTTGCAGAGAACCCTCTTTGGAGACCAACTTTCCAGAGTTAGGCATGATTTCAGTCGTGGGACTGCTAGGGCTCAATGAAATAAAACAAACAGATGTTTCAAGTTTTGAAAGGAGTGTAACAGCATAAATAAGAGAGTAATAATACTGAAAAAATCTAGCTTAATCTAAATATTACTAGTCAGCTTTTCATACTACATATTACAGATCATTTTTCTCAAAGTCTAGTTGAAAAATCTAATTCTCAAATTTATCTGTTTTATTTTTTAGAACCCAAAATGCTGCTGGGTGAACAAATATCTTTAGGGCACATCTTTATTTATGCTTTTACTCAAAACTGACTCTTTGCCTAGCACAACATACATGCCAGTTTAGATCACGAGGTTTAAGAGTAAGATCCTTCTTTTTGGTTTTCCTCCATTCAGTGCTCAACAAAATTGTCAATTATTTGTAGGTGTTTCCTAAGACCCAGTATCTAGGTAAAGAAAACTCAGGGCTTGAAGATAGCAGCGAATCTAAACTTCATTTTGTCATTTATTCTAATCATATTGTTGACCTTGGAGGCCATGTATTTTGGTGTTTAAACACCTCTAACACCTTCAAGGCTTGTGTGAAGGAAGCCCTTGGAGCACACCAGTGACCAAAGGCTCTATCCTCAGTACAACCAGGTACAAGACATACTAGTGAAAATTATTTGGCACAGGTTCTTTATTACAAAAAGACCATCAAATTTGGAAAAAAAATAATATATACTTGGAAAAACCACTCATTTGCATATGTATTCAGATGTTGAGTGGGGCTTGCAAAGTCTCCTTTTTGAGTGATGGACCCTTGGAACAGCACTAATGAAAACACTTCTGTTCTATATTTCCTGTGTGTACTTTAATTTCATTTATGAAAATGAAGGCTTGATTGTGTATTTTCCTCCACCATTTGGTAGCCTGCCATCAAAACTCTAAGTGACATGATACACAATAGATTTATGCACCATGAAGCAGACACAGCAGGGGTCTGGAGTATTTGTGTTTTATTTCCAGTTAAACAATACACAGGGGGCTGTCACACTAACAAGGTATATGATGATTGACTTGCTCAGCCACTCTGAGACCTTTACTCTGATACAACTGAAATCTCAATAAACAGGAAATTTACACTTGAACAGCTGTTTATTTTGAAATGCTGTGCTCTATCCGCATCCTTTTCTGAGCAGTACATTTGCTTCATTCCTATTTAATTGAAAAAAAAATCATTTGTTCAAGTTGAGTCATAGTTGTACAAATTAAAGCTTTTAAAGCTAGGTTTTGCTTTGTTCTTTTCACACTTCTCTCTATCATGTAATTTGCCCTTTTGATACACGCAGTTTGCAGACGATCCTTAGCAATGCAACTCCGAGCTCTGTAACACTGCAACTGTCTTTTATTGGAGGCATCATAACACAAAAACATGAATATGGCCATCCTGTTGTAGAAAATCCACAGAATAATTTAACAATCACATTACTTTATCAGCATAATAAATGTCAGGCTCATAGCCCCATAATGGTGTCTATGGTCCTCTATCTCATACAAGAATCATAAGAGAAATTCTCTGCAATGATCATCCCTGAATCTTGGTTGTATGAGTTTCAGGTGCAGAAATGCTGCCTGCAGCCCTCTCCAAACTGCTCTAGGACAGACTGTGGGATGTGTAAGCTCAGGCTCTCCCACTCTTATATGCTGCATAAACAACCATCAGTAGAAATTAGAAATAAACAATTATACATCTAAAGTTCAGCAACAATTTCATATTTTAGCTGTGAGAAATGTTTGATCCAACTAACTAACTTTTATAGTCAAATTTGGAAACATGAAGTCCTGTTTTGTAAGTATTAGTTTTCGAGCAGTACAATTTTAATTCCTTAGACAGTAGGGATAGACTTCTTGCTACTGGATCACACAGCAGTTTGGCTGAGTTTGGAAGGCACCAAATGTTTGTTCTATATTGAGGGCTTTGATCCATCTTAAAGCTGATGTCCTGGGCTAGAAATGATGGAGGATATCCATTGTGAGAGCTACCATGATCTTTTTGGAAAAGGATGTTTACACAACTTCAGCACATGGAGCAGGAACCAGTCTCCACACCACAAAAGATTGACTCAAGCTGTACATGTACCCTTTGCTGTTTCACTAAATATAGTGGGCTTTAAAACTTGAAAGTTCTGTCATGTTACTGTGCCCACACAATTTAGCCAAACAGTTGGACTCTATGAGAAATGACCACCCTGCTCATACTATTGAGCATTTGGCAAGTGAGAAGGCACAGGGCAAAATCCTCAGCCATGGCAAATCAACACTCCTTGATTCATATCAGCTGAAGCTCTGGTAGCACAAGTGTCTGAGTAAAGCTGCCACACTAGACAAAGTGGAGAAACATTTGCCACTCTTGCACCATATAATGAGGCCCAGCAGTCAGCTTCTCATCTCCTAAAATTCTTTGAATCCAAACAGGCTCCTGCACAAAGAGTCCAGGTTTGTTTGTCTCTGAGCAGTGATCTCTCTCTTGTATCTTTGAATTTACATTAGAATACATGGGTAAGAAATCATTTCTGTCATGTGAGATGCACAACATACATTGAAATTCACTGGCAGCAATTGAAAAAATTTACCTGCAACAGGCAACTGAGCTAAGCCTTGTGGGTGAGCTCTCCTGGGTATAGACATGTAGGTCTGTATCACCCAACACTCAGCTGGAAAAGATTGACTACTGTCTGGTTCTATACCAACAAAAACTGGAGAGAGGGAGGCATGAAGAAAATTAGGGAAGGTAGAGCTGGGTGCACAAACTGTCCTCTTTACAATCTGCTGAAGCTTTAGCCCGTTGATTTTTGTCCTGGTATTGGATGTTTCTATTAACGGAGGGACACTCAGCACAGAATATAAAACTCCACTAACAGCAGGAAATTTTACATTGGACAGCACTGACCATGCCTGTAAGCTGTTTTTTGCTTACTTAACTATTTGTCTTACCATAATGTTGCTTACATTTTACTTTGATAACAAAATGTAAGTGGGAGTTTAAAGGCAGTGCTTAATATCTTGTCCGTGTTAGCCACATAACACATCCTGTTCCTCTTCAGACAGGCTGCAGATAAACAAGGTGCTTTTCCTTAAACACATTTTGCCACACAAAATGAGCAATATACAGGCAATCTACAATGGTTGTGAATTAGCAGCAGAAATTCCCTCACATTTTGCTGGGAGGACAACCTTATCTTCTCTAATTTTTATGATGGTGTTTTCTTTTAACATCTCCCTATCTTTCAAGGTGGCCAGTGGAGGGAGTTGGCAGCACATTCCCCCTTTCCATGATCAAGCTGCCCTTTCGATGCTCCCAGTCCATAACAGAGGTTCTAATATTCATCAACGTTCTACACAGGCAGCTTTGTTGCCTGAGGCACAAAATTAGGTTTGGTTTGTCTTGCAGTCAAGCATATATTCGTGATCCACAATTCACTTCAAAGACCATAGGCAAACTAGCAGCAGCAGATTCAGGAGCTGTCGTGATTAAATCAGTCACAAAGACAAAAGAAACCAGAAACCAGCTTACTGCTTGCTAAAGGAGCAACAAGAAATAAGTAGCTGTAGATTGGGATGTCCCAAGGTCTGTGTGTCTGTATCAGTACTGGTAAATTAAACTGTGACCAAGCACTTACCCCCTTTGCCTACACTTCATTTCCCTCCAGCGAGGCAGCCTCAGAGAGGTGCATCCTCCTGCTGTGCTCTTTCCCACCCCTCCCTCGGCACCTGCGACTGCCCTGCTCCCAGCTCTGCAGCCCTCCTGAGGCTGTGCCTACAGTCCCCACAACTGAGGCATGGTCCAGCTGCTGTGGGGCTGGGAGATGGTGGGGAGCCGTGCCCTGGAGAGCAGGAGAGCTGTGGGATCACACCCCCCACATCTCTGGGGCCATCACGAGGAGAACAGCTTGATAGGGCAGAGCCTCAAGGTAAGTAATGACTGGGATACAGATCAGTGCTGCTCCATGTTTTCAGGTTCTGCATCCATATTCACAGGAACAGCTGTGCTGTATTTTATAGTTGTGCTGAAAACTTTAGCCCACTCAGAGAGACCCTTAAGGCTTCTCCTTTGCTTTTCCTGTTTTCCGCACAAAAAGCCAAAAAAGAGCTATTTTCTTTCGTTTATCGCCTGAATAGCAGGGGTCAAAAAATAGCCTGGAAACCTGTACTTGGTTTTGTCAGATGAGGTATTTGCTCTCATCAAAACTCAGGAATACTCATCCTCCTCACCTTCCTGTGAGCCCCTGTCTTAAAACTAGGAAAAACATCTTCCAGATTTCTTCCCAGAGGTGTGGGGAAGGAAGGATCTTTTCTTCTTTTTCTATACTTGCATTGCCAAAGCTAACGTCAAGGAAAATTATTTTATGTGCTTGCAATTTCTTTGGACAGATATATGAAGTCTGACTCGCCTGACTTGCCTTTGAGTTCTGAACAAATTGTTCCCTATGTCACTTTCCATTATTAATATCTTGGGATGTTTGTTTGGTTTCTCCCTGGCTTCAAAATTAAAAAAAATAATATGAAAGGAAAAGCATAGTTGTTCAAGCCATCCTTTAATCAACACTACACAAAAATTGCTTCCCTAGGTAATTTAAATAGCAGCACTGCAATTCTTATATACCTTTAGATACTGAATTTAATCAAATAAAATCTAGTTAGTGTGGAAAAATACTTCCAAAATAGTCTTTAATGACTGGGGACTTACCAGAAAATCTTTGGGAATACACAAATGCAACAAAACACATTATTTCAAGAAACACAGTCTTAGGAGAGCCACCCAAACTCAGAGTTGTTCATGTACTAACAAATGCTACACAGTCTTGACATCTTCAGGGAAAATCAGCCTTCAGGTCCTGGTCTGAGTAACACCCCTGTTTCAGTAGGGTGCAGCCACAAACACTCAGATCCCACTGAAGTCAACAGCACTCAAATTATTTCGGCCTGTGGGTATGTGACTCAGTGCTTTCCTGAACAGGTGTGAATTTCATTTGTGTTTAAAAGCATTGGCTGAGAGAGGGTTTGAATGAACACTGTCAGCTCAGTCAGCAGCCTCTGTGAACCAAACTGCAGCATCAGTTTTTAAGAATTCCCTGTTCCTACACAATCCTCACAAATGTTAAAGAAAAAAAGAAGTGGTGTTTAACTCTGCTGATATAAAGCATTCACCTTTATGTTATGCTCTGGGAAAGCATAAAACATATCTTTCACCCAAGGCCTCCTTTGATTCCCCTTTAAAATTGTGAATTCTATAATTATTAATTTTCCTTCTTATTTTTATATTTGTGTCCTGTTGAATTCCAAATGTCTGAACAAATACATTTTTATCTTTTAAGCACAACAGACATGTAATGGAGCAAAGGTCCTGCCACTAAAACTTGTCTCTGCACGTCAAGGTAACTGCTAAAACATTTCTAGATATCAAACTGATTCAGACATCTTTGAACTGTCCCTATTCAGTAATTAGGTATTATTGTGCTACTTTACAAATGGGAAGTGAAGGCCAAGGATCCCATTCAATGCACTGGATGTCTCAATGATTTACCCCAGCCGTCACAGAAAAACAGTACAGAGCAGGGACTTAGGGTCCTATTTCTGGCAGGAGTCTAACCCCTTCACATCAACTGCTCAGGGAAGTGAGCAGTGTATTTATATTTAGTCCCCACTAATCTAAATTTACCTCACAACCTCCTAACTCTGGGAGCCTACATATAGTTTAAGAGTCTGTCACAGAAATTATCTGAAACCTCATTCACTTTTTCATAGATAAAGCTCTCCTAGCGGGTGCGGCTTTGACAAAAAGCAGGCAAGAATTTCAGATATGCTTTCCCAAGTGTTAGTAAAAGATGCTTGAAGTTTTGCTACCAGAAGGAAGACCGGCTTGCAATCGCTTCAGAGTTGCAAATCAGGAACAATCTCATTACACCTGGTGTCACTGTTCTTGTTCCTATCAGTGGGGTGACAGAGGTGCAAAATCAATGTGAGTCCAGACTTAGACCTGTCCCTTTCTCTAGTAACCCTCAGAAATGGATCGCAATGCAGTTGCAGATGAACTCTCCTGTGATGCAGTGGATACAAAAGTGTAAGGCCAACAAGCTTTATAGGCTGGAAAAATTACAAGGCTGAGGTTCTCAAGTGGTAATGTTTTGTCCAGACTGAGACGTGTCCAGAGCTCCAGAGAATGATGAGTTCCTCTCTTATGAATAAAAACATCTACATCAAAATTCACAGATGGAAGATCCCAAAATCAAAATAATTTCCAAATGTCTTGGTCACAGTATAACTTCTTGCTCTGTTCTCTTCTTAAGCCTGAGAACTGTATCTCTTTTTGTGTGCGTGTGTGGACAGATTTGTGTTTGGATATAATGCCCAATTCTGTTCAGTCTAATCAGCATATACCAAGTAATAATTGCATCAGAACAGTTAGAACAGCCTTGCCCTTTGTATTTTAGAAATGCTTTTTCTCATGTACTTAGACAGTTGGTCACTTCGCTTCAAGTCATTGCCTGAGGGTCTTTTTTATACCATGAGACTATTGATCAATGCAGTGATGGTATTGGCCATGGTAAAGCACTTATCAGGGAGGATCACGTAGAAGTTCTTCTTCCAGCCTATTCAGACAGAAGAAAAACTAAATATAAACTGAGCTTTTTAAGTCTCCATCGAATGTTTGTCCAAGTGTGAGGAGAAAATTCAGGTCAATTCGCCTATCTCTCAAGCACTCCTTAGAGTTCATTAAAATTGAAAAAAATAACCTTCTAATAGATATAACCATCACTTAGAAAGGACAAAAGTGCCCTTATAAGCTAATAAATCTGTAAAACATCACATAGGGAATCACAGACTCTCTGCTCCTCTTAGCTTGTTTCCTAGAGATGGCTAGCCATAGGAAATAAATAGAAAAAATGGAATTAATCTGTTGCTATATTTTACCCACAAGCTTATTTACTCTAATATTTTCTTACTGCAGGAGCTGTAAAATCAAGAAGTTTATGGCTTGTATGAAGCTCAATAAGAATGATGATTCATCTCTAGAGCAAATATTTGGACATTAAGAGAAAAAAAAAAGGAAGATTCAAGAAATGATGCCTGCCTTAATATAGATTCTTTTGTGAAGAGTACTGTCCCTACCTCCATCACCAACTGACTCAGCTCACCTTTTCACTCTGAGCAATCAACAGACCCCTCGCTCTTTTTCCAAATTTTCCTGACACATGTAATGTATAGTGTTGTAAGGCTTCTTCACATAGGTTAATTAAATTTTCCTTGGTCTACAGTCTGGCACTGAGACCTACAGGCATGGACTAGCCCTGTCCACGCTTTTAAACTCTCCTAGTCTCCAAGAGGCCAAACTGCCTTTGGGGAGTTACCAGCTCCTGAATCACCCTGAGCTGGCTGCGAGCTTTTCTTTTCTGTGTGTCACAAGTGTGCCATTCGTGGGCTGTTGCAGTAATAACAGTACAGACAACCAGGTGCCTGTGCCCTGGAGCCTTCCCTGTCACCACTTAATTTCCTGGCATAGATGTAGCCATTTGCCTCAGTCCAGCATTGCCCAAGTTCATCATCTTTTCATGCCTCTGAAAATCAGAGAAGTTTTCCGACAGCTAACTCTGTACTCTACAGTACCTTCATCTCTTTGTGCTTCTGCTGACATTCACTAAGTTTAAAAGTTATTAAGGATTTTTTGAATAAGAACAACACTGAAAAAGAGACATCACAGCTCACAGATCTGACACCATGCTTCCAGTTTACGCAGCTTTCTGCCCATGAAAAAGGGGCGAGCAGTGCTATACATGGGATTTATTTCTCAGCTGCAGTAATATTGAATTATCAAACAACCCCTCCAGAAATAAGGATCACACCCACAAGAAGTCTTAACAACTGTTGTGAGAAAGATGGAAAAGTAAACATCAAAATAAGGCACCTTATTTAAACCTCTAATAAAGCTGAAAAGCAGTTTTGGAAAGAAATGTCTAGATTATGAGAAAGCATTAGATGACTAAGGACATCCTTTCCAATGGAAGTGAAATCTCATGCTTTTAATGGAGGAAATAAACCTCTTTTAATTAGAAAATGACAGTGACACTCGTTATAGATAAAGTGTCTGGCTTAGCAAGTAATTTGTTGCTCCTGCATCATCAGATCAATAGATTCAAAACAAAAATGTACTTCAGGCTTTTCCAGGATCACAGCAAAAATTTCTAACCTGCTGAGAAATCATGTAACTCCTACTTTTAGCTAGGTATATTTGAGATGATTGCATATAGATGGATACAGAGATAGAGATATATACTAGATGTAGGCAATATAGATGTGCATGTGTATCTGAGGTGCTAAATATTTATTCTGCTTTATCGTCTACATGCAGCTCAACGAACAAAAATTTTTTAAAAAATATATACCTAGTTCAGTGTTGACCTTCATCATTTTTGCTCCAGCATTCATAAAAACTCTATTCAGAGTTTTCTTCAGTACACATTTTCCTATTAATTCACAGTAGCTATTGATGCAGGAAGCACTTAGTAATTTCTTACTCATTGACTCATTATTTAAGTTAATACATTGTTTAGTAAGCTTAATGTTTTTAAGTTCTAAGGAGCTCTCTCTTTCCAGCTCATAGAATCATGGAACATTTTTCCTCACCTATGCTCCATATCTTGGAGTACTGTGTTAATAGTACACCTAATTCCTTTTGCCATAAATCAGCTTTGCATTTCCATTTGATTTGCTGGACAGCTTTGAAGATTTATCTCTCTGGCTTGACAAATGACCATCAATCATCTGTCTCCTCAGTTTACCTTGTTCCTATGTCCAGATCACAAGCACAGATACCCCTTCTTCTGCTCTTCTGCTCTGCTCCTTCTTTCTCTCTCCTCTCTTATCATATGCTCATTAAATTCTCCAGACCTTGTGTCTCCCCACTCACACATATTTTTCCCACCTTCCCACTGCCAGGTATGTCTCCCTCCTGTTTCCTCTCTTCCTCCTCTTCCCAGCCTGGGCAAAGCCCTCCACTCTGAATTGCTTCTTTTCTCTTCCCTTTCTCCTTCAGTTCCTCAGTTCTGCTACATCCCTACTTACAAAAACCTCTATGCTTATATACTTTAACCTAATCCCATGTTTCCTGAGCTTACCACCACCCTCAATTAGTCCTTCAGTCATCTTTTCCTTTTCCTTTTCCTTTTCCTTTTCCTTCTCCTTCTCCTTCTCCTTCTCCTTCTCCTTTTCCTTTTTTCCTTTTCCCCTTTCCCAACTGTACATTTCTACCTGTCAAGAGAATTGTCAGGGTTTTCAAAACTCTTTCCCTTCTGGAGGATGTGCAGGACATATATTCTGCAATATTCATTCTAAGCAGACAAGTATCTTATCTGCTTCTTTCAAGCTTGTCTTTTAATCTCACTGGCACTCTTCCACTCTCTCTTTAGTATCTCTATTTCTCAATTTCCTCAAGATGCTCCACCTCACAATATAAATGTCCTTTTAAAAATAAACCATCTTTGACTCCACTCTCCTCTCTACCAATCATCCCGCCCACCTTTTTTGTCTGCAAATGTATTCTGGAGCTCTTCCAATCAAGCTCAGTCTTAAGCCTTCTTCTCTTTTTTTTCTAACTTCTTCCCTTTGCCCTCCAGTGAAGAAGACACATTTTCACCAAAGTAGCTCATAAATCATTCCTCCCAAAGCCCAGAACTGACACCCCTTGTCACCCTCTCCAATCTGCCTGCAAGACTGTTCTTCTTGTAAAGCTGCTGTCCATGGACTTTGATTCATATGTCTTGATTCTCCCCTTTTCCCTCTAACCACACACCAATGTACATTTCAAAGGATTTTTCTCATTCTTCCCTTCAGTTTTCCACAGAAGCCTTCTACACCTGGGCTCTGTTTCTGTTTCTTTTCATGTTGTCTCCAGATAATTCATTTACAGATAATTATGCAAATAATCAAATTCCAGATAATCTCATCTGCAAAATAAATAAATAAAGTACCTGCTCAGTGCTTCAGCCATCTGCTTAGGAGTGGCACAGCCAGAGTAGGGCTCTTCATCTTTCCCTCTGACATGTTCCCCTTTTTCTGTCACTATGGAAATACCACTATCTTACCTCTTCTGCAGCTCCTCAGGTCCATGGCCTTGGCACTGCCTTTAGCTGAATTTCCAATTGAGCCTTACTCCATCTTTTTACTTTACAGTTAAAAGTGATACGCTTTTATTCTCATTCATAACGTAAAACACTCCTCCAGGCTCTCACCATCTCCCCTCTCGACTAACATCATTTTCTACAAATTTGTCAAATATAACATTGCTACCTATTTCCATTCATAACATTACAGTGAAGAAAACTTTCCTAGCCTTTTGCTCCGAGCATGTGATTTCACTTTTCACAGCCTTCCCCCTTTTCATTCACACCAAACATCAGCTTCTTGTCTTCATTCTTCACAGCTTGTCTCCGCAGTATTTATCATCTTTCATGTACTAAAAGTGACAGTAACATTTAACACACGTTCCCACAGCACACTTGGCAGGAACAGGCATTCAGGGCCAAAAGCAGAGGAGAGGTGAATTAACATCCTCTGCGTGAAGCCAGCGGGATGTGCGCAAGCGCCAAGAGAGCTACTTGTCCTGTCTTTTCTGGTAAGGAAGGGAATTTACTCATCTGTAGCCTGGGGAGCAAAAGAAAGTTTAATTCATATAGAATAAAGCAGGACAAGGCAACCCTTCTGAATCAGCCCCCTTAGAAGGCAGTAGTGAATGGTGAAGACTGAGTTCAGGAACCAGAGGCAAAGAGCCACTGGGCTGACTTTGGCAGCCTTGTTCTGTGCCCAGTGATAAAATACCCATCAGAAGAATCCCTAAAAATCTAAAGATTAATATGACTGACACTCAAAGATGTGTTGGTAGCAGAGAGCTCAGGTGCAGGGCTCCATGATGGACTATGACAAACAATCTCCAAATATTTGAATGCATCACCTCTGTACAGCTAGCAGGCAATTTTTATACAGAGTCAGAGCTGAGTCAATGCCTACAACAGAAAAGGTCTTGCAAAAAATATTCTCCAAAGCAGTTAGTATGTGAGCTTCCTAGTCTTTCTTTTGAACTGTCCTCCTAAAAGTATTCACAAAAGGCAGCCACCATGCATGAGGCAGCTGAAAGAAAAAGGCTCTTTACATCCCAACCCATTAGAGCCAAACTGTGCTGTGCATGCAGCTTGTCCATTCATTCATCCCTACTTTCTCAGATCAGTGCCATTCACCTGCCTGGGCTTCAATCTCTGCGGCACATCTGGGGCAACTTTAGGGTCCAGTTTTGAGAGCACCTTTCCCTCATCTGAACGTGAACCTTTTATACTGATAAATGACAGCATTTGAGACTTAAGGTACTTAATCTGTAGATGCATGCAGATACAAAAAATTATGAGAGCTAAATTCTCTCATTTGACCTTGAAAATTTTCTAGCAGCAATTCTGAATTGATTTCCCATTCATTTGCCTATTAATAGCGAATTGTCTAGGCATTTGGCTTAGAAAGTCTCATACTCAGAAGCAGGCATTTTGTCCAAATAAGGACAAAGGTTTGCCCTGCTTCTGTTGTAATGGGAATGGTTTTCATTAAGTTTATTTCTTTCTGCCATGTATAATTTTGCCATATGAGAGAATAGACAAAAACTAGGATTGTCCTTATGGTATCCAAAGGGCCATGCTTTTCAAGCCACTCTACTCCTGTAAACCCTAGGTGCAATCAGAAAGTCAGATCAAGATGCTTATAAATTCATACTTGTTAAAAAGAAGAACGTGAACAAATCTCCCTGACTACGCCTTCACAGAAAGCTAAGGCTGCTTTGCAGCTTCAAAAGGTGCACCCTGTTGACTGCTCCCAAAACCTGGGGTGCAGCCTGCAGCTCTGGCCAGCTGTGCCCGTGAACAAAGCCAGGCTCCAGGCACCTCGGCTCCCGCAGGGTGGACGAGACCAGACCCTGCCTCCCCATTTCTGCCGGGTGATAAGTGAGGCCGCCTGCAAACAGTGGGACTTCACACCAGCTGAATCCCCCTTCTGCAACAATATCACGCACACTCCTGTTTTCTGAACTCTTGCTGGTTTGAAACACTGTGGTTTTAGTTCTCTCTTCTACTTTACAGGATAACCAGGAAGATTTATCAGCAGTTTAATACAGAGAGAAAAAGGGCAGGGGCAGTGGGCTGTCAATGTTAGACAAGAGCATATCCCCCACCAGCACAGTGCCTTCAGAAATAAAATGGAGAGCTTCCCTGCAAAGATCCCTACAGCAATTTAGTCTGAAGGAATATGCCTCCCTCAGGACTCTCCTTATGGCTGCCAGAGTTATGAGGGCCACACACTGCCACATCATTTGTATGGTGTGTTTAATTAGCACACACGTGTGTTGTCTTTTTTTGAAATAATCCAAAACTACATGTGTTGTGCAAAATCCCTGCATTAAAATGACATAATAAATTGTGTCTTCTTTCAGGCAGCAATTTGTGGGGGTAGCATGTTGCAGGAAAAAAAGGTCAAGAACAAGAGAGAGAAAAATAAATAGGAAACAAAAATAAAGAGATACTGAAGGAGGAGAAGGAGATAACGGGAGTCTTTATAGGGCACAAAAGATTAAAGGAAGATTTCAAGGCATTAACAGGGCTAGCATTTCTGGAATGTAAAATAGCATTCCTATTACACAGCTCAATACCATGCCAGGAATCGATATGCTCTGAAATGTAGTAGAATTTAAGGTCATTGTTTTGTGCAATCATGGTCCTTTAGGTAGTGTCCCTGTTGGTATTCATAGGGCAATAGTTTCTTATGGAGGGTTGACGTTTCTTCTTAACAAACATGGAGGTTTCCTCAGGTCAATGGCAAGATAATGGGGAAAGGAATATTTCCAGGTCGCAGGTTCATTAAAGCCTGAAATCTGTAGCAAAGACTGTTGTGTAGCTTTCCTCATGTGAGGAGACTGTGCTCAGATGGATCAGCAAAGATGTTCCCTCTCACCGTCCACACAGTAAAGGTGGAGATGCTGCAGCATGAGGTTCTTAGTTGGCCCTCCCTTCTTGGCTTGATAGAGCCTGAATTTATTTCCTTAAGGGCATGGTTCAAGGTCTGCTGATAATGCCAGCATTTCTCTGAGGAGTTTTAGCAGACAGCCAAGTTATCACTGAGAGTCTGATTGTGGTTTTATTTATCCTTTATATTGGAACTTGCTTTACGTCTATTGTCTGGAGCTGCATACATGACCTCAGAGACCTTTTAAAATTAAGAACACCTTATTAATGTGAATTTGAGCTCCTCATCTGTTTTTCCTGTTTGTGCAGTTCCTAGCAGAGTGGGGGTTTGGCTGTGGCTGAGCTCCTAGTTGCTATGGCAATACAAGTAATAAATAAATAGTAAAAATAATACATTGGAATAAAATATTCTGATTTTGTAAGCGTGATCTCTTGAATTATAATAACTGCACTTACTACAGTTTAACATTTCTGGGCAACATTTCTGAGTGACTGGGGTGCCCCAAAACACTTGTTAACTATTGTGCCTTGTACTTGACAGAAAATGGTAATGTAGCTCTACCATGTAATGCTGCATCATCTTGGCAGTGCTGGTCATGACTTAGATTCCATGTTGCCAGAGCTCTGCCTGGGAGGAGATGTGTGTGTGTGTGGACATGTGAGTGCATGTGCCAGAGCCAGGCATGTCCAAACCCGTGAGTTTGCACATATAAAGGACAAGCAGCAACTTAATGGGCTTCTCTTTCTCTACAGTACCATGACATGCCCACTCTCATTCAGATGAAAAACCTTTCACGCTTCTCCAGCTGTGCAGGAAAAGCCACAAAATACCTCTAATTTATACTCCCTTTAAAGAATATTTTTATTTACTATATAACAATAATTAAGCTCATGTAGCCAAGATGAAACACAAAGCTCTAGATCAAGAGTTACATTTGAAAGCACAGCAGAGTTGATGCTTCCTGAATAATCTAAAAATTTTGAAATTCTTCACTGCCTTTTTTTCTGATCGTGTAATAACATACGTTTCCATTGTAGATGGACATGAGTTTTAGAAATCAAAGCCATGCAGAAAAACAGCTGGTTTTCCTCCTGTTTTGCAGAGGAAAACAACAAATGTTGGTAAAATCTAAAAACTCTGCCTGCAGTGTTGTTTCTTTATTGAAACAAAATTGTATTTAATCCTATAAGAATGATACATTAAGTTCATACAGCAATAAATAGCTATATTCATATACATGTGTATTGATCACATACAAACTGCTGCTAGGTGTATTTAGAAAATAAGGAAGTATAAACCTTAATTCTTGAACAGTGACAGATAAATCTTATAATATCCAGTAGCTCCAGTGGTCACTGAAATGTTTAAGTACATTTTTGCCTATTGACACCTTTCTAAAATAGATGAAAAATTAAATGTTGAAAATAGAAAGTATAAATATTGTTGACTTGCAAAGAGAGAAGAAGGTTAAATCCAGAGTGCTCGGAGATAGTAAAAGGACCTGATGATCCTGTACATATATAAAAGAAGCTCATGTTTTTAAAGACAAATCTTGAAAAATTAAGTTGATAATGCATTGCATCTTCATTGCAATATACTGCACTGCACAGGACTAAAGACCAGCAGTAACATGGACATATGGGAATTGCAGTTGCTTACTACTGCAAGTTTAAAACAAAAAAAGTGACTTCTTCTGAAATAGTTTTTAGTTACAGAAAGCATTTCTGAAGAATTTAAGTACAACAGTAACAATTTCTTTTATTTTTTTAAAGCAGGTCTCAGCAGGGAAAAATGGGAAATTTTAAAAAAATCCTACCTTTTCCCAAATCCTCTGCTTACAGAAGACGCTCCTCCAACTCACGTCTTCTTAACAGCAGAACAGCAGAGAATAATGTGACTTTGTATCATAACGAACATTCTTTGAAAGAAGACATTACTTGAGAGAAAAGTTAAATTGCAGTTCAACCACAGCCAAAGCAACATTCCACTCTTTTGAAGACAGCAGGTTATGAAAGATCACTCTGACTTTGTCATGGAAAAACGAGTGGCCAAAGATGCAACGGGGGAGAGCAGTGGGATGCGACCCCCATTCCTCCAGCTCACAGCTTAATCACTGGCTTCTGCCTGACTCTGTTCCCTAGTGGGGTGACATCTCTCACAGGCACACCTAACAGACAGGACCCTGAACAGTAAGTAGGTGAGGAAACATCTGGTTTATGGATCCTGCCAAACAGCCCAACATTTGTTCATGTCAGGACTTTGGGCGATCAAGTGGAAATCTCTGCCCACAGAAAATGTCTGCCCACAGAAAACTGGTGTGTGTTGCCAGGATGAAGAGATACACCAGTGAACTTCAAACATCTGTACAGCTGGGTGGGAGGTACAGGAACACAGTTTTCTCTCAGGCACCAGACTGTCTCTTCCTCCTGGTGTCTCCAGCCCTCAAAGTCAAACCCTAGGGTATATCAACCACCAACCTACAAAGTAAATTTATCATGACAAGCACAATGATCTGGGAGCATCTAGTCCATGCTTTACCTCAGATCAAAGAGACAAGCTTTTTGTTAGCAGCACTAACCTGATGCACACTTTTAATGCCAACTTTTGGCCAAAATAGGGAGTCTTCCTGTGTATTGAAAATCCAGAATCAAGGGGGGGGGGGGGGGGAATAAAGGAATACAGTGTGGTGAAAGAGAAGCCTAATATATCATTTCCATATCTTTAGACTCCTAAAGGTCCAAAGACAGTGCTATTGGTTAGGCAGTCAAATTTTGAGACAGTAAGTGATGGCAAATTTTATGTTCAAACATGTGTCATTTGAACATTTAAACCTAAAAAATTACACTTGAAATAGGTTCTGCACAGTCTATTCAGAGTTAGAATAATCAATACAAGTGGGTTCCTGCATTAGCTTTACATAGAGCATAACCTGAACTGTAAGGCTAACTTGGGTTATTCTTCATCTTTCTGGTTGAGCAGAGCATGGCTTACCAAAGGGCCACCCACCCTCCCCCTACACCTTTGGCAAAGACCTTGGGGCCACCCCTGCAGAATTGATCCACCAAGAACATTTCCAGGTTTTCCTGTTGAGTCTTCATTAAAGAGAATAGCATTTGTGTTCAATATCATTCTACATCGATGTCCACATTAAAGCACTGTCTGAAAGTGCTCATCTGCTGTATTTGCAAGTGGCTTCCAGCCCCCTCCAGGAAGCAGCACAAGAGGGAAGCCCCACTGAGCTTCCCCCTCTCTTTTACTGACCACGAACAATAAGTTATGCAAAAATGAGGGCTTGTGAAAAGATTTGTTGAAACTTTACTGCAGCTGGAAAGACAGATTTCCTTCACAGATTCTTCCATGTACAGAGTGAGGAAAACAGAGGGCCTGGCTGCTCCAAGGCTGATGGAGGCATACAAATAACAGTGGACACTGAGGAAAGGTGTCTGATTTGGAGCTCACAGTCATTACCACAATTACTTCTAGCAGAACTGGAATTCATAACTCTCTCTTCCCTCTACTAAAACTCTTGAGAAAATGCTCTTTAAAAATCAACCTGATGACCTTCTGCTGGCTTGGAAACATAACAAAACCCCAGCACCCAACCTAACCTCAGTGTAAATGTCACTTTTGAATCATCTGATATGAATTCTACCCTCTTTTCCACCAAGATGAAACACCCACTAGAGCACTATCTCCAGTTTGTGATCATCTTGGCTCTTCCCATGTGGTTGGCATAAATTACTCAACAAAGTGCTGGATCTATCAACAAAAGACAATCTGATATGTGTGCATCCCTATCAGAATGGACCCCAGTGCTGAAGCTCAACTCCTTGCCAGTACAAACCATTACCTGAAGTTTTCCCTGACCATGTGCTGGCATCAATGAACTTTGCTGGCTGAGTTGAGTCCTCTTTCTTGGAGGTATCCTCTTATTCTGCAGCACTATTCCCCTTTTTGAGCAACATGCAGATCTCCTTCTGAATTAATGGAATCCCACTTGCCTTTGCACATGACCATGAGAGGCTCTTTGCTGTGCAACCTGCCCTGGTGGCAGCAGAGGTGGTATGTTGCGGCAGCATCACCAGCTTGGAATTATTTCTTTTTCATGGGGGGAAAGAACACAGTCTGTTATTTTTATCTTTGTAAACCCATCTGGACATCTTCAGCTCACCAGATTTTTTTTCTGATTATGGCAACCAGACTCTAACAAAGTCCTGCTGGCTTATGTCTTTCACTGTGATGCAGAGTGTCTTAATTTCAAGTGGTCAGAGAAAGGCAGCATCACTTCCTGCCCCTTTCATATTCCTACAGCATTGAGCTTGGGCTGATTTCTCTGCATGCAGAAAGTCATTGAAAGCCAGAGGGAATCTGTACTTGAAAGGGTTTCAGCCATGAAATGCAGCGAGCACCAGCAGCAGCTCTCTGTGAGATTCAAAGGAATATGTCATTCTTTGTGTATTGTGAATCTTGACAGGTATTTTAGGGATATCTCTTTTTGCCTGCATGACTACACTATAGTCACTGTACAGTTGGATGTGTATATATATGAAAAAGATAAAATTTCAAAAGAAAAACAATTCCAGTTTTTGACCAAGCTGGTGAAAGTCTCAGACTGGGCAAAAAAATATGTGATTTCTTCAATGTTTCACTCTAATCACTACAAGTTGTTGGCCGAGATGTGGAATCACCCGAAGCTGGTGTTCAAACATGTGTCTTTGTATTACAAAAATATACTGAAGCACTGGTGGATTTACTTGTGGTTCAGTTGCAAAAACTCACTCCTGGGTTTCAAACTCAGGCTTTGGAGCTATATGGAAAGCATAACAAAGCTACCATACAGTGCTTTCTCATGGTGCTCATTCTAAAGGCATTGTTAGAGAAACAGAAGTCAGAATGCTTCTGAGACATAAAAAGCTGTACTGCATGTAAACACAAAGTTTATAAATAGCTTGAAAGTTGTAGCAAGAAATTTTAAAAATCCCTAAATTGTAAAAAGGCAGGAAGAATGGACCAAAAATAATAATTCATACAAGATTTGTGTATTTTAATGAGCTGTGATTTTTTCCATAAACTTCAACAGCTGGCATGTATTCTATCTTAGAATATACAAGTAATGATACTTTGAATATAGATACTCAGAGGTGTCTTCAGGGGGTGGTTATGCATGTAACAATCTAATTTATCAAAACACGAGAAGGTATAGAGCATAATTAAAATGGGATGTTCATTGCTAAAATAAAGTTTTTAATAAAAATGGATTTCAAAAGGGAGACACTAAATCAATGGATGTCCACCTGGTCTGTTAAACACTCATAAAGGCAGCTTATGAGTAGCAACTACTTAATTTACTCATGGCCAGATGCTCATTTTGGCAAAGATGACCCTTCTGGATGCAAATTTGGAGGCATTTCTTAAACTGTTGATGACCATCAGAAACAGGCTCCTGGACTAGCCTTTGGTTTGGTCCATATGGAAGCTCTTATGGTCTTGCTACTAGAGCTGGGCAGGAAAGCAATCAGTTCTTATTTCTCACAATTCAAAGGTGGAGGAACAAAGTTCTTCTTGTTTGGTGCCTTCTCAAGGCCTCTGCACACAGATGCAGAAGAGCCTTTGGACACCCCCTGCTCCTGCCTCATACTCCCAGCTTGTGCCTGCCTGTCGCCGTGCACAGGCATGGTATTCATTGCATGGAATTCATTTTATTAATTAAAAACTACTTTTCCTCCTGTCATCTACCTATAGCAGGGGAATCTAACAAACTCCTGCTGGCTTTTGTCTTCGCTGTGCGTGCATCCTAATTCCAGGCAGAAGCATTTGACTGAGGAGTCAGAGGACGCATTATCCCTCTTTTATCAGTACACAACCCCAGTCATAATGTATGCCCACAGGAAGAAACGTTTCCCATGCAGGGAATGACTCAGACTAGGTCAAAGCAGCAATATAAGGAGTGTGGAGAAAAGTGAACAGTAACTGCAGCTTATATAAGGTGGCATTTATCTTAACAGAGTGACAGCTGCTCACTGTGAAGTTACAAGGGAGTATTGTGATTTTCTGACTCTGAAGCCCACCCTTTAGGAACCACTGATCTGGCATATGAAAAGACTGCACATGCTGAAAAACTCTTTTTTAATGAGACAGGGTCAGATTGTGATGAAGCTCACTCAGATTGAGTGGCATTTTTCTTCTTCTTTTGGCCCCATTGACATTAACACTATCATAATTAGTAAAATAAAACTGAATACGATGCAAATGCAATTGAGATCCTGCTGTGTACTAATAATTGATAATAGACATTAATAAAATGATAATAATCCGAGAGATTCAATAGATTCCAATATTTTTATTTTTGCTGAGTGACCAGCTCTACTGGCAAGTAACCACAGTATGGGGATTGCCCTGGTAGGACTCTTATAATGACCAGATTATGTAATTAGTTTTACATCCCCATCCCATGGTACCTCCAGCTGTGTTAGGGTCTAATAGAATGAGGTGCAACAACTACCAGGCATGAAGTTGACTCTCTTTTTATAAGATTAAGCAATGACTAAGCTTCAAAAAAGCATAAACAGTGGTGTAATAAGGCTGTCATTGAAGTATAACGAATAAAATGAAACTGGTATAAAACATACCTACATTTTATTGTAGTAAGTGAAACACAATCAGAAAACTGTTCCCTTTCAGTCTAATTGTCTCACCTGCCTGCATGCAGCATTCTACACAAAGTCCTGGGCTTAATCACCTCTTAGCCATGTCATGGCTCTTTCCTGATGCAAAACACAGCAATGCACCAAATCAACTAGAGACACCAGAAATTATTAAACATACATAGCCTTAAAGAGTCAGGCCAGTCTTTCTTAGTTTTTCTGTATTCATTGGCCCAGGAAAAAAAAACCAGATGAAATTTACAGAAGTTGCACAAAAGCAGATTAACCATTCAGTTTGTATCAGAGATGAGTTGTGCCTTGTAATATCTATCAGTTGTGCTGTGCTGGGGAGAGGTGCCACAGGAGTGGAGGGGAACTCATGAAGCTCTACCATCTGGCACAAGAAGTGCATCCAGGGTCTGACACAGAGGAAACAGACTCATAACCTGCTGAGAACAGCCTAGTTGCAGTTTATTTATGGAGAGAGTGCACTGGTCTTTCCTTGTTCTGGTCATAAGTCTGTTTTCAGAGGTGTCTCTCAGAGGAGGAATGAGCTGGATAACCTGCAGGCTTTGGTGTGCCATAACCCTTGGGCTGGCAGGAAACTCGTTGGGCCACAGAAAGTCTTAGGAGAAAAGAGGGCAGAAGAGAGTGACTATGTGTAATTTTATATCAGGCAGATAGCAACAGAGGTTGTGCTGAGTGGGCTAGGTTGGACTGACTTTGCTCAGCTTCATCTGCTTTTTTTTCCTTGAGACTGGGGAATGCTGTTTTGCTCAGGTATCACTTGGGCAGACCTCACGTTTTTCATTTATGCTTTTTAATCTCAGCACTCTTGAAACAGATGTCTCAAGGTGCTATTTGCAAGGTCATCAGCTAACCTGACTTTAAAATCTCAGATAGCTCATTAAGTTAAACTCTCTGATTTACTATAAAAGACTAGAGAACCAAGGACACATTAAAAAATCAAGAAAGAAAAGGATAGAAATTGGGAAGAAAGTTTCTTTTATTTTTAAGCACTGAGAATGAGAAAAGCAGAAATGTAAAGGGAAAAACTTGGAGCCAGAAGATCCAAACTTCCCCTTGATTCTAAACTTAGCTCAGCCACTGGCCCACCGTGCAGATGACTCAGTGCACTTCCTTGAACTTAAATCATTCCTCTTACAAAACTTGTTAAAGAAAGACGTCAGTGTAAATTAGATGTTGTGTCTAAGTTTAGCTATGGCCGATACATAAATATCAGAACTTTAATGTGTTCTCATTCTTGTCTGCTTAAGAAAGATGTGTATATACATGCACATATGCATATATATACATAGCAAGGGAGAAAAGACTTCTTTACGCTATTTTTACAGTTTCATTTACATATATTGTTATTTTGCTGGTGACATAAGAGCTCACAGCTGATTAGAAGTTTAACCATTTTTGGAGCAGCCTGATTGCCACAACACCGAAGCACTCTTCATTCTCTCAAACTGTCAGGAAAGTTTCAATCCCATCCAGGCAGTGGGGGCTGAGAGAGTACACATTCGGCGTATAACATACATGATGGCTGATTTCTTGTGACACTAATCATCACTCCTGGGGAAAAGGCAGTCATTTATTCGTAACTCTACCACTCAAAAGTAACCAGTCTTCTCACCATGGAGATAAATGTCAAAACAGAGACCATCCATAGGCTGAGTCTAATCTAATCTGTCCAAAATGGATATATATTTAGATCTGTTGTCAAATCTTGAATAGTAAACCCTTTAGCCTGGGCAACTATTTCCTCAGTCTGCCCTCTCCATCTATAAATATGCATATCAGAATGGATATATGCTATCAGAGAAGCATATTAATCCTGCTAACCTGGACAGGATATGATGCTGACCAATCTTTCTGATATGAGCAAAGATTCAGACAAGAAAGCACAAGACTTCCAGAAGTGTGTAACAGATAGGTAAAAAATATATTAATTTTTGTTAAAATATCTCTATCATTCGACACACACCTGAAATCAGCAGGCCTTCCACTCCCAAGTGTCTGGTCCAACAAATGAGAAAAACAGGGTCCTACCTGGATGTACGTGGAAGATGGCAATGGAAATTCCCTTTCCCGTAAAACTGTTAATTGCCATTGCCCTCTCCTTCCTCCAGTTCATATGTCCATTTTGGGGATGTCAGCTGGGAGGTGTTTATTTATGCTACATCCTTTCCCATCAAATTGTACCTATGGAGTTCCTCATATCCTCTTGAAAATGGTTGTCACAATTTTTAAGAACGAGAAGGATGACTCCAGAAACTACAGGCCTGTCAGTCTCACTTTAGTGCCCTGTAAAGTTATGGAAAAGGTTATTCTGGAATGTATGGAAAAACACCTGGAGGACAGCACAATCATCAGTCATAGCCAGCACGGCTTCACGAGGGGAAAGTCCTGCTTGTCAAATCTGACTTCCTTCTATGACGGGGTAACCCACTGAGCTGATCTAGGGAAGCCAGTAGATGTAATGTTTTTGGACCTCAGCAAAGATTTTTATATTGTCTGACACAGTATCCTTCTAGATAAAATGTCCAGCGCACAATTGGATAACAACGTTACGTGATGGGTGAGTAACTGGTTCACAGGTTGGGCACAAAGGGTTACAGTGACTGGAGTGACATCAGACTGCCGACCTGTCACTAGTGGAGTTCTGCAGGGCTCCATCCTCAGCCCTGTGCTCTTCAACATCTTCATAAATTACTTGGAAGCAGGACTGGAAGAAATACTAAGTTTGCCAATGCCACTAAACTGGGAGGAGTTGTTGACTCCATTGAAGGCAGGGAGGCCCTGCAGAGAGACATCAGCAAATTAGAGACATGGGGAATCACCAGCCATGTGAAGTTTAACAAGAGAAAGTTCCAGATTCTGCACCTGGGGTGGGCAACCCTGGTTGCGTGTATAGGTGAATGAGATGCTGGAAAGCAGTGCTGAGGAAAGGGACCTGGGGCTCCTGGTCGATGGCAAGTTGAACATGAGTCAGCAGTGCCCTGGCACCCAGGAAGGCCAAGCGTGTCCTGGGGGGCATCAGGCACAGCATCACCAGCTGGGCGAGGGAGGGGATCGTCCCACTCTGCTCTGCACTGGGATGGCCTCACCTTGAGTGCTGGGAGCAGTTTTGGGCACTACAAGATAAAACTAACATTAAGCTTTTAGAAAGTGTCCAAAAGAGAGCCACAAGGATGGTGAAGGATTTGGAGGAAAAGCCATAAAAGGAGTAGCTTAGGTCACTTTGCTTGTCTAGCCTGGAGAGGAGGAGGCTGAGAAGAGACCTCTTTGCAGTCTTTAATATCCTTATTAGGGGAAGTGGAGGGGCAGGTATTGATCTCTTTTCTCTGGTGACCAGTTTCAGGACACAAGGAAATGACATGGAGCTGAGTCAGGGGAGATTTAGGTTGGATATCAAGAAAAGGTTCTTTACTTAGAGTGGTCAGGCACTAGAACAGGTTCCCCAGGGAAGTGGTCACAGCACCAAACCTGAAAGAATTCAAGAAGTATTTGGACAATGCTCTCAGGCACATAGTGTGATTTTTGGGGTGTCCTGCACAAGGCCAGGAGTTGGACTCGATGATCCTGATGGGTCCCTTCCAACACAGTATATTCTATGATTCCATGATTCTATGATACCCTGATACTGAGGTACTGGACGACACCAGAGAAGAACCAGAAGCGACTGTCATTTTTCTGTCCCACTCCTCTATTTCATACTACCGTGAATCTCCAAGAAGTTCTTTTTGACATGGAATGTCTGAAATTCATCTCAGAGCCTGAAGAGAAAGAAATATTCTTGCTGTGGTCCTCATAAAGGTATTATGCTGTTTCAGAGAACAATACCTCTATCTCTTGTAGATATTCATTATTGAAGTTTCAAAGCAAATACTATTGCATAAATTGTAAACGTAGTTTACACTGCTTATAAGCTGTCATATTTCTGGTGCTCAAATATCCTTGTTCAAAACTAAATTCCATTTTTACATTTGGATAAATCTTATCAGCAGACAGGTAACTAATTATTTCAAAAGATGAATTAGGTTTTACACTTACTCTGCCTTAGCAGTTCCACCGCATTACCATGAATGCATCATGAAAGTAGTTCATTCTGTGTATTCCAGGTGAGTAACTGAGCCATGGTTGTAGCAAAAAGCACTTCCAGATGTTCCACATAGGTTTAGAGCGAATGGGACTTCAGCTATGCCGGTATGGGATTGCCTCTAGGAACTCAAGCTCAAAAGGAGATCTGGCCAGCAACCTGCTATGAGTCACTCTGACTTGCTCTGTCCCAGGATTTGCACTTACAACTGGGTCAAATCCTTATCTGGAACAGTTATACAAATCTGCACTGCAGCAGGATTGAGCCCATGTACCACAATGCACAAATACACAAGCAGCATTGCTGGAAAGGGTCTACTTTATGTAGAAATGGGCACCAGGTGGCAGCTGAGATGACACAGAATGGTCTTTGTGCAGAAAAAAAAATGAATGTTTTCCAAAGTAGTAGCTCAGTAAGGTAAAATATCTGGGGAAAACAAAGGCTTTAATACAACATAAAATAATAGTACAAAATAGGAATCAAGAACTATGGTGTCAGTCCCAGGCCATGGCTTCTGTGCATGTGAAGTAATCATCTGGAAAAGATGCTAGTTGTGCAAGAGGATTATGAACATGTTGTGATCTCACAGCATGACAAAATGGCCAAGAGAGCAAATGCAACTCTTGTTAACAATGACCAGCATCTGAAGAAAAAGGAGGATTCCAAGAAGAAGGTACTACTTTTTGCCACATCTTCAAGGTGGTCGTTGCTAGGTACAGTAACCATTTCTAGTCTCAACACTTTAGCAAGGATGTTAATAAATACAAATGGTTCAGAAATAGTGCCACCTGAGGAAAATCTCCCTTGTGCTGAGCACTTAACGATCAACCTCTCTACCTCAAAGAAAGGGCACAGAGAAGAGTAAATCACTGCCTAAGACTACCTATGTGGAGAGGGAAATCTACAGGCATTAGAGATTCTTCAGCAGGCTACAAATCTCTTGGACTCAAAAATGAGACAAACTGAGACAGAGAACAGAGTGCTAAACTGCCACATTTGGAACATCTTACCCAGTAAATTTGCCATCCCTGCTAGCCTTGCAATCAATACAGAATAGCTCACTCAGAAATGAAATGCTGAATGAAAGAAATCCATGAAATCCTATGCCCTGTATTAACTAAAACAGAGTGGATGATCATAAGAGTCCATTTGGGTCTTAAAAATCCATGAGTGTAGTTCAGAGGACATGTACTCCTAGAAGGTAAGTATGAGGTCCTTATATTTTTCAGGAGGAGTTTTCCCTGAAGGTTTTGCCTGAAGAAATACTAAATTATTTAGCCTATAACTGAAAAGTAAGCTGCACAGATATGAAGTAACAAGCCCCCAAAAGATCAAATTTCCTCCTGTTTTCCTGTTTTCCTTAATTCTAGGTGAAAACGTATACAGACAATAGACAAACTGTGTATTTTGAAGAAGACTGAAAGGTTCTGAAGGTTTGTGGAGAGCATGTCAGTGCCCTCACAAGCAAATCTTGTACAAGGCAGATACTGGGTTTATAACAGGGCTCTATAGGAATTGGCTCTTCTGGTTTTGATGACCTAAGTAGCTCTGTGACAGATGTGGTGTTGCACCGCATTTCCAAGGGGTGGAATCTCTAGCAGCCTCTTTTACTAGCTAACTGGATTTTATCACTTTGACTGAATGTCAGGAGGTTTTTACAATGTGAGGCTCCAAAACCATGTCGTGCCTAGTCAGTCTTGTTTCCTCAGTCAGCTTTATACATTTCTGCTCCTAGCTGTATAGCAGCATACAGAACTCCAGAAATCCCCACAAAACTCATACTGTAAGACTTGGTATTGCACATTTTCCAAGAGTATCATTTAAGATGGCACTTTAAATCACTGGGAACTGAGCTGAGCTTTTCCATGAAATTGTATTTGATTTGGTAAAGAGGAATTTCAGTAGAGTGAGGCTAGGACTATCTCTGTGTGATTTACAGCAGCATTTCCATCTTTTACACATCTTCAACACATACCAGGACTTGATGAAGACCTTATTTTCAGGTGGGCCAATCCTAAATTTCACCCTCTAGTTACCAATAACAAGAAGGTATTCAGCTTGGATGTCTTAATCACATTTTCAGTTTTGATGGGCAGGAAATGTAGTGTAGTTATATGTGTGAGCTCTGAATAAGCTTAAGAGTAGGTGTTTGCTGCATGCTGTCCTTGGGAAACAGTGGCTGGATTTTGTTATGTTGTAAGTCTGGGAAATCACTGACATCTCCCCCTCCCCTCAACAGGTATGTTTTGGGGAGCATGGGGGGTTGGCCTCTGACCTGGTCTGCATTTAATCGCGTGTGGGGTTGGCCTCTGACCTGGTCTGCATTTAATCAGCACTTTTATCTCGCTTTGTAGTAACTCCCAGCATGTACCACTGGCATCACCAGCCAAGTTATCTCAGTGTTTTTCAGTTAGACAGTAAAATACTGTTGTTGAAACCAGTTTAGAAGGTGAATTCATGGCAGAAAGGATATGACCAGCTGTCTCAAATCCCAGACTTAGAGTTTTGAAAAATAAACTGCTAGAAAATTGTCATTTAATTCCTGTGCTTTGTTTTTTAATTGTATGATCTTAGAAAGAAATAGAGTTTAGTTCAAACTAAATTGCTGTTACTTTTCAACATACTTGAGTAAAGTCCCAGAGCTACAATAAAAATAATTAACATAAGCAGCTATTGCTAAGATTTAAGTTTGGGTATCCTGACCTCCACATTTGCCAGCAAATTACCCTGTGCTTTTTTGCTGTGGCCGCCTACCACCCTGTAAAACTTAAGGAACTCTTGGTCGTGTCACAGTACAATTTTTTAGGATAGCTAGTGCATCTTTAATCCGAACAAAGATGCTGCCATTGCCCAAGGCGGGTGACACTTGGAAGCACATTACCGCATACAGAATGCTCATTAAAAGTGGATTAGGAGATCTCATCAAACATACCAATTCCTCTTGAAATAAACGGCTTCTAAGCACAGAAATTGTTAGAGGAATGGATCATATGCACCGACTAGTTTGGTTTGCATATTTAGAGAGTGTTTTGAGCTGTTGTGTGTGGGACTGGGCTCTTCACTCTGGCAGTTCTGTTTAGTTTACTCGAACAGAGTAGTAACCATCGATAAAAAACATTAGAGGTGATAAAATGCGGAGACTCAATAAAAAGATATCCCAGACATGAAACACTGCAGAAGAACGCTGCTTAATAATGAACTAATTAAAAAAACCAAATTAAATGAAATGCAGCTTTCACTGTTAGGTTCTAGATTTCTCTCCCCCAAACATTAGACGAAATTGCATTGGTTACAAAAATTTATTAATACAAACTTTACACACTTTATATAACAGTTATCAAAGTCCTAGTTATAGATATCATGTGTGTAATAATACTTTGTTTAAGTTCTTTTTATATTCATTTGCACACAAAATAAGATCTCCAAGACTAACATCTACCTACTATGACTGTATCTCAAATCTGCTCAAATTTTGGTAAGGCTGTTGGCGTTTCTAAAAAAAAGAACTCGTACAAAGGATAATAACCTAGGTGATCACTTCATAATGCTTGCGACTAGCCACTGAACTCTAACTGATAAGGTCATAAACAAAACGTCAAGAGAGCCCTATGTCATTATACCACAGCCGACACAAACACAGCGCACTCTGCCCATGGCCAAAGAACAGAAGGACGACTAAAACGCAAGCCGATGTGTTGCAGCATCGTAGGGCCACTAAATAGCCATCCGTGAACTCGTGGCGATTTACAAGGTGAAGAGAAGGCACGAAAGCTGCACACTGCGCCCCGCGTCCCTGCGCCCCGGGAGCGCGCTCGGGCGGGCCGGCAGCGCGGGCGGGGCGGCCGGGGCAGCGCGGGCGGGCGGTGCCGGCAGTGCGGGCAGCCCGGACAGCCCGGACAGCCCGGACAGCCCGGACAGGCAGTGCCGGCAACGCCTGCCCGCCCCCAAGGGCTCTGCCCGGCCCGCTCCGCTCCGCTCCTCCCGGCCGGGGAGGGAAGGTTTTACCCGCGAGGGCTTGTTGGGGGGTTGGGGGGTTGCTTTCCGACGTCTTGAATGCGGGGCTCGTTTTGTGTCTTTGGAAAGACTCCTGTAAGGTTTGTGTGGTGAGCTGGAAGGAAGCGGGTACCTACGTGTCCTCCTTCGCTCCCGGCCCGGGCGGGGGACGGAACCAGCCCCCGGGCAGACGGTAAGATAGGAGTCCGTACATAGAGAGATGAGGTGAAAATGGTTTATCTCGTTAGAAACCGGACCACAGGTGAACACTACACATTCTTTTATGACAAAAGTTTGTTTTATGAAATAAATTTTACTAAGCAATAAGCCAGAATGTAGAAAAATACATTTTACCTCCAAACTCAATAAACAAGGAACAAAAACTTTCGTAGTAGTGCATAATTCTTTAGTGGTAGCTACAACAGGGGTTCCTAAACTTGTACAATAAGAGCTTGCATAAAACAGAACAAAGGAGTGAGAGAGCGTTCACAATCTTTTTTTTTTTTTTTTTCCCCAAAAAGAACATAACCCAAAAGGGTGACTCAGATGGGTTAAACAGCGCTCGGAAAAGTTCGAAGAGAGGATGAGAGGCGGGAGGTCCTACAAGAAAAAGCAATCAAATAAAAGAGCAACTCCGACCGAAAAATGCAAAGGCGAGAACCCTGCTCATTATTACACATGATGAGAAGCATGGACAGCACTGGAGAGTAACACACTGTACTTTGCATCCAGGTCCAGTACCGAGCTGCCCGGGGCAGTTGGGTAGCGGATCGGAGGTGGGATCGCCTCGTCTTACCTCGACCCTGCGGCACCGGCTCCGGTACCGGCTCCGGTACCGGCTCCGGCCCCGGGGCGCGCCAGCGGCCGCCCCCGCTCACTTCCCCACTCTTTCCAAACGGATCCTGTCTCTGCTTTGGCTTTGTTCTGCAACTCTGCCCAGCCAGCCAGAAGAGCAGTGCACGGGGCTTAGTACTTACTACCCTTGCTGCTGGTTCGGGATTTGGGGGTTGGGGTTTTGAGTTTGGCTTTTTTTTGGTTTTATTTTGATTTTTTTTGTTGTTATTGTTATTTTAGTTTTGGTTTTTTAACTATTTCTCCCTCCAATAGGCAACAGAGATGCACAATTTGGATCGAGCTGTTGTTTTCACAAGATAATTATCCTCTAAGCTCACTGTTTGAGGATTCACTAATAGAGATACAACTGGAATCAAAGAAAGCAGGAGAGAAAAAAAATAATCGAAATCTAGAAGAAAGGGGACGCTGCCCCTTCAGAGATGCTAGTGGCAAAGGAGCCTGCCTTGAGACTCACCAGGGGAAGAATCTGCTTCACCAATTCTCCCAAATCAATTTCCTCATAATCCCCCTGGGAGCAGGTCATCCTTCTCTATGTACAGTAGCAAATGGTGAAAATTAATGTCTTTGACCCTGTCGTGGATAAAAATACTATCCTTTTAATTTCTGTTACAAAAATAGGAGTAATATTCAAAACAATGATTGTCTTTTTTTTCTATTTATTTTATATAAAAACATAAACAGCTCAGGCGAATTCTTGTTCTTGTGCAGGCTTTTCATGAAGAATTGTTCTTTACTATTCTTAGTAGTATTTATATATATATATTTATATATTATATATAACTTAATGATTGGTCCACAAAGTAGATCTGTGCGTTTCTCTAGTGCTTTTTGTACAAAAGAAAAACAATATTATTATCAAAATATTCATTTAATGGCTTTACTTCATACATAAATACATGTTTAGATAACACAGGAGCGGTGATTGTTCAGTCAGTTTGGAAATGACTTTTGTTTTTTTTAGATTTTGTTGTTGTTGTTATTGGGTTTATCTCTCTCTCTCTCTCTCTCTTTCTCTCTCTCTCTCTCTCTCTCTCTTAGGACTTTGTATACACAGGAGTGGCTGGTTACTCACATCGCTACAAATACGCTACTCGGCGTCCTTTGTTTTTAACTCTTTGTTTATACCTTTTCCCCAGGACTGCTGCTAAGTATTTCTTGACAGCCATTTGTTTCCGGTAGCGGCTGTAGCTGTCCGTGAAGATGCCGTCTATGTGCCGCTTGGTCAGCGGTTCCGCATCGTCCCCCAGGCCGCCGCTGGCACCGCTGCAAGCACCGAGAAGCACAGCTGCATCAGGCGGGGCCGCTCCGCCCCCCTCCGCGCCCCTCCGCACCGCCCCCTGCCCTGCGCAGCCCCGCGCCGGCCTCTGCCCCCGGCGCAACACGTTGCGCGGAAGATGCGCGGGCAGACAAAGGCCGCGCCGAAACCCGCTCCCGACGCGGTGCGCGCAAGTGGCGGCGGAGGGAGAGACAATATCTCCCCGCCATGAATTATTCATTGCGGCCGGGAAAGCTGCTCTCCCTGGGGCTTCATTAACGTGTTACCTTCTGCCGAAGGGCAGCGGGTGGCACCGGGCTCGCCCCTGCCCCGCCGGCGGCGGAGAGCCCCGGGGAGCCCCGCCCGGCGGCTGGGGGTGCGCAGGGGCTGCAACCGAGCCGCCACGGCTGCAGCTGAGCCCTTGATCATCGCTCTCCATAAGCTGCTCCCCTCGGCAAACCGTAAGGGCTGCCCAACTTCTAAATTTTAAATCGGTTGATTATAAAAATTTATAGACATATAGATATAGATATATAGATATATAAACATGAATATATATATATACATGCATGTGTGTATATCTTTATGCCCGGGCGTAGTAACCCAACCAAACCTCCGCGCACACCCTCGCTGACAACCAGGGTCACGCTGCGCCGGGAGCAGCCGTGGGAGGCTGATGCTTGGGGAGCCGGACTCCACCAGACTCATCGCGGGCGCAACACATTCCCGACCCCGCCGGGGCAGCTTTGTTCCCCCCAGCCGCGGCCCTTCCAGTGTCTCCGCTCCAGTAGTACCAACGCCCACCGCGGAAAAGAGCAAGCAGAGAGCCTTACCCGACCCGCTTGGCCATCAGGGAGTGCAGATATTTCCTGGCGGATAACTGGCCCAGGAGTTTCCTGTAGGCTTTGTTGAAGATCCCATCGGCGTGCCTGGGCAGAGGGAAGAGCCCGCGGGTGAGCGGCGAGGCCCGGGAGCCGGCTGCGGCAGGTTGCGGGAGCCCGGGCGGTAGCGGTGACCATTCCCCTCCGCCGGCGAGCGGAGGGCGGCATCTCCCCGCGTCCCCCGGGACCCCTCGTCCCCACCCAGATCCCTCCCCGCCGCGCCCGCTCGGTTCCGCGCCGGCTGGGCATTCCTGCTCCGTTTGCGGGAGCATCGCTAGCCCTCCCCGGCGCGGGCGGCTCCCCGCTCCCTCCCCCGCGCTGCTGGAGGTAAGGAGGCTTTTCCATTTCTTCTGAGCTTTACGCTGGGCACCGGGACCTGGGCAGTATTGTCGTTTGTTTGGGCTCGGGATTTTTATTTTGATGTTGTTGCTCTTTGCTTGTTAGGTATCATTATTATTTTCCCCCCAATCGGTTCTGCCAGAGCCGTTTTTCTCCCTACTCCAAATTCACGCCTGATACCCCGCGAGTTGCAGTCACCTCTTTTCCGGTGGGTAATACAAGGTGTACATCTCGCCGATCATGGAGGACGGATTCGCTATACCGAGGGGCTCGTGGTCGTACGCGAAGTCCTGCAGGGTGTTCCCGTCCTCGTCGTAGACTTCATCCTCCAGCCTGGCAACGAGAGCAGCAAGGAGAAGGAGTCAGCCGGGCTCCGTGGGGCGCTCCGCTCCACTCCCCGCTGCCGGCTTCCGGCTGCCTCGGTGGCCACCCCTCGGCGGAGCCGACCCGGGAGACCCGGGAGCCCCGTCCGACTGCCCCCATCCCCTCCCTACACCCGCCCGCTCCCCATCCCCGCCCTCTCCTCTGCGGGGCAGGACCGCGGAGGAGGGAACACACCCGCCGTCAGACGTGCTCCAAGAAACCCCCCAAACATGCCCCCCCCCTCCCCCCGCCCTCTGCGACCCACGCCCCGGCCCGAGAAACATCCCCTCTCTGCCACAGCCGTGGCTGGTGCTTCCCGAGCGGAGCGCACGCCCAGGCGCGCAGGCTGCCGCGCTGACACGCGTTTGTGTGCCAGGGGCTGGGCGGGAGCCGAGCAGCCTCCGCGGCGGAGACGGGGCGGTGAGCGGCAGCCCTGCCGCCGGGGCCGGGGACCGCGCCCCGCTCCTCCCCGCAGCGCCCTCCGGGACGGGGGGGCTTCGCCTGTTGTTTTTCGTTGAACGGTGCCTCTGCCCTTTGAGATCTCGCCAGTTTTGTGTGTGTCCCAGCCCCCCCAGCCCCCGCTCTCTGCCTCCCTCTCTGCAGTACGATGTAGGTCATTGCACGTTACAGGCAGCTATTTTTGTCTGTGAGCTTTAGCGGAGGTATTAATAATAGATGCCGCTAAAGTGTTTCACTCCTGCTAATTCAGGCGCTTGAATGAAGAAAGCCAGCTTGCTGCCGGCTAATGGCCCCTCAGGCCACTGAGCCCGCTGCCCCCTAGCCGCACTGCCCAGGAAGATGACGGGGGCTGCTCCGAGACAGCTTCGACGGGCTCCCGGTTACTGTAAGGACACCTCGGAGCCCCAAAAAGGACACCCACGTCGGACAACCTTGCGCGCCCGGCATCTCTCCCCCTCCCCCCACCCATCTGCGCTCACCGCACGGCAGTGTCCCCCGCAGAGCACCCCGGAACAGAGCCAAGAGCCGGTGGAGCAGGACGACAGCACCGAGTCCAAAACTCCCCCCAAGCCAAGCAACACCGGTCGCCCGAGCAGGCGACAAGCAGAGTGAGAACAGGCTACCATCGGCCGTCCCGGAACAGGTGCCCTGAGCACCCAGCCTCAGCCCAGCGTAGGAAACTCCTTTGTGCTGGTGCTCCTGGGTGTCCCCCACTCCTGCCCCAAACACAGCGGGGTTCAAACGCTCACTGTGGGACAGCGCAGGCATCAGTCTGCGCTGCAGCCCAGCGAGAACACTCCGAACACAGAAAACTAAACAACCTTGTGCCAGGCCCTTCTCTCTTGGGAAGGGCTGCCATACACAAACAGGTTAACAGGGGAAGAGACTGGATCCCCACCAGTTCCAATGCCGCTACACGAACCATGACAGCTCCCACATGCTTGCAGACAACGGCGCACCCGTCCCCGCGCCCCGCTCCCCCTGAGCCGGACAGGCAATGCTCGGCGCTCACCCTGGGCGAGCTGCGGGCAACCGGAGGCTGCCAAGGGCCCCGCAGGACAGGGGACAGGCGGGGGAGGAGCTTTGGGCCCCGTCGACATGCAGCCGGGACCTCGGCCCGCTCGCGCCAACACGCAGAAGATCAGGTCCCCCACTCCCGGGGAAAAGAGGCCGTGGGTCACAGTACCGGGGTACCGAGGAGCGGACCTGGGGGGTGCCAGTGCTGCAGGCGGAGGGGGTGGGCACATAGCCCAAGTGGAGGGGATTTCCTTTGATGACTCCCCTCCACATCCCCTTTCATTTTCCTCCCCAGTAAGATTCCGCTGCCCTTAGCTAAGCTGGGGCAGCAGGGGGCTGGAGTGGTCCCGGCGGAGCTCCCGGACGGGGGACAGACCTACCTGAGCGCCGGGTACTGAAGTCCGGCCGCAGGTGAGCAGTAGACACTGCAGTGCATTATTATGCCATAGACCAGGAGTGCTAAGATCGCTTTGCTACACATTGCCACTCTGTGCGGGAGGGAAAGGAAACTGCTGTCAAAAAAAAAAAAAAAAAAAAAAAAAGGAAAAAACCCCCCAAAAACAAACAAACAAAAATATTTCACGAACAAAAACCCAAACAAACCGCCCCACGGCTCACCAACCCCCTGCCGGAAAATGAGGCAGCGCGGCCCCGGGGGACAAGCGCCCTGGGCAGCCGGGTGCCGGCGCGGAGCGGCACGGAGAGGAGCAGAGCGGTGCCCGGCGCAAAGAGCTGCGGCCGCCGCCCGCCCCGTCGGTGCCCGCCTGCCCGCCCGCCCGCTCGCCCCGGGACCGCTGCGGGAAGGCCCGGCGAGCCACCTCGTGTCCTTACCATTAAACTCTAGACACCCGGCACTGAGAGCGTTTGGCTGCGAAACTAAAACGGCAGGTCTTGGGGGAAAAAAAAATAAAGACCCAAAATAGGGAGGGGGAGAAATCGAGCTCTCTCCCAAGTTGCGTCCAAAAGGAGTTAAAACCCTCGTGACATCGCCTCTCCGATGGGCGAAGGACCCGCAGGATGCAGAAGATGCAGAAGCGACAGCAGTTAGTTGTTTGCTGGTTTTAGGGCAATCCACTCCAAAAAGAAAAAGAAAGATAGGAGGAGGGGGGAAAAGATAAAGGAAAAAAGTTTGCAGGTAGCAGCACAGATCTGGAGTGGAGTCTACAAGGGAATGGAGAAGGAGGGATGGAGCGAGATGTCGCTGAAGAACGGAGCGCTAGGGAAGAGGGAAGAGAGCGAGCGAGCCCGGGAGGGAGCGGAGGCGGGAGCCGCGGGCTTGCTGCGTGCGATGTTGTCTTCCCCAGATCTCTCCCCTCACTGAGCGCCTTCAGCCTTCTTCTCTTCTTTTCCTGCTCGGTGGCTCCAAACTTGACCAGCCTTCCGCAGCCTTCCGTCTGATACGCAATTAGCAAGTAAATCTTTGCAAACACCCCGCTTCAGCAAGAGCCCTCTTCGTAAACATTTGCCTGCTTGTTACCTTAGAGGACGGGCAATATTGTTTGTTGCCCCCGTAGTGGTGTCCGGATTTTTATTCATGAATCAAATGCCTTTTTTTTTTTTTCCTCAGTCACGTAATAATCGGGTATCAGAAAAGACGTCACCACCCCAATTCCTCAAGGAACACAGTTCTGTGTCGTCCTCAAAGATGAGCTTATCAGGAGTCATAAAGCTTCTTCATAAACACCAACTCACACTTCCCCCCCCCCCAAAAAAAAAAAAAAAGAAAAATAGAAAAAGAAAACCTAACAACCAAACAAACACGCAGAAACCCCCCACCGCACAAACATAAAAGGATGTTCGCCACGGTAAAGTTTTACCTGACGTGGGAAGGGAAGCGGAGGAGAGCAGTTAGGGGTGGGGTGGGGGTCCCCGGGCTTGTTGGACTCTCCCACGTCTTTGCTGCCTGTCTTTCCGCGGGGCCAGCTCACCCCACACGCAGCCCGGGGCCGCCCCTGGGCGCAGGCCCCCTCGGAGCCGCCCGGCTCTGAGAGCGCAGGCGGAGCAGCCCCGGGGCGGAAGCCCCCACTTCCGCGGAGATTTGAGAATCTAAGTGCCTTTTTTTTTTTTTTTTTCTTCCGAAGCCCCCTCTTTTATTTTTTTTCTTTTTCTTTTACTTTTACTTTTTTTTTTTTTAAGGACTGTTAATATTGTTCCCATTACACAAGGCTCCCCCCGGGGAAACGAGCAGTGCTGTGACAGCTCTGCGTGTATTGAAGCCGCCCGGCGTAGAGGACAAGCCCCACGGCCGCGCAAGGAGGGTCCCACCCGCGGCCGGCGCTGCCCGGCGATGGGGGCGGCGGCTTTTCCCCCCACTCCCCCGGCCCGACCCTCTCGTCTCTCCGCCTCGTGCAGAGACAGATGAGCTGCTCGGAGCGCTTGGCAGAGCGGGAGGGAAGAGCATCGCCATGAGGAAAAAAAAAAAAAAGTTGATTTGCCGGAGGGACCGGGAAGGAAATCCCTTCTCTGGGGACTTCCCCGCCGCCGGAATAATTTTCCCCCGAAGTGATGCGCCGGGCGCGGGCCACCGGCGGGCTCCCAGCCGCTGCAATTGCTGCTCGTCTCCACGTTCCCCTCCCTCCGCGACCGAAAATGTGCCCTTCATTTCCGAGAATTACCCAGAGAAATCCAGGCTGGAAGAGCCATTACTAGACATTTTAATTATTGGGATCATAAGCAGAGCGTTCAGGAAGCAGCAATAATATAGTTCTCCTGTTTCCTATTTGAATGGGTTTGGTGTAACATGCTTGGATGAGTTATTTGAGCCCAAATCGATTTCTCAAAAACAACAACAACAAAAAACACACCATACAATTACATTCCTATTACGGTCATTTAAGGTTGCAATACTTTCCGGAGATAAAGGAAATTTGACGTGAATGAATGATTCCCGTAGAAATGGCCAACGACGCGAACCCGGGCAGGGATGCAGGGCTAGGGACGGAGCGGGACACTGTCCCCGTTGTCACTCTGTGCCGGGCGTGTCGGGTCGGGAAGGACCGCCGGCAGGAGAAGGGACGGGGCAGGGCAGGGCGCCCGGCGGGGCCGCTGGGGAAGCGGTCACCCTACCGCTCCCGCTGGGAAGAGGTCACCCCACCGCTCCCGCTGGGAAAAGGGTCACCCCACTGCTCCCGCTGGAGAAGGGCATGCCGCGTCTCCCGCTGTGGAAGGGGACACCCCACCGCTCCCGCTGGGGCAGGGGTATCCCACCGCGCCCGCTGGGGCAGGGGCAGCCCGCGGCTCCCCGCGCCGGGCCGGCACCGCGCTGGAGCTTCCCCGCCGCTCCCCGCGCCCCGCGGGCGCGCACGGTCCGTGAGCGGAGGGCGCCACCGCGCGGGCAGCTGCGCACCTGCGGCCGCCGCCGCGGAGCCGCTGCCGGGCCCGAGCGGCGCTGCTCCGTGCCCCGGCTGGGGCGGGCTGCGGAGAAACCCCCGCGACCCCGCCGAGCTCCCGGGCCCGGCTGTGAGCGAGACCAGCGGGAAAAGGCTGTCCGCTGCTCCCCTTCGCCGGGCTTTGGGGGCTGGTGGGGTTTGTGGTGGGGTTTTTTTGGTTTCCTTTTTAATGACTCTGCGGTAGCAGGTGTAAACACGGCCTTTTCTAGAAACCGGTGTGGCAAGGGTTGCATGAATCATGTCAGTATGGAGGCCTGAACACACACTCCGCCTAAAGAACAAGAAAAAACATTCCTTCTTTCCGAAGAGACTAGACACACACAGGCAATACATTTTAAAGCTGTGTCTGTTTTCTCTTTAGGAGAGCTACTTTCAGCTACTTTGGACATACACAGCCACATTTCCTTTCCTCTGTCCCCACTCCCCTAGATCCTTACAGAAAGTACTAGGATGCCTGAAATAACAGTCATCAACAGCACAGAGCTAGAGATTCCCATAAAACAAACTTGAAGCTACAGACCCCACACAGAGACCCAGTGCCACCCTGGTGGTACTGTGCATGCAGGAGCAATGTCAGGATGGTTTGCAAAAAATGCATCTTCTAAGCTCTCATTTATGGTGAGTAACTCACACACAGTTCATGCCAACAGAAGTTTCATAGCATCTCATTCTGTGTCACAGGGGTGTGTGTGCAAGGTGAATGTGATTATGACATGAATGCAGTTTAGGCTGAGGAAGTAAAGGTTTAAATCTGGTCTCTGAGTACAAGTAAATTTCTTGATAACTCTGTCATTTCAAGGCTGACAGAGATTTAAGGTATATAATACTGGCCTCTAGGGCAAATTCCTAAGGCAGCATCTGAAGAAAAGCAGAGGATTTTTTATTGGCAGAATTTCTTTCATCTTCCTCCTACCATTTTAAATTAGACCTTTTAAGTTATCTGACTATTCTACTATTCTATTCTGCCACACTATTCTATTTTAAATATCTATTTTATTAACTAGAGCATTATCATTCTATAGAAGTTTCTAGGGGAGCTTACATCCTGTGAGCCTTGTCAAGCCTGACTGTGGCTGACTGCAACTGAGTGCTGGAAACCTTGCTGCTATAACTCTAATTCGAAGGAACATATTTCATCATATACCATGATGGGCATCTTTTTGACTCCTCGGAAACCCCCTTTCTATATTTATGCATATTTTATAAAAAATACTATGAGCAATTTATCAAACTGCCAGAAACTGTGTTGATCCATAAAGCCTGATATCTCATACACACTGATTGGATGTCCAGCCACTATATTCATATTTTCTCAGTATGTCCCAAACAGCTGCATATTATAAAAAGAACCTGGAAGAATTGATGTACCTGATAATTTTATCATGAAAGGGCACATGTATTTCTGCCAATACAGAAAAGGATGAATTGTTCTTTCCCAAAAGCAAGCAATCTTGCCAAACCAGCTCTCTCTCTCACACACACACATACGCTGTGGGTTTATGATCTATCTTGTTATTTATCTCTGCCCAGGCCTCCTTTCTTACTGGGGTGGTTTGGGAATCCTATTGCTGATCAGTATGCTAATGAATACTTGTCTGCATCAGTTTCATAAACACCTTTTCTTGGGTTTCCTGACTCCTCCTCCTCCCCAAGGGCCAGCTCCTTGGAAGGATGAACGTGTCAGAGGGGAGATTAACCTATCCATGAAGTCATTCAGCTGTAGCTGTGGTCATCTGAAAAAGGCTAATTAGGGATAGCCTGGCAGCACAACAGAAGTTATTATGGCTCAAGCACAGCTTGGCAGACATTTCAGCACTTTCAGCTGAGACATGTCACCTGCAGCAGAGGTGGGAAAGTCCCACTTTCCTCCTGGAGGCTAGATGTCAATCCACTCAGTAAGAGAGACAGCTGAAGCATTTCATTCGCTGAGTTGTTTTTCTTTTATTAAACCATTCCCTCTAATGCTTTCTTTAGGTAAAAGCAGCAAAATGCTTAGGCACACTGTCGGCAGCATAAACATCTGTGTTCTTTATCATGTCCAAAGGGACAAAGCTGCAATCCAGACAAGCTTGGTTACCCAGGGATGCCCTGGGCAGGATGCACAAGCTCCAAAAAAAGCCAGAGAATGACAACCAGGGACAGTACTGGAACTACAAATCTCTCAAGAGATGATAGAGGCAAGCCTCACCTGGTGGCCAGAACCCTTGCCAGCCTCTTTGCATGTGACCACCAAGCATTAGCAAAATCTCTGTGAGAATCTTCCAGATAATTCCTTGCTTCCTTTTATAACCTTACTTCCAAGCAAACAGTTAAAAAAGATGGGCTGGTTTTTTTTTTCTTTCCCTCTCTCAAGTGAGGAGGCAGAACAGTACTTCCCAGGGCAACAGCATAAGAGCACCAGCAGTCCAGTCATTCTGCTCTTGCCTCTGCCTGGAACTCACAGTGAGAGGCAAGGCCAGTGGACTGCCTGTGTCTTGCATGATTGCCCACACAGAAGCTCAGTGTTCGATCTTACCCTGTGGGTGTCCTCCTCCCCCTATTCAGTAAATGAAGGCAGATGACTTCAACAACACAAAGGAAGAATCATTCCCATCCAAACACAAAGGCAAGAAAATCACTTTCTAAATAAATGAATGACCAAACAGTGGACTTGGTTTCACAAGGAGGTACCGTCATGCTATGCCTGTGACAGAAAATTTCCTTGGATGACCAATAGATTTATTTATAATCCCAGATAAACTCATATGGTCCAAGAGAAGAAAAGAATTGTCCTTCATGCTTTCTGACAGTGGTTCTTTGATCAATCATTTATATATGAAAAATAGAAAAATAAATTATGAAAGGCAAACAACAACAACAAAGGACTTCTTTTAAGACTTAATATTCCAAAGACCTATTCCACTAAAGCCAGCAACATATAAAATGCCACAAAAGACCTCACTAGTCCACAGTGAGGCAGAAAAAAGGCTTTAGCACTGGAAGCAGATATATACCCACTCTCATTTCCATTTGATCCAGTGTTCAGGGGGAAGGTAAACCCTTAAGCATATTGAATATACAAAGCTTCACAAGTGCTGCCAAGATACAATAATTTATACTGTACAAATAGCAGACACAATATTTTTGTTTTCCAGGTTGCTTTAGATACAGCTGTAGCCCCAGGTGAATGACAAGTTCTGGTTTTGTACCCAAATGTGGCAGAATTTTGGGTACACCTTTAGAAACAGTGGGACTGCTACGTGCCTGTGTCCAGAAACAAAAATCCATCTGTAGTTCTGAGGTATTGCTAATGGCATAGCTAAAGTTATTCATAGTTTAGATTTACCAGAAATAGTTGGAACAAATTAATAATGAATTAGAACATTTCTTATCATCGCAGGGAGCGAGAGGGAATAAATAGAACCATCCATATTTTCTTATTACAAAACAGTGTGCAGCCTATTACCAAACACTAATTTAGTGTTGCTTGTGCTGGAAAACTGTTGAAGGGTCCCTGGCTCCTGACAGTGCAGCTTAATTCAGTCTGACGGGAGCAAGGCTGCACAGAAGCAGTCCAGGGCGGGCAGGTGAGGACCATCCCAACAGGGGTGAATCCCAGCCTGCCAGAGCCAGGCGCCGCTCAATAATTCCAATTAACCATGCTAAAGATGACAGAGACAGGTCACGCAGAGCCCAGTAAATATCAATCAGAGCCACATATTCTGATGAGAGAATAACAAAGTCTTTCTCATTAAGGAAAAGAGAAAAGACGTTTGGTTGGGTGTAGAAGCCTGTCCTTGGTGGCTTGTACACCCTACAGTGCAGCCTCTGCCTTGTGGGGCTGCAGCCCATGCTGGCCGCAGCCAAAATTGCCTTGAGCATGGGAGCCCTTCACATGGCTTAGCTCCCTGTTTTTTGCATAGTGAGCAACAGGGAGAGCTCCCACATCCCCTGGCAGCACAGGAGGGCCTGTGCGACACCAGATGCACAGCTCCAGAGATGTGGGGTGAAACTGGGGAGCTGGGTTTGCTGGCCTCCTGGGTTTGCCATGAGCTGGCTGGACAGCAGACACTGGGATCACCAGCCAGACACTGGGGCCAGGAAACAGTACATAATCTTTGTCTGTTGTCATAACTTAAATAAAGTACTCTAGCCTACTTAGCCTAAAGGAAAATGTGCGGTTCTTAGTTTTTATATTTAACGATAGCACAAAGAATTTCTTTGTGTGTGGCCTTATGGTCCGATCCATCTCTATCTTCTAATAAAATGTATTTCTGTAACAGCTGAGGCAATTAATCACTTAAACAGAATTGGATTACAATCTCCATTACTAGAAAATCTTTAAAGTCAGGCTTGCTATCTTTCTAAAAGATCTCAAGCTATCGAGCCATTCTTTGTCCTGCTTTATGCAAAGGTCAGACTGGATGTTCATAATGGCCTCTTCTAATGTCAAAAATCGGTCTCTGACCCTTGTAATGCCACTCACTGATTTCAGACAGAACTGCACTGGATTTATTGACCCTTCTCATTAGGAATGAAGATTGTCTGCAGAAACTCCTATGCGATTTCATAACTCCAGGTACATGTTTATTGAGCTCATTATGTAAATACTTATGGCTTTAGTCAGTTTTGAATTTCATAGGAGTTTGCAGAGCACAGAACAAACCAGAAATTGCCAGGACATTGCAAGACTGAACTCACTCTTTTGATTCCCAGATCTGTGTTCAGTCTCCAGAGGTAACTGTATATGTCAATAGCAACAACATAATGATAAACCACGATACTTCGTAGATATGTTTTAAATCCTGAAACTTAAATATGGTATTTTTCACTGTAATGAAAATATATTTCCTGGGGATTTTTTGCTTCCAAGTGCAATCATATTATTGACTTTGAAATGTGCCTTCAGAAAAGAAAAATAAATAAGTTATTTGCATATAATTTGGGGTGATTCTCTGACATATGCTACCCTACAGCAAACCCAATTTTCCTCTAAGCCTCAGTAACACTTGAGATTGTTCTAAAAGGTATGTTGGTTTTAGCTGTCTGTAAAGAATATTTTACCGTTGCATAAATAACTTTAGCTAGTTTCTCTGATGAAATACCTGAGTGTGACATGAATTTGCTCTGAAACACAATAGACAACAAGTTTGAGCAAGGAAATTAAGAAATAACATCTTATCATCTAATGCTAACACTTAAAGGTGTTTTGGCTTTTGGGTTTGGTTCTGGTTTGATTTTTTTAGTAAGAACTTGTCCTGGGTTGCAGTGTATTCTATTACCTTCCTCATGAGCTGTTGAAACCAGGTGGGGCAGTGTTTCCTTGCCTCCTCCCCCCAGACTACCTCTCTGTTAATGGCCCATCATTGTCCTGCCGCATGACTCATAGATAACTCCCTCTGGACTATCATCTGTTAATGAGCCTAATCAACACTTGGCCTCGTGACTCATTACCCCATTGTGAGATGCTCCACCCAGAGGGAGGAACCAAGCATCCCAGCGTGGATATAATCTGAGATTCTGAACACCTCATACACTCTTCCCATTGGATTCCCAGAGGACAGGAGCTACATAGCCACCACTGGACCTTCCGAGGAAGAGCAGACCCTTCTACAGGATCACTCTTCAACAGAACCACAGCCACCACTTCAGAAGGACTGCAGCCACCGTTTTACCAGACTGCTACTGCCACCCTGACTAACAGGGTGTCAGGTTGTATCCTGACTCTGTCAGTTTGAACCAGTGTTTCTGCCTTTTTTTTTTTTAATTTCCCTATTAAGTCGTTATTCTGACTTGGTGCCTTCCATTGGTTTGTTTTCAAGCTAGTACAGGACTCCACAAGGAGACACCTTTATATGTTTCACATACCTTTCTGGGATAAAATCATCACATTCAAAAGAAAGCCATTGTCCAGAACATTATTTATTCAAACATCTCCTCTATGGAAAGTAAATAACTCTGGTTTTAATGCAGCTCCTAACCCTTAGATCAGTTCTACCAGTTTTGTTCTGAGACAGGAATTGCTTCTGATGTACTGTTCATTTCCACATAGCCTTTCTTTCATTCCTCCCATTCCTAATGCAGAATATTTTTATATTGTTATCACAGAGGTACAACAAAGTAAACCTTGTTTACTACAAGATAAATACTGGAATATGAGATTAAATTCTGTTTATGAAAGGGGAAAATATTTGTTCAGTACTGAGAAAATTCTGCTAAAACCTCCATGTCACAGATTTAGAAAAAAAATATTATCTTTTATTTTGGATGAAAGACAAGCTGCATGTGGTCTGGTGATGATATGCCCATACTTAATGTGGGTTCCTCATACTTATAAAATAGGCTACAATTATGCAATAAATTTAATCCAAATGCATTATCACTAATCTTACAATATTCTTGTAAGTCATATATTTATTAATATATTACATCTGTTTCATCCAATAAAGTATGAAATACATCAAACTCAGTGACTTTCGTGGGAGCACACAGCTAAAAAACATTAATAGTTCCAAAGCAAATACCTGACCCCATTGATGTCAAAGGCAAAGATCCTGATAACTTAAGTGCGGTCAGATGATCACCTTTGGTAATCTGACTCCAATTTTTTTGCAAGTGTTGAAAGTTTACCACTCAGGAATAATACTTCTCGTGCCTCCAAGTACTCAGTGCCACTAATCTATAAAGTAAATATCTGCCAGCGAGTTCTGTCATGAATTCAAGGGAGACTAGTGTTTAGCCCCTATGAAGAGTGATTTTAGTTGAAGAAATTCCTGTCTCAGCTCCCAAACTTGTAGTCATTAGGTGATGGTCTCCACCAGGGCCTGTAGAAATCATCAACGCTAAAATGGCAAAGAAAATATCTCCAAGAAAAAGAAAATGTACAGTCAATGACATGAAACACTAGTGAATTCATGTATTTGTTGCTAGTTTTAAGATGATTAATAACCATGAACTAAACTAAAAAGAATTAAAACCACTTTACTCATCCTCTGAGAACAAGGTAATCAAAGGAGACTTTGCAACTGAGTAAAAGCTGTCCTTCAAAAGAAATCTTTCCCCATCTTCCAGTGTTGATTAGTGAATAATACTGCTAGTCATTACACTCAATAGAGTTGTTGTCCTTCCTTGATTTTCATGAGGGAAGAAGAGGCAGTAAGGAGAGCTGAATCACAAGTTTTCCTCATGTTTTTTCTTAATGCACAGAACTTCTCTGGAAAACAGTGACAGGTAAAGTCAGCACAGTCACTGAAGTGCATTAGAAAGATGGCAAAAGTTCCCAAGCATTGATCCACAGACAAAGAGTACAAACTTGGTATTAGGATGTGAAGAAAAGTGTAATGCCCAATGATTCCTCTTGTTTTCAACATCTGCATTTAGTTTAAGTATTTAAACCTATAGTAAGTACTTTTTCAGGATCACTCCTCACCTTTTCTATAGATTCCACAGGATGAGAGACAAACCACCTCAGAATGCATGATTCATGGTTATAAAACTCAGAGGTGTTAACTGGGAAAAGTGTTGCAAAACAGTACATCCTGGAGGTATTTTGTGCTGCACTACATTAGTCCAAAATGAGCCTGCAACAAAAGGAAAGCTGTGCTTGAAGAAGAAAACATTTCCTCTACTCCAGTTAGGTATTATAAAACTGAAAGGTCACAGAGATATTAAAATCCATTTTTTTTAGCTCGTAAGAAATGGAGAAAAGGTGAGGGGGTGGTGGAGTTCTCCATTCAAATGGTTTTTTCAGAAGAAGCAAGGTGGATTGAAGTCAGGTACAGCTCTTTAATTCCACAGAGGTCTGTGAGCAAAGAACTTATATTTGCTTTAGCTCACAGCTGCTGCCTTACTTTTGCTGAGCACTGCATATGTGTAACTCCCAGTGAACTATTCCATGTCACTAATATCCTTACACGGCCTGGAGTCCTATTTAGAAAAGCAGCAAGTTTTAAATAAATGAATACAACAAATAGGAATGCTGAATGTTTGCCTTCCTTGGGACTGGGCTGTTAATGGCACCTGCATAGTACTGGCTGTAGGAACTGTTTATTTCACAATATCTTAAACTTTTAGATTGTTTTTCAGGTGAAATGTTAAGGCAGATCGAAAGGAAAACTTCTATGGATGACACCTTCACACTGCTTTCCCAACAGGACCAGCAGAAGCTGTACCTCTGATAGAAGCTCCTAAACATTTTTCGCACAAAGCATCTGAAAGTAAGTTATAAGGAAAACCCTGTCTGTGAATGAAGCAGTACTGCAGAGAAATCAATGAAATTCACACAGACATATTGCAAAGAAGATCTGTAGTGCACGTTTTAATAACTCAGCACCGGATTCTCTCTCTTTATTTCACATCCTCATCACTCAGTTTTGCTTTGGCAAAAGCTACAGCAGTATGAGACGCATCCATCTATCCTGTCCTGTCCTGTCCACCTCCAGAAAGCCATAAGTGTCACAGATGCATCATACACAACAAAGTTATCAGAAATAAAGCAAGGAGGGGTGAGAGAAAACCCAATTTTATTGCCACCTTAGCATCACCGAGGTGCTGGTGCAGAAGGTTGTGGCAGACTCCTGTGCGATTTTCTCATTTTCCTGGCTGTTAGATTTGTTACAGATTAGGCTGGGAGCAGCAAGACTAGAAGAGTCGAATTGGGAATATCTGCTGTTTGCTTGCTCTCTCATGGCCCAGTTTCTTAGACCTGTTGTAGGCACAGGAGTGCTGTGGGCACGGGGTACACTTGTCCCAGCAGACACTGGGGGTCTGGCCAGCTTAGGCAAGGCTTGACATCTTACATGTTTGAGAGGCATCTTCCAATGCCACGGACCATACAAGACAAAAAGGGATGGCCATCCCGAGAGGATCTGAGAGACAACAGGAAGGGAGGATTTGTGCAGGAGTAGGAGTACACACAGGCTGGTTTTCATTTAGTCAGACTGAGAAATAGCAGCCTCAAGGACATAGCAACCCTGGTTTTTGCACACAACAGTCCTTAGATGCTGTCCCACAAACAGCTCTGCAGGCCGGCGGAATTCAGCGCACCGTGGGAGTACGTGGCCAGATGCTCCTTGATGGCAGATACTGGGCGGGGGAAGCGCAAACCCCTCGTGCCACCTTGTGGCTGCTGGATTACAGCTGGCACAGGGGGATGCCACCCCTCCTGCTCCAAGCCACGCTCTTACAATAAAAGCACTTTTGCCTCCTGCGAGCTTTGGGGACGTCAATCTCTCACTTTCGGGCGGGTGTGAGCCCTCACCCCGACCATCTCCTACAGGCGCATTAAGGGGCCTGAGTCATCCTGAGGTGCACTGGGAAGCAGCAAACAGTCTCCAAGGCGAGCAGGGGCAGGCATGAGTGCCGATCCCACAGGCTGTGCCTGCGAGCCCAATGGAAAATCGCCTCCCGGTTTGGGTACACGATGTTCTAAGTGCGCTCTGTGACTGGCCATGGTGAGAAAAACATTTTCTTGTTCTCTCCCAGTGCATTATGAAAACCCACTAAAAGGTGCTTTTCACGCCACAAAACCTTTTAAGAGGATTCTGTCAACACAAAAGCAACATTGATAGCAGTTGCCTTTAAAAGTACTTGAGTCTTCAAACTCTGAAATGTGCTTCTTAATTTTATTTTTTTTTAGTTGGTTTTTTTTTTTTTTTTTTTTTAGTTTTCCAGACTTGGTCTACTACCAGGCTTCAGAGAAATGTTTTCTGTAATTGCATGAGTAAGAAAATGCATTGTGAGATTAATGCACATAACAGTTATTAAAACAATTTGTAAATGTATTGTCCACAAAATGGATATTAAAACACATGGATCTTTGCCTCAGTAATAAAATAAAATTGTTGTAGGGAATTTTGTCAGAGATATTGAGAGGACTATGAGACCCATTTGCATGTGGCGCACATGGCCCTGGTCATGTCACCAAGGGGTCACAGTTTTCTGCTGTATTTCTTTTCTCTTCTCCTTTACCCTTCATTCATATGTATTGGCACCCTGGCACTGGATGATAGGATGCACAAAGCCGATTTTTCTAACAGAGATTTTCCTCTGCTTCTGATGATATTAAGAAGTAAGTTGCCACACAGAAAGCATTATGCCCATCTCACATACTTCAAATACAATGCTGCCATTTCTGTCTCTTGGAAAACATATGGATGGGCCACCACTTTCACCCTTTCATCTCTCAGCAACTAGGGAAGCAATTTTTGATAAAATAGGATGGGCACTCAGAGTTCTGTCTCCTGCAACTTCTTTCTTAGCTTTCATTCTGATAATCTCATTACTGTAAAACTTGTGTAAATGCTTCCTACAGAGCCATTTCAGCACCAGAATTTGCAAGTAAAAGCAGTCAGTTAGTTTATAAATTATGTGTCTTCCATATTTGGGAAACAACGTATAGCTCTGCACACTGCAGCAGGCAGTTAAGGAAGAAAAAACTAGAAAATCTTAGTGTTGGTACTGCTGAGAAGGAATCATGTGCCAGTCGCTTTTTGTGCTGAGAGAAACAAGTATTACAGTAAGGAAGAGTTCACTGTTTGGAATAGTACCAAACAGGAAATTATTTTTTATTTTAAAAGGTTTTTATTTGTTCATTCAATAGGAAGCATCAAAGATGCTAGCAGCTAAAAATTAATCAGTCTGCACCAAAATATCCTGCTTCCAGAAATAATCATGCAAGTGATAAAACCACTGGTCATCTGTTGCTTTGCAAAACTTTTTCAATTTCTAAGATGGCAATCCACAGCTTGCATCAATGTCTTATCCAGCAGAGATTAGCCAACCTGGTTGGACAGCCAGTAAAAATGAAATTTCAGATATTCAGGATCAATTCATTCCCTGAAGACTGTGGAGCTCAGGTTGACTGCCAACCCTGACACCTACCAGTAAGAGTTACATTGCAGTGCTATGCAGTAACAGATCCCAAAAGGGCTTCAATATTTTGACCATGTATCAGGAACTCAGAGGCAGTCACTGGAGAATATCCTTCGGTAAGGATAGTTTTATGGTTATAAAAAATGCAAAACGCATAATACAAAATTCAGATGTGGTGTTTTCTTGTTTGGTTTTTTGCTTTTCTTTTCTTTTTTTTTTTTTTTCAGGATTAAAACAACATTTCCAAAGAATAAGCAAAACCGACCTCACCTACGTACAAAGACTGAAATGCGCTAAACTTTGAAGACTATAAAAGATACATAGGGAACATTCTGCATCTGAGGAACAGTAATTCTGGATCCTGCAGAAAGGTCTACAAGATGGAGGTGACAAATCTGGCCTCTTTAATGACTAGATAAAGAAACAAATTGGAAAATAACCACCTCCCAGGCCTCACTTCATGCAATGACCTGGAAAAGAAACCCTATCGGCACCAGCAATCAAGTTTTCCTGTATTATCTTCCCAGGGGGTTGATTACGCTGTCCTAAATATTGGGTGAGTGCCTGAGGTCCAGAATTCTTTACACTGTAGTTATTCCTCAAGAATCCAAACACAATTAGAAAAGCAGCAACATACAGTGGTAGTCAGTATACAGCATTAGAATAACAACAGTTCAGAATTGCCAGTCAGGAGGGGTACCAAAACAAGGATATAGCACACCAGCTGTGGACTTTATGATTTTCAAGCCACTTTTTACAACAGGAGCAGAAAAGTAGTTCAGAAAACAGGAAAGCATGGCAGTATCACATCTGTTTTTCCCAAACTGACAATTTTTGTAGTTAAATGAAAAATAAAGAAATTCATAGAATTGTAGACTCACTGAAGTTGGAAAAGACCTCTAAGTTTGAGTCCAGCTCTTAACCCAGCACCTTCAAGTCCACCACTAAACCACATCCCCAAGTGCAACATCCACACCCCTTTTGAACACCTCAAGGGTGGTGGCTCCACCACTTCCCTGGGCAGCCTTTTCCAATGTCTAGTTGTCTTTTCAGTGAAGAATTTTTCCCTGATATCTGTTCTAAACCTCCCTTGGAACAACTTGAGGGCATTTTCTCTCATCCTGGTGCTTGTTACTTGGGAGAAGAGATCAATCCCCACCTTGCTACAGCCTCTACAGTCAGGTGGTTGTAGAGAGCAATGAGGTCTCCCCTGAGCTTCCTTTTCTCCAGACTGAACAGCCCGAGCTCCCTCAGCCGCTCCCCATATGAGTCACTCTCAAGATTCTTCCCCAGCTCCATTGCCCTTCCCTGGACATGCTCCAGCACCTCAATGTCCTTCTTGCAGTGAGGGGCCCAGAAGAGAACACCGGATTCCAGGTGTGGCCTCACCAGTACCAAGTACAGGGGGACAATCCCTGCCCTGGTCCTGCTGGCCACACTGTTGCTGATACAGGCCAGGATGCCATTTGTCTTCTTGGCCACCTGTGCACACGCCGACTCTTGTTCAGCCAGAGCTCCTTTTCCAGGGAGCAGCTTCCCAGCCACTCTGTCCCCAGCCTGTGGGGGGGCTGTTGCAACCCAAGTGCAGGACGTGGCACTTCGCCTTGTTAAATCTCATACAATTGGCTTCAGGTACCATTCTCCAGAACCCAATCTCTTCTAATCTATTTTTAGGAAGAAGTTCTAGTTTTATCTTGCATGCATGATTTGTTCAAAGGATACTTGAAAAGTAAACTTTTGAAGCCAGCAAAAGCCTTTAAGCATTCTAAATAAGCGATGGATTTGTTGCACTCACGTTAAACCAAACAAAGAGCAGAAAATGTTTTTCAATATTAGCTTATTACACTGACAGAGAGTTCCTCAATGTTCCCCTCATATTTTTGTTCCCGCTATGGTCAAATCTCAGTGTGCTGGCTAGTACAGGCAGTGTACTCTGTCAGGCACTACTTCACCTGTTGGAAATGGTTCTTACCCAAAGGCTTCACAATCTGAAAAGAGAGGACAGGCATGAATAAGAAACTGTAAGCACAAGAGAGACTTCTTCCCTGTGATTATACAGGGAAAGTGGTCCCAAAGTGGGAGATAAACTCTACATCTGCTGCTCTCTTTCAACATACTACTTAGAAGTATACAACTGGGGTTTTTCTCTTCCTTTTTCTTATGGTTTGGGCATTATAAGGCTTGGTCTCACTGGCAAATTTCAGCTAAAGATCATAGGAAATGTATTCTGTTAAATGTAACTCTCTGGCCAAATTTGTGCTTGCTGCCTAATCCTCGATGCTACTGTGCTGATAACTGCTTCTTTTGTGGTGCTCACACTTGAAACAGAGGTCAAATTGTATGGACAATTTTTTGCCTTCAATGTGATAAGCAAGCATGCCTGCTGCCTGGACTCCTGCAGGGAATTCTTATCCAGCACTATAATTTCCAATCCCTTAGCCTATCAAGTACTGTTGATGTTTCATTTCAGGCAGAAGACCATGAAGTGGTTTTTTGCTCTCAGAGGCCTTAAGGAGGAAACAATTTTAAGCAATGTAAGAAAAAATACAACAATTGCATGCACCCTTATTGTATCACCCATATGCCGCAACGGAGGTCAGCTGGTATTAAAGATGACATGTTCTTATTCTTATTTGCTTTATATGCTTTATATATTAATTGCACACATTTCCTTACTGTAAGGTCTGGAAAAAGTACCCTTCTGTAGCAAATTCATCTCAATCACATAACTTGAGTTGGAAATTTTTCTCAAGAAACTTTGCTTAAAGTGCTTTAAAGATGGAAGAAGTGCATACTTACACATTTTATTGGATTCATGTTATTATAAGAGTAAACCTGAAGTGAACATTTCTTCTGCTGAACCTGAGTCTGAGCTGAGACGCTTTTTAGAAGCATAGGTTTTACTTCACTTCTACTGAAAGCTTCAGCCCTGAGGTGATGAAATCACCCTGAATGCCACATGGAGAGAACACCATTCAATAAGCAGTGATCTAGTTGAAAAGATCAAGAAAGTAATTTGTGGCCTTTTACATCTTTAATGCAGCATAGAGGGTTTAGTCATTTTGGACAGAGATAGATTAGATGGGTCTGAGTGAGTAACCTGAGGGCAATTCATTAATTAGGAAGAACATGCAGCTGCATATGGGCAAAATTAGGAAGGAAACACATTTGCAGATGTATGAATGGAAGCATGAACAATTCCTTCCCAGTTTTCTTGTCTGAACTGTCATAAAAGCTTGATTTGATTCTGAAAATTGATCATTTATATTTGGAGATTTTAGAGGTGCCTGGGTAAGTACAGGTGGATGAAGTCCATACAACTTAAATCCTATTTCAAATTGCTTTGATCCCGCTCCTCATGGTTCGTTTCAGATCTGCAGTGTCTGGTGTTTTGGGTAAGTCAAACACTGTGTTTAATTGACATATAAAACCAGATGTGGGAGCTGACTGGCTGAATGGTGATAAGCAAAATAAAAGATCAGACACAGAAGTGAAAGAGAGGTCATTAAATGAAACAACTTTTATGAAACTGTAAATATCTGTTGCAGTCTTTCAAATTGCAAATTTCTGATCTATAAGAATGCCTACCAAAATCCTATTTAACCAATATTGCCAAAATAATGGATACCATTATACTTGTCACCATTTTCCTGTTCTCCTGGGAAAATTATTGTTTAGAGATTACAGACTAAGGCAGTTTGAAATCAGATGTCCTTAAACATGATGGAAGAGGAGGAAGAATTGACAGTGCAGTACTTTTTCATTTAAAAGAACATTTTCCTCTATACATTGTACTTCAAAGATCAGATATATTGCTTTAATCTGCATTTAATTTCATTACTGACAGAAGATACTGAGAGAAGAGAAAAACAGCTAAGCAAGCAGAATTGTAAAATTCTCTGTTGAACACAAGAAATGAGCATTCAATATTTTCCTCTACCCACTTTATAAATGAAAAGGTCCCAGTTCGCACATTCACACCACTTAGAATCTGCTTTAAGGTCCTAAGATAATTAAAAAAAAAAAAATTTAATATGCAGAATTTTCTATTCATATTTTATTACTTGAAATTTTTGCCAAAGTGTATGAATTAAAAAGAATTCAGCAAAGCCCTCAGACATCAAGTGCAGCAAGTGAAGTAGGCAAAGAAAGGAATGTAGCTTGGTACTGTTGGACTATAGTTTCCTAAAGTGATCATGAGTATCTCTTGTTGAGATACCTCTTCAATGCCCCACCAGCTCAATTCAGTTCCTATTCCTCCCCAGCCAAAAACGCTTGCCATGAAGATGGATGATGAAATTTAGAAATTTAGCAAATAGTGGGATTGATGAGAAAAGGAGTAACAGCTGAAGGTTGGGTGTTTTAAAGGTCAGGCTCAGATGTGCTGACTGGGTAGGAGTTTACATAATAGACTCATCTGCCATGTCTGGTGAAAGGTTAGGGCTACTAACTTCTGTGTCAGAAATCAGTCAGATGTATTATAGGCTCAGACTGTCGGAGCTTGAGGTGATTCCCATGTATGGCAACAGATTTTTTTTAATGGAACCCAGGACTTACTTTGACTATGTTTAATAACATTGCAAGTCAACTTTCTTTCAGGACTATACATTGTATTTTAGGAGCCTGATGTCAAAGAAAAGGTGCATGTGAATAGACTTTCATGACTACCCATCTCTCACTTGGAGATCAGAAGAAGTTCCAGATGTTCACACACTTTGAAGTGAGTGCTGGGTTTATTTGAATATCTGGACTAAAGTACTGCAAAGGTGAGTGTTTAAGGGCTTGACAGTCATTATCCCTTTGCAGGTGAGTGCTGAGTCCCTTTGACAATGTCTCTTAGTAAGTAGTTGAAAACAAGTATGTTTGAAACAGTATCTCAGAAAAGATAAATAATACCACATTATTAGAGAAATAATTTGACATGGCCATGCACTAAAAGCATCTGTGACTCTCTTAAACATCTGAACTCTCAGGGATTAGTATTCCTATTGTTTTTACTGTTTTATCTTAATTGCATCATAAAAGCCTAAAAAACATCACAGTGGTGTCAGTTAATATTGAAATGGAAGACACATATTAAAAAAGATATAAAGGATCACAAAACAGAAATGCCTAAGATGAAATTAGACACTATTAACAAGTGACTATTGTATGTGTCTGATGAGAAAGGGCACAAGAGAATGAATTATTTAAGTTGTACACATACTTAGAGGAAAACAGGTGCTTACAAACTTTAGGACAAAAAACCAAGTATAAAATCCTTCAGCTACCACAGTTACTTTGGTACAGTTTGGATGGACTTCAAGTTAGCAGTTTTGAATGTGTCAGAGTGATAAATAAAATCCTTGGCAGAATGTAAAACTGTGATAGCTTAAAAGAGGAATTCCTTGAAGAAAAATGTGAGAGGTAGAACAGATGTTCCACTTCCCAGATAAAATGTCTTCAGCAAATCCATGTATCCACTGTAGTTTAATTGAAGAGTCGTCCATCCTACATTTTCACAAGGTGGAGACACTTGTTTACTGATGGAAGGGAATGGTTACTTCTTCTTTTTCAATAAATATTTCATTATATAACTACAAAGAGAGACAGATGAAACCTCCAAACACCAGCTAATAGGTCCAAATCTTAATGGTTCTTTACAAGGCAAAGGACACATGACAGTTCTTTCCCACATTTTCGTAAAATGATTAAGCACCACCATTCCGAGAAAAAAAAAAAAAAAAGATATTCTGGTAAATTACTTTTGTGACATCAGGAAAAAATAGACTTCTTTGCAGACATATAATAGTCTCTAATGGCAAGATACTTATTTACAAGTAAATATAAGCAGTCCGTTTGGGGTTTAGTCAATTCATTCTTCATTTCAACTAAAAAAGCCAGACACAAGAGAAAAAAATTGTCAGTGTCAGATGACAGTATACCATGTCTCACCTTGATTTGTGACTTTGGAAATTTAAGAACCAGGCTTTGAGAGAGGCTCTGCTTTTACCCAGGGGGCTGCATGTCTGTAGTCACGAGTGAATTTCTTCAACCCACACTTGATTTGGGAACGAAGGACTGTGACTCACACCACACCAGTGGGCAGGAGGAATCGTGGCTCCGCGCTTTGCAGTTCCAATCCATGGGTTTTTACTTCTTTGTTTCACACCAGAGGGGAAAACTCATTTGTTTAGTTTCACTTATTCAACCTCATTCAGCTAAATATTGAACCAAATAAGTTTTGAGTTGACCGACCCTCATTTTGGCCAAGAAACAGATAAGGCTCTAAGTTTGGTTTGAAGATATTCAGGAACATAAACTTGTCTCTTTGTCAAAGCTTGCCCCAAAGATTCTAGCAAAACCTTGAAGGAAATCTGACACAACCTAAAACTTATGCAGGCAATAAAGAGAAATAAGATGGAATTCATTCCTTACTATCTGAAGAACTCCTCGTTTGACATTAATTTCAGCAGTTCTTCATGCAGAGGCATGGAGAGGTGACAACATCTGGGTAGCACACAGAAAACTTAGGGAAGAAGGCAAGTGTCAAGTCTTCAGGTGTGCACAGAACTTATGCTGTTGAGCCCTTGCAATTGCTGCTCTGGCACTTTGCATGCTGCTGGGACATGACCCATTTCAGACAAAATATGCTAATAAAGATATTTTATCAGCATGACACTTTTCAGCTTTACATATCTAGTGACACTTAGAAAAAATTTTTGAACAAGTGATGCTTGTGTTTTTCAAAGCTGGATTGATTCATTGATAACTGTGCACTGTGAGGGACCAAGTATCTACTCTATGGAAATCAACTCTATCTTGCAAAACACAGATAAAAAGAGTGCACCAGTCATGGCATTCATGCCAAGGGATCGTATTGAACTGGTTAGTCTCAGAAGAATTATCATCAGCACCTCATATCCACCAGATTTTAGTGCCATAAGTGCAACTAATTGAGAAGGAGGCAGAGGAGGGAAAGCATGAAATGAAAATTCAAGTAGTGTCATAGCCCTGAGGCACTGCCAGCCCTACTTGTCCCTGTCCACCCCCTCCAGAACTCCCAGTACCCTGCCTACAGCCCAGAACTTCATGTCAGCCTGCCAGGGCCATCAGCCCCCTGCCCCAACACCACAGCAGTGCCAGTCTCCAGCACCCAGGTTCCCTGTCTCCACCTGCAGGTCCACATCTTGGCCTGTCCCCAACCCCAGGGAGGAGCCCAATGCTCCCGGCTGTGGTGTGGGATGAGCCCCAGCTGTCAGAACCCGCCCTGACACACCCAGCAGGGAGCTCCCATGGTCCCCAGGGACCGGCAGTGCCCTGATGGGATGAGAGATAAATTGTACAGCTCCAGTCAGATGAGCTGGATTTTCCAACATGCAAAAATCCCACTGGATTTTCCAACAGTTTTCCTTGAGGAAAGGGGCAATACAACTCTAGATATATGCTTTTGAGGCGTCCCTGTGCTGCCACTTCAACAGCATGCCCCAGCAGCAGCTCAACATCTGCTGCAGCTGGAGCCCCTCCAAGCCCAGTCCTGCTTCTTCCACCCTTTTCAGATCCCCTTGAACAAGTTCATTTCGAGCTTTTCCTGGATTTTTTTGCAAATACTCTTTAACAATCATTTTGATTAAAACACACAGGGATCTTGAGGCCGCATCAGGAATGAGAAGCAGCGATGGAGTTCAGGGAGTTTTCTCTGGTCCCCACAGGTGCTTCTGCAAGGGCTGAAGTGTGTCCTGGCTGGAAAAACTTTCATGGTGCTGGTGGCACCGTGGTAGTGTCAGTGTGTTGATGTGAAGTGACTGCAGAGCCATATTTCTGGCTTTATTGAGAAGGGTGGAACACCTCTCCTATGAGGAAAGTCTGAGAGAATTGGAATCATTCCACTTGGAGAAGAGAAGGCTCTGGAGAGACCTTTTTGTGGCCTTTCAGTAGGGACTACAAGAGAGATGGAGAGGGACTTGTTACAAGGTCGTGTGGTGATAAAACAAGGGGGAATGGCTTTAAACTGAAAGAGAGTATGTTTAGATTTTGATATTAGGAAAAAATTGTTTATTGTGAGAGTGGTGAGGCACTGGAATGAGTTGACAGAGAAATTGTGGATGCTCCATCCCTGGAAGTGTTCAAGGCCAGGCTGGATGGGGCTCTGAGCAATCTGGTCTGTTGGAAGATAACCCTGGCCGTGGCAGGAATTTGGAACTAGATGATTTTTAAGGTCCCTTCCAAACCAAACCATTCTAGGATTTGCAAGAGGAGTGTGGGACAAGCTATGAACTACTGGTGAAACAAGAGTGCTGTTGACCAGCTAGAAGTAGGACAAAAAGAAATAATTTTGATTTTCAGCAAATGTTAACAATGTTAGATATGTGGTGAATTTTCTCATTGTAAAGCCCATCAGCCTCAGGACGGAGGGGTAGAGAAATTCTGAGAGACCCCCTTCATTCAAGGCATTTACAAATTATTTGACAAACATCTTTGCCAGTGGCCTAGATACACTTGATGCCTTTCACCAAAGAATTAGATTAGAAGATTTATTTAAATCCTTAACACATTAGATTTCTATGATTCCTATTTCTACTACTGCTAGGAGCAAGGTATTTTTGCTCTGTAGAGTTATGAACAGTATCTTATCCATATTTCTTACATAGCATCTAACCACCTGTGTCTTCTGCAGTATGAGCCTCTGGTAGTCCAAAGAAATAGAAAACAAAGGAACAAAACTACGTTTCGCTCCTGTCACTGCTAAAAGAAAGATTGTCTTCGATACCTTGCATTCAAATAAAATTGTGGAAAGGAGGAGGTTTTGCCAGTGGTTACCTGCAGGAAAATAAAAACAAAATAAAATTCAGAATGAGAATTTGACTTATTCTTCCATTTAAAAAGAAATAATAAAAGGAAGAAGGAATTATCTCTTCTGAAAGTGCTAATCCCAGAGGCATTGTAATAGCTGAAAAATATCTTTTTCACATTCTCTATGCAAATAATCTTTATCCACTTTTAGATAATGACATTTGGGTAGAGAAGAATAGATTTCCTTTGGGAATGCTTTTATGTCATGTGGCATTCAGTTCCTGAAAACAGCAATTGATCTGTGGGGGTCAAATATACTTAAGATATGATTAATGTTACCAGAAATTAGTCCCTCAACAGCCTCTTTTTCAGGCACAATACCAATAATCAGCTGGCTTCTTTTCCATGCACACATAACACATACCATATTGCTGTTATTTTGCAGAGTTTGTATTTAGCATTTATCCCATTTTTGGATTCACTGTTTTGTTGGTATTATTAGACATAAGCCCATAAAACTAATTTTCACCAATATTAGTACAATCTACATGGCCCAAGGCCTACAGTTGTAGCAGTATTTTTGCTATATTAGCCATGGGTCCCTTGTGAGGAAACTACGGTGCAGAAATTTACTGTGCTCATGTGACAGCTGTTCACCACGTGTTTGGAAGGAACTATCAGGTGTGATTCTAATTAAAGTGTTCAAGGAATCATCAACAGAAAGTGGCAGCTGACAAAATCTAGGCTTTCCCCTACTCTAAGCCAAAGTTCTGGTGAGAGGAATTTATTGCAGAAACAAGAGCAGACATTAATAGCAGTTTGCTGAGATGTAAGTTTGATACCCTGCTCTGATTTTCTAGGAGCATTCCAGCGTTTGCTTGTACAGACACAGGAGGAAATGCACAAGACCTTATAGATGCTATAACTTTCTGTGGGTTTTTTGTTTTATCTTTTATGAAAACTGCTCTGCTTAGAATACTTGGTTGAGGAAGCATAGAGCCCCACATTTGAGGTGGCTTTTTGCAATGCAGGACACTCGAATGGAAGTGTCTGCAGGACCTAGGAATTGTAGTGAGCAAAGTCAGAGATGTAAAAACATAAAAACTGTTGTATTGTCTCAGACCAGTGGTCCTTCAAAACTGCTTGCCTACCTCCAACAGCAGCTGCTAATAGATGCTTAGGAAAGACCACAAGAACAGCACATGCCTATATTGACACTTTTTCCCCAAGCACTTACAGCTTCTGGATGTTTGTGGCTTAAGGAATTACTGAGATATTAAGTGTATCCTCAGTCTGATGTTCTGTCCTTGTTTGACTTTTCCCTATGAATGTGTCTAATTGCATTTTGAACAGTTTTATACCTTTGACTTGCATCAGCTGTGTGAAACGAGTTTCACACCTTAATTAGGAGTTGTGCCTAATCAAGTCTCTATTCTGGATTGGACTTCAAGGTTTCTGTCCTCTCCCTCCCCTCCTGCCACACCAAAATCTTGTGGGACTAGAATTTCAAAATTCAACACTTAATAAATGAGAACTTCTGCCCATGTCATCCTTTTGCTGTGACACTGGTATACAGGGCAATTCAAAATTGCACTCTTTGGATGACAGCCATATGCTTCATCTACATACTAACATTACTGGCTTGTCCCTTAAACATAACCAGAGTCCATGGTGGAGTTTGGAGGGTGAGTACTGCAAAAGCTCGGTACTGCAAAAGGGGTTACCTGCTCAGTGCTTATTGACAAGCAGGTTTAACTTAAACTACAGCTTTGCAAGTGAGGCAGATGTGAAATACCAGAGTGTGGTATGTCCAAGCATTCCACACTAATGGTGGTTACACTTACCTTATCATGCAAGACAAAGAGATAAGCTAATTGTTTGATCAGGCTTAGCATTCTCAGTGTGTCATATACTGTGTCAGTAATACCTGTTTATAAGCAAAAATCATTCGATATTGTATCTTATAATGTTAGTTCTGAACTAGCCAGCTGTACAAATGGCAAAGTACTGCATCTCAATTATTACATCAGAGCAGTACATGGTGCCTGCTCTATGCTGACAAGTCTGCCACCCTGGAGCACATACAGGCATCTCTGAGACACAGGAATTCCCTGCTTGCAATTTGTGAAGAGTCCTTGGAAAGCCCAGAGTTGATCTGGATCTACCCACTGTAGTGTAGGTAAGGATGAGGGTTGAATAACATTTTTCAGATGTATTAGGCCATCCATTTCAATGTCAGTGCTGGCTAGAAAAAAGATCATGGCCAAGAGGCACAAGGAACAAAACTAATGAAAAGCCCTCAGGCCATATCTTGTCCTCTCCTGGAGACCCTAGCACAAGGAACAGTTCAGAGGAGACAGATTTGGGGTTGTACAGGTGTTTCTCTTATGTCAGCCGTTCCCAGCTATTTCAGCAGCCAAGAAAGGCAAATGCAGTAGAGATTAAAAAATACTGAAGAGCCCAGTACAGGTTAGGATCTGTGTGGCTGGGGAGCAGCCTTGCTGAAAAGTACCTGAGGGTCCTGGTACACAACAGAAGCTGAACATGAGTCAGCAGAGCACAGCTGCAGCAACAAAGTCAAACTGGATCCTGGGCTGCAGCCACAGGAGCATTACTGGCAGGCTGGAGATGTGATCATTCCACTCAGGGTTGGTGAGGTTGCATCTGGAATGCTGTGTCCAATTCTGGTTACTACAATTCAAGAAAGACTGAAACAGACTGGAGAGGGTTCAAATGAAGGCTGCGAAGATGGTCAAAGGGCTGGAGAACCTCCCCCACGAGGAAAGGCTGAAGGAGGTAGATCTTCCATCCATGGAGAAGAGAAGGCTTACTGGGACCTCATCACACTATTCCAGTGCTTAGAGGGCAGATACGAGGGCAGAGGCTCCTTCTTCACAAGGAGACACACAGAAAACACAAGAGGCAATGGGTACAAGTTGTACTAGGAGACATTTCACCTTGATATAAGAAAGAAATTTTTCACAGTGAGAATAATAACTCAGTGGAACAACCTTACCAGGAAAAAGGTCCCCATCACAGAAGGTTTTCAATTTGAGACTGGTCAGGTTGCTACATGATTTCTTCGAGGCTCCCTTTCCCAAAAAGTTGGGAAAGATGAAAAGTTGGGCCAGATGAACTTTCGAGGTCCCCTCCGACCTGGGCTGTTCCATGGTTCTGTGATTCTATGATATAAGTTAGGGCAGGTGTACACTGCACATAGGGCCACAACAAGCTCCAAGGAGATTAGAAGGACCAGACTGTGTTTGTGCCATTTCCCCAGTCTTCCTCCAAGCGGACATCTTGCCCGAGATGCATGGGCCCCCACAATGGGGCTGGCATTTGGTAGCAGAAGTGCTGCTCTATTTTGAGGCAGCGTGTGCAGGGCTGTTACAACTGGGCCCAGCATTAATTGTACAGAATTTTCAAGGAAGGGGACAAAATTTACCTCTGAAAGACAAGTGAACTGGTTAATTGAGCTTGTTAGGAAAACAGTGTTAGAACAGAGAATTCACATTCTTTATCATTGACACATTTGCAAAATAGCATAATTTTCTCAGTAATTTCATTCAACAAAGGGGAAAGAAAAGGGAAAGGAGTTGTGAACATTTTGTAAAATGTTCTTTTGTCACTTGTAGAAACATTCTGAAGTGCTTTTTGCTTTTTCTTTTATTTTTCTCCCCCAAAATGACTGTTCATTTAATTTTATATTTTATTATAAAATATTGAATTCTCACATCACAAAATGAAGTATGCAGGTTGACTTGACACTAATCCTTTATGAAAGACTCTTCTGCATAGAACTTGTGGAGTTACTGGTGCCATAGCTAATGAGGATGAGTGGGCAGTCTTTTGCCAGATAGAATTTCCATCTTCTGCAAGTCTCTACTAATAAACTGTGACTCCATGGGGTCTGAAAGATCATGTTCTTTTTCATTGCACACTTGCAAGTATCATTTCCTCACCATGGATAATAGCAGTTTGGGGACAAATGATTGCTATACGGTCTCAATACCAGATTGCTTGGCCTGAAGTTCTACTGAATGATTTCTGAGTCAGTTTTTGTTATGCATCTTCTAGGAGTTACCTTTTGCTGCTGCTCATTACTCATTATTGCTCTGCTCTCTCACAAGGTTTTTAATAGCACAGCATGGTATGGTGGTAAGTTTAGAACTGCCCCCATCCTTTTATTACTGGTAGTTATCATGTCTTCCATCACCCTTTCACAATCCACGAATTTTTCTCCATCTTCTCTATCTTGTGTCATAGCTGAGGCTCTCTTTGAGGCATGTACTGTCATTTTCCAAATGTAGGGGCATGGCACCAACCACAGTAAAAGTCCAGGCCAGCTGAGAAATGCTGTTACATAATTGCCCAATAATTGTAATTATCATCAGAGACAGATGCCTGTTACTAATCATAAAAACATTTTGCCTTCTCTTTCTGCTTCCCTGTTGTGTTCTTATTTTCCTTCTTGCTTTTCTTTACCCTTTTTTTAATCCACATTTTTTTCTCTGAACAGACACCTTCAAATAACAGGCTGCCTCAACGGAACTCTCCCTCTGCATTGATCTGGTAAGAATGCTGACAGCATCCAAATTCCACAGACTGTCATACGTGAGGTTTAGGTGACTGAATGATGTCCATTTCCATGGTGTCACAGAAATATTACTTTGCTGAAGTTAAATACAAATGCACTCTTGTTTGTTGTGCTTTTCCTCATTTCCCATGCTCTGCAGCAAACTGCATTAGCGTTCTTCCAGGAGAGAGGTGGCTGCAAGCAAGGAGACATGCTGCTAGCAAGGCCTCAGCTAAGAAACCTCTGCCTGAGCAAGCTGCATCAGATTTCATAGGTCACTCACATACAAGGCTGACAATGTCCCATATGTCACCTCCACAGCCTCAAATCTTCGTTCTGTCCTAGCTCAGCCAGCCTGCCCTAGTTTAAAAGGCCCCTTCAGACAGATAGACGACTCCAACTTCCCTTTTTCCCTATCAGGGAAACGAAAACGAAACGCTTGGGACGCAGTGGAAGTCTATCACTACTCAGCCCTCGCAGACTTCACTCTGCATGCTCCGTGATTTTACTTCATGACCACAAGATGTCTCCTGCAATCCATGGAAATAGTGAAAGGCTGGCAGACAGACTGGGGAGGTGGACACACAGGAAAAAAAGGGAGCAGCCTCCAGGAAACGCCTGAGGGGAGCGCGCCGTTGCATGTCCCATCCCCAAAAGAAGAGCATCCCAGAGAGAAATGATCCGCTTTGAAAAGAGAAGGAAAATCTGATTAAACTTCTCCTTGAAGCAACAGACTAACCGAAACAACATGTAAACATTCACAGTTTATAAGCACCCTGCATGCAAGCAGAGACAGAAAGACTGACAAAGTGCTGAGAAACGTCTGTGAAATACAACAATGTGCACAGAAACAAGAGCTTCCTTGAACTGCAATATTTCCAGGACAGAAGCTTCAAGAACCATCGTGAATTGGTTTGGGCAAACATAGCAAGCCTGAGGTTTTACTTTTCACTGACTTATTGTTTGGGCTTGTCCAATGTTGGTTATTGCTCCAGAGTGGAGCAGCGCTGTGCGCAGCCTGCAGTCATCGATTCCCTTCATTTCCAGGCAGGCCCGCAGCATGTAACAGAGTTTTGGTTAGTGTCTTTCTTCACCCATCCTCTAATGTCACACTAAAGAGCAGACTTGCCCTTGGACTGCTTTGCTTCTAGTATAGGTTCTCCTTTTAGGAATGTAATTGCCTGTAACATGTAATGTAACTGGATTTTCCACTTGGAAGTTAGAGCTAGTCAGAATGCTTGAGAATATATGTTTCTAAAACTTTCCATTAAAAAGGAAGGAGAAAAAACCCTCATGTATTTAGAAATTTAGCACACTGCTTAAAAAAACCCTAAAAACCCAAACCACCAGACTTTTTCTCTATCAATGTTTTTTCAGCTTGAAATTTGGGGAATTTTTAAAAGAAGCTAGACATACCTTTACAAATCTCCTGACAAATATTTTTGCCCTCATCAATTATTGTTTGCTGGAAGAAACTCATACCGAAACAAGGGCTTATAATTGAAAGAATCTGTCATATTAAATGATACACTCTTTTAAGTATGTAATTCAATTTATAATTTATAATTGCAACTTAAGGCACAAAGGCGTGCAAAACAACATTAAGTAATATTAATTGCTTTATTCGGACTGACAGGAGAACTCCCATGACTTAAGCAAATCACAGAAATGGAGGAAACCCTGCTTTCGGGATTGCCAGTGGTGTAGCAGACCAACAGACCTGCACAGACTTCTGAATCAGATTTCCCACCTGAAATCAGTGTCAGGGTGGTCGTCACAGTACTTCCTCAAGCAGCAAAGCGCAGGAAAGGAGCCTTAAGGAATAATCAGATGTTGGGAATGGTGGCCTGCAGCCTAATGCCCAAAAGCTGTGCTTAAAAATAGCGCCACTACAGAGAGACAGGAGGCTAACTTGTTTCCCCTCCTTCTAGGCCCTGGAACCCAGTATTAGAGTGCCCAGCCTAGCAACTGGCTTTTTTTTAACTCCACATTTAAAGAGGCCAAAGGCCCCCTCTCTTCTATGCCCTTGTCTGCCATTTATCTCTTTAGAACAAGCATTTGATACACGTAATGGGGTATTTGAAGGCAAAAGTGTCTGTTGCAATGAGAAGGAGAAGGGCGTAACTTAACCTCAATACCTTCCATGTTCATTTTTATTAAAGGGTATTCTCTTCCCTTCCTCCTCCCTCTTCCCAACAGCATTTTCTCTCATGAGCAGCTCCACTGAGGTCAGTAAGACTGCTTTACAGGCTGTAGGATTTATCTGTTGATGAATATAACCCAAAAAAGACAAGTGGAAAATCCTCCTGGCTTTTGAATAAGGTTTTATGAGACATCTAAATGATACCAGAGGCTGTTCTGAGGTATAATACATAAACTGACTTGTGGTTTTCATGTGAAATTGAATATATACTTCCAAAGTATAATATTAAATATTCTAGTACGAAAGATCACTCTGAGCACTTTTGTAAATTTCTATTCTTGAAATATTGATTCAACAATTTTGAAGAACCACTACAATTTTCTATAAATACCGAACCAAGCTACTCATAAAATTTATTGTATGAGTGCATAGGCTACTGCATTCCACTATGCAATGTGCATTATGCAATTTATTATTTATGTATGTTACTCCTTATCCATCATGAATAATCTGAGATGAGCTCACTTGATTAGAGCATGGTGTTAACACTAAGGTGTTATGAACACCATGTGTATTTGATGCCCATATGGGCTACTAACTTGTTGGACTCGACAATCCTTATGGATCCCTTCCAACTCAGAATATTCTGTGATACTGTGATTCTCAAAGGAGATGTAACTCAGAAGACTTAGAAAAATGGGTGAATGGTTTAGTTTCAAATTAACTGTGGAAAATTTATAAATACTACTGTCTGAGTTCTACAATGGTAACTACTGGACCTAATGAGAATTTGAGTGGCAGCCACCATCTTTGGTAAAATTGATAGCTAGGCTTTGAGATGAAGTATTCTGTTTTTCTGAAACCTTCCCACAGTGATGCCTCAATTCCTCAATTTTCTTAGAGCCCATACATTTAACCATGTATGTGTGTGTGCATTTCCTGTATGGGACACTGAGAACACCGGTTAATGTTTGATCTGTACAAACACTTTTTATACAAGTGTGTTTGTTTTGCCTGCTGCTCTTAGCCAGCATACCTGACACCTGCGTAAAACCTTTGAACTCTCAAGTGTTATTTATTGGTGGAGTCAAACTATGTTTACTCAGAACTAACTCTAACTTTAAACTTACCAAAATTTGTCCAACCTAATCAATTCTATTCTTCCCCCCAAAATACAATACTTTCATTAGAACTTTGATTAGGAGGCCCCTGCCTCCTTTAACAGAGGCAATATAGCCAGAAGCAAGCACTACCCAAAACAAGCTTGAACTACTCTAACCTCCTCCCCATCTTAGCATTTACACTTACCAAGTTCATTAAGAAACTAAACCTCATCAAAATCCTGCAGGTCTTAGAAGTTCCTGCATTTTCCTGAATTCTTCAGACTCTGTGAATCAAACTCTAACATTAACTCTAACCCAGCCACAGTTTACATGTATCCTACCAATCTCCTCCTAGCAATCCCCCAGCCAAAACAGTGAGTTACTTTCCCCTGCCAGGGTCATCTGCAGCCTGACTCAACACATCTCTTCAATCCAGCAGTCATTTGACTCTTCAGCCCTCTTAAACCCTGGATTAGGGTCAAACTCTAACTCTAGTTTTAATCAGAACCCAGAGTTTAATCTGTAGTTGTGACTAGCATCTCTATCCCCTGCTACCTCTCTGGATCAGCCCTTTCCATCTGAACCTCTAGCTGCAACTCCAGCCTTCACTGAAAGGACTCATATCCTATCCTGCCCTGTTACCCTGAAATTGTCCCTACCAGCCATAGTCCTCATTCTAGCTTTAATGTTCTTGTAGGAAAGCACAATAAACCACAGATTTTTTCAAGCTTTCTTTTGCAAAAAAACCACATCTTTACCCCAATCCTAACACTAGGCTCAGAACTGAACCTTCTCAGTTCATCCCTGCCACCCCCAGACATGTCCCATTTCTGTGACAGCAAGGAATGAAGAAATTCAACAAGATCCTGCAGCATCCATGTGGAGAGGGCTGGGGTTACTGTTGGAAAGGAGATTGTTTAGGTGTAAGGAGTGGGTGACTTGGGGCCCATGATGCACAACTACAATTAGAGCTAAAATTCACCAGCAATGCTGAGACTAATGAGGAACATACATTCCTAGTCCCTGCAAGGTGCATAGTGTTAGGTAAGATCTTCTGCTGTGAGGAATGAGTGATGCCTGCAAGATTTGGTAGGCTGCATCTAGCAGAGAATGTTTAATATTCAAGTTATTGTTTCAGAAGAAATGAGCTGAGGAGGGGTTTTGCTGACTGTTGAGACTTGAAAAGCCTCATGCTAGGAGCACCCAATTATCCTAACCGGATGTGGTGATTGGACACCAGCTGGCAACTAAGTTCCACACAGCAGCTTGCTCACTTCCCCACAGTGGGCTGGGAGAGAGAATTGGAAGAGTAAAAGTGAGAAAGCTCATAGGTTGAGAAAAAAGAGAGTTTAATAGGTAATGCAAATTTGTGCACACAAGCAAAGCAAAACAAGGAATTCATTCACCATTCCCCACGGGTAGGCAGGTGTCCAGCCAACTCCAAGAAACACAGGCACTATCACACTTAACAGTGACTTGGGAACACAAACTCCATCACTCTGAATGCTCTCCTGCTTCCTTCTTCTTCCCCCAGCTCTATATGCTGAGCATGATGCCTTATGGTATGGAATATTCCTCTGGATACATGGGGTCACCTGTACCAGCTGTGTCCCCGTCCAGCTCCTTGTGCACCCCCAGCCTGCTCACTGGTGGGGTGTGAGGAGTAGAAAATGCCTTGACTCTGATTTAAGCACTGCTCAGCAACAGCTAAGACATCTCTGTGTTATCAACACTGTTTTCAGTACACTTGAAGAGTGGGATAAGGGGCCAATGCCAGGGATGTAAGGTTGTATCTGTTACAGATGCTCAGGATTATAACATGGAGGATCAATACTAGGAGTTGGAAATGGCTTTATATTATTTATTAGCCATGCAGGAACTGGTTTAGGTAGTACATTGTATTGTAGGTTGTAGATCCTTGGTTTTCAGCAACGGGTTTCTTTTTAAATGAGGCTGAATATACACCTTTCCCCAAGGGAGACTTGGAAATCAGCTGAAGTCATGTAGAGACATGAGGCATGGCTACAGTGGTGAATTCTGGGTACTTGAGCTTGAAAGAAACTTGGATTACAGAGCACTAGGTGATGTGCCAGGATTTCAGCGGGGAGGCAACCTCCGTGGCAGGCGCCCAAGGAAATAGGCAGGCTGGTTCAAGTGCAAGACACTGCAGTGTGGGATCATAGCTGAACTGCTCAGAGTGATATAATTAACTTGAAAGAGGGATGCAGCTGCATAAACTTCACATCCATACTTGCTCTAGGGAAGGAGCAAGCTCCTGTGGTTGAAGTGTGCTAAGAGGATTCCTTCTGAGTTTGGCGGCACAAGAAGCGCACACAGAGGTCCAAAAAGCAGCTTTTTCACATGTGAGGATGCTTGTTAGTTCTTTTTCCCATCAACCTGTGTGTATTTCCATGCCCTGTGAAAGATGCAACAATCATGAGGGTACTTGGCCAGTGTCTTTCCCTTTCTGATAGCCCACAGAGACCAAAGTCAGCCAGGCTGTGTGAGCCACCCCTCTGGAGACTGCAACCACAGCTGCTCCTCCTGGGTCAGCTGGCACAGTGTCAGGCTTACCACTGTTCTGCCAGAAATACATAAAGTGCAGCAGGTACCCAACAGAGAGAGTAAAATGAGGTTTTACCCTTGTCTGGGGTAAAGTACTGTATTACTGAGTGCAGAAACTTGTACCATCCGAGGATGGCAAAGGGTCCTTTAAAGCACAGAGCAAAAGAGCAAAAGTGCAGTGGAGAAACAAGCAGAAATACAAATTTTAAACACTGTGAAACTTCAAAAAATGCAGAAGCCGTGTCACAGGTAAGACAATGTTAGTATCAGACTCCCAAAACTCGAATTCAGATCATCATCTTGAATTGAGCTACCCCACCCAGAGGCGTCGATAGGTTGTATTTCACCGCCCAGTGAGACAGGCTGGCAGTGCAAGAACAAGTTCAGACATAAAAATGCAAATCAACTCACCTCATTAAATTCTACATAGGGGATATATACATACATGCTGTATGACAGTTACTTTTTTCTTTTTTTTCTTTTTTTTTTTTTTTTTAAGTAGCCCTTTGCAGAGAGCAAGACAAATTCTTCCATCTTTCTAACTGACACCAAAGCAGACTATGTGTTAATTCTTTGCTCTGAGAAAGAGTAGCTAGGTTGTGGCCCATAAAAACCAGCTGCTGCTCATGTTGGACTTTAATGTATTTGAATACATTGTGTATTAGAAACAAGATAAAAATTTTTCAGTACCTTTTTTTTTTTTTAATTACTCATGGAAAGTGATAATTTCACAAATACCTTGTTACTTTTGGGGTATTTTTACTCTATTCTCAGTGAATGTCTCTGCTATAAAAGATTTTTTTAAAATCATTTTCCCTTCATTTTATCTTACTCAGAAAGCCCTTATGTCCACAATAACAGTAAAAACAAAAAGTTTTGAGGCTTTTTTTCAGGAAAATATTTTTCCTGTAAACAATTTTTCTCTTTTTTAACTAAGGTAAACATTGTATGAGACTCTGTGCAAGCCCATATAATGCAGAGTAGGAGGTGGCAATATATTTGCTTCAGCAGTTAAAGGAATTCTTGCTTCCCCTGCCCCTACTCCTCGTAGACCAGAGTACAAATGCATTCATGAGTTTAAAGGCACTTCTTTTATCCAAAGTGTCCACAGCGGTTGCAGAAAAAAAAATTACATTTTGAGATTTACAAGAGTTCAACGTTAAACCTTCTTTGTGCAAGCTAACCCACTCCCTTCACAAGTGTATTTGCCTTCAAAAACAAACACTACTTCCATTAGCACATACAGAGAGATTGACATCTGTATTCATGGATTTGCACAAATAGAGAATGAACATAAACTATTTTTCAGGTCCATGCTGGATACTTATGTTTAATTATTGTCCTTAGACTTACTTGTAAATGTACCATTTCTATGCATATAGCCATACCAACTGTTTCTCTTGAAAAATATATTATGACAGAGATTCCCACAAAAGCCACTGGCAGGAAGGTCTCCCAGGGTGCCTTTGAAGGTCTTCTCCACAGAAGTTTGTCTTCAATGGTTTTCTGAGTTCAGACATTCCAAAGGTGCAGCTTATTCTTTTGAAGTTCTCCAGGAAGCTTTGTTGCTGTGTGGCCTTAGGACACTTCTGCTATTTGTTTTCTTTTGACTAGTTCAGAAAAAAATTAACCAGGTGGTACCAGGAAACCAAAATAATCTACTTAGCAGCTTCCACAAGAGGGTGCAGTTGCATTTTGTTAAATCCAGAGCCAACCACAATTCATAAATGGATTTGCAGCAACAGCTGCCAGGCAGCCTACAGAAATGACTAACGAAACAATTATAGAAAAAAATCATCGAGTGTGGTGAAAGATGAGAAAAATTATATTAAAACACACTGAATGTATTAACAAACAGCACTGTCAGGTGATGTTGAATAAAAAACCCTGCCTTTCAAACCTTGGCGGGATCCATTTGTAATTTGTTTTCCTTGTGGTAGTGAAGAGCCAGGGGGAAGCCCCCGGCTATGATATCCACTCTTCCATTTTAATTTGACTTCCCAGACATTCCCAGAAATATCATGAAGCAAACAGAGCATTTACAGATTTTACCAGGATAAATCTGCAGTGATCCTGGGCCCTTCAATAGCTCATCCTGCGTTCACTGCGATGTGGTGAAGCTCAGTTGTCAGTGGACATTTTGCATAATGTACTAGCAAAGGTTGTTTATTTTACTGTACTTTTTATTATTAAAGCCCCTAACAGACCTGCCATAAGGACCAGCATCTCATTGTGAAAACTGCACACACAAAGAACATAAAAAAATCACACACTCCTGCAAGAACCAGGTGAAAGCTCACATAACTTCACTGACCAAATGATCCATGTGCCAACAGGCATGATACCAACAGTCATCTTCAAACGCCCATCAGGCTTTTGATGTTGCTCTGCTTTCCTTGCTTGTTGGTCCCTTATGCCTGTTCTGCCCAAAGCTCTGCAATCCCCACCTCTAAAAGTCTTCTATCTATATGGGATACTTCACCCTAGCACAAGAGATGGGGTCCCAGTGGGTGAAATCTAAGAAGTGGTGATTGATATTCAGTGTTTGACACTGGCTGGTCTGTTGGTCACTTCCGCTCTTAAACTTGGTGAATCACCTGTTTATACTCAGAAAAGCATGTGATTAACTTGGGTAATAGGGAATAACAGGCTCTGTCTCCTACCCACTGTTGACAAGATGAAGCTTGCCCTGATGCAGAAGAAGCCAGAACACAGTTTGTCACCTTTAAACCACAGGTTGCCTTGACAAATAAGCATCGAGATACCCATCAGTCCTCGCAAGTGAGCAACTCATAGTAACTTTTACAAGGATATAAAATGTCCTGGCAGGTCATCCTAACTACCGGTATTCTAAAAATTCAGTAAGAGTATGGCAACCCTTACCACTCTCAAAAATACTTTGCTGTCGATAAAAATAGGTTTGTGCCCATTTTTAAAAAACAAGTTTAGGAGTATGCCTCTAAATATTAAATAATGATGAATTCAGCTACATATTTTTAAAGCTAGAAGTATGTTTCTAAACATAAAAATGTTTGCTTGGTGGACTGAGACTTTTTTTTAAAAAAGCAGTGTTAAGTTTTCTAAAAATGCCCAGTCCTAGCAAAACAGTTGTGAAATCTCAGATGTGATTTTTCATGTCAAAGGCCCAAGCCTTTGACCAGAGCTCTTTCACATTTTTACAGTTTTCAAGTCCCTCTGTGAAACATCATATTTCAAATGTGTTGAAACACACCAAGTTATGCTACATGGATTTCATCAGGTTATGTTTGTTGTCTAGGAAATACACTTACCTTCAAATAAAATTCTTATTGCTAGTCATAAGATTCTCCTGAGAGGACATTTTCAAATGCACTTGGTTTTGGCTTGGGCCTTTTTTCCCTCTATTGCTGCTCCAGAATTTTCTGTTCACAGTTTTTAATAGAAAAGTGGTTTCTGTAATATTTTTTCCACAGGAAAAAGTTGGTTGTGCCAAAACAATGTAATGTCCCTTTGGGAAAATAAAAAAAGAATCCAAAATGTTTTGAAGTGTCCAAGCAAATCTAAATGCCTGGCTTCAGGATGGTTTGTCATTACTCATCATAGGTTTGTCATGGTTTAGGTCCTTCATATTCCCCCATCATCTGGGGTTCCTGAATGGATTGCATTTTCCTTTAAGAACAACAGTGTCCCTTCTAGCTGTTATGATGATGCATCAAAGGTGTCCAAGCCCACATTTTAAAACCAAAATACTTTGGAACTTTCCGTGTTTTGTTTTTCTTCCCAATTAGAAAACAAAAGCAAAAATGTGGGACAATTTTGAACACACAGTCTGATTTCAATAGGCTCCATTTTGAAGGAAAGAGGAGTAGGATAAGGAAATTCTTGTGCTTTGGAAAATCCCTTTTTAACCAAAAGGGAAAAGAAAAATAAGCAAAAGAAAGCAGCATATGAACCATACTAATGTAATCCTTAATTTCATGTATTTTTCTTTAGCTGGTATTTTTCTTCTTTCAGTTAGCTACATTTTTCTTCATATTAATAACTAGCATTGCCCATTATGAGAATTATAAAGGTATCTCTTAATCCCATCATTTACAATTTATTCCGTGAGGAATGAAATACCAACGTGCAACGGTATCTGGCTTCAACAAACCAGGTGAAATGTACAAAACAAAAGAAAATAGTGAAATATGATGTTACTTTAAAAAAAAAAAGCAAAGATTTTTTACATTCCATCAGAAGTTTTACAGTTATCTGAAAAAACAGGATCAATTACTTGCATATTCAAAGAAAAGGAGGGGGAGAAAGGACTACTTGCCAGCTGCCCTTCTTAGAATGACTCAAAATTTGTATGAAAATATGTTGATAAAACCTCTCCTTTGTAAATAAATTTGTCATGTTTATAGCTTGCAGTTCTGAATTCATGGAATATACTTAGTTCTTCTGAACCTTTATAGCAATCTCTTTTTTTTTTCTTTTGAAGAATATGAACAAGAAGGTTCTGGGCAGCTGTGATGTACCATCACCAGCTTCAGCACTCATGAAGGGAGGCTCAGGTTTGGTTCGATTTTGCTCCTTTTTTTTTCTCCTGAAAGCCAGATGCCAAAGAAGCACAGTGATGAAACCTCAGGACAAATCAGGAACCTGCAGAACAAAGAGAAGAGTAACTCAAAACCAATTTTTCTTCTTTATTAATTCCTATATATTTTTTGGTTTTGAGCAAGGGGTGGAGAAGGTTAGAGCTGCTAACATCTTCCCACAACAGTTGTTGCATGGTGGGAGGTCTGTTCCAGCTCTGTGTTCCTATCTAACTGCAAAGAAATGCTGGCTTAGCCTCTGAAGCTTTGGAACAGAGCATGTCCAACCTCCTTGGCTTGTGAGAGGAAATGCAGATAAAGTTTTTGGAGAACTCACCTTTGATCTACTAAGCCTGTACATGAGAAGTGAAACTGTGCAGAGGCTTACTTGCTGTTGGGTCAGGAGCAGATGTACTATTAACACCTATTGCAAAATGCATATCCCTAATCTGCATAGGAGACTTGAGACATTTCAAATGGCTGTGTCCAGTTTGGAAGCAGAGGTACTGCTCTACAACTTAGCTGGCAAAGTTGCTTCCTTCTAACATGAGAAAGCAGCAGATTTTCACTTTGCAAGTGTCAGAGCAGTGAGGCAGGCAATTGCCAAGAACAATCTTTGCCTAGAAAAAGTGGAAGCTGGGTGGTTACAGGCAACTGAAAACTCTCACACACAGTACCAACAATCATTAACAACAGGAAACGATACAAGCTCTGCTTATAATAAACCCAGGCTTCTTCCATCTTTTCATGTCTTTTTCAGATGTTAAGATTCAAGCTTTCTACAAGTGCTGCCTCTTGAGTAGTTGTTACCTTGGCTGGCTCCATGACTCCTTCATTCAGCCCTGATACAGATTCTCAGGGAAGAATGGAAGAAGCCGTGGCTGCTTCACAGAAACAAAGCAGATAATGATAAGGAAACCAAAGGGTATTTACCTGGAGTGAGGTAAGAACTGAAAAATACCCATGCAGAACCATGTAACAGTCAAACATCAGGAAAAGAGAGCCAGCTAGTCTTCCCTATTCACCACCATTGCTCTTTCCTCATCTACTAATGCAATCAAATTGTATTTTCCTAAATTCTGAAATTTCAGAAAATTCAGGCTGTTCTGGCTGTAGGTGGCATAAGAAGTCACTGGTCTCCCTACATTATTACCTCTTTCCATTGTTATGCCAGTGAGCATAACAATGTATATATATCATTCCCTAGCAAAATTGCCTCTATGTGTTCTTGGTTTATAGAAAACTACTAGGAGACATAAACTAAGATCATGTTGGCAGAGCTGAGAAACTATAGGAAAAAAACTACAGTTGTAGTTACGCCAGCAGACCTGAGGGGACTGTAACCTCCACCTGAAGGAATGGTGATGAGAAAACTAAAGTCATGAGGAAAACAATAGAAATAGAGGGCATGCTGAGGAAACGAGCCCACATATCTGATAGCTGTCCAGTTTTCTCAGATCTCTAAATGGTGCACAACAGCTATGCCCACCTGTAATGGTGAACACCATGAGAGTGAACAGCCCCATCCTGATCCAAGTTCCATTCTAAGGATTTGCCTGACATCACAGATTGAGGGGATGATTATTCTCCTGGAACTATTCCCAAAGTAATAAATTTCATCACATTCATCTCTAAATTAGAAGGAAGGCTTTCTGATCCTCAGGGTTATGACCAACAATTATCCTCAAAACATTAGGGCAGGAAAAACAGCCTGTCACAGAAAGTTCAAAAGATCTGTTAAGCATCAAAGTATAATAAAGGGCACTCACACAGCCTGAGGAATTTGTTCATATTTAAGCAAGGTGGTAGCTCAGAGGAAAAGACCACACAGAGTCTCAAACAAGGTTTAGCAACTGACGATAGGAGAATAATATTTTTTTTTTTAATTCTATTTTACTTGGCTTTGTTCTATGAAGTCATGTATAAAAGCACCACACCAGCATGTCTGTTCAACAGGAAAAATTCAGGATGCCCTGGAAAAGAGGACATTTTGATGAAGAACACCCTTCCAGTGCTCCCTAAAAGCCACATTATCTTGGATTCTGCATCTACTAACATTATTAAGCATTACTCCCACAGTAATGTCTTAGGTAGTCAGTACAAGAAAAACAAAATACATATAACCAGTATGTACATGTGCAAGTCTCCCAAAGTCAGAAGAAATTGCTTCTTTATAGTGGTTATCAAATGAGGTCTCTTAAAGGCTATGAATGACTCCAGCAGTGATGTCAAAACCAACCCCAGTTCAGGTCAGCTTTACTGCACAAACTTCTTTTCCTCCTACTCCTTGTCCCTTTCCATTCTGCCTAAGAGTATATGACCTGCTTTGTGAGGAGGAAGGCACACATTCCAAATCTCTCAAAAGCGCAAAGGCACAAGTAAATGTATTATTTTTTTCTGAACATGTATGATTTCACAGGTTTCAGATTTTTCAAATATGAAATTTAAATGAAAAATAAAAAAAGAATGCGTGCAAGCTTCCCAATTAAATCATGCAAGAACCAAAGACAGGATGTGTAGTTGCTGCCAAAGCAGGGTTGAGTGTTAAGTGTTCATCATATATAGCACTGCCCTTGAAACAAAAGCAGTAGTTATTTTAAGTAACCATAAGCAATACTCATGTGCAATTCAAAGGAGATCGGATATAAAGAGATAAAGATTAGAGTACAGCAATACGGCTTTCATTATACAATGTAATCCAGCGTGTCTGATGTAACTGGATGTGACACAAATGTAAATAGCAACAGGTTTGGGAATAAAGGGTTTTCCAAGTCTAACATGCTTTCAAGCATAACTTTTAGTAAGTTCCAAAACAATCTTTGAAACAATGTTTTTCAAAAAGAACCCTCCACATACTTGCTAGAAGTATAATATGCATAAATAATTAGACATGTTATGCAAGATCAAACAGAAGCGCTATTTGAGAAAGAACAGAATACTAAACCTCACAAATAGATGCGGGCACCAAACACAAAGATCCTGGCCATTTGGAGATGCAGATGCATTTTAAGGCAAAATGTGACATCTTAAAATTTTGAAGTTTAACATGAGGCTTAAATAGGATACTTGCTTCAGAATAGGAAACAATTACCGATCCACCACACAGCTACTTAGCACTCCATTTCCGTACTGAACTACTATACTGGTATGTAATTTGCATTATATCCAAGGAAAATGTTTCACTTTTAAACATCAATGATTCTATTAATAGCTTCTGGAATATTAAATAGAAATTAACATGACAAAAACTACCCACTTACTCGACTAATGCTTAGAATAATCAGATTCAAAAGAAATATATTTGAGATTAAAAAGGAATATCTATGTTTTGCGAAACACCCTGTTCTTAAAATATTGATCCAAGAGCTTCAAAGTAAGCAATTGACTAATACTAATTCCAAGATGAACTGCTTTTTTGTAATATGATCACACAGTACAATGAGCAATGGGAACTTTGCACATGAATTTTAAGAGGTGCTGCTATAAAATACCATTGTTTTCCACACTTTTAAAAAGCAATAGCTAGGATGAGGCCTTGACTACCTCAGTTATTTCTCAAAAGGAGGGAATTAATTTAGGTCCAGCAAAAGTTTTTATTTCCTTTAACAGAAAAAATTGTTCGTCCATGAATCACTATAGTGTTTTTCCATTTATTCCGAATTGTTAGAAAGCAATCCCACCAAGTGTTTTCAAGAATGTCTCGATGTTTCCAGGTTACTACCATGCGTACCACAGATTAACTTTTGGCACGTACTGCTAAAGCTCTTCAGAGAATCAATCTGTCCATCTCCCTCAATATCTCAGGATACAAGTTCTGTATTCCCCAATTACAAACCACCAAACCCACATCAGTGCTTGAGATATCTTAGTCTGCCTTTCTCCACCTCTATTTCTCCTTCCTTCTTTCTGTTCTTACACCTGTATTCCTCTATATCACCCTGAAATAATTTATTTGGCATAACATCTACTTGATCCTATCATACGGTTTTGGTTTTTTTTCAAATTACTCAAACACATTAAGGATTGTATAAATATAAATTATCACTTTAGAAAGTAATTCAAATATATAAGAATTTTCAAAGCTAGTACACGGAGAATGCCTTCCTAAACGTAGGCTATTTGCACAAATCTTCAAATTTAAGTTAACGCCAACTAACTACACAACACGGATGAGGAGTCAGTGAATGCTGAACCTGTCTGAAGGGTTATTTGGGAAACAGTATCCAGCAAATGGCAGCAATGAACCCCTGCATCAGTAGCTTCTTACACTTTATTCCAGCCATGCTAAACCATGCGAGGGCAGCTCCTCCCTCCTCCTTCCTGAACAAAGTCAAAAATATTCATTTAAAGCAAAAGAATAAAAGAAGGGGAAACTCCTAGAAGCAGGCACTGGCCTCGCCTGACTAGCAGCTGAGACTTGTGCTAGTTTCAGCTGATGTCTCCTGAGTGAATACCAAACAGTGTCAGCCCACCTGCACTGCAACACATTTGAGAGCCCACTCAGTAACAGCAGCAGTGAGGGAGCTTTACCCAGGTAACATGTGGCAGACAGGTTGCAGGCTGCCTGGCTGGCAGGCAAAAGATAGCAATGACACCCTCAGTCCCATCCTGTGCAGGATTAATCAGGCTGAACCACCAACAGTTTGATCTTTTAAAGTCACCTGTTCAACATTTCCTTATAAAAGGAACACTCTGAGGAACACTCAGACTATCAGTGACAAGTGCACGACAATTTAAGAAGCAGCCAATTTTTCCACTGCAATGAAAGCATGTCTAGCCTCCAAGACTCCTGACTCAAACCCTCATCTATTCTTTCACGCCCATATGCTGTGAGTCTGAGCTTGCTCTCAGCTATGGGACCGGTCAGCTCGTCTTCTCCCCAACTGCTCTGCTATTTTAATCACACTGTGCTTGAAATTAAGCGTGACAGTCTCTCCACTATCGGCAGAGTCAATGACTGGTGCAGCCCCAGTACTGTCTGTGGCAGCCAATAGCACACATACACGTAAGACAGAAAGTAAGGGACACAGTTAATAGCTCAGCCTTTCAGAAACCCACCAATTCATTCCTTACATTGGTCTTTAGGAGACAAAGCAACAGGAGAGGTGTGATGAACTGAGAATCCCAACAAACCTTTCAGTGCCACACAGGCAGAGCCAGGTGCCATGAGAAAGGACTACTATGTAATCCCATCCATCAAGACCAAACCTGAAACCCAGAAGTCAAATTACAGCGACAGCTGGCAAGAGCCAGTATGTCTCTAACTATGAAGCTTTAGCCCAATGAGGCAAAATTTTTTTAGTGAGTAATTTTGAAACATAATGATGATAAGACAACAAGGTCTTGTGTTTTTCAGATACGCAAGTTTTACCATTGTGCTGGAAAATTAACCAATCAGCAACGCTTGCCTGTGTATACAAAACCCCTCAAATGGTATGGGAGTTCAAACCTTGCTCACTCAAGACTACCGTAAGCTCAGCTGGAGTTGTGAAGCCATGGCAGACCTACAGCTTCAACCAGTCTGCAAACTGTTAAGTGATTCATTGCCCAGGCCAATTTGTAAAACTCACTCTTGATTTTTAAATTAAAAATCAATTCTGTATAATGTGAGTCAAATTTCTGACTGAACAGGAAATTATAAACTCCACCACTCTAACAGGGTTACATGAGAATGACTTGCGGTATGGAGTCTCCGAATCTAAGACACTTTTGGGTTTTTGTATTTTGTTAACAGCTTAAGTATATCTATGGTGCTCTAAAGCCAAATACATGTATTTGCTTTATCTGAAATTCAAAAATACAAATGGTTTTATTCTGCAGCATTGCCTTCAAGATAAATTTGATCTCCTGTCTCAATTCTTTTTTTTAGGACTAAACTATATTAGGTTATCATTAGTGATCAATACAATTACTGCTTTATGATCAGCCTTTAAAGAAAATGAAGTGGAGAGAGATGTAGATTTGACTACTAGAGAGATGAAAACAATAAAAGATAATGCTGAATGAGAACCGCCGATTTGCCCATGCAAGTTTCAGTAACTTTGGCTCTTCAGGTTGATTTTTTTTTTCTCTTCTTTCGCTTTTTCCCGCAGTCTGCACTTCTGAACGATAGATGCATTTGAACCACCTTTTTTCACGAAACACAACTTGACACGAATCCGATTTTTTATTTCTTAAAATAGGAAACGCTGACTTATGGAACCGCGATGAGTGGGGAAACCCGTAACATAAAATTCCCCGGAGTTACTGGTGCGTAATTTACAGGCTCGCTCTTTGTTTGCTCGGTGTTTGGGCGACAGGTCTGTTCCGTGGTGCCACCCTGGGCATTCCCGAGCTGCCGGCGCTGCTCCCCGCCGGCCGCTACAGCAGCCGCACTGCCGGAGGGTCGTTCTGCTTCTGTTTGACCCACAAGAAATTAAATGTACCGAGCCTAAGCCGTGGCCCACCTGAAGATGCCTAGGCGAGGAGTTTTAAAAGTTATTTTTGTTCGCTTTTCACGCGCCACGCCGAAGGGCTCCGCTGCTGGAACGTTTCAGGTTCAGCTTCTCTGCCAAGAGAGGCTTGCCGAGCTCACCAGCCCAGCACGGCGGGAGGAGCAGCTCCCCCGGATCTACCCCGACGAGGGTCCCTGCAACCCAAGCCCGGGAGTAGGCGGCCGCGCTGGGGCGAGCCACGGGGCAGGGCAAGCCCCGGCTCCCTCCCCGCCGCCCCCGCGCCGCCCCGCACGCCTCCACCATGTTGTCTCGGTGCGCGGGGCGGCGCGGAGGAGGGACCGCCGCCGCTTGCCCGGCTCCGCGGGGGCCGCCCGGCTCCTCCCCGCGGCCTCCGGTTCGGGCGTGGAGGTGCTGCCCCGGCCGGGAGGCGCGGCGATCCCGGTCCGGAGCGCATGGAGGGAAGCACGGTGCGGAGGAGGGCCCGCGGTGCCCGCCGGAGATCCCGGCCGTAGGGGCGGGGTGTCTCCTCCTCCTCCCGCAGCGAGGCTCCAGCTCCCCGCACGCACCGGAGCGCTCGGCTCCCTCCTCCTCGTCCCTCCTCCCTCCCCCTCCTCCCCGCTTCCCTCCCCGGGTCGCCGCGGCTCCGGGAGGAGCGGGGGGGCCCCCGCTTCCTTCCCTCCCCCCCTCCTTCTCCCACCCGCCACGCCGAGGAGAGGCAGGTGAGGCCCCGGCCGCGTCCCTGCTCCGCCGCCCCACGGGAACGGCGGCCGCGATGGCGGCGGCGATGGAGGCGCTAGGCCCCGGCCGCCCTGCCCCCGGCCTCGCCCCGCCGCCGCGCCCCGGGGGCGGGGGGCGTCCCGCTCCCCCGGCCCCTTCTCCTCTGCAGAAACTTTCTCGGCAACTTTCTCCCAGGCCCGAGCCCCTGCCCGTGGGGCCGAGGGGTCGGGCGGGCGGGAGCCGGGCTGGGCTGGGCGGGCTGCGTGGGGCGGGCTGCGGGGAGTAAGTTTGTGGGGGGAGGGCCCCGTGACCTCTCCTTGGCCCGGTTCCCCCCGCGGCCCCTTCCCGCCGGGCTGCCGCGGGCGCTGCGGGGCGGCTGCTCGTCCGCCGGCGGTGGCGGCGTTCACCGCCCGGGCTGGTGCTCGGCGTGAGCTGCTCCCGGCGCCGCTCCCGGTGCGGGGCCGGAGGATGTACAAGGGCAACATTCGGGAGTCGCCTGTAGCTTGGCCTGCGTGGTTTTATTTTCTAATAATTTTTCTAACGCATCCCCCCCTTCCTTCCCCCCCTCCCCCCCCCATCCCCACCCCACTGTTCTAGTTTATATCCCTTTATCGAGCTTGGGACATGACTGCTTAACATTTCTGAGTCATTAATTTAAATGTTCAATCATCACACTTCATTAAGGCTCCTTGTCTTCCTCACGGTTAAAATAAAATGTATTGGACACACACAGGCCCCTGTTCCTGCGGACTCTGCACATAACTTTCTGCTCTGTGTGGACCTGCAGGTTTGATGTGCTTAAAGTTGTGTGCTCAGGCCAAGGGCTAGTGTGATGACTTCTCCAATATTCAGTATTACAAATATGTGAAGTTTATGATACGGTTATTTATTATATTAATATATGGGGTTCTAGGTTTCTTGCGTGCATGTGGGTATGGTCCACTTGGCACTGGGAAAAGTAGGACAGAAATATTGCTGAAGCTCATGTTGTTAAGGTGTATTCAGATGTACCTGCTGGATTTAACCCTAGGCAGAGGCCAGTCATGAATTAAAAATTAGATGTTTGGGTTTTCTTAAAGTGGTAGAATGTTCCAAAACCAGTTTTGAAACTTGGAGTGTGTTGACAAAGAAAGTGTATTGGTTTTCACTTAATAATTCATAGACAGCTGAATGATATTTCAGGCAAATTTTGCAAGTGAAATTGATCTTTAGGCAGGAGGGCCAGATACAAAAGTTTACTTCAGACCTTGAAGAGGGATAGCATTGCCTTGTCAGTTACCTTTGCAGTATCTCTGTTGGTAGGTGGTACAGTTCAGCCATAACCATGTTTTTGTAGGCTTCATAGAAGTAAGAACCTTTCCTTTCCAAACAACAAAACCTTGCCCTTCCACTCTTGTTTCTGATGTCTAGCTGTAAATTTAGCTATAGGAGCTTCCTGTTGAGCATAAGTATAGAGTGGAGACTGTGTGTATTTTGCACAGCCAGGGTGTTGTGGTTAATTTTGGGACAAGGTAGCATCTGTGATGGGAACAGAGACAGCAGCATGGGCACTCTGCTTGTGCGGAATTACAAAGAAAAAGATCCAGTGATACCAGCTGTGACAGTAGTTAGTAGCAGGAATTGCCAGTAATTAATTATTCCATGTGCTTTGTTAGCTTTATTTCCTTAGCAGGTGCGGCTCAAATAGAACTGTAATCTCTGTGTGCCTTCAGTCCCTCTAGTAACTCTTCTGGCTCTTAGCTGATTTCAAATAAATTTGGCAGCAGAGGTCTCCCAGGTGAGCAGTTTCTAGAAAATTTGTGAAAGTAAGGAAGCCAGGTAGAGCGGAGCTCTTAACCTGCACGCCAGGAGTTCATGGCAATGCTTACCTCAAGCTGGAAATTGATGCAGGAAATGGGGCCTCCCTGTTTTTGCTGCTTGCAGAGCTACTAGTTATTTAATACCTCAACCCCAGTACCATTCCATCTGGAATGAGAGTGGTGAGCCCAAAGCAGGTTTAGTCTATATTCTGTATTATAAAGAGAGATTTTCAGGGAAATATTTGTTACTCAACAACAGTTCTTTGGCTACGAAACTAATGAATGGAATCGAAAGTATACTTAAATTGTTGCATTATTTTGAAATAGCTGGAAAAATACTTAATGCATTTTTGGTGTGCTGCATACTGTGTAACGGAATTATTTAAAAACCTTACAATTTAGGGGTTTTTATCAATATTTGTGCAACAGAGCAGAGAACTATTCTTCTGCATTAAAGAAATGCTCTTCATTTTGAGCTTTGTGCACTTCTGCGGCTCCTGAAGAGTGAAATCGTCACTCTGTTTGGTCTGATAAATCATGGCCGTCATGTGACAGCGATGCGAAAGTCTGCGGTGTGGCACATGTCAGATTATGTGGTCAAAGTTTACTTTATGAACAAACTGGCTGCATGGTTTTACTTTTCCATATGTGCTGCCTGTGGACAAAAGCTGTGTATTTTCAGTAGATAATTCCTTAGTTAAAAGAAATACGTTCTTTCATCCATATTCCCTACTTGCATCCAACTGTTTTGCCACATGCTTTGATCACAGTTTGAGTAAGATACCTTGATGTTAATTTAAAAATTGGTGTCAGTACTAACACAAAAACGACTTTAGGAATGTGTCCTTATTCTGCTGTGTTGCATCAAGCAGCCTTTTTCAGGTAGGACACCTTCTGTGTGTACATACACAGCCTGTGGTTTCTGTGAAGTCCTCCTGAAAGGTTTCAGGCTTCTAGTACTGAAAGTCCTGTGTCTGTTGATGGAACAGATTGATCCATGGGGGAGAACTGCAGTTTTTCTAACTACTGTAACAGAATAGGTTAATTTTTGTCCTGGAGGAACCACCTCCAAATACAAGTAAATAACGCAGTCTCAGGATTTATTTCATTTTGTTCTCCTTGAGAGTGCCAGTAGGAGGCTGTTTTATAGTGATGGATTTTATGATATGGCAACCACTTTTTTTAATAATTTTTTAAAATATGAACTGCTTTACAGTTGCCATATGGGAACTTCTTTCAATCACTACAGTCCCTGGCTGCATTCGCACCAATGATTAGAGCTGTAGGGTTCCAGATTGTATCACCAAGTGCCAGGTTTCAAAGGTAAACCTGGACAACATCCCATGTGTATTCTGAGTTTAGTAGGGAAGAAGTCATATTGAAAAGATGCTGTCAACCAATTGTAGGACAAGTTTAATTTTAGGTTATAAGAGGTCGTTCTTACTGCCTTCTCCACTTATGGGGGTTTATCATTGATGCCAGTGCATCAGAACAGAAACTGGCACCAAAGTAAGTTATTGAAATGAGTGGGACTGCCCCCTTAGGTAAAGTTAACATGCACGGCTGATTGCAGGATCAGAGATCAAGATGATAGTAATGTTAATGCTAGAAATTGAGTAAGTAAACACTATCACTTATGCATGAGTTTTCTTCTCTTTAGATTTAAACACATATTGTTTGAAAATGTAAAGGATACCTGGAAATAGGATGGGAAATGCTCTCTGTTGTCATTTTGGGTTGGCACTGCCTAGAGCACTGGGTTTCATGCTGTGTCCCATAAGTCAGTGGACCAAAGCCATGCACAGCTGAAATCAAGCCCTCGAGCTGGACTTGTAGCTAGCCCTGGCTTGCATCCGAGCCCCACAGCTCAGTGGAATACTGCTGTAGACATCATCACTAGCTGTGTTTAAGGCTGTGTTGACTGTTGTGGCCAAGAGTGGGGTTTTGTTTTGATTTTTCTTGACTGTAGTATTAGGTAATGTTATAGAGCATGGTTGGAGAATGCTGAGGAAGTAAAACCTCAGACTGGAATAATTTGTATTTTAGCTTCTTGAACACTCTTAGTTGTTGTGTAGGGAAATAGATAACTTTTTTTGCTAACTTGGCTGTATTTTATCATAGTATTTTTGGAAGGCAAATGCTTTTATAGTAGCGTTACATGAGATTCTAGTAAGTATCAATATTGACTGCACCTACATCTTAAATGTTTATGTAAATTTTGAATTCTGATGGTGCTACTGAACATCACATAATTTGTCTTTCGAGTTCAGGGAGATGAAAAACTTCTATGGCTTAAGATGTTTCTGTGGCTTTCTTCACACCAGAAGTCTAGAGGAGTCTGGGAAAACTAAATGATTCTTCAGAAGTGATGAACCCTTTTAGCTCAAATTTTAGGGTTAGCTAGACCAGGCTTATAACAGTGAATACCTTTATTTAATTCCATTGACAGTGAAGTTGAGAGTTGAGTAAACACACCCACATCAGTAAATCTTTGTAGATCAGGGCCTCTAACTGTTTTGGAGAAACTTTCAGGAGAGTTTTGTGGCATTAATCAGACATTTAAACTCAGTCTTCGTATTGGAGGAGTTTGATTTAGTAGGGTTAATTTCCTTTGCACATGCCCAAAGCACTTTCTAGTGTTGCAAAACCGAGGCAGTAATAGTGTTTTATTCATGATGTGAATTATGGAGTATAAGTGCAGTCAGGTCTCAGGTGTCCTTCCCAGGACTGACAGCCCTGTAGCAAAGGGTCAGAATGGAGGATGGTTTTCCTGTACCACGTTTGCCCATAGTTCAGGCAAACGTTTTGGTGGTACATGCAAACTTCGGAAATAAAATAGAGTATCTGGGCTAAAGGTTTTGAAATTTTCAACCCTACCTAATGGCCTCCCAATTGTAAGAAAAGGCAGTGCTTGTGTGAGGTATTTAAAGAGTAATTAGAGGGTGCTATGGATCTCTTGTGTATTGCAATTGTGTAGCATTATAACTGTTTTGGCAGTCAGCCAGGAAAGGGAGACTTAAAACAAATTAATAGTGAATAATCCAGTTTTAAGAAGTTATTTTAAGTGTGGTTAGATAACAACATTAATATTTATGCTTAAAATGTGGCAAAGATAAAACAGGTCTCAGTTGTTATGTGTATCTTCTTGCTTTTCAAGAACATTTTGTTGGAAACTAAAATCATGACTGACACTTGTAAACACAGAAGAGTAGAAGAAAAACCCTCCAAAGTCCTTCTCTTTCTTTACATACTCCTCCTGTTTCTGGTTGATTTTTACCAGCTCATCTTGTTCAACATAAATACTTTATTTTGCCAGTGATAGTACCCCAAAGTCCAGAAGCTAAAAGACTGCACCAAGGATAGCATGGCCACAGGCTCTTCTGGCTCCTAGGCTACCTTTTTGCCATCCAGTATTGCCCAGCATTTCAGATGGTAGTGAACTTCTTGTCTGACTCAGAGGTGTTTGGGCTTGATGGACTTCTGGTCTAATTCATAAAAACTGTCCTTTCAGTAGGCTTAGCTTAACACGGGCCTCACAGATGAAAACACTTTTAAGGTTTTGGTCAAAGTATGCTTCACTGAAAAATGAATATAGAATTAATGTCTAGAAAATATTCTTGTTTTCAGAGCACACATTTATCTGAAACTAGCATTTGTTTGCCAGACTTAGGGAAGAAAACATTATCAAAGCTGAGGCTGAGGGAGGAAATTTTAAAATAAACACAAAAGTTCTGTATTTCATTGTAAAGTGTTTAAAACAAATCACCAAGATTAGTCATACATCTTTTTAGTTCTCTTGTATCTCCTTTCTTCGCCTTGATTTTGATCTGTTTTTCTGGAGGTTTGAAGTTTGAGATAAAAACCTTACATTACTGATTCCCAAACTGAGGTCTTCAGAAGAATATTAACAGAAAAAATGTGTAGTGCTTCAGTTAGAAGTTGATCAGAATTAGCCTGTGAGAAACACAGAATTAAGTGTGACATTTAGCTCTGAACTTTGCATAAAACAGGGGTCTCCAAACATCTTAAAAATTACAGATCTGCACCAAACCTAGTAGCAAAGTTTCCATTTTAAAAATCTGTAAAGACACGGCATTTGTATTCATGTGAGGACTAAGCAAGGGTGAGATGAAATGGGAGGAAAGCTTACAGTGATAAAAGCAAGTGGTTTGTGTCCTTCCTCCTGTACCTTCTTGAGCTGAAAACAGAACATGCCAGCAGAACATTTTGCGACTTCTGGTGTTTTGTTGATAGCTAGTATTTGGTGTTTGTGACCAGCTCTGATTACAGTAGTTCAGTTGAAATACTCCTCATTTCCTTGGAGCTGTGAACTTGCAGCGATGCTCTGATGAAGCTGTGAACATGCTTAGTAATGCATCTTATGAGCTTGTAGGTAATGTCTCCTAACAGGAGATCCTGCAATACTTCAGTGACAGATGAACCTGAAAATACGGATTTTTGTTTTCTTTTTCCTAATGCAAATTTATGCAGGACTTATTTAAGTTCCACAAAGCAGAGACCATTCTCTGCTTTGTGTGATGACTACCCCAGGTGAGTTGTGTATCATTCTTGTAAGAAGGCTGTCCCTTACTGTATGGGGACGGAAGACATGTATTTTTATTGATCGTTTGGGGTTTTTTATCCTAAATCTGAACAGATCTTCTCTTTGATGCACATGTTCTTTAACTAAAGCATACTAAAAGAGCGGTTGTTATAAATCAGACCAGAAGTCTATCTAGGCAAATACCTGTTGTCTTGATTTTTTGATTTTTTTTTTTTTTTTTTTTTTAAATTCACTCCATTCAGGATAAATTCTGAATGTCTCAAGTAAAAGTTCTTGGAAGTTTAGTTAGAGGGAAATTTTCAGTATGGGTTCTTTGAGCAACAGATGGCATGTCTGCTTCTGCCTGTCCTAAATAAAAAGTATTCCAGTTTGCTTTCAGCAGTAATATCTTAAAATGTTAGTGTGCTCTCTGGCTTGTGAGACGTGATATATGGGATTTTTGCCAAGGTATATTCCTTGATTTTGTTTTTTTGAGATTCCGTCGCCATATATTTTAGAACAGAAGTTGCATGAATAGAATGACAAAGTCCTGAAAGCAAAGAGAGGGATGGGTTTGCTTAGCTGATACTGGTGTTAAATATTTGTTTAAAGGACGATTAAAGGTTATAATACTATTGGCCAGATCAGTTTATCCATACCTAACTGAAAAACATTCAATGGGGAGAGAAAAAGAGTATATTAGTCTCACTGTAGGCAGCCATGTTGAATTCTGTTTTCATAGTAAAGCTAAATATTCTATTCAGGAACACTTACAGCATAGGGCAAAATACTATTCCTTTTGAATACAATTACCCATGAAGAAAAGAGAAGGGAAAATAAGGATATTCCCTGAGTTGTTACTGCTGGTCAGTTGGGGAAATTTTCTTGAGTAGCATTTGTTTTTTTCAAGCCCAAGAAGTAGGCATTGTATTAATGTTCTGTAGTTGGTGGGGAAAAAAAGGGTTATTTGTTTTTGTTTGGTGGGGGGATTTTGTTGTTTTTCTGTGGCTCTTAAGTGAGAGAGCAAAATTCAAGCACAAAATTCTCAACTTCAGAACACACAAAAATTAAATGCTAACTGTATATGGCTTTAGAGGCTAGGATGCAATAGTAATATGGGTACCTTTTTTTTACTTTCAAGTACAATTCTGTACTGTATTTTAAGTAGTTACACACTTAGAACACAATTCATAAATCATAGTGATTGAGGCTATTTAAAGTGATAAGCTTTCAAAATATCTTGCTGAATAACTGCACATTATGTAATTTGCTAAAGATATCTATCTTCTTTTTCATTTTAGGAATTATTTCTTAGCTTATACACTGTAGAAACCGTAGATCTGATTGATTCAGGCTATCATGATGTACATAAAATGAGACAAGTGTTAGTTTATAGATGAAAAATTATTTCCGTGGAAACGTTTGACTTGTTCATGCATAGTAGGTGTATTTAAATATTCTGGAATTAATTTGCATTGGTTATTAAATCTAGGGCTCTTTGATTACCTCCCCTTCCATTTCACTTAGGTCTGACGTACCATCAGAATACTATTTAAATCTGGTGCATACATGGTGAAATCATAGCCAAGTTAATACATGACTTACATTAACAAGCATGACACTTTTATTTTATATGGTTATTTTAAATTATTATTTTACCTCAGATTTACATTTGGGCTTCTTCGATCTTTTCCCAAAGAAAGAGATTGAGCCTGACCAGTTGGTAAAATATATTGACTCTTACATATTAGGTTTACACTAATCCTGTTAGCTTTTTGCCAGGGGCATGGATTTTACATGCATATATTTAATGTTATAATACAGTGTCTTAATAATTCTCTTAAGCTATATATATAATTATTTAAGCAATGAAAGTGCAATTTCTATGCAAGACAATTTGTTTTCTTCCTAGTTTGCATTCAGTGGTATTTGAATGGAAATTTTGATTGAAATGCATATAAATAACCAGTGTTACATTTTAAAGTACAAGTTAATGTGTTGCTTCTTAGATAAGGATATAGAGGGCAATAATTCTGGTGCAAACCACATTTTGTTTTAAATCTGATAGATTTATTTGCAAAAGGGAATATTAGCTTTAGTTTGTGGATAATTTTTGGTGACCACAACCTATAAGGCATTAGAATGGATAGATCTCATACATTGAAGGTTTTGTTTTCTTTGAAAATAGAAACAAAGAAATCTCTCCTCTGTCATTTAACTTTGTCTTCCCCAGATGTTTCTAAGATTCTAGTCAACCAGTATCTACATAATATTGAGGGGTGGAATATTCTTTACACTTGCAACAGCTTATGTTACTTTAGATATTTGGGTATTCAAATTCTGATTTCAGGTGGTTAGGAATGAGCTCTGCCAGTCTGGTGATTTAAATTTGTTTTAAGTTTTGGTAGCTAACAATGTAGTTTGAATATTTTTTTTAATTCAGTATAGGTTATCTTAAAAATAAATCTGTGTCTTTATAGAAATTTCAGTTAAAAAAATTATTTCTTTCTCCACTTTAAATATTTAAAAAATCCCATCAGAAGGGTAACTTACTATTATAACTATGTATGGCATGGTCAGTCAGCATATGACTTAATTTGGCTTCATAAGTCTGTTGTACTTTACTTTTGCTGTTATACAGATAGTTAGAAGTAAACATTGTTTACTGCATTATGTGTAGTACAGTGTAGCCAGGTAACCAGGCAGTCTATGTGATGGAATCAAATCATATTTAGGCCAACAGAGAAACCTGCAAAAACTTCTGAGCCAGTGGATTGATCACAGCCTGAGATGTTCTTGAGGAAACCCTGAGCGCTCTGATGGAAAATTTGAAAAGTTTGCAAGTGTTACTGCTGCAGGATTTCTACAGCTTGGAAACCATGCCAATTAACTGTTGCTTCTCTTAAAGTATTTCCTAGATTTGATGGATTTTGACTTTTCCCTCGAGTTCCCCTGAAACTGAAAGCCAAAGCAGATGCAGATAGTACAGTTTTAGATAGTACAGAATATCTGAGTGGGATCATTCCCTTTTAAAACGTTGCCATGTAGAATAACTTCTCACATGCTTTAAACTGAAATGGAAATTAGACTTTTTTTCACTTTAGAAAGATTTGTTGCAGGGTAATTTGTTTGTTTGTGGCAGTTTTTTGGCTAATTAGGAACTGGAAAATCTGAACCTGTTTTTATTCACAGATATTTTAGCATTGCTATTCTAGGATGTGATCCTTTTTCACACTGAAGTCAAGTGCAAAATTCCCCTTGACTCCAGGGAGAGCTGGATTAGCTTTACACAAAAGGACTAAATTGTCCTCTGGGATAAGTGGAGGCAACTCTATTGAAGTAGACTTCATTAGAGTATAAAATGAAGACAAAAAAAGTGTTGCTTGCCTTAACAGGCAGTGAAATTGGATCTGTTAGCTCAAACAGCTAGACTAATTTAGCAGTTGAATCAAAGATTTTTTTCCCTTTTTCAATTAGATAGTACAGTTATACTAGTTCACTGCATTGAGCAGTGAATAACACGTGTCACTTAACATTGACTACAAATATTTTTCAGAAACTAGAATCTCTTTATAAACTTTTTTGTCTGTGCAGCCTAAGAATTATCATGAGAAAACAAACTGTCAGCAAACTTTTGAGCAGTTTATCCTTAAGTAGATGAAAGGAATCTGTTTGAATTGCTGTTTAATCTAGTAGGCTTTACATGACAAGTTTTGTGAGGTTTGGGGAGCCTTGTTTGTATTTTCTGCCTCAGGCTGGCATCCTGAGTGGCTTTATGTAGTCTTACTGAGGTGAGAAGAGGGTAATTCATTTACACCAAAAATTGGTCTGGATGTTATCCCATGTGTTTGGTGGTGGTGTCTGGAGTTATCCTGTTGAGTTCCACAGTAGACAGTAGTGCCTTTGGCATCTTTCACTAATGCTTTACACAACAGTATCTGCATTGTGTACACAAATGATGAAGTAATCATACTTGACATATGAGCTCAAATGTAGTGATTTGATTACTTACGTAATACTCTGCTATACTTCTTGTAAAATCTATCATTTGCACTCTTGCGTATCAAGTTTTTCTTTCTGTGCTTCTGGTGTCTGTTGGAATCATGAATTAATTCAACTGTGTGATTATTATGACCTAAGCACTTTCTGTATGGCTTTCTTGTACTTTATCCTTGAAATTTCACAAGGGGAAGGGGGATGGGAATACTGTAATCTCCTTAGAATAATTTGAGAATGAGCCCTTAAATGCTGCCCTGCATTTCTTTGGTAACATTTCAGAGGTGAAATAAAATCCCCTCTCTAGGAAGCTTCACAGAGCTCTTAGCTGTTTAGCATATATAGCTGTGGAAAAAAAAAAAAAAACCTCCACAAATAACTGTTGCTGCAATATTTAGCTGGTATTAAGGGGTTAAGTAGTAAACTGAAATTCTCTGAAACACTTGAGATGCTAAATTTACAAAACACGACATAAGAACTGTTTTAAGATTAGTCATAGTTAGGAAGCTTATTGAAGCACTGGCATCTTCCTGGACACATCCTGTACTTTTGTGTCTTCAGCCTGCTTCATCTATTCACAGTCCTAACTGCTTTTTGGTTTTTAGAAACTCTTGCTGCAACTTCTTTGTGACTAAGGCGCATTGTCAGTCAGTCCGGTCCTCCCCATGCCAGCCAACTGCCCCTTAATGCAGCAATTCACTTGAATAAATAGTGCTCATACTTTAAGGAGACAATTGCCCACCAGAGAGAGTGCCAAGTTGATTTAACTTTGTAGGGGTGTGAAAGAGTTTTTAAATGGGTGCTGTCAACTAGCGTTGGCCCAGAGCATCAGCTGCTTGAAAATTGTTATAATCTGATTTGGATTATGTCAAAATTTGTTTCAAATATTTTAGTCAATCACTGGGCTGCAGAGAGCATTAGTACCCCAGAAGTGGTTGTCAGACAATTGTCCGTGGTCTGTCAGAACTACAGCGGATGTGTCCTGGCCAAACGTACAACACGGCTTTTAAAATGGACTCCTTTTTGGCAGTACATCACTAAATTGGTGAAAGAATACAGGATTCATGTTGTAATCTGCTCTTCCAGTTGCATTTAATGCCACAGCATGTGTTTGAAACACTTAGTTGGATGTATAATACAGTGTAAAACCACAACTTGTAGCCTGTCATTACTGCAGTGCTTACAGAGTTGAGCTACCATTTAGCCAAGCCAGCTACTGGATTATCCATTACCTGGAATTGTTTAAAAGTGGACAGAATTTATGAAAATTGCATCGCTTCTTTGCTGGCCAAAATTTTTTGATGCATCTTTAGTTTTAGTGGAGATTGAAAGGATGCTTACCTTCTAAGTACACCATCACTTGAGTGCAGAGGGTTTAGTGCTGTGCTTTCTTTCATCCCTGAGTGTAAGGATGGACCTTTTCTAAGCATAGTTTGAGTCTGAGATTTCTTCACTGCACTTCTGAAGGGAAAAGAGAAGGTGAAAAAAGTTAAGAGAAAAGCATGTGGAGAAGATGCTCCCTGAAATTTCTGATGTTTCTGTTTCAGGGAGGCCAGGAAATCTGAGAAAAGAAGTTATTTCTGTCAAAAGCCTGACAAAATATGGTTATTATCCTAAATGTGTAGAAAGGATGCTGTTAACAAAATACTCAGTTTAAAGGAGAGAAAATTTCTTATGGGCATGGTGGTAAGTAGTGAGTGTATTTGGGGGCAGGGAGGAGGGTGTTTTCCTTGCTTCTCTGAGGTCATTAGGCCATTACAGCTGCAACAACATTGCTACTAGTTTACATACATTTGTGGAGAAAAAAAAGAAGCATTGTTATTTCAGTGCCTGGCTGGAATAAGTAGTTTGTTAAGCAGTGCTGTGAGATTGTTAGTTGTTTTAGGGACATTTCCATTAGTAGACGTGCAGCTATTAGTAAGTGTATTGTAGACATCCAAAGAAAAAAACTGAAACATAAGCTTAGATTGGAGAAGATGAACAGACGCTAGAATAACTTTCAAAAGTGAAAGACAAGCTGTTAATTTGGATCTGTCAACATAGCATGGAGAAGAAATCACGTTCAACCACCTTGTGTGATGAGATTGGCTGGGTAGATGAGAGCAGAGCAGTGAACATTGTTTATGTTGACTTCAGTGAGGTTTTCAGTGCGGTCTCCCATAGCATCCTTATAAACAAACCAGTGAAGTGCATGCCAGGTGGGTGAACAGTGAAAGCGACTGGAAACTGTCTGACCTGATGGGCTCAAAGGGTTGGCATCGGTGGCACAATGTCTCAGGTGGCTGAAAAGCTGGTGGCCGGTCACTAGCAGTGTACCCTGGGGCTCAGTACCAGAGCCAATCCTGTTTAACACCTTTGTTACTGACCTGGGGGTCACACAGAGGTGCACCCTCAGCAAGCTTGTAGGATGAGCTAACAGACCAAAGAGGGTTGTGCTGACATCCAGAGGGACATCGACAGAGGAATTGTCTGATGGGAACCTCCAGAAGTTCAGTAAAGGGAAATTCAGTGATCCTGGGGAGGAACAACTCCAGGCTCCGGTCTGTGGTAGGGTCCAATCAGCTGAAAAGAAAGTGCAGAAAAGGGCACAGGGATCCTGGTGGGAAAGATGTATGTGAGCCATCAATGTACACTTGCAACTAAGAAGGTCAGAAGTGTTCTGGATGCGTTAGGAAAAGTTACCAACAGATCAAGGTAGTGATCCTTTCCCCGTACTCTGCACTGATAAGGCCCCACTTCGAGTGCTGTGTGCTTCTGGGCTCCCCAGTACAAGAGAGACATAGCCATACTGGAGAGAGTCAAACAAAGGGCCATTAAGATGACTAAGGCTCTGGAGAATTTCTCTTATGAGGAGAAGCTGAGAAAGCTAGGATTGCTCAGCCTGGAGAGGAAAATGCTCGGGAGCACCCTATGTGTGTAAATAACCTAATGGGGTGGAATAAAGAAGACAGAGCCAGGCTGCTCTCAGTAGTTTCCACTGATGGCACAAAGTAATGGGCACAAATTTTAATACAGGAAATTCCATTTAAACATAAAAAAAAAAGGAGGTTTTTTTTTTTATGGTAAGGGTGATAGATCGCTGAAACAGGTGGTCCAAAAAATGTTGTGGATTCTCCATCCTTGGCAAGAACTCAAAACCCAGCTGGACACAGCCCTGAGCAACTTGCTGTCATTGACATGCTTTGAGCAGGGGGGTTGGGGTAGGCATCCTCCAGATGTCCCTTCCAGTTTCAGCTGTTCTGTGATTTTCATTGAAGAGGACCAAAACAATAAATGTGGCAGCTGAAATTAAACAAAATACAGGTGTTGAAAAGGCAGAATATTTTTGTTTGTTTTTGCAGACAAATTTGTTTGTTTGTTCCTCCCAGCTTTCTTATGCCAGTTTGGGAAGAGGGGAGAAAACTCTCTGCAACTGCATTGTTCTCTTGCTTGTCTTAGCCTTCTGCTATTAATATCAAGGCCGTGTATGGCTTTATCGTCAGCTGTGTCCTCTCACTCCTGCAGCAGTAGCAGTGAGACTACTGTTAACTTTCCTGCTGCCCGGAAGACTGGGCAGCACCAGAAGCTTTAAGACAAGGAAATGTTTTTATCTCATATTTGGAAAGGTGTTTTTTTCAACATCTATAATTAGGGTAATTTTTTTTTTCTTCTTGGTGCTGTAAAAACATAGGATGTGAACACTGTGCTTGCTCCAATGGTCTTTTTACCAATCTTGATAATATGGCTTTTTTAATCTTCTCCCTCCGTTTGACTTAAACAGACTGAATTGACGAATCTGTGCTGCTCTTCCGCTGGTATTAGAACTACAAGCTTCTATTAGACTCATGGAAAATACAAAGGTGAAAAAGGAGCTGGAGCAGTTGCATGTGGATTTAAACACACTGTTAGGTTTAACCTTAACATCCTACCAGTAGAAATACAGTCACAATGAATCTAGCATTTGAGCCTGCACCACAGAAAAGCACTTGATCAGTTTGTAAGACTAATATTCAACTCTTTGTCTTTGGACTTGTGAGTTAAAAGAGATGAAAGTTGGCACTGTGTTGAAGAAAAATTGTGTGAATTTAAACCTGAAACTTAGATGGTACTTAAAAACTTTGTGTTATAAAACTGCAACTTCACACAATTGATGAGCCTAAAAATACTTGTGCACATTGTTTTAGTCCATATCTCAAGTTGCCTGCTTATTGGTTGTAATTTCTACAGAAGTTCTCAATTCCAGAAAGATGTTAAAAGTTTTACTTCTCTTTGAATGTTGTCTCATTTGCAAATGAATAACTGTCTTCACAAGCTCATTTGTGTTTTCTGGTAATTAGGACAGCTATTACATAGTTGAATGGCTACTGCTGCACAGGAACATATATTTATGGAAGTATTATTTACAGACTGGAAAGATAAGAGAGGCTTTTCGATGCAATCAAATGTTTGTAGTATTACTGTTACAGTAAATCTTTATCATGTACTGATCTTCCTAAAGATAATGCTTAAACCTTCTGTGAAAAAATGAAAACCACTTTCATGTCTTTAGAGAGGCCTGCTTTGCATTTAGAAGTGCAGCTTTCCAAACAGCAAGCAAGCAAGGATCATTGTATTGTAGACAGTGAGCAACAAATACGACACCTAAGATAGCTTTAGCTAAAATATAAATTCATGTGTGTGTGATCTATAGTGTCCTAATCTGTATATGACACTACTTGAAAAAAAGGCTTCAGGACAGATATGGGGAACTACAGATTACTAAGCCTGACATCTGTTCCAAGTAAATCAGTCAAAATAATAATAATGAAAGTAACGTGGATAAACATGATGTATTGAGGAAGAGTTAAGACCCTGCTGTGAAGGGATGTCATGTTTTGCAAACTCGCTAGAGGTTTTTTGAAGGCAAGTATATAAATAAAGATCTGACAGAAGGAATTTCTTTGGATGTCCAACAAGAATTTGACTAGGACACCCACCAAAGAATTTTGAAGAAACTAAGCAGCCACAGGATAGTGGGAAAGGATTTTATGTGGCTAAATTAATGACTAAAATATAAGAGGAAAAGTTGGTAGTGAATAGAGTATAGCGGAGCTCCAGGTAACAATTGTCCAGGGTTATGTTAACAGAGCATGTTCAAGTTAATAAGGTGTATAGAACAAAAGTGAGCTCACAGACTTTACTGATGGGTAGCAGATGCAAAGGCAGACCCTAGCATTACACAGGGACTCAACATTGCTCAGCAACCAGACATTAAAATGGCAGATGAAATTTCTCATAAATTGCTTCATGTGTTCTATTTGGAGTTGGGGAGGAACAAGCTTGCCTTCTCATCTAAAAAGATGAGCTCAAAGCTGACTACTGCCACTAGAAATGGTTAGGAAAGAAAGGGAGCATAATGATTATAACTTTTAAGAAATTTAATCATCTTACACAGTTTTGCCCTGCTTACACCTAGCCCTGTAATCACCACAAAAAGAACGTAGTTGAAGTTTTAAGGAAGAGAAAATCTGAAATATGGAACAATTTCTATAAGAGGAGCAGCATGAATTTGTTAAGGTAGAAAAGGTGACCAGAAAGTGGTGTGACAGAATCCTGTTAAGTGTTCAGCAACCAATGGGACAAAAATAGGGGGTGTTTATTCACTGTCTATTTTAGTGCACACACACTAAGAGGTATCTAATGAAAATAGCGGCTGATGAATTGAAAACAGACAAAAGGAGGTGGTTCCCAACAGAACGTGTAATTAAGCTATAGAATTTCTTGCCCCAGGAATTTAAGGAGTCTAAACATTACATCAGTGCAGAGGGAAACTGCTGTTTTGTGGAAGAATCATCAAATACCTACCTATTCTTGTTCAGGAAATCCTGCTTCTGCAAACTGTTGGGGGATCAAGGAATATTCTGGGGAAGCATTGCTATGTAGTTATTGTATTCTTACATGCTTCGTTCTTGGCTGCTGTTAGTGAGAGGATATTGGAATGGGCACGGACCTCTGGATCTTGCTAAGTACAGCCATTACTTTGTTTCAAAACCTGCCCCTTTTTTATTTCTCTGCTACCAGTTTTCTGTAATCCTTTCTAGCAGTAGCACTCAAACTTTGGCCCACACTGGGATACTAAGATATTTAAGGGGTGTTTTAGGGCCTCTGGTTACATATTCTTTTCTTTGCGAGACTGGTGCGTGCCACCAAAATATAAAATCTCCAGAATATAAAATCTGATCGTATTCAGACCAGGGATAGGACTGCAGGTACGTGTCAGTGAATGGCTTAATTTCGTAAGACTTTTTCCTCTTACTGGTGCATAGTACATTTTGGTCATGTAATGGATGTTCTAAGGAAGAGGTGGTTTTGAGTGTGTAGAGGTTGAACAAATGCATGGCCTGGGCTGAATATAGGCAGATTATTTCTGCTTTCCCTTCTGATTCTTTTGCAGTGATTTTGTATTGCACTTCCTCCTCCAGACATGCTTATTGATAAAAATATACTTCTCTGTGTCTCTAATGACTACTGAAATAATCAAGAGACCTCTCTACTTGTAAATTAAGAAGTAATATTGTGTTGAACAGCAGTATTCTATATGAGACTCTTCACACTATTTGAAACGAGAGACTGCTATTTAGTATAGCTGCCCTGTTCCTTTTGTGAAGGTGACAGCTCTGCAAATAACAGGTTTTAACTGTTTGGTTCAATCATAATAGATTATTTTGATTTAGTAGTATACTTTAGTGTGTCACTGATTATTGAATCCTTAGTTCCTGCTTTCTGTAGAAATATTTTTGAAGTTTAGGCTGAGGTTAAGGAATTAGTAGACTTTGTAAAGTATTTTCATCCAGTTAGACATCTTTTTCTGAGGATGTGAACTTCTTGATAGCTTTCCTTATGTGGTTGCATTATTTTAAAATATTTATTTCATATTCAAAGATGTCAAGATTTGTACAAAGATGTCAGAAGCGTGTGTGGTTTTATCTGAAAGGTGTGCTTATTCTTCCATGAACAGACATCTATTTGTTGTGCAGGGGGAAAATAATGAATGCTAATATTGACATACAACTTAAGCTAATTCCAGTTGCTAATTTGTGGCAGGGCTGCTTCTCACTCTGTTGAAAGACAACTTTTCTAGCCTGATTTTTTGAGTCAGTGGAAGAAAATGACCATTAGGCATGCCATGCCACTTAAGCTTGTGCGTTAGTTGTCAGGAGACAGGTTGGTGAATGCCAGCTTTGGCTGCCTATACATGAGCTGGTTCTGTAGGCTCCCGTTATAGTCAGTAGAGAGAAATAAGCACTTTCACTGCATGATTCATCTCACCCCCAGATGGATGTCTAAATTTGGAAGATGAATTCCACCTGAAGTCCATTACCAAATATAAATGTCATTAGTTAAACTAGGAATTATTTTAAAAGGACACTAGTTTGACTGGCACAGCAGCTGAGTAGAAGTCTTTTGTTTTCTTCCATGAATTGTGTTTCAGAGATTTAAAATCAGCACTCTGTAGCCTGTTTCATATTTTGTATTGTTTGGAGCTGCTCTGCCTTTACAGCAGGTTTGAAAGTTAACAAGTGGGATATATTCACATTGCTTAATTTCCAAGTATCTAGCTCTGCCAGGCTATCTGGCTCTTCCTGACAACCGGTTTGATTGCTGGGGTGAGGGGATGACAACAGGGTTATATGCCCTGCTCTTCTCGTTATGCTAGTCCCTAGTGTCAGAAAGATGTCTTTCTGCTCTAAAGTTTCTGCTCAATGTTAGGAATTAAAAAAAAATATTTCAGTGTCCTCAAAATCACTGCTCCTCTACAGGAGCCTGTGTCTCTACAATGGTTATAAACAAAGTCTCTGTGAGGTGATCCAGCCTTCAAATATTCAGGTACAAAAGGTAGGCAGTGCAGATACCTTTTTTGTTTGTTGGAACAGACACTTGGAATGACTGGTATCCTTTTAAAGTACTTTCCATGCTGTGCCATGCTCACATACACCCCCCCCCCCCACCCCTTTATTTTTCTTGTTTATAGGTCTTGATTCCTGTCACAGGCAATCTCCTATTATTTTCTTTTTTTTTTTTTCCCTTTTGGAAACTCTGCTTTTTATGTCATGATTTGTGGCAGCTTATACTGATCAATCTGATCCTGCCATCAGATTCTGTCCTGATGCTTGAATCAAAAATAAGAAATTACTACAATCCAATTGCTATTGTACCACTTCTGTTTTTCTGTACCATTTATTATACTTAAGTTCAGTTATATATCGAGGATGGTAGAGTTCTGTCAGGGTTTTTTTTTTTTTGTATTGAAATGAGTATTTTTTATTTTTTTTCTTTAGTTCCTACATCAGCCTGAACATTCTATAAAAGTAGTTTGGGGTTACAAAATAATTCACAAGAACATTTGAGGTTATGTATATAATGGAAAACTGTATCCTTTGAACATTTTACTCTGCCAGGTACAATCATGGTGGGGCGAGCAGTTCCTCACTAGGAGCTTAGGGGAAATCAGTGGTTGGAAACTTGGACCCAAAAGGTTATTGGGGTTCCTAACTGGGAGAACTGGATGTTATACAGATACTGTGTGGGCTCGTTACTTGTACTGACAAGGATGTAAAGCAGTTCTCAACTCTCTTAACAAAAATAACAAAAGTCAAAAGTAATAGCAATGTCAGGCTATGGAAAGATATGAGGGTAGGTAAAACACATCATGAGCCCTTAGCACTAGCAGAGAATTTATCAAATAAAAATTGCCAGGCACTTTTAGAAAAAAAATCTTCCCTCAAAGAGGGGACATAAAAAAAACCCATTAGTCTACTGGTTGGGAGTGGCTGGATAATTCTCCCCATTCCTAGCCTGGCAGTTTAATGCTGGGTGTTATATGAGCAGAAAATGCAAACCTGTCAGCTTGTGTGATAAGGAGCAATTGCTGAGCTCTCCATTTGATGTCAAATAGGACTTTGCTTGGGGACAATATAGCTTCTTCCTGTTGAGTTACAGCCAGTACTTGGTAGAAATATGAAGTGCTTCTGCTTCCGTGTAGACAGTTCCAAAGGAGTAACTCCCTTCTGTGTATTTCTCCTTTCTTCTTACTGTGTATTTGGAGTTTAGTGCTGTATTGTGCAGATCTTACCTTAGAGCAGTCACCAATGAACTGTGCCATTCCTTTGTGGCTGCAGGTACAGGAACTTACCTCTAATTCTGCTCAGGCTCAGTTATCCCTCTTAGTAGTACTCTTTGTGAATAGCAGTAGGTTCTGGCAGGCAGTCCACAGATTGCTCCAAACAGCTGAGCCATTTTTCAGCAGATTGATTTTGTGTTTAGTCTAAAGACAGTGTTCAAAAATAATGCAAAATTGATTCTTAAAGCTAACCTGTGGAATGATAGTATTGCTTTGCTTCCTGCTTTCCTGCATTGCTGGAAAGATGACATTTAGAAGTATTAAGTTCATAAAGCTGGTAAGGACTTAAAGAATTTTGGAAGTTTAGGAGCTTAGCAAAGAAATCCCATTTCTGCTGGATAGGGATGACATGTAGCTTTCTCTCAGATACATCTTCCTATTTGAACTTATGAGAAATACAAGTTTTTACATATCTCTAAACCATCAGTATAAGAAGAACCAAAACACTGAAATGAGTAAGAAAACTACATAAAAGGACTTAAAATACATCTCCCCCACCTTCCAGGAGAGACATAGAATAATGACAAGACTGTTTTCTTTTTCTTGTTTTATGGTGACATGATAAAATGGAATTATTTTAAATGCTTGTATTTTTTATTTTTTCAATAAATACTTGGGTTTGTTGAAATTTTCGGAGGCTGTCAAATCTGCAGCAAGGCAGTTTTAATTTAAGCTGTTTTAATCATGCTGCTTATTTTTGAAGATCAGCAGTTCTGTCATTGAAATATCTCTATCAGGCAACATCAATTCTTTTCAAATAGTGTAAATTTGTTGTTTCCCTATTACTCATGACTGCAATCCTTCTGACCTGTGACCAAAATTTTAAAAACTCACGCAGGTTAGTGAGGAGTAAGTTGTTTGACGTGCATGCTTCTGCTAAATCCCTAACATCTTCCCTCCACCATTCAATTTAACACTTAATTGAAATGGAAATTGTCCTCCTTTTGGCAATACTTCTGAGTCAAAAGAATATTGCTACAAGCCTTGCTTACTGGTTAGGAACAAGAAAATTTGTTACTAAACAGCAGTTACTTAGCCTGAAGAGAATCCTTAAACATGCATTGTGTCCTGCTAAAACAAGGTACCAGAGTGATTGAGAACACAAAATGGCCAAGGGTTTTACTTACTTATTTAGAAGAGCATTGCCTGAACTGGTCAATAAAAACTGAATGGTGTCTTTGTGCTGTGGTGTATCCTTTTGGGAGTGATCAGTATTTACCTACATGAAATGTGTCAAAACTATTTTCTATTGCTCTTTGATTATTAGTGGTCTGTTTCTCTTTTAAAGATAATTTACAGCCCTCTAGTTGTTGTTCCAGCATCCCTTCACTCTCCTTTACTACCCTTCTCTCATCTATTACTGTTTTATTTGGTATCCTGTACCATGGCTAAAACTTACCAAAGTTATCTGTTGTGTTCACTTTGCTCATGTTCAGAGAGTAGAGACTGATGATGTATTTTACATGTTGTTGGGTAGTTCACACTTGGAACATCTAAATTAGAGGGAAGGCCCATTGACTAATATGGAAAACCTTCTAAAAAGAGAAACAGAAAACTGATGTCATCTCTAAAATGTCTTTAGAAGATGTTTGAAGACTTCAACTTTTTTTTTTTTTGAGCTGTATGTTGATAAAGCTACCCATCACAGGAAATACTAAGATGGTTTCCCTTTGTTTCACTCCGTCAAATAAGAACACTCTCAGGAAAAGTGTCTTTGACATCTTTTGCAGAAATGCTTTTATGCACTGTGTTTAAAGCCCTTTCAGCAATTTTAAGTGGTAGAGGGAAAATCAGCAGAAGGTGAGTCGAAACAGGAGTGAACAAGGAATGGCAAGCAAACGCTGTGTAGTTTCATGTTACAGGCCATCATTGCAGGCTTGGTGCACTTGGTACAAGTCACTAATTGCTAGTCTGGAGCTGGAAAGGGTTGAGTATTTTGATCCCGTAAGCAAATGAAACAACATGAATGTAAGGGAAGGTAGTACCCTAGTTTTAGAAAGCAAAGAATGAATATTCTTTTTTTTTCAGTAACAAGTTTGTGAAATGACTAGTGAAATGCCCACATTTGGAACAAAACTTTTCTGTTGGAGACAGAGGATACACCTACTTTGCAGGAACCAACCCTTGTTTAGGACAAGTGGCTGTACAACCTACAAATAAGCCAGTCCTGCTTACGAAGACAGGAAGAATGTGAGTGCTTTCCTGTGGCGGTGTGCTTGCTGAGGTGCAGCAGAAATGTCTTCGTCCTGCAGAAGCAGATGAACTTGAAAGGTAGAACTGCTGCATAACTGAGATCCATGCACATTGCAAAACACAGGTGCTTGCAGGGCAGATGATGAGCAAGGTTATGGAGTGTTGGAGATAATCATAAGAAATGCTGGGTAGGGTAATGGTGAGACTCTTACCGTGTCCTGTTGTCTCCACTTTCAGATGAGTGGGAGACTTTCAAATTTTTTGTTTCCAAATTTGTCTCACAGCTCCCGGATTGGAGATATCTGGATTAACTGAGAGTCATGCCTGTTTAATACAGAAAAATTATTATTGTACTTTTAGCAAGAGGTATGTGCACCATGCTTTCAGGATGTGGATATTTCTGTTCAAGAGCATTGCTGAAAAAGACCTAAGAATCCTAAGGCTGCTGTCCACTTAAATACTAAAGATCTCAAGTGGGCCCAGGGATCATTATAATTTTCCACAAGGTCAAGTGCAAGGTCCTGCTCCTGGATCAGGGAAATCCCCAGTAGCAACAGAGACTGGAGGAATTAATTGAGAGCAGCCCTGCAAAGAAGAACATAGATATTGGTGGATGAAAAATTGAACATGAGATGACCATATCCTTGCCAGCATCAGAAGAAGTGTGGCCAGTAGGTCAGGGGAGGTGATTCTGCCCCCCTGCTCTGGTCTGGTGAGACCTCACCTGGAGTGCTGCATCCAGCTCTGGGGCCCCAAACGTAAGAACAGTGTAAAAAGAGTTGGAGCAGGTCCAGAGGAGACCACGAAGATGAGCAGAAGGCTGGGGCACTTCTGCTATGAGGACAGGCTGAGAGAGTTCAGATTGTTCAGTCTGGAGTGGCTCCAGGAAGAGTTATTGTGGACTTGTGAACATGTAAGAAGCATGGAGAGAGACTTTTATCAGGGCCTGTCGTGACAGACCAAGGTTTTAAACTGAAAGACAGTAGCATGGTACCAGATACAAGTAAGAAGTCTTTCAGGACGAGGATGTTGAGACAGTGTAACAAATTGCTCAGAGTTGTTGTGGATGCCTCATCCCTGGAAGTGTTCATGGTCAAGTTGCATGGGGCCCACACAACCTGAAAGATATCCCTGCTTAAGGTCATGTGGGCCGAAACTAGGTGATCTTTGAAGATCCTTTCCAATCCAAAACATTCAGTGATTAAGTGAAAAAAGGTTTAAGGAATATCCCCTGCCTTGGATGCCATGTCTCTTCCTAGTGATCACTGTTAATGGGAGGCTCTGAAAAAACTGGGGGATCTTGGAGAAAATGAGGTGTCTGAGTGACTGAAGAGTCACTTAATAGACTGGAGTCTAATGGACTGCATGAGTCTTGTCAAAGGGAAGGTCTAAGATAGCTGTGATCTTTCTTATACAGGAAACAGGAACAGGGTAGTAGTAAGGCTCCAAGGCAAAGGTGTTTTCTGGGTGTTGGCACTAAACTCAGATGGGATGTGAGGCATGTACTTTTAGTGGTTACTGTATTCAAAATTTCAAATTAGGACTTGTCCAGACTGTGGGTGAACTTTCCATAACAGTCACTTCAAATGAGTTTGAGCATGTGTGTACATTCAAGACCATAAAAGGAAAAATTAATTTAGGGCAGCCCTATGGCCTCTATTGTGCAAGATGTCTGACTAGCTAATTAAGATAATTTATCCTGGTCTTCTTGCCTATGAATGCTGTTATATATGTCAGTAGAGAAACAACAGAACTGCAGTAATGATAGCTATGAGGGTAATAATTCTTGTTTAGTTAGAACATCATCCAGCCTTCCTTTTCATAAGGTTGTTATTTAGCACGTATCATTTGTTTGTTTGTTTGTTTAATTTTGAATTTCTTTACAATTTAATTGTACTTTTTACTTTTTTTATGTACAAAGGAAAAACACAAGCTATTGATTCATGAAGAACAATGTATATGTGTGTTTGTAATTGTTTATACATACTTTCACTTTTTGTGTTAGTCCAAAGGTTGATATGTTCCAGCTGTCTTCTTGAAATCCTGTAGTTCAGCAAAGAGCTAATTGTTGCAGGAGGTCTGGGTATATGGTCCTTGAATAAATGAGCTGCAACATTTTGTCAGTAATTGGACTTAAATACTTTAATTAGTGATTTTTCTTAACATGGTAATCATGTCAAGTATATCAGGATAAAATAGCATTGAGAAGAAAGAATAATTTACTTTCAGCTTCGGGTGAAGTTTGGCAAAGAGTAGATGGGAAATTCATGTCTGCAAAGCAGGAATGTGCAAATGTAATGTACAGTGTATCAAACACACAGCAAATAAATAATGTCTTAAGTTCCACAAGATTCCTTATCAGTGACCTTGTGCTATAATTTGGGTGGATTGGTGTTTCATTGATTCATCTCTTTAAGTTGCTGCAACGGTTCCTTTCCTTTATATTTCTAAGTTGACTAATGAACTTGAAAGAGGATTCTTGCTAATACTGAGTTCCTCTATCATCTTAAAATATGCCCAGCTGAGATGATGAAAATGATTCATAAGAATTTCAGTATCTCTGAGTTTCTGGGAGCTTGCAAATGTTGTAGTCCATTTTTCATATGTAGTTCATAGTTGAACATTGAAAGAAATTGCTTCTTAAATTATCTTTTCGGAACAAAAATGCTGCAATTTGTTCTACCGTGAAGTTTTATGTCGCTTTTTCTGTAAGGCAGATGTGTCTTGGGAAGGTGTTTTGCATGCTTCATGCTGTGAGACCTGGAAAGCAATGTTAGTTTACTTTAGTAAACAAAATTTTAAAGTGGCTTAATAAATAACTTTTGGATACTTCTTTTTATTTTTAATATACTTAAATAGAATGGCTGAAAACTGAGTGTATGAAAATGGTCTATGATACCAGGCATAGGTTTGTTGTTTTCAGAATAGAATTCAATGAAAACAAAATATTTCTATTTATAAATTGATTCCTACATCCTGTTTGAAATATCCTAGATATCTTTGACAAGGTATGACATGCCTTAGTATCTGAAACAATCTTTTGGAAATATACCAGACTTTTAGCTTTTAAGATACTTGTAATTACTTGCAAATTAATAAAAATAGCCATTAAACTATTAAAAAAAACCAAGCATAATTGTCCTTTTATGCATTTACTTATTGACTATGTACTTAAATGTTCAAGACAATGGAGCAACAGTAATATTGTCTAGACAATATATTTGTTGTTTTGTCTGTGGTATCATCTGTTATCAGAGAAAATGCCTTTGTGTGGTAAGGGCTTGAAATTGTATAGCTAGACATTGTAACTCTAAATTTTAAAAATGGTCTTATGTATATGTATTATATATCTCATCACATAAAACTATTTTTGCAATTCTTATATTTTAGTTAGTCTCTCCCTTGTGATCTTGACTGCTGGAATAAAGAAAATTAATCCATCAGTGTTAACGTTATTTTGCATCATCTGCCTTAGGTTTGTCAGCAGGTTTTTTGTTGGATGTAGAAAACCACAAATTATTTTTCACCCTTTCTGAACGTGAAAGATATGTTGACTTCACTCAAAATTCAGAATACATCCTGAAAACAAACTTTATCTAGAAGCTCTATTAAGTAGTTGATAGAGGGTTCAAAATTTTATTTTAACTCTCTAAGTTTGACGTATTTTCTCTGCTTTGGAAGTTAGAAGCAGCTCCATCTGGATGTCAGTGAGGTACCCCCAGCTAGCCTCTGTGCCTGCTGCAGGTGGGTTTGGGGTGTTAGGTATTTTCTTTGTTTGCTTGGAGCTTTTCCCCACCCAGCAACTTCTTTCTTTTGTGCTTTCCATTGTCTTGCACACAAGTTAGGCAGCATCCAGCTGAAGCAGAGATTGCTCATGTGAGCAGCTGGAAGACAAGGAGGTTGATGATGGGAGTGTGCTTTTTCAGATGCTTGAGCAGTTTGGATGAGGAAGCCTTGTCCTGGTGTATCAGACTAAAAGTCAGGCCACTACAGTTGCACTTGTAATATCTTAGTCCTGGTCTTGGCTGTAACACTCATCGCCTGTGGGTTTTCCTAAGCTGTGTCTAGATCAGAATGTTTGCAACGTTTAAGTCAATGCCATTATAGTAATAACTACTTTTATTTTCTTGGATAAGATTATTCTGACTTAAACCAGTTAGTGTAAAACAATTCAAGTGAAGACATACTGGAATGCAAATGCTGTGCAGATGTTGCATCAACATAAGTACATTAGTTTAAATTTATAAGCTGGGACATACCTGTTGAAGTTTTCTTCAGGTAGCTGAAGAAAATCAATCTTTAATCTTTATCTGTATGGAATTTCTGAGATACAGATTGGTGGAGGTCAGAGCAGTTTTCACTAATCCTGCTTCTCATGTTCCAAGGCATCTCCTGCTGATGGCTCTTTATAAAAAGAGAGAGCCTTATTTTTTGTTACAGTTCAGACCTGTGGTGAAGGTAGAACTCCTGGTTAGAGGCAAAGGCCACTGTTGAAGACAGAATAATGAACTATGTGGTCTTTGACTAGAAGCATGTTCAAAATTACAGTAGGCTTGCTTTCTTCCACCTCTAGTCTGTCATTCTTGGCCACTCCCTAGTCTGATTGGAAAAGCCACCTTTTCCTGCATATAACATCTGATCAAAGAAAACCTACAGTCCTAGATAATGTAGGTGAAACTGACTATAAATAAGCAGTAATTTATGAGTATGTTTGCAGAGCCAGCCACATATCATCCATGACATGGTCATTGTCTCCAATATGCTCCTAGAGCCTTTGCCTGTCTTTAAAGTGAAAGACACTTTAAAGGTACACAAATCTTTAACTTTACAGATTCAGCTGTCCAGGTACAGAGTGAGTGGGAGGAGATCGTACATGTTTGGCCCAAATGAAAGGAAGAATGTAACTGAGAGGGAAAATATAAGTGTTCACATGTGTCCTAACTTTTCCTCTCTGATAATCCTTAATTCCACTTTTGTTCTTAGAACTTTAGGTTGCCATAGTCAATTTTTTCTTCAGCTTTGTAACCTGGCATCCAATGGGACTTTGCAGTTGGATTGTTAGGGCCTGTTGTGCACTGGTATGAGAGTGCACTGGGGCACTGCTGGGGGAGTTCCATCTTCTACCTGTTCCAACAAGGAAAGTAGGTGTTTTTTCAGTAGAGAAGCCTTTGTCTGGGACGATCCAAATGGGAGGACTGTAAATCCTTAAGACTCCTGCATAGATACGATGTTCAAAGTCTGATACATCTGAGCAAATCTCCCATGTCTAAGCCATTCAAACCTCAGAGGAGACAAACTTCCATCGAACTTCTTCCATTCCAAAAAAAGTCAGGAAACCAGGGAAGGACATGAAGGATTGAAAGACCTTATTCTTTTAGCAATTTCTGCTTATCCTAATTTTTCAGGTAGCATTTTGGAATCCGGTACTCCTTCAGAGCACGGTTGTTGTGATCTTGCAAGCCAGTTAACTGGCTCCTCCAGTAGAAGGATCAGTATCAATCATTAATTTAAAGCAAATTTAAAATTTTGAGTCCTGTAAAAAACATGAACCAGAATAGAAATATGTAATATTTCCTATAGCTTTTGACTCTGAAATACAAAATGTCCACCTGAAAAACATTTTTATACTCATTGTTTTTTCTCTGTACAGAATCCTTTGTTTTCTACACTGTGTTTGATAGCTGTAGCTTTATTAGAAAATAATCTGGGGTTTGTTCTGCTGCTATGAAATCAAAATCATCATCACACCAGCCCCAGATTTTTTTTTTTTGCTTTAATATGTTTGTATAGTCATGATCCAAGAAGGACTAGGTCTGTACAACCATTAGGATTCAAAAGTTCAGACTGCCTTAGTAATAAAGAGGATGGTTTTAAATACACATTTTAGTGTATGGGCAAGCTGAGGTCTAATAGCACTGGTTTATACTTATTTTTTGGTGTAGAACTGCACAAAGATGTGTGGTAAACATTGAAAATCAAGTGACATAAATCCTTCCTTCAGTGGGTTTTTTTTTAATGCTTCTTCATCTTCACTTTTTGCTCCTTATTAGATCGTTAATTGCAAGGTCATGTCATTTGCACTTCAAATGCATAATGATGCAGACTCTCTAAGGTCTCATTACACTAATGTTACTGCTAATTATAAAACTGAATACAGTAGAACATCATTCTTTGAAATGTCATGGATTGTTCATGGTAAAATAAGCAAGCCCTACAATTTATGACAGCTCATAAAAGATAAATTATATCCCATGATAAAAGCTGCGTAATTTTTTTAATTGCCTATACACTGCAAAGAACACAGGGCAATTCTTTAGTTTACTGTCCTTTACAAACAAGGCAGGTTGTTTTGCAGACAAGAAAGCCCACTCCTGTTTTCATACCAAAGCAGTGACCTGTTAAAGATGGACTGAATTAGCAGGATGTTATAGTGTTGGCCAAAGAGCTCGTTAGCTTCTTTACTAGTGGTTTTCATTTTTTTCAGTCTATGTCACATTTAAGAAATGATTTTTCAATATCACCAGCTGAAACCAGCTGTTTGGCAGATGCTCCATGCTGTTTGCCCAGTGTACAAAAAGCCAGTATAGGTTCTGTGTCTCTGGTGACATGTGGAATCAGCTCTACACTTGTTTGAGCAAATAGACAGCTGCCAGCTAATGGATCCATTAGCAAACTTCCCACAGAATATCCTGTCTTTATCACTGCATGAAATTTTAATAACTTTAAATCATTACTTTAGTTGAAAGTTAAGAAGACCTTTTTGTAAGACCTTTCTGTAAGACATTTGTTTCACAGAAGTGAAGGCGTGTCTTTTCTTGACAGAAACATTTAATTTTTTTATGCTAACACTGAGAAGTGAAGGTAGAGTAGCAGTGGAAATCTTCAGTGTTGTTTTCATATTTTTATTAGCCATTTGTGAACCTCAAATTAAATTATTTTTCTATGTTAGGTAACATGGGGAGTTATTTTTTATTTGGAGGAATTTTTGTTTGTTTTAGGTGGGAAAATATTTGCAGTCTTGCCTTATCCTTTTGGAAGGAGACTTGATTTGCTTTTTCTTCTAACTTGACTCATTCTTTGTAGTAAAAAATCACTTATGTGCTCTTTTTTTAGCTGTATGAACAATTTCAGTAATCAAAAGGAATGAAATCAAAATGTTGCAAACTGCCCTTCCTTTAGTGATTTTTCTTTGCTGTACCTCTTAGTTAGTACGCAGTTTATATGAGAGGCTGAAAAGAGAGGAAGTCCATAGGGCATCTTTCCCGTTGTGGCACATTGAAACTACTGCATGTGACTGTCACTCCTGGCCTTACCTCATTACGAAGTCTCCAGAATGCAACTGGGACATGCTGCATTGTAACAGAAGTGCAAGATCGGAAGAGTATTCCATTGGCCCCAAAAGGAAACACCCCAGTTTTCTTGGGTGTTTTTTGTTTGGTTGTTTTGTTGAGGGTTTTTTTTATAGTGAATGAGTTTGTTATCAAATGCATTACAGCAAGTGAAACAAACGTAAGATTCTCCCAGCCCTTGGTCTTCAGGGTTTCAGATGCTAACACCTAGCCTTAAAGTCTTGGTGCTGATGGGTAGAGTATGGGGGAAAGGGAACACAGTGTTTAGAGGCGTTTGCAGGCAGCTTTTCTCTAAGGTGTGTGGCTGGAACAGACTGTGAGTGTATCTACCAGAGTTGAAATCATCTCTTTCAATGAAAACTTTATCTAATCTTCCTTCATGCCAATAGGAGACCTTTCCTGAAGCACTCCTGACAATCTTGTGTCCCAAGGAACCAAGCAGTAACTTCTGTAACTACCAAGTGGAAGGAGCAAAGACACGTTGGATAGACAAGTAGTTTCCTTGTGACAACCACCTCTGGGCGGGATGGACAAGGCTGCAGACGCCCTGAGGGAATTTGTCAGTATCCCAAGATATAATGGCTTTAGAAGAAAAACTTGTTTTTCTTGGTCTGGTAGCTCATCCTTAAAGGAAAGCAGAAAAAAAGAAGCCAACACAAAGACTTTACTGGCCACACTTTTCAGTTGTTGTTGAACAAAGGTTTCCTCGTGATCTGGCACTCTGCTATAAAAAGGAGCTGGGAAGATAAGAGGGCAGCATTGACTTTCTTGGAGCTCTCATCTTGTCAGAGTGTTTATTAAGGGTCTTCTTCATTGTCTGAGATGTTTGTAGAGTATTGAATGACAATTAACCGTTGTCCTTTATATGACTTCTCCAAAAAGCAAATCCAGTGAGATGCTACTAAAATCTCATTTGATTCCTACTTCCTGGAGTACTCTCGTTCTTCTGTTGATTTCTGTGGGCATCCTGTTAACATTCAGCTGTCTTATTAACACAGATCATTTTAGCTTCTGTTTTCTACTTGAAAACATTCTAACATAGGTTTGTTTTCATCTCAAAGACAGAACAAGACAGCTGGGCTTGTAGTCCATGCCTTTCTGAACATGGTTTCCTGATAGACCTCCAGCAAGCTGACTGCCACCCTCCCCCACCCAAACCATGTGGGCACAGTGATCAGAATCAATAGGTGAATGTTTGTTTCAAAGAAAGAACAAGAAGCTGAAGTTGCTCAAGTAGATTGCCCCAGACACCAGTCTTGTCTAAAATAACAATCTAACTAATGGGAAATCAGTAGCTTGTGGATAACATACCTTGGGCCAGCATTTCTTTAAATAGATGGACTTCTGCAGTGCAAATAGGAATTTCCCATCTGAATCTATTTCTAAAGAGCTCAGTGCGTCAGAAAGAGAGCTGTTAGGTTTTTATGACAAAAATGTATTCCTTAATATGTTTTTGCCAGCCAGGCAAAGGTCGATAAAAATAGTTGTGAAGTTATTTCAGTTACATACATTTTTGATAACAAATGCAGTACCAGAATAATCAAATCCAATGTTGCACACCAGCTGCTTAGGGATTTTTTGTTCTTTATCCAGTAATTTATTACAGGACTAAACAGTACTAAGTCGTTGGGGGTTTCCCCCCACAGGATGGGCAGTCGGGGTTTTTTTAGTACTCGCTCCTTGTATATGTCATCTTCCCTCCCCTCATGCCTCTAATTCCTCCTCACAAATACATATACAGTATTTTACTGCAGTTTGCACCTGTATTTTTTGCTTTCAAAAGCTAAGGAGCTTGCTTGCTCAAATTTTTTTTGTGGGTATGCAGTTATAAAAGTAGTTTACATTTTTGTCTGCTTATTTCTGAATGTCTTTCTCTTTGAAGTGCTGATTGAATCTCTGTTGTTAATCTCTTTAACCCCTGAAAGAAGATTACCTTAACAGTGAAGTGGCTGGGGAGGGGAGAAGCAAGGGAGACTCTGATTCTGTTTTTCTAGAATGAATTCAGGTCTTCAATAAGGGCTTTTCTTTGTGATGCTCAAATGTACCAATAGTAAGTTCTTGCTCCTAACACAGCCTAAGTGGGTGTGAGCACGCACGGGTGATAGTAGTTACCATCCATTTGATCGAATGAGCAATTCCTTGGGCAGAATCCAGCAGTTTTACCAGACTTGGTAAATTGTTTGCTATATATATTTTTTTTAAAATTTTTTTTTTAATCTTGAGGTCTTATCTTGAAGTTCGGCAAATGCCAGAAGGAACGAAAAATATTTGTGATGGACATTTGGACGGATGTCTGTATGCTTCCCTTTTAATCTACTTGATTAACATTAATAGTATGCTGGACTTTTGAATTGTGTGCTTAACTTCCAGCCAAAGGCAAGGAATCAGTGCTATTAGAAAAGACCTTTTTGTAAAGGTGATTGTAGTATTATTCAATGCTAGGAGAAAACACTGATTCAAGTTTTTTAAAAAGAATCAAGTAAGCCTCAGAGGAAGACAAGAATTCACAATAGGCAGCCACGTGGCCAAAAGAAAATGTTTTGGATTACAGTGTCTATTTGCAGTGGTAGGGAAATTAAAATGGTGTGATTATGGATGTTTGACTTCTATTGTGAATTAATAACTGGCTTTTCTACTGTGGATGGTAAGGTGTCTTTTGTAAAGTATTTAGGCACATTGCATTCTTATGCACGTATTTGAGCTTTGCTCAACATTGCTATGTTAACATTTGTTCATAATTAATAAGTTGGCAATAATTGTATGAGAAGTAAAAATAATTGAAAAGGTGTGGTTTATGATGATTCATTATTCTGTGGAAAACCTCAAATATGATTTGTAAAAGGGCAGTTATTTGACTTTGTTGCTGCTTGTTTCTGCATCAGTAATTGTATTATGTTGCAGTATTAGGGGCTGAAATGACAAGGTGAATATACTTAACCTTTTTGAGCAGTGAATTTTATAGGGTGTTTCACCATCTGTGGACCTTGTTCTTTTCAGGAACTCTGAATCATGGTTCTTGAGGAAATTGCAGTACCTTTATTATTGTACTGTTAGTTATATGGGGGTATTAGTTTCTCTCAGTGTGACTATATTAAGGCAGTATTTGTTTAGTAAAATTTACTTTATTCCATTTTTCTGTCTAACAGTTAACAAGGCAAGAAGGAATTGAGAAGGAAAAAATATAATTAGACACACATTGGGAAATACTGTGTTTCCCTAATTGTTAGTTGGAGTCCATGAAATTGTTGTTGTACTTACCAAAATATGTGGTTTTCATGCTTTCAGACTCCTGCTGTTTATTTTTTCAATTGATTCATTAGAGTATGTGGAGCAGTTGATTTCCTATGTCTGTCGAGGTTTTACTTTTGAAGTTAGAGTAGATTTTTATACCCTGTCCTGCGAATAATGCAGGAATTTTAATGCCAGACTAGTGTTGCATCTAATAGACCCTGCTTTTCTTCCTGATTTGTTTCCCAGCTGGGGTAAGCCAGAAAATGCCTGCTACCGGTTGTGACCACCTGAAAAATGGCAGGTGGTGACTTCTTAAGGCTCAGTCAGTGTTAATTGCTGGCGACAGGTCTCCTCTCTGATTCCCTTCAGCAGCAGGTAATAGGTGGCCCCACGGTAAACAGCACTGGCACTGTCTGCCTGTAGTGGGAGCTGGTGGCAGTCCTGGGCCATCAGGGATATAAATTGTCACCTCTCTGGGCACAGTTCAGTTTCTAAACCCCTAAGGATATTGTAATTACTCTTAATTTTTTTGCAATTTTAGTTACTCTAGAGCTTAACCCTATCCTGTGGCTGCGAATATCTGAAGTTTGTTTGTGAGATGTATTTGGGGGGCTGGCAATGGATGAAAACTTCTCTATGTCTTTAAAAATGTTAGTTGTCACCAGTTGGTCAAGACTTGATTGCACAGATGCTTAAAAAAGAAAGCAGGAATGCCCCATTCGTTTTCTTTGTACAATTGCTTTGGATTTACTTCCTATAATTGACGCTGGGTTTGTCACATCTGTTTCGCCCTCCACCCTGCTGTAGAAGGCTCCAGTGTCTTTTCCTCATCTGTTGCCTGATTCTCCCTTTTTTTTCTTTGTTGCCATTTACAGTCCATCAAGTAACTGGGATGAAGAATAATCCAAGTGTGCTGTTAGTATGTCAAGTTGTAAGGGAAAATAACTGGGGCTTCCCTGGTCTGGTAATGGTTTCAGTTTTACTCCAGAACACTTTTTCATCGGTGTTTATACTCTGCATGGGGTTTAACAGTAATATATTAGCATTTGGGTTAACTTTTTGGGAATATTCTGTGTTAGCTATCAAAAAACACAACATGAAGGTGAACTCTTTTTTTTTTTTCCCCTCTCTCGTTCTCACAGAAGCAACCATGGGGTGCATTAAAAGCAAAGAAGGTAAAGGCCCAGCCATGAAATACAGAACTGAAAATGCTCCAGAACCTGTTATTTCCCATGTCAGTCATTATGGATCAGATTCCAGCCAAGCAACACAGTCACCGTCAATAAAGGGATCAGCAGTTAATTTTAATAGTCATTCCATGACTCCTTTTGGAGGGCCTTCAGGAATGACACCCTTTGGAGGAGCATCATCTTCATTTTCAGCTGTGCCAAGTCCATATCCTAGTACTTTAACAGGTGAGTGTTACATAAAATGATGCTATTATTATTGTTTATTATTATAGCTGCTTGACAGTCATAGCCAAGAAAGTACTATGACACCTCACTGTGCAAAAATAAATTGCAAATTTAAAATAAATTGTCTTTTAGAGGTTCCTGATTTTCAATATCTTTACTGCTCAGATAATAATGCAGCCTGTATTCACTAGTGACTGGGGCGTGGAGGTTGGGTGTTTAGGCTTTTATTTTTGTGGAGACAATTAGGATCACAGCACAGAGAAATTTTACTTAAGACAATAATGGCAATAGTTGATGAAGTTATGTTAGAAGTTCTAAGCTGTTGAAGGGATGCATATGGGATAATGGCTTTAAACTTGGAGAGATGTACAAAATGAACAACACTTCAGATTCAGGAAATTGATATTTTAAACTGGTTTCAAGTCTGATTACTTTAAGTTATATTAGTACAACATTGAATCAATTTATAAAGCTAAACAGGATTTGCATTATATTCTGTGTATTTTACTATGGGAACAATACGTGTGAAATGAAAGAGCAGAATTCTCATTGTTGGTGGTCATATTAAAACCAAAATGGGCAATGTAAAAATAGAATTTGCAGCGCACAGAGACCTTCTTGGCTGAGGTATAGAGGATACAGCATTTTAAGGCAACATGCACATTTGGTATTATAAACTCACCATTATATCAAAATCTTAAAACACACAAAAATATTGATTTTGTCCTCATAGCTAATTTCACAGTCTAGATGGATATTTTTGAGAGGAAGCTGTGATTTATTCTTTTTTTGAGAGACACAAGAAAGAAAGGCATTTATTCCAGAAGCTCTGCACAGACACTTCACAAAACAGAGTAAATAATTTCTTAGTAGTCTACTTCTAGTTTTCCCACAAACCTCTAATGTTGGCACAATTACGGTGCTTAAATGTTTGCAATGTTACTGTGGCATTTAAAGTCTTTTAAACACGAGAAATTTGAGATCTGTGAAGATGCATTCTGACCTTGACATTAAGCAATTCAGGAAACCAAGTATGAATTGTCAGGTAATGATGATCACCCTGTAGTCCTTTTCTTGGGAATACATTAAAAGCCAAATAATTAAAATGAACATCTAGCCTCTATCATTTATGAGTCAGCTCTGAATCCCTGTTTTGCATGAACATGCAGAAATTAAATAAGGGCAGCATTTCTTCATATTCATTAGCTCTGCTGAGGAAAGTTTATTGTATTTCATCTCCTCCAAGAACCTCTTACTAGATCTGGTTCTTTGGTCATGTAGGAATCTCCAGCAGTGCATGCAGGCACTCCTGGGTATAACCAGACATCAGGGATGTAGCCCCCCACCAGGTACCACAAATCCTTTTCTGCAGAGACCAGACAGGATGTTACGTTCCCTGTTCTTGTTCCTGCTGGTAGTTAAGCATGTTACATCTTGAACCAGAGTCAACAAGAGAGATTTCTCCTGAAAAGAGAGTCTAATATCTCATCAGTGTGAAATGGGTTATCAGCAGGCAGGCTGATTTGTGTGAATGCTCCCATTGTTTTGCAATTAGATAAAATGATACTGCATATTAAATTATTCCTCCTCGTTCGGTAAAATCAGCCTATCCACAAAAAAACACACATTTTAAATAAAAAAAGTAAGTATATACATAGATAAAATTGCGCTAACAATTATTTGGTAAATTCAGTACTGCTTTTCAGATCAGTCGAAATTGGGTGTTTTTGTGAGTGAATGAGATGATAACCTTCATCTGGCTGTAAGCTTTTTGTGTTTGTGACCAGTAAAACACTGGATCACATTCTGTCGCCCTTTGCTTCGCAAGAGAGGAGAATAGATGGGCTTGTCAAACAGGATGTAAGCATCAGTAGTACTTACGCAGTTGATCAGTGATGTGTGACAAGAGGATGATATGGTTGTCATCGTGGCCTGTAGTGAGGCTGAATAGAGTTGAGCCATCTTTTATTCCTCTAGAGCAGAAAAGAAGAAATCTGAGTTAGTCACACTGCTCCTGTATTACACATGGTCTGTCTTCAGATGCTTTGAATTCATAGAATATTGCTGAAAATGAAAACAGAAAAATGGGCTGCTGTTCTTGCCTTCCATGAAGCTGTGCAAGTACTAGTGCTCTGTAATCCCCATGCTGAACAAGAGGGTAAAGTCTTCTCTCCAAAACCAGTCATAGATTAGAGGATGGGAATACTGACCTAATGAAAGGAAAATCCTTAAGGAAAGTCTTGTGGCTACAGATAGCTTGAGCAGCTAAACTAGATCACCTCACAGTGGTTCACAAAGAAAACAGCTGCAAGAGAGTTGAAAAATCATTTGACAGTATCTTTGCTTAAATCATTCTATGCTGATACTGTTCTCTTCAAGTATTTTATTATTCTTTGCTATGAAAAAACGCTTGTGACTGAGAACAAAAAGAGGTTTTATGGCAGCTGAAGTTTTTCGAGGCTCATGGAGTCTCCCAGTTTCTTTATATGCAGTTAAAAACTTCTGTGATATTGTGACTTGAGATCTGCAGAAGAACTCTCTGGGGATGGTTTATTTCCATAACACTTGCTTTCTGTTTGTGTGAGTATGTTTGTATCCTCACAATTTTCTTGCTCCACATACCAGTTTGTGTCATCAAAATAATGTAGTAATAAAGGCAAAAATTTGTAGAACTGTTTTGATTTTTAACTTAAATTAGGAGCTGCTAACTTCTAAGGAATATTTTAATTCATTTTCAGTTTATAAATCACACTTTTAAAAAAGCCTTCAATTACTCTAACCCCCTGTGGGGATTTTGTTCTGTTTTTCCTAGTGGAACTATAAATTCATTTCCAGCTGAGGCCTGCTGAGAGACTGTAATCACAGGAAGATGCCAAATCAAATGAAAATATTTAGGTGATTGGGAGCTCTTAAGACAGTGTACATTGCAAAAGAATATTGCATATAGACTTATCCCCATTGCATTATGTATTCTTCCTTTCTGATCACTGTCATATTAACTGTGAGATCTAAAATTAGATGGAACATGTTTCTCTTGGTGGACATGTATATCCTGGTACATATATATGTGCGTATTAGAGATGTAGTGTTATGTATTTAAAAATGTGTTATTGCTTGGACCATCGTTAAGCTTCTTAAATGTTCATTAGATGAGAAATAGCATTTCTAGGGCTTAAAAAAATCTTCCTGAATTGTCTATTTGCGGTTTTCTATTTTAACTTTCTCCTAGTTATGGTACATAGTTCTTTATTTTTGCTAGTAGCTTGTACATCTCAAACAGCCTGTTCTCCTTTCCCTCTTTCTCTTTTAGCCCAGTTTTATAGATTAGTTCTTTAAAGTATAGAAAAAGGTTTCCTCTTGGTAAGTGTAGAAGCCTTCCTACCATCCACCTCTCTCACATCTGTCCTATCTGGGGAACATGTTCAACAGCGTGCCCTATACCAGAAGTGGGATGGGAAAGCATATTCCTTAGGGTTGGTGGAGTGCAGCTGTTCTTCATGTGACCTGTCTTGGTCCTTGTTCTCTGATGGATCATCCTCAGCAAGGGTCTGCATCACTGGTGGGGAGACCTGGTGGAATCAAAAAAATCATTAGTGCTAAAGCAGAGAAATGTCTTTGTCCCCAAGAGAATACTTTTATTTCTGGTTCAGTTCCTTGAGTAGGTCTTGATGTGTAACCTCAAAAAGTTGGGAATGCATCAGTTATTTATGGCTAAATTCAACAGAAACTTCTGTGAAAATTAGTGGCTGATGGTTCACCATTGTGGTGGTGTAGGTTCTTCCAGAATTGCATTTCTTAACAAGAAGCAAGCTTAATAAAGAAGCTATGGGGTTTTTTTTTACTGATGATGCGTCATGCAGGTTTCTGTATATAAGTGCTGTAATTATTAATGTAGTTCCAGTGATGTGTGTCTAGTGGCCTTTTGTGGTGTGGAAGCATATTTTCAGAATATCTGTTTATAGGCATTGCTCTGCCTTAAGAAAAGAGCAGATTATTGATCTGGCTTCCAAAATGAGATACAACTCAGAGTGTTTGCTGCTTCCAAATCAAAAATGATCAATTATTTTACACACAAGTCCTTAAATCAAGTGTTGGAACATTACTGCTATATCCTATGGGATTTTTTTTCTTTTTTCTAAGGTGGTGTTACTGTATTTGTGGCCTTATATGATTATGAAGCTAGAACTACAGATGACCTTTCATTTAAGAAAGGCGAACGGTTCCAGATAATAAATAACACGTAAGTGTTCTCATTCACAGACTTCACTGCATTGTTGGGAATAATTAGATCCTCAGTTCTTTTGGAGATCTGTATATCCTATTTCAGTGAAGAGTAGATTGGTTTGGTTTTTGTTTTTTTAAGGCATTCAATATTCAACAAGCATGGGGTTACAATGTATAATACTGCTAAGACAGTAACTTTTCAGGCTGAGATCAGGGTTTGGGTGCAGATGTAGAACTGTAGCAACTGTGGCCTCTTCTTGGTTGTGTGACTTCCTTCCCCTCCCTGCCCTAGCAAGGCACAGCTACCCCTTCGGGGCAGCAAAGGTGGGGGCATGTACTTCTCCATCCCAAACTCTGCACCTGGAGTTGCTCTCTGATCTGGAGAGGCAGATGAAGACTAGACAACTCAGATGTTTATTTACACGTCTCTGCCATAAAGCATTTTGGTTTTACATTAAAAAAAAAAAAAAGCCCCAAATTTTTAAAATATGAAATTCCACTAAGAGGCATTTGTGTTGCTCACAACACGAGAGGTATGTAGGTGCAGCACAAACTATTTTAGATGCCTTCATAATTAAAATAACATGTTGCCTAAATTTACCTTCCTTTCATATGTGAGTACATTACAGGTGCTACGGAATTATGTGTTGTTTGTATGTGGAAGAGGTAATTAATGTTTCATTGCAGGGAAGGAGACTGGTGGGAAGCAAGGTCCATTGCTACAGGAAAGACAGGCTACATCCCAAGCAATTATGTAGCTCCTGCAGACTCCATTCAAGCAGAAGAGTAAGACGCTGTATCTTGTCAATCTTACTGTCCTTCTACACTTTGTACCCTGCGGTGATACTATTTTTTAATTCATTATATGTAACATTTCAGGGTAAAGGAGGAGAATACTACTAATGAAGGGAAAGCAATGCTACTTGGATTATGTCAAATGTATAATTATTAGTAAGCATGAGGTGGACACTCATGCGGATGTTTTATGCCTGCTTGCTTACATGCAGGGCTAAAGGAGAAAGGATGGGAGAATTCAAGAATGATAAAAATTGAAGGACACACCTGGTGTATCATGTAAAGCAAAAATGGATGGGTTTTAGCTAAAGAGTTCACACACCATCAACTCTAGGTTTTTATCCTTATTTTTGCTTGCCAAACCCTGAGTCAAGATCAGCTGTATCCTTGGTCTGAGCTAACCTTACATTCTAAAAAAGCATTTGCATGCACAATTATTGCTAATCTATTAATCTGTAATAACTTTCTGGTGACAAAAATTTTTTATATGCTAAGGACTGCTATGAATTTGGAAAATTATACTGCTTTGTGTACCAGTACTTCCTACATTTATTTACTAACATCCTGGAGTGCTTCAACAATCACATGAAATGACTGTGGAACCTGTAGGTTGGAGTACAGTTTTAGTTTAGTTAGGCTTGTTCCAAGGGATTGTATTTGTTGTACTAGAAATACAAAGTTGCTTTGTATACAGCTCTTGCTTCAATATACAGGCATGATAGTGCCAATAACAGTTCTCTGACACATGATCTGTGCACTTCTCTGTTTGCTACTGCACGTCTGGGAAAAGTGCCTGATGTTCAAATGTTTCCTGAATCTCAAGCTGAGACTTTAGCATGCTGCTGCTGCTGCTCTCACTTGGTTCTTTGCTATTAAAATATGATTACATCAAAGATGCTCTGTTATTTTACACCCTTGAGTTTAATCTGGTTTTAAAATTACTAACTCTTGTTTACATTTTTTGGAAAAAAAGGCAAAGGTTTCCTTTTTTTAAACTATGCAATAAAAGCTTATGTCATTACAACTGCAGTGCTGATAAAATGGAAATGATAGCCCTTTACAAAGAAAGTATGGCTCCTAAACACTGACAGAACAGAGTGGTGGGATTTGTAATGGGTTTATGCGATGACTAGATGTGAGAGTGAAGGGTGATGAATAAGGAAGCTTTTAAAAAGTGTTTATTTTAAAGAGCCAGTGCTAATTTTAGGAAATATCCCCACAGCATTTGGAATACAGTTCATTTGTTTTAGAGTTTGTTAGCCCTATGCTTTGATAGTGTTTGTAGATTTTGTGTTGTGACTGCAATTAGAGTTACCAGTGCAAAAGCAGTACAGAGCCCCAAGTTGCTAGGATTTTGTCTAAGTGGCTTTTTCTAAGCCTGAAGGCATTTGTAGCAGAAACTGCTTGTGACAGGATCCATATTATTTGTGTGCTTTTTTAATGACACCATAATATAAACATTTAATTGTCTCTAAAAAAGAAAGCAATTCAACCCTACTATTACTTAATAGGTAGTGAAATAAAACAGCACTTTGCAATGTAGTTTGTAAATTGTAGTAGTCTAGGGAAGAGGTGTTTTCATGTGGAGTTATGAACTAGGATTCAAGTTTGCTTCTGTAAGATGATAGGTTACATCCAAATTGTCTTCAGCATGTATACTTTCATTCCCATTTCTAACTTTGCACATCTCCTTCAACAGTCAAACTGCAAATACAACAAAATGTAAGAATAAGTTTCAAATTCCCATGTGATTGCACAGGCCATTCTGTTCATGGCCAACAAAGTGATCCATCTTTATCTACATTTTTTCCCCAGAAAATGTTTCACCCACAAAACCATTGTTTTGCAGCAGTTTTCAATACTACTTTTCCCATCACTCATGAAGCCAAATTAGCTTGATGATAAGACAGTGACAGACAAAAATTTACACTTAGCATCACTTTGTAACTTCTGAGGCACCTAATCAAAATAAAATGTAGTTAGAAATAAGTGTTATTCCTGAGTCTGGGGATTCATATGAAGATGGACCTTAAAATTATCACTGGATCAGGACAGTGCTGTGTGCAGGCTGTTCATCAGGATGAGCATGCTGTGGGAGTGTAGAAGAAAAAACTCCTTTTGTGAAAGAACTGAAGGCAAGAAAAAATACAAATCTTAAAACATCTGTGTTCTTTTTGATATCAGAATGATTCAGCAATTTGAAATGTTACTCATAGAAAAGTAAATGACACCTACCATAGGGTTGCTCCTAAATGATCGGTAGAAAAAAGTGCTCCCTCTACTGAGGTAGAAAAAGATGGGAAGCAACAGATATTGAAACAGGAGAGTTTCCAGCTGAATCTAAGAAACTTTTTCATCCTGAGGACAGCCAGGAAGGGGTACAGGTTGCACCAGGTTGGTGGTCTGTCCTTCAAGGTTTTCAAGCCTGAAGTGGACAACAACCTGAGCTACTAGGTCTGATCTCACTGCTGACCATGCTTGCAGCAGGGGGCTGGACCAGAGAACTTCAAGGGCCCCTTCCAGCCTCAATGAACCTGTCATCCAATGATATTTATGCACACCCACTTTGCATTAAATATTGTTTTCTAACAAAGCCAGAACTGCTTAAAGAAGAGAGTTTCAGCTGCTGCAGCATTGAATGTGCTGCCAAAGTGTGTCATCTGATTCATCTTGGCCTATAAACTTAGCCTGAGGAGGGTGTTCATTTCAATGTTGATCTCCATTGTTAAACCAGCAGAAAACCATAGTATTTGCAGATATAGGCCTCTTTACATGTATTTTGTAAATTATAGAAACGAGAGTCATGTAGAAATAGGTCATCTTCATCTTTTGATTATATGGATGTCATTGCTTTTGCTGATCTTTGGGATACTTGTAGCCCAGTAACTGTTTTGGAATATTAGTAGTCCAGTCAATGCTTGAGATTTCTAAATCTTTTGCTTGTATGAGTACCAAAGTATAGGAAGCTTTTATTTACACATTTCCTTTTAAATTTTCTAGGTGGTATTTTGGTAAGATGGGCAGGAAGGATGCAGAAAGGCTACTTTTAAATCCTGGGAACCAGCGTGGTATTTTCTTAGTAAGAGAGAGTGAAACCACTAAAGGTATGTATGTGTCTGTTATGTTGGGGAGATACATTAAATGTGATTTTATATTTTGTTGAAGAACCAGATGTGCCTTGTTTCCTAGGTGCTTATTCCCTTTCTATACGTGACTGGGATGAGGTCAGAGGTGATAATGTAAAACACTACAAAATCAGGAAACTTGACAATGGTGGATACTATATCACAACCAGAGCACAATTTGAATCTCTACAGAAGTTGGTGAAACACTACAGAGGTAAGCCCAGGTTCCAGTGTCCCAATGTTACCCTGTGCCTACTGTGAGGAAAAAGGACTGTGTACATAACTTATTCTTAAAATTCACAACTATAAAATTTATTTCTGATTTCAATAAAAAGTAAATGGACTAGTTCTTTTTATCAACTTTAGGATGTTGCTTTTGTTACAGTCTTACTCCTGCTTAACTGCGAATCTGTTAACTATTTTTTCTGTTTTTTCAGAACATGCCGATGGGCTGTGTCATAAGCTAACAACTGTGTGTCCCACTGTGAAACCACAAACACAGGGACTAGCAAAAGATGCCTGGGAGATTCCTAGAGAATCTTTGAGGCTGGAAGTTAAGTTGGGCCAAGGATGTTTTGGTGAAGTGTGGATGGGTAAGAGCTTAATGTGACACATTTCGGTTGTTCCTGTGAAAGTTTTAATAGTATTTTAAGTAAATCAGTATTGGGATCAGAAAAGATAATATCATAAAGAAATGAAGGGCAAGAAGACCAGTTATGATCATGCATGTAATTGTAAAATTAATATTCAGTATAGTTCTAGTTTATGATTATTCTGTTAGCCAAAAAAACAGAAGCAAAGAAATAGTTTCAGCAGAAAATCTCTTCACTATTACAGTGGGGAATAAAACCTGATCTGTTTCTTTAGGAACCTGGAATGGAACCACAAAAGTAGCAATCAAGACACTAAAACCTGGTACTATGATGCCAGAAGCTTTCCTGCAGGAGGCTCAGATCATGAAGAAACTACGACATGACAAGCTTGTGCCACTGTACGCAGTCGTTTCTGAGGAACCAATCTACATCGTCACTGAATTCATGACAAAAGGTGTGTGACAGGACAGTTAGAAATACTACACTTAAAAGGTTATTTAAGACCTCAGCAGTAAATCAAATGTTTAATTAATGCTAGGTATAAGATAACTGGAGTATAAGTGTTAATTTTGATTAAATGAAAATGAACAACGCTTGACCTACTTGGAGCAGTTCTGATTTAGATCATGGGCAGAGGCATGATTTTTTGCACATCTGTGTCACCGTTGCCAATCTTCCAAGTATAAGATTGGGGGGTTTTTTCTCGTCATTTTTAGTGTGTACAGTCAGTCACATTTAAATGGAACAGTATAGGTGGGAATATCATTATGGGATTATGCCTGCCTGTAGACAGGTCATGCTATCAACAAAACACGTTGGGCTTTGGGTTTTTTAATGTTTCTTTCCCAGCAGTGTAATAGTAAATTTTAAAAAGGTTGAGTGGGTTTTTTTTGCAGACTCCCTCCTTTATCCCCTTGTTTTCAGTCTTTCATCCTTCTTCCTTTGCTCCATATCATTTCCCCCTCCCCCTGCTGCTGAAACAGAGCTTTAGAAATCTAGGCAGAATGTAGAAATAAACATCATAAGCATATTAGTGTTAAGAAGCAGCAGATTCTCAAGTCAATTATTCAGTTTTTTATAAAATGCAGACTTCAACTCATAGAGAAATTTTATTGTCGTCATAAGACACAGAAGCAAGGGAATGGCTAGTTGTGTTCAGTATGGCGCCACAAATGTATGGGTTTGCTTTTTCCTGCTTGGATGGGGTTTTTAAAGGGTTGTATTAGTTTAAAAATGTAAAAAGGAACAGAAAATATAAAAAGTTCTCCTGTGTTATTGTTGTTCCTAAATAACACTAGACAGTCTCTTAGATCTAAACCTGCCATGCAAAATCAGTTTTCATTGTCAGGTTTCAGCAAGGCAGTAAGGAAAAAAGGAATTTATAACTGTGTGTCTAAAGAAAAGCAAAGTTTACTAGCAGAATTGGTTACCTTGCAAAAGCAGAAGTAAAGAATTGTAATTTGTATAAATTATGGATTTTAAATGCCATTGGAAGCTTCTTATTGCTTACCCTTGACAAACTTATCACATTTTACAAAAAAAACCATAGAACTGCTTTGTTCTAAGGCAGTAGAACAATTTGTTTTTATTTATATTTCCCCTTTTACAAGGAAAAGAAACAGGTAAAAACTGCAAAGTATCCAACTTTTTTTTCTTTTTTTGCAACGTGGACAGGTTACTAGAGATCAGTGTGAAATCTTTGCTCCTCTTCAGTCCTTTGATCTCATGAACCAAGGTTAGAAAAAGTCTATGCAAACACACACAGCAAACAGCAGCAGCAGTGGGAGTCTGCCACATTTTCACTTTCACTATGCAAAAGTACAGCAAGTCACTAAAGTCATGTTGGAGGAATCTAATTCAGAGTTACTGCTATGAATCCACTTCAGGATATGCAATCAAGTGGTTTCTTTCCCCACCATGGCCACACTTGTAATTTTGTTGCTGTAATTTTGACTGTGACAAGGCTGATTAGTTACCAATCTTCAGCAGTTTCTTAGGAAAGAGGTCATGTTCCTTCATCTCATGACATAATGCCTCCTGTAGGGAAAGCTGTTGTGTAGAGACAAAGCTTTACTGCACACGTAAAGGTTGCTGTCGTAACAGAAGCACAGGTCCTTGGAACTGATTTCAGATGCTGCTCATGTAATGTTCTGGGTACAATTGCATTATATAAATGAGAGAAAATAAGGTATCATAAAGAATGGAAGATAGTTTTGTTTTCCCCTGTAAGAAAGAAAATGCAACAGTTTCAGAATAATTTCTCTAGTATATGATTGGGGGTGGCAGAAAAATGTAAGTAAGGCATAGAGGTTTCTTTGTTCTGTAATTATAAATCATACAGTGGAAGAAAGTCCAGCTAGGAGGAGCACTGATACCAGCAACATTGGAAAAATTCTAATGTATTGCCAAAAACAGCAGTCTGATTTATTACTGTTTAGTTATCTGCATTATCGAAGTGGATTCCAAACCACTTGGATAGAGTTGCACTAACCAGTTACCAGCATGGAGGTAACCATGGGCTTCATTACTGGGTCACATATTCTGGTAAATGATGGATTTTCAAATACGGATTTCATGAGATAAATGTGTCAATTATAATGTCTAGGAAAAAAAATCTCATTTGTGTTTTCAGGTCAAATTAATGTTTTGGTTTTTTCTTCCTTCCCCCCCCCCTTCCCCCCCAAATGTGTCATGTTTTACAGGCAGCTTGCTAGACTTCCTTAAAGAAGGGGAAGGGAAATACTTAAAACTCCCACAGCTGGTTGACATGGCTGCTCAGGTACCAAAAAAACCTGTATTTTGTGCTTAGAGAAGAGATATCAGATAGCAACTAAACATAAATATCGAATGCTCTGGCTATTGTATGCTGCTCTGTCTTACACCTTCTGTTGCAGGCTTTAATTTGTCAGAAAGGAAACAGTCTGGTTTGCAATTAGCAGATACTCTGTAGCCAGACACACTAATCAGTGCAGAGCTCTGGGTTGCAATGCTCTACTTCTATACTTTCACAATGGGAATGGAGCTTAAGTAAAGGGGTGCAGCTCACTGCTTGGGATAAATGTATATAGTCATGAAAAATAACCTTTCATAACACTTTCTTTTTAAGATTGCAGATGGCATGGCTTACATTGAAAGAATGAACTACATCCACAGGGACCTCCGGGCAGCTAACATTCTTGTAGGAGACAATCTTGTGTGTAAAATAGCAGATTTTGGTTTAGCAAGGTTAATAGAGGACAATGAGTACACTGCAAGACAAGGTAAGGCCAATTAATTTAATTAATAAGACCGGTTGCCTTTTAATTGCTTAGAACTATTACATTTAGCAGAACATGCCTGTGTATTGTGTCTTCATGAATAAATATCATGCATGTAAGTGTCCTTTCACAGCTATGTTTAGGTGACCCCCTCACCTAAGTGCAGTCCTAGTAAACTTCTTTTGTTTAAAGTTATGTGGTGGTTTGTTTGTGTTTTCAAAAAGCATTTTTAATTATTTTTGGGGGATAAACATGCTACAGTTCGAAGAGAAATGAGATTCCAGAGAAGTTGCTCATCAGGTTCACTTTTTGAAACATATTTAACACATTCTCAGGTGTCTTTAGTGGTTCCAGATATTGTAGCCAGTAGTTTATGCCCTAGTTTGAGAAATATTAAAACACCGATACCACCTTGAATTTTATCAATAAAGCAAAGTATAAAAATGTTTTTAGTGCAGTATTATTTTCAAATTATTTTGAAGTGTAAGCAAATTATGGGTTAGTAAGGGAAAACTGAGAATCTCTTTCCAATGTTTGTAGGAGCTAAATTTCCAATTAAATGGACCGCTCCAGAAGCAGCGTTGTATGGTCGGTTTACAATCAAGTCTGATGTGTGGTCATTTGGAATTTTACTGACAGAGCTGGTAACTAAGGGGAGAGTGCCATATCCAGGTAACAGGAAAATTTAATGGATTTTTCTTTTCTTTTCTTTGTTGTATTCTGTGCCTCTGGAGTTACCTTTTGTACTTTTTGCTTTCATTCAGAGCCCACAGTTGACAAGCAGAGACAAAAACTTAGGCACACCTCACTTGTTCCTTTGTTCACAAAGATACTTTGTTTTATTTTCAGATTAAATATTGCATATTTTAAAGTGTTTTAAGATAATAGCACTTCTAAATGTGACTGACAGTTTATTTCAGATTAGTGAGTATCCTTATGTTTCCTATCTGTCTGTTCCTGATATTTCTACTTTTGACATTTTCCCAGGCAACAGAGAGCATCAGTACACTGAACCTGCTAAACCAGTTTTTTGAAACTAAACATATTTCAACAGATACTTTGCTGGGTCTGGAATTTGTAAGGCAGTTCTGTTAGGGATATATAAAGACTTTTATTTGGCCTGGTTTCAAATTAAGTGGTCCTTGAGTGGAACCTAAGGCAGGGAGAAGCTATTTGTGCTTGAGTCTCCTTTCTAAAAGGACAGGTCCAAGGCAGTGGGAAAGGGAGAAAGCGTACATACGGAATAAGGACCAGGTATTGAGGAATTACCAGTGTACCAAAGTAATTTTCAGAAAACTTATTTAATGCAAAATTGTAAAAAATTCATTCACTACAAAGCGTTTTCATTAAAGGTTCTGTTCTCACAGAACCACATGCCTTGCAGCTGAAGAGATTCTTGAAAAACTTTGGGAACCTGTTCTTTGCATAATGTCATTCAGAGCTAATATGCTTTCCCTTTAGGAATGGTGAATCGAGAAGTTCTGGAACAAGTGGAACGTGGATACAGGATGCCTTGTCCACAAGGCTGCCCAGAGTCTCTCCACGAGTTAATGAAACTGTGTTGGAAGAAGGACCCTGATGAGAGACCAACATTTGAGTATATACAGTCTTTCTTGGAGGACTACTTTACTGCTACAGAACCACAGTACCAGCCTGGAGACAATTTATAAGCCAACAGTCTATATAACATGCACAAATCTGCCAAATCTAAAAGACTTGCAAAGAATTCCTGAAGTCTCTAAGGAATCACAGGAAAGAAAATCTTCGCTACTTTGCATGCTCTTAATGGCAAACTGGAATTTCATAATGCAGTTGCACAAAACCACTTTTAAAGTGTTATACTCTGATTTACCAATGACATGTTTTTATTTTTTCCTCTTTCCCAACTTATTTTCAGGGTCCAAAGGAAGCTTACTGAAAATACGGGGCAGAAAAAATAAGTGTTGGTGTGAACAATAGCAGAAAAACCAATGTTTCAAATCCTTTATTCTCCCAATATTTGCTAATCATTCTACTAATGAGGGAATTGTCTGGAATTAGTGATCTTGGGATAAGGCATTGTTAAAGCAGAAGAACTTTGTGGGACCAAGCAATTCTATTCCAGTTCCGTAAAACTCCCTGTGTTTAAAACTACATGTGTGTGCCCCCACCCCCGCAAAACAAAAGATGGTACAACTGTACTTGATTTATAGTATTGATCTTTAAGCTTCCGCTTTCATGGACTTAATTAGGGTAGGCAGGTAAAAAGAGAAATTGGAACAGTGAATGAGAAACTTGATCTAAATGGTAGACCTCAATAGTGAGATTAGAGAGCATAATGCACTGTGTTAATACTTGTATTAATATAACTGGAAAGTAGCATGAGAGATTTTTCCTTTTTCCTTTCTGCATAGCTAATTAAGAATAATGAAGGTAACTAGAAAATGAGGCAATATTTTATAAAATTGTGTTGATAAAGTATGATGATATTTGAACTTGAAGCTATGTAATACAATCACGGGGGAAAGCCTTTAATCTTTTAAGCTCCAGTGCAACAGCAAGATTTTGTATGGGAAGACTACCTGAACAAAGTTCACTGGGAAAGCAAGACTGAAGCTGGTAAATGGCCACTTTTTAGTCCTTTTTCAGAGAGGTTTGGTACTGTTGTATGTGGCTTGTAAGTGTTAATGAGGGTGGGTGCCACAAGTGCTATCTGTCACTAGTTCAGGGATTTGATTGCACTTTTGCTTGTCTTGGCTATTAAGACACACATGCAGTTGCTCTTCCCACTTCTGCCCTTCCTACAGAATTATTTAACTAAAAATAAACAAAAGAAAATGTGAAAGTTTAAAAACTAAAGGGTTAAACTATATTTAATATTGTCCAAGTGATGAAACTTGCTGGCATTCAGCCCAGCTGACACTACATCTAGATTTATTTTCTTTGGCTACTGACATATCAAGCAATAACGTCATGTCTTTAACGCAACAATTTGCATGAGGTTCTTGAATTTCTGATCAAGCTAACATACTTTAATTTTGAAACACTCTTACTTAGTTACCAGCTTGGAATTCATATTATCATTGTAAAGCTATCCAACAAAAGAATTCAGAAAAGCTGGTAATATAGTTCTGGTACTAAACTTAACATTCATGCGTTTACACTACATTGAATCCAAGTACCAAACAGATCTGTGTAAGAACAGTGCCATCATTTTTCATTTTCCCTCATCATTGCTCATCAACTATACATCTGTGGCTATCAAATTTTAAAAGGGCTTTCTGTAAGAAAAACAAAAACAAAACAAAAAAACACACAGAGAAAATAATCAAAAAACCCAAAAATATTATGGAATTTTAATTTTTCTAAATATTTTAAAATTAATAACACAATCATATGAGTTTATGTATTAATATAGTCATAACAAAAAAATGCCAAAAATGACACTGGCATTGTATGGATTTTTAATTACTGAATGGAACAGTTCATTGTAATAACACTTGTATAGTAAAGGAATAAAACACTAACTTAATGAACATGTTCATTGTAAATGGTTGTGTATTATAAAACTTCTCCAAAAGAGTTTGTATGTTTATGAAAATTTATTTGTTTCACCTGAAGACCTTGATGTGGTTCTTACCCTAACAGAGTTTAAAATTCACATTCACACTTTTTATATAAATAGTAATAAGTTTAATTATGTAACTAAGTATTTTTATAAAGTATGACATTGTTGAACTGTTTTGCAGAATTGGTTCAAAATAAATTTCACCTTGATTGCATCTGCTTATTTGAGGTGGGGGAGGGGAGAAGGTGGGAGGGGGCCAAAAGCAGAGTAGCCTTCACATTGAGGGGAGAAGGACAGGAATAAAAGATTCATGAGGTTTTTTTTATCCTCTGTAAATTGTTTTAATGTACTTCCATGCAGGATTGTGAGTTCATGGTGCATTATTGCTGTTAAAAGGGAGATATTTTCTAGACCGGTTCACAGGTCCTTGGCAGGAATGGGTTAGAACAGTTCTGCCTGGGCTTAAAACAAACCCCCGTGGTGGACAGACAGACAGACAGACTTGGGATTCTTGTGAGAGCACGTCCAACTTAAACTCTCAGCTGGCAGTCACTGCCACGCTGTAAGGCAAGCACATATCCTTCCTCTTGCTTTGTGTGGGATTAGCAGCCACTGTTCACTTCTGTCCAATTTTTCAGGGAACTTTATACATTTGTTCTTGTGATAGCCAATGTTTTATCTCAACCTCATTGAATGTTACCTGTCTCAACAAACGACTCAAAGTGCAGATCCTGGCATGTATATACAGTGCCACTGTAGATCAAGGGGCTAGTACTGTTTGAGTTTCAGTAATAACTAATGCAGCACTAAAACCATTCTTCTTACAGAACCTACAAACTGCAAAGTTTACTGTATTTTTAGTATTTCCTGTAATGTAATTAATGTTTTACTACTTTTAATGAGAACAATCATGTAATTTCTGGTAATCTGTACTCCTCCCTGTTGTCCATCCGAACCTTGTGATTCCCATTCTGCATGCTAGGCCTGCAGACTGTTTGTCATGCATTGTTTCAAGTTGTAGTATTTTAAGAATATTTTCATAGTATTTTTGAGTAAAATTCCAAACATAAAACATGTGTATGATCCTACTATTTAGATAAAGTACATTCCTACTTTAGCATAAAGCATTATGAAAAGAACCTTACGTGTTCTTATCCTTGAAACCACTGAATTGTCATTTCACCAGGCTTGTGAGTAGCTCTTACAACTGAAAAGTAGCCTTGAAAAGGTTTGGAGGGGTTTTGGGTTTGGTGGGTTATTTTGGTTGATTGGGGTTTTTTTTGTTTAAAGAAAGACTTCTAGAGTTTGCTGATGGGCTGAAACAAAGCAGAATGCTGTCTTATCCACAGTCATCTACAATACTGTTTATTCTAAAACACATTATCTACAGCTGGAATAAGTATAAATGAGTATAAAGAAGTAAACTTAATGAGCCCCCACTTCTGTTATTTATTTTCATCTATTCAATAAACTCAGTTTTTAAGTTTTCCATGGAGATGCTGTAGATGTTTGTATTTGTGCCAACTTTCCCCCAACATTCACTTAGAGCTACACGGTCACGTTGGGTTTAAACCACAGGAGCACTCAGCGTAAGCTAAGCAGTATGTTGCAAGCAGGAGACTCAAATTCTCACACCTGGCTTAAGGAATTTAGGGCTAGATTGGAACAGCTGATCTGGGCACCAGAAGCAGGTCTGAAGTCCAGAACTGTGATTCACCCAGTAACTATTGTCTTGTGCAGTCAGTACCTGGGCTCTGTGCAAGCGTGTGAAAGTGCAGGTGCCTTCATAGCCACACACGTTGCTCCCACTTCAGCCTCATCGTAGTACAGGGACGACACTGCCTTTGACCTTCCAGGCACTGCGGTGTGGGGCTGGGAGCCCCCTCCCCCCCGAATACATGTCTCTGACAGACACCCTTCCAAGACAGGATGGGAAGAGTCAGGAGATGGAAATGAGGTGGTTGTATCTATTTTTTGATGTAACAGCCTTGAGTATAAAACCTGGGTTCTGATCAAGAATCCTGGCTAGCTGGGTGTTAGCTGTGAGAGACTGTTTTGAGATTGTTGGGAGTTGGAAGCAGAACCTACTGCAGAACTTCACCCTCAGCTGCAGACTTTAACATTTCCTCAAGGACCAGATTATTTTCTCTGCACTTTTTCTTAGTGACACAGAGAGAGTGTTAGCTGCAGAAACAGCAACAGCTTCCCTGCTTCTTTCTCCCTTAGCATAGGGGAGGAAAGGGGGAGAGTGGGATAGAAGGATGGAGGCAAGCGGCTGAGGTACCACACTTCGTCACTGGGCAGAGGGAAGCAGGCTGAGCATGGCAGATGTCATATGTTCTCCTCTCTGTCATATTTTGAAAAGGAGGTAGAAATGCAGGGGAACTGAAGAGCATCTGTTCCCTTGTGCACAGTGGAAATGGAGCAAGGCTAATGCCAAGTGCTGCTTCTGTTCTCTGTGGTGGTTCTGGGCAGCTCACCCTCACTGGCTTCTTGCAGAGCCCCTTCATAGTAGTTGGGGAGTCCCAAGCATTGTTTTGCTCTCATTTCTAAGAATGAACCTTCATCAGCTGTTAGGAAATTAAAAAAACAAACAAAAAAAAAGATACTGAGAGCCTGACCAGAGTGTTACTGGTCCCTGCATCCCAAATAGAGAGCATATCAGACTCTGGGAGGTAGCTTAGCATTTCTTTCCTGGTGAATGTGTGTGGATGCAGGATTTTGTGTCAGGTTTCCCTCTTCTCCATGTATGGATATGGTGTGTCTAGGAACTTCACAGAGTTCAGGCATTACCCATGGGACCCGTGTTCTTCTCTGGTCCTACTCTTTGAGCTTATTCCCCTTGATAGTTCTGCATGCAAACGTGCTTTTTGTAGGTAGCACATTGATTATATTTTTTAACATTCTCTTTAAGGGGACAGTTTTTGTCAAACTAACAACCACTCTTGTTAGGCGATGAAAGTATTTATAGCACTGTGTATTTTTACAAAACACTGTCCATCTTCTCTTGGTATTTCATTTACTGAAGGCAAGCAGAAACATGTTGGCCATCGTGTTGTTTTTGTTTTGTCCTTAAAGAAGATAGGACAGGTACCTAGGCAAACCCAGCAGGGTCTGAGAAACAGACTGGAAATCGAAAAGGGAAACCTGAATACAAGCAGTCTTGATGAATTAGTCATGTACCAACTGGAAAGCTGACTGCTGTGAAAGCATTCCTTTCTTTAATCAAAAAGCTGCTCCCAGTAGGAGCACTTCACCCCTTTCCTTTGTGCCCTGCTGCTAGGTTATTGAGTCTCTAGCTGAGGCTGCTGATAAGTACACACTGGGAAACAGACAGATCCGTGCATTTTACCTTTAGCCCTGAAAATCCATCCCAGGCATGCTAACGAGTCGCCTTTTTTTCCTGCACCTCCACAGGTGCCAGCTGCTGGATTCACCATTCATTAATTCCCACACACACATTTTTTCACATTTGGGGCAGCCTTCCCGGGGCTAAATGGCTGTTGATTCTTCTCTTGGCTTCAGTGTTTGGAAGTGCCAGGGGTGTATTTGCTGCAGTAAGGAAGGGTAAGGAAGCATTTCTGCTCTTTCAAAACCAAAAATATGATAAATCTCAGTTCAGCATGACTCCTATTATAAAAGTGTCACACATGAGGAGAACATCTAATCATTTGAGTGCTTCATCATGAGAACAGTGAACACTGCTCACTGCTTCTCCAGCAAGTGTAGAAAATGCCACTCAGGGAGATGCTCATGGTGTGCTGTGAACAGTGAATGACTGTGCTAGACTGCAGCCCCTGTTCAGTTCTGCCAAGGAGGCCAATTCTGTGATTCTGTCCTTCTGGAGAGTTCCCAAGAAAAGGCAAGAGTGTTGGTTCACATTCCTAAGAGTGAAAGCTGGTGACTAGATAACTTTGGTTCCTTACATCCCTCTACCCACCTTCCTCTCCTCCCAGTTCTAGCTGGGGTGTTCACAACTGATCAGCTTTTATTTCTCCATCATGTAGCTGTGCAGTAATAGCACAAACACATATGACAATTAACAGGAATTTTTAAGTGAAATGTGCCTGGAAAATTAAGCAGCTTTATTAGAGCAAGGTCAGATCTGTACTACTTTCACTGGACTTTTGATTTTGCTCTACCCTCTTCACTTCTGGAATGATTCTGTCTTTCGAAGTGGCTTATGACTACCATCAGTGTATGTTATTTCCATTGTGTTAAAAGACTAGAAGTACAATAGAAACAATTTCCATATTTACATTTTAGTCTAGTGTTACTTGTTAAAGTGACTGCATCAAAACCTGTCCATTTCATTTTCTTGACATCTTTATCGAAGAACTGCCATTTGCAAGGAGAGGTTTTTCTTCCCCCCATGGAACTGAAGTTCAATCAATTGCTTCAGTGAATTAAAGTTATAATGAGCAGATTAGTAGGCTAAATATAAGCTCTGGCTCCACTGTCATTAGAATGGCCCCAGCCTTTTCAGACTGCTACTAAGTGTTTTGAAGAGCAAGGCTGTATATACTTAGCAATAGATATGCCCCTAAATTCAATTGATCATTAAGGTAGGAAGGAATGACCCTTCCTGTAACCTGGGGATGACAAAGAGCATTCAGGAGGTTAGTGGGATACACATCCACTATGCCAGGCCAGCCTATCTTGTGGAAATGCTCTTGATCTATTGACAAAATAGCCTGGACTTCATTTGTTCCAAGACAGACACTGTTATGCCATGCAATAAACAGAAATCTACTGATAGGCAGCATCTCTCCCAGGGGTTTCCAAGGCATTTACCATCTTGCCCAACAACCTTATTGCCTAATACGTAGCATTTCTCACACACTCTCAAACAAGTGAGATGTGTCATTATCTCTGTCATTACCCTCTGTCAAAGGGAGAAGAGGTATTTTGATTCATCCAGGGTCAAGTTGAAGACCATGATCAAGCAGCAGCCAGAATCTAGCATTTGGCCAACTGAACATTTCCTTTCAGATGGGCAACTTTTAGCATCACCTACCAACCTTGACCCCTGGTCTTGAGCTTAGAGAAGAAAAGCTGTAGCAATTTCCCATTATTCCTTACAACGGGCACCTGAGCTACTCAGAAAAAAAAAAAAAGATAAAAACTTGTGTAAAACCTGTGGGCCCTGTGCAGCAATTTGACTGCCACACAGCCAGTGTACCAATTATGTCATACAGATGGCATGGAGCACGGATCTCTAGCCTGAAGCTTGCCCAGGGGGCCTAGGGATGCAGCAAATCACCTTTCAGACAGCCCACATGTGGGTGAGTGCCGGACCTTGGCCTCTGAGAACCGCAGTGACTGTCAGTGGGATCTGCCTTCCCAGGTCCCTGAGCTGCCACATCTCAGACACATGGCCAGGGGGGCAGGAGGCTTTGTTAGGCAGTTTGGACAGGACACAGCTTCTGTGACTGTTCCACAAGCACTGCCCAGTGAGCACATCCATGAGTTCCCCTATAGTTCTCATTGCTCCCTTCTTGTACCTTGGTGTAGCTTCCAGACATCACTGGTTTGCAGCAGTGCCCTTTCACCCCTAGACCAGAGAATGAACACTTCCTTCTTTGCCATTCCAGTCTGTTTCACTGACACTATGAATATATCAAAACCCTCTAAGCACTCAGCTGAACACCCACAAAACCTCTGACTTGACAATATCATGCTTTTTCCTCCTTCAATCTACCTTTGCAATTGTTTCTCACAGAAACGTCTCCTTTGTTTGGGTTTGTTTTTTTTTTTAATCACTTAGCGATCTGGCAGGTACATACTCAGTTATTTTAACCTTCTTTAGGAATAAACCATTATCTTTAGTCAGCCTCAAATTGGAATCTGTGTGTCACCTGGTTTGTTCTAAGAAGCTGAAAACCCTTCCCGTTGTCATGGGTGAAATGTGCGTAGTACAACCTGCCTAGATACATAATGACCTCAGGCACTGTAGTACATGACTCATCCCATCCAAGAAAAGTGGGATGGGATGTCGTTCCCACAATGCAGGTGGGAACAGCATAGGAACTGAGACACAGGGAAGGAAAATGTCTTAGGCAGAACCACGCAAAGGAGTTCTTACAAAACAGTGTTTCAGACACCAGTTCCTCATATCTCAAGCAAATACCCCAAGCAGTGGAGAACTCAGAGAACTGGAATCACTGTCTCAACTCTCAAGACTGTTTATTCCATGCTGCTGAAGAAAATGATGGTTGGCACCAGGCTTATGCAGTGTCTGTCCTTTCTCTGACACTCTGCAGTTTGCTAAAGAAGATTGGCATGTGGTTTACCCTGGCAAAAACGTTTGCTTGGAATATATGTTGACATTGACTAGTGGTATTGGAAAAAACCAATTCAGCTGCAGCCTGAGTCTTGGGGACCGGAAACAGCTGGAGCCCAACTGCCATTATCTCACTGCCAGAAACAGAATGCCTCATGAGGAAATGACAACTTGAACGTGACTGCAAGTAGCAAAACAACTCAGGGAAATGCAGCAGTTGCTTCAAAGGGATGGTATGTAAAGGCTGTCTAATTTGGAGAAATGCTGTTTTCCTCAGAGGATAATGGGATCTGATGGCCTCTGTGTCCTTAACAGTGTTTTGGACTGCCAGTCTAGGGTGGCTGTTTTCTTCTTCTGTGGAGTGGGAGGTGATACAGAATAACTTTCATCTTGAAAGCCCTTTGTGATTATTAATTTTTATGAGGAAGGGATCAGCACCTGGAAACAGGCAAGTATAAAATGCAACATGGCCACTCAACTAAATTGACAGTGGCCACTCAGGTCTGGGCGCAAAATGAATGGTTCCATGCTGGTACTTCAAATTCACAGGCTGTCTGAAAAGGTTAATTCTCAAAGTATCAGCTGAGGAAAGGGCCTACAGTCCTTCTGTTATAGGCATTTGGATGTAATGAGGTAGTAAATTCGGCTATGCTTGGCAGTCATATGTGCTCTCAAGGCTTTCTTTATTCCTGTGGTCAACAGAGACATGGGAGAAAATGTCAACAACTTTGGAGGCTTCTCCAGAGAGCTTACCAGCAACAGGCAGCTTAGTTGGGTAAGACACATATGAGGGTGCTGTTGTGAAAACAGTAGTAACAAACATGCAAGGTGTGAATTTTCACAAAATAGTTCCATTTGCCTTCTTGGAAATTGGGAATACATGTGGTTCTCAGCCAAGCCAGTGTGAAAGCGACCAGTCAGAATTCCAGGGGGGTATTTGATGCAAGTTGCACATTTCTGCATCTTCTGTTTTTCATAATTTTTAACCAATGTGAATTGTTCTCTTTTTCCCCTCCCCCCTTCCCCCCATCAGTGACTTTTTCCCTTGCTGTGTTATCAACAGTGCTGTCTTTGAAACCACGGCAAACAAAATATCATTTAACAGAAACTGAGACATAGGTGAGTATCAAACCACTGTAGATGACACTGAGGGGTCTCCATTTTTTTGTTCAACAGATTGGACCAGAGAAGGGCACTGTGCACTTGGCTATAGCTGCTGTCCTGAAAGCTCTGTGAGCCAGAAGGAAAGGTGACACCCATGGGACCTCAGTGTAAGTATGCTCATTAATTCAGAGAGATTCCCTGCTCCTGGTTGCTCTTATTTGCATGTGGTCCTGATTTTGAAGTAATCTATACATACGATTGGCTTTAAAGTATCAAATAAAGTACAGCATTGCTGAGTTCTTGGACACTCTGCCCATGCTTAATTTTTGCAGGATGGAAAACTGTAGCCACTGCACAGCGCTTAGTGGTGGAATTGGTCAGAACATTACCGAGTAAATTTGTGGAACTCTGGCATTTCTGAAAGAAAATATTTTTGCCTAGTCCTGTTTCTTTGTATACCCTTCTCTTGATTTCATCTTTCTTACTCGCACATTTTAATCTGAGATTTTCACTTTTTAGCTGCTTCCCTACTGAATATGCTCTTGATCTGGGAGCCAAATCTTGCATACTTAGCATGTTACTATTTAGTAAAAATAGCCTTTTTAGGCAGAGATGTGAGGTCATAACGATGGCCTGGTTAGAAAGGAAAATTAGTGAACGAAAGATATTGTCCAGTCAAAAAAACTGACAGAGAAGGTCTGCCAGCCTGGAACTGTGAGCCTGGGGACCAGCCCTGTGAACTAGTGAAAAACATCCTTTAAAATGGCAGCTGGTCTCTTTGAAGTGCAGCTGAGGTACCTAGAAACCAGAGACATCCACCAACACCAAACAAGGAGACACTAACAACAATTTGTCGTGTGAAGGTGAAAAACAGTCTGAAGAAATAAAATAGCTCTGAAGGAACAGAAAACACCATCCCCAATTGGCTGTGAAAAATAGAAATTAAATAGGATCTATTGGCTGCTCAATGCCCCACTCCCTCTGTGCCAGTTTGGACAAATTTGGAGGAAAATATTCCCTGATAGAAGGCAGGTTACAACCATCCCTCCCCCACGAGGTTCAGGAAAAAAAATAAATTTTCGTTGGATGAATGTGAAAGAGATAAAAACTATTTATTTAACAAACACACAGGAAAAGGATAATAATGCTAAATAATAAAACCTCTCGCTGTGGAGAGAAACCTGGGGAAATTTCAGAGTCCTTCTGTAGGTGTAATCTCTTTCCTTCTCCTTGGAGCTGGGTCGTGGGCCCACCTCCAGGGCCTCAGTGGAAAATTCTCCCAAAGTGTTCTGATGTTGAAACAGTCCAGAAGAGAAGAAGGGAAAAAACGGAAGTCACAGGAAAACAAAGTTCAACTCTCCGTCTCCCTCCGGAGAAAAGGAGCCAAAAGCTGGCTGAAAAGCAAGCAGGGTGCTTCCTCTGCTCTTGCTACTGCAGCGGAAGAATGCAGAGAAGAGTGTATCTGTGTCCTTGAACAACTGCTTTGAAAAGTTCACTTGGTTTTTTCCTCTCCCCCCCTCTCAGGCTCCATTTAAAGGCATGGAAAGGCACAAAATTAATTTCTGGGCACAGAGCAGCAATAGGGGATACACAGCATAAAGTCACCCCAAGACATACTCTTACAACTATGTGATATAAAAAACACTTAATGTTTATCCAAAAATGAGCCTGAGAACTTCTTGGCTGAATCCCACACAACCTTTCTATGAGCATTTAGGCTCTCCCTAGGGACACCTGGCTAAAAAAAGAGTCTGTGATATGGATTATTTTGGAATTGGGACTTTAGCAGTTCTCTTACTGTCTGGGTCTGCCCTCCTCTCTTTCAGGAAGGGTTGGTCCCCCAGGTTTTTCCTGCCTTTTGAAATGGTTTGGTTGCTTTTGAAATCTAATTCACTTCATGTCAATAGCATAAATATTAATAGAAGTAATCATAAAAATATCTGCTGTTATGTTGTTGATAAATTTGCTTCATTCATGATAAACAGTAGTTATCTAAAATAATACAGAACTACTTGGCTGCTCCTGTCATTGGCTGTACCACAGTACTGATTGATATTTTTATTGATTGATAACATGCTGTTGTTTGATAACATATATTATTGATGGCAGAGAGTAATTTGTAATAACTTGATATATATTCATTCATATTCATTTTATTAACCATAGAAATGTTTTGTAGTGGAAGTTTTTGTGGTATTGGTGGTAATCTGTACAAAAGAAGAGAAATTTAGAGGGCAAAGCTTTCACATACTTGTGTATTACAGATTCTCACAAACCCACAGTCATTATCTCTCCACACCTTTTCCAATAATCACTCTACCAATACTGCTTCCATAATGAAAGCAGGTCAAAAATAATGTTTCATCCTTAATGATTTTCAATAGAAAGTGTCAATGTTCTTGTTCACTGTTGTTAACCACTTTGCTTTGGTGTCAGGAATTCATTTTGTGTGCCAAATGTAAATGTTACTTGCACTTTGTGACATTTCATCATAAAGACAAAAGCATCTGTGTGTTATGGCATCACTGTGGTCCAAGTTATTTGATTTGTTTTGTTTTCTACTTTATGTGAAAGTTACAGCTTGACATGGTCAGAAAGTCTAAAGGCAACTAGGCCCTATTAGAAGAGTACATGTTTTAGCTGGTGTCCAGACTAAAATGGTCTTACAGCTCATTTCAGACAGAAGCTGTGTCCCTGGTGGGGAGTGGTGCTTTCTGCCCAGAGAAGTCCTTCCCTCCCAACAGACCCTCTTCATGTGTCTGCTCTCAAGCAGAGATGCAAACTATCCTCTCTCCTGGGGAAGATGTACAGCTTGTCGTGCCCACTCTCACGTCACAGCTGGCAGTGGGGACTGATGGCTACAGCTATAGGAAGCTGTGTACTTAAAGACCATGCTTTAATCTGTAGGTCTTTGTTTAGGAGTTGGACAAGAAGCTGCTTTTCTTTAAGTCTGGATAATTGGGAGTTTGGCTTAGTTTTTTAAATGGTTGGGGGCTTTTTCACAAAAAATCTCCTAGCTGAAAACTAAAAATTTGGTAATTGAATTGCCTGTGCTACCATTGTCTGCTAGTAAATGCTTGGGCTTAATGTGTTGATCTGTTTGCTGGAGTGATCAGTCATTTTGGGGGAAATTCCCTTCAGTATTAAGATCTAAAAGATCCTGTTCTAAAATAACTTGCTATTTCCTTTTCTGAGAGCAGGAGGTATGAGAATAGGGTTGCTTCTCTCTTTTAATTTGACAGCTAAAATAGTGTGACTTGGCTTTCCTGTTTAATCTCTTACTCCTGCTTGGATAGAGTTTAAAAAGAAGCTGAAAATGGCTTATTATCAAGTACTCACAGCCATGAAATTAGGCAAACATGCATTTGGCAGTGCAACACAAGCTGATGAGAGAGGGGGTTGTGAAGGTTTAGAATATCTGCTGTTTCAACTCCCTGCTTGCTTCAGAAAAATAGGGAAAAGATTGACAGCCATTCCTCAACTGACTAACATTACTTAATCTTTTTTCCATCATACTGTTTTATCATGCTATGGGGTTTTTTTATTTTATATGTCATGCTTGAAGTAGGCTGCCAAGCATTTGCTATTCTGCATGGAATACAGATATATTACTGGTGTGCTAGCAGAAGGGGAAGCTTGTGGTAAGTCATCTTTCCTTCAAAGCTGAAGTTTTGGTACCCTCCATTTTCCTAATCCTGGCCTTGTCTCATTAGTTTTGATGGGAGCAACTCTGTCAGGAATACACCACCAGCCTGTGAGACTGACAGGCTGGAGGAAATGTAATGATCACCTCTGGAGTGTGAGGAGAATTTGGTTCAGTTCAGTCTAATTTGATATTCATTCTTGTTCCCCTACAGAAATACTCCAAAATGGTCTGCTTGGGAAAAAAGAAAGGTGTGAGCTTAAATACATCTGTACCTGATGAAAACAGTTACTTTGCACCTCTTAGAGAGTGGGAAGGGGACTGTGTGAGATGAAGCCTGCTGTTTGTTGGCATCTTCTTGTGTGTACCAGGAGAGCAATGTCAAACCTCAGGTTTGTGCCACACTGGTGATGCTTTGCCATGTAACTCTTTGCACTGGGTTAGCGAGGAGCTTGTGCTGTTCTTTGCTGCTGCCAAGGATTTATCTGCTTTGCAGTTGTCTTGCAATGAAATAGCTAGGGAGAAGAGGGAAGGGCTTATCTGGCAAAATTGGTCTATTTGATTAAAGTGATGGGTTTGGGGGAAAATAAAGAAGTAAAAATGCCTCCAATCCTTCAGTTTTCCCAAAGAACATTCTTTGATGTATTATTTAACAAAATTATGTGCTGTCGACTAAAACACAGCCTGACTTGTAATTGTTCTTATCTGCTTCAGAACAGAAAATGTTAAAGTATGGATATCTGGCTTATTCAGGATCCTCTTCCTGGCTGGGCTTCTCAGATCACCAGTTAAATCAGGTTTGAATGTTCAATTTTATAGCAGTAAGATTTTAAATAGTATGTGAAGTGGGAAATGCTAACAGATGATGATCAATTCTCACTGCTTGCTCCTAAACACTTAGAAGTTTTGCTGGACTGACTGAAAAGGTATCATTGCAGATCCATTTGGGGAGGTAAAAAAGTGGGCCTAATACCATTTCAGTGATTTTCCCAGTAAGGCAGAGTGTTTATGAATGAGGATATACCCAAGGAACTAACACAGAAATGGAAGTTTCTTTGCTGGTATATTGTGTGTAACAGTGAGTTTGCATGGGTAAAGCTGTTGTTGGTTTAAGCAAGGGGCTTATGCACACGGGGCTTCTGAGGGGAGTGCTATGAATTAACCAAAAGTATGGTCATTAATGAAAATACATAAAATCTGTGCTTGGATAGCTGAGAAGCACAGTACCCTTAACCTGTGGTAACTTCACGGATGAGAAATGGGGATGTCTTCTTCAGAGTCAACATGAACCTCAAAATGTGATAAATGATGGTTTATTCTAGAAATTCTAGTTGCCATCACTTCGAGGGGTACTCTGGAACTGTCAGTAGCAGAGGGCCCTTGGCTTCCTTCATAAACAGCATCCCTATTGCCAGAGAGAGCTGCATGTGCCTTTCTGTCTCAGTTTATTGGTGTCAGATCAAATTAATACAGCTGGTATTTTTCTTTCAGAAAATATACACCTTGGTATACCTAGAAATAATGTTGCCAAGTTATGGGATGTTCACATCAGGATTAGAAAAATTTATTATTTGTTACAGTTAGCTGGGTGGAGGAGTTTGGTTCAGCTGTATGTTACTGATAGATCTGATCTCATTTTCTGATGGTTTCTTCTAGCTACTTGTGAGGAAGAAATAAAAAGCTTATTCTAATTATGTGTAAATTAATATTCTAGATGCAGTGTGGTGGAGTTATTTGGAGACGTATAACTAACTGATGTAGTTTTGCTTGCAGTTGCACACATAGGCCCTGAGAGAAGGCTGGAACCTGTATTGTAAACACCTGTATTGAGTATTACTCTTCTGTGTTTTATGCTTTGAAAGGACAAACTGGGCCAGGTCTAACTCGTGCAGGTCTGCGGTATGGGCAGTGATGACTCTGCTTCTGTATCTCTCCCAGGCACTCCCCCCTTCCACTACTGCATAATGCTGCATTGCAGGAGAACAGGAGTGGTGTGGGAAAGCTGAGGGCTGATCACAAGTGAAGATAGACGTGTTTCCGCTGATTTATGAAACGCCATCGCTGCTTGATTTTCAGAGTAGGATGAAGCTTACTCACAGGGGAGGAGAAGTAACAAGAAAGTTCCTTCTGTAAGACAGTGATGCTAAAATTCTAAAATCTAGTTTATGGATTCCAGTTTATGGCCCCGTTAATCATTCAGAAGTGATCTATTCCATGCTCCAAGTATGCATATACGTTCAAAGTAAAAGTGGGCACTTATCTACAGGATGATATTTGCAGATTGAGATTTATGCAATAAATGTTTGGCCCAGACAAAATAACTATGAATATCACTTTTTTGCTACTATACTGTTATTTTCTACTTAAAGCCATTAGATGAAATAGCTCTTATATGCATTTATTGAACAAATATTGTCTCTTTCCTTCTTTAAATCCTGAATAATGTCAACAGATGTTGATCTATTTCAATGAAGAGCCGTATTGAATATGACCGAAGTAGTTGTATTACTAAGAATTTTATCCTGTATTTCTGTGCCAGAAATTCGAGTCTGCAGCAGAACCCCACTACCAGGATTTTCTTCTAGAGGATTTAAAGTGGTTTTTATATCCAGGGAGGCTTCCAGAGTAAAGCCTGTTAATAATTTTAAATGTGTATTTGGCCAAAAATAAGCTGGAAAATAAGTTATTCAAACTAAAATATTTGAATGAAAATGAAGAAGTAGATGGGAGTCACTCATTTTTGTTTTGAAATGCTTCTCTGTTGACTGCTGTGGGTCAGATTCTTTTGCCCCACATGTTCACTGACACACCACAGCTGCTGACCTAATCTGGGTGCTGCAGTGCAGCACAAAGCTTTCATGGGATGCCATAAATCATGAACCAGGAACTCTGTGAATACAGGATGGCAAAGACCTGAAGAGCCTGCAGAGGAATTATGATGTAATTTTCAGATGATTCATTTTTTATAGACAGAAAATTTCTCCCTTGTGTGGGAGAGAAATTCTGCTTCAAAAACTCATCTTATTTAAACTACTGCACTTTTTTTTTTTTTTTGTCAAGAAGCTTTTCTGCTGAAAATTTCAGGCAGCCATGTCCATGTTTCAGGGTGCTGTACTTAAGTATGTGCTGCCAAGATATACTCATTCCCACAGAAGACTGCTCTACTTCCTACAAGTCCTGATCTGCTTGGTTTGAACCTAGTCTGGATATTGACACAGTCATTGCAACTGTGCATAAGCATAGCCAAAAGTACAATACAGACAGAACAGCAATTCCAACTTTTCATTTGCTTTCTATTTCCTGAATTTCTACCACTTCATAAAAATTTTGCAGTTTGACAGGAAAAATAACTCTCTAGAAACCTTCACTGTATTTGAGTCTTATTTTCCTTATCCCAGATGCTGAATGCAAAGCAAAAATGGGAAATAAAGGAAGCAATAGAGTGGGTCACTAAACCAGCTGAGTTTAAATCCTCATGGATTAAGGAGGCAACTTTTCCAGATGAGGATATGCATATCCAGATGGGACATGCAAGTGTTTCAAAGCCTGTAGGTTTAATATTTTACTTCACTAATACTACAGTGACTCCAGTCAGTACTGATGTAATGTTGACACTGTTCCTTCTCATGTTCAGAGCTCAGTTTGAACTAGTGATTCAGAATACTATTACATGTATTCACTACAGGATCTTGATACATATTCTGCACCTGTATTCCCTTAAGAAACTAAACAAATTGTTTCTTTCTTAAAAAAAAATACATAAAAGGACTGCAATGCTTGCATAAAGAAGGCAGCCAACATTTAGTAGGAAATGGGAATGGACTTTTTTTAAAAAATGTGTGGTTTCCAGTGAAATTGGAAATTTGGTTCAGAATGTGTGCTCCCAACATGTTGCACTTAGCAGCACTGTTAAAACCCCAGATGTACTGTATGTGCATTTCTTTACTGCTCTGCACACCCTGTTACATAATTCTTTACATTGCTTGTGGACAAGAGAGAGCAAGAAAAAAAAATCAGTTAAAAAGTTTTATATGTGTTACATTTTCTATAAAATACGTAGAAAACAGTGTACTGCTATTCCATCCTTTGTGCTACTGAGTAATTCCACTGGGAATTCAGAAAACCAGAAGCAAGTCTTGAATGTTTGTTATTTCCCTGCAGGCCTTAACAATGCTAGAAACTGGTGCAGCAACCAGGGAACATGTGAGTATATGTATAAGTGCTTTGGGCTTTTTTCTAATTACTGTTTGTTTAATGAATCTACTACATAACCTTTGGAGCAGGTGCCAAAACTCCTTTGCATGAAATTAAACACTAAAGCTGAAAATTTCTTGGTCTCTATTTCAGCTTTTCCCTACCAAGGTTGCCTCACTTCCCCTTATCTCCCTGGTTCATTCTTCCCACATGCAATTTCTGTGAACAACCTGGAAATATCTGATCTTTTTTTTCACTATTATTATGAAAACAATTGCTAAAATTTCATATTCCTGCATCAGTGAGAAATATGAAAGAATGCACCCTGTGATTGTGATTGCCCATACGAAGGGTAGAGCGGCAAGGTACAAAGATTAAGTCCATGCTGCTCTGTGGAGCACACTGCAGGTCCTTGAGACAGATTGGATAACATCTGTGCGGAACAGTGCAGGCAGATAGTGTGGTCTGTAGAGCACTGAAGGCCTGATGAAGCTCAGAACCCCTGTTGCCCAAGGATAATTATCCAGCTCCCATGTTCATTTTGCTCTGTGGGTTTGGTGCTTCAGCCAGTGTTTTGCTCAGCACAGCAGTGCATGTGTAGACATGACCCTGCAGTAGCTGTATGAAGGAGTGGGGTTTAGAGGGGAGAGGTTCCAGGCTCCTCTAATTGTACCACCTCTATTTGTGCTGCCCTAACTCAGCTGTAAATATCAAAATTCCAGGAAATCATGCTGTTAGCATGTTGCAAGTCATCCTCTCGGTGGCACCAGTGGCACTGCCAGAGGTGCAGGTGGGCTGGGAGCATAGCTGGCAGGGCAGGTGTGAGGGAACAGCCAGAACTGAGAAGGTTACCAGACAAGGTTTATGGTGCGAAGATGGCTCCGAGGGCAAGCTCTGTCCCAGTGACAGGGACCAGGGTGAGACAGAGCCCAGGGATTGCCAGCCTGCCCATAGTGATGAAGTTAGACCCAGGTCAAGCAGGGCTCAGCCTGTGGTTCAGGGTCTGGATCAGTGAGGTCCATGGCTCTGCACAGGTGTGATCACAGCTGGGGTAGCTCAGGCAGGGACTGGGGCTGTGTTACCAGGGCAGGATTGATGGGGAAGGGCTTCCAGTAAGGCTGGGCAGGGCCAGTAGGAGGAAGGCGGATGTTTGGAGTGATGGCATTTGTCTTCCTAAGTAACCATTACTTGGAGAACATGGAGGTGTAACGGGGCCCTGCTCTCCTGGAGATGGCTGAACACCTGCCTGCCCATGAGAAGCAGAGAATTCACTCCTTGTTTTGCTTTGTTTGTGTATGCAGCTTTTGCTATCCCCATTAAACTGTCTGTATCTCAAACCGTGCATTTTCCAGTGTTTTCCCTTCTCCTGCTGGTGGGGCATGAGTGATCAGGTGGGGCATGAGTGATCTGGTGCACAGGGCTGGGTTGTTGACTAGGGTTAAACCACGAGTCAGGCCAGACCTGTAGGAAAAAGTCTCATGCAGCTGCAGGCCTAGCTCTGCACTGCTCAGGGCTTGAGGCAGCCTGAGATCCCTCACAGGCAGGATGCCATGGGGGCCAGCTGCTTCCAAGAACTGGGAACTGTCGAGTGTAGTGGTGCAACTGGCTGCAACCACTCCAACCCCTGAGAAGCCAACCAATACCAAACTGTGGTGGTCAGGCACCAAGGTTTAACAACCTGCAGTTAGGGTGAGAACCCACAATTCCCCAGCTCAGTGGTTTGCATACTTTTGTATGGCTGGTTAACGTTTTCCCCTTCTTATTTTATGTACAAGGTCATGTATATTCATTTCCCTTAAGTTAATATGTATTAGTTCTGGAAACTTCTATGTTACTCAACACCCCCATTGGCTCCTTCCCTAAATCCCTCCTATGTGTTGTTCCCATTGGTTCCCTTGCTCTCAACCCTGCCTCCTATCCCTTATCCTATTGGCTGTATCCCTTATCCCGCCTTTCCCATCCCCACTATAAAACCCCTGGAAACGCTCAGATCCTTGGCTGTTTGTCCGTATCCTTTCGTGCGGACGATCTTCTGTGTGGAACCTATATGAGGAGTCCTCTCTCTCCTTCTTTGCCTCCACCTGTGTGCTCTCACATCAGGCTCAGAGACAGCTCCCTTGGGTGAGGAGCTCGTCCCCCCTCTGCCCCCTTGGTGTGCCGCTGTTACTCAGAGGGTCCGCAGCTGGATCTCCGGCCTTCTCTGGGAGCTAGCACGTGCAGACTGGCTGTAGTCGGGGAGCCCCACGGGGACAGCAGGGCAGAGTCCTCCCAGCCAGGCTTGTCCCACCTCTATTCAGGAGCAGGGGTGCCAGGGAGCAGGGAGGTGGCCCCAGCCTCAAGCGCTGAGCACCTCCCTGGGGACAGGGATGAGCAGAGGCCAGGCAGTGAGGAGAACCATGGTCAGACATGGCCCAGGGATGGGATGTTGTTCCACGGCCAGACGTGTCCACAGCTGTAGCACAGCTGGAGGCAGGCACACCTGCCATGCAACCCAGGCAGAAACTAAGGCCTGTGGGCAGAGGGGGTGAGCCCCAGGTGAGACTGGTCGTGGTGAGGTCTGTCAGTGCACTCAGTGCCCTGTCTGGCCTTAGGAGGAATTTGTCTGGTATATTTGCAGCTATTTTAAAAGGTTGAAACCTGTCCTTTCCCCCAGGGAAACTCATTGCTAGCATTAGTAGTAAGTCACTGCCATCAGCTATATTTAAATGCTTTTTGCATAAAATATTTTTAATGAGTCCAAAGATCAGAACTGACTCCTAGAGATATCATAAATAGCCAGGTGTCAGCAGACAGGCTGGTACTTTTTAGAATACCAGTCTCCAGATTAAAGTAAATTGGTTTTTATTGTGCCCATCTTTTTGCCAAGTATTGACACCAAATCTACAGAGCCAAACAATGTGAATTAACAAATTCTTGGTTCTCTGCAGCAACTGGAAACAACAGTGATGACATTAGCATAATTTCTCTTCTGCCAGTTTCTCGTGCCAAGCCCTGCTATAAACATATTTAATTGTACTTCTCCCTCTTCAGCTGTAGTCTACCAGTAGATAAGACACTTTACTTGCAGAGGGGGATGTTTTATAATGAATGTCTAGTAGGATGGGTTTGAATTACCCATTAGTATAGCCTTGCTTTACAAATTAAAGGCCAGTCCTGAATTCTGGCTTTACTTGATGTTTTATATAACCTTTCTCTTTTTACTATAGCATCTGAAAACCACATAGCATTTAATGTATTTATCTGCAGAGTTCCCATGTGAATAAGGGGAATACAATTATCTGTACTAGAAACATGGGAAATTAACATGAGGCCTGATCTGACTGAACAACTTAGTCAAGCTCAAGACAGGAAATCTGTAGCACAGATAGAAATTGAATCCTAACTCTTATCCAAGTGTATCTCAGCTACAAGGCCATCTCTCATCCTGACTGGTCTCCAGGAGGAAGAAATATTTCTTACAGCAGAATCACTGCTATTTTCACTTTAGCTGCCTCAAAATTGGAATAGCTGCTCATTCACATAGGCAAGCACATCCCAAAGCTCTGCAATCCCAAGCATGCTGAATCCTGTCCCCAGAGTGCCCCAAGCTCCTGCCTGTGGACACAGTTAGGTGACCAAAGTGGTGTGAGTTGGCTCCCAAAGGAGCCTAAATACTAAAAAGATTTTGAGGCAGTGTGTGAGGCAATTATTTGGCAGAGCTGCCCAGTCAGTTTGTGTAAGCATTACAGAATAGTCTCATTACAAACTCAGTGTGCCTTTGTGCACGTTAAGCCCATGTCCTTGGCCTGGAATGGAGCAGCCATTTTCACTTTCACTTACGAGATTCAACATCCAATTAAGTGGCAGTTATTTCCAAACTCAGTCCAGTACAACTATGCCCTTTGGCACACATTGATTTTTATTCAGTGTGCCTCAGTTCATTGTGTCAGGTGTAGTGTTCTTGACATTACAGGTATAAGCTGATTTTTAATACTGACAACATCCTTGAAGTTCATCCAAATTCTCATGTGGTCTCTCATTTAAATTTAAATAATTTGGATTTATTGAGACACACACAGGAGGGACACTGTACAAATGCTTTTGTATGAGTTGCCAGCAACTCTTATACTATGTTAATTTGGGAGTCTCCAGGTCTTAACTTTCCATTTTTTCCCTTACACCGACACAACAGAGTGATATTTGAACATCTTCTACAAGCCAAGGCCTTGAGTTATCTCCAAATTGACAGCTGCAGGCTGGGAAGTGTGAATGAAAGCTTGTCTGTGCTGCTGATGGCCAAAAAGTTCCAGAGAAAGGCTCTGCAAAATGCAACAGCAATGAAAAAAATCTTTCTCTCCCCATCCTTCAAGGCAGTCTGATTAGTTTCTTCAGCTGTCATGCTTGTGATTTCTTAGCATAAGCTTGCACACACTGCTGTAATTTTCATTGTTTCATGTCATGCACCAAAAGACTTTGGATGTCTTGGTGTGGCACTGTCATCTCTAGGATGGATTTGGGGGCCTCTGTCAATTAGTCTAGCGCTTGATAATGTTTGATCATATCCAAGTATCTGAAACGCTTGAAAACAGGTTAGTTATATAAAAAAATTCCAGTAAGAAGTGGCTATGGTGGTTGCTCTTTTATTTCTTAACATATATGTTGCTACATGGTGGTCACAGCATACGCTTGTGTCGCTACCCCACAAGCCCACCTTCCTGTGGGCTGCAAAGGGAAGTTAGAAGGGTGGGTTAAACTTCAAGCAGGTGAGTATGAACCGTTTGTGGTTTTAATAAAGGCACTTGAAACCTGGGCTGCATTCCATACTCAGACACTTCACAGGTGCCAGTCACTATGGTGACAAATTGACCAAGCCAGGCTCATTAGAAGACTTGATTTTGATGGCTGATCAGATAAGATGTTTGTCTCAAAAATTCAGCAGTTTTTTCTTTTCTGACCCTTTATCTACGTTAATCAGGTAACTAATATTCTTTGTAGTATTGCAGTAAGGCCAATTTTGCAACATACCATAACACGTCAGAAACAGTATGGGTTACAAAAGCTCATCTAAGAAGGTGGAATGTAGAAGTTGATACTTGACCAAAGTGGTAAGAAATTTCATTGCTATCTCCAGGTTGCTGAATGGCCCTTGGAAAGTGGAGAAATCATACAAGGATGCATCTCTTGACAGTATCTAGCAATGTCCCATGTTTTGTCTAAAATACTGCTCTGAATATGGCCTGCAGTCATAGTAGTCATCTTTGCAGCATGAACAGTGTTCATATTTTGTAAATCAAAATTCCATGAGTACCTCCTGTTTATATATTAAAATTCTTCAAATAATCATATTTTTGCACGAGAGCTCCTAGAAGTCTCATACCTACAAATTTTAAAGTGTATTTTTACTTTTACTCACATTAAAAGGGTGCTGTGTAAATGCTTTTTACATCTTTCTGATCTTTTGAGCACCATAAACCTTCTTGGTCTTCAAGGTACAAGTATCACTTCAACTGCTCTTCGTAGTAAATTATGCTGATAAAGGGAAACAGTCAAATTGTAATTAATTCCTATACTAAAACTAGGAATACACTTCAGAGCTACTCTATATACTCTTCCAGAGCTATAAAGACTGGTCTGCTTATGCATGCTATGTATGTCCATACACCTAACTCCTCAGCAATTTAGGAAGAAAAGTAAATGACTCCCATTCTGAATTTGTCTCTTGGCTAGGTATTCCTGTCCTGGATAACCACTGAGACTGCTAATTCCCACTAGTCAGGCCCTGAGGCCAACTTTATTTCACATCCTCTCTGGCTATATTTGCTAAAATGTCCTGCAGAATCCACCTTATCTGCAGTGTTACATAAAGTGGTTTCCAGCAAAAGGAACTTAACTTGTTAAGTGTAGGCAGACCTGTTAAATGAATTTGCAGCTTAATCTATTTCCTTGTACTTTTAGAGGACTGTTGGAACACTCAAGAACCTTTAACTTGTAAAAGTATGCACATGGTAAGAAGTGGCTGACAGCCCACAGCTGGGATATCCCATTAATGAAAAGATGACTACTGGACTACCTGAACTAGGTGATTTTAGAATATGAGACTAGTAGAGCTGAGATGAAGTTTATTAGGAGGAGCACGTGACACAGCTCTCAGGTGTGGTGACAAGAGTGCTGGAACTACCTGTGAGTTCAGTAATTTGAGAGAAGTTCAACGGCAGGTTGGCTACTAAGTGTCCATTTAATGCAGCCTCAGAAAAGGATGAGGTTTGACCATTCCAAGCTTCTCACAGGATCTAAGCTGAAATAGCACATAGTCTGATCATCTCTCTTCAAGAATGACGGGCTACAGTGTGTATTAAGAACCTTTCTAACCAGCAGTGGTCTCTTTACATTTGGTGTGCTTACAACAGGCAGAGATTTTTTTTTGTGCAATATTGTGTTGGGCTAAATGTCAGGAAAAGAGAACAACTTTTTGTGCTACAAAAAATTAGTCTGAACATCAGTGATCAGTATAAGGAAAATCAGTATAATGACATATGCAAATAATTTTTATACAAAGTATGCTTTTCAAAGTTATGATTTGTTTGGTTTAAGAAAGATTCAATGGTCCTCTTTTGCAGGACCCTGAATGAAAGCACACAGATTATTAAATTCTTAGAATTATCTGAAATTGTACACTTTTCCAATATTTATCAGTTTATTGACTTTAAAATTTAATTTAAAAAATTACTATGCATTTTTCCACATGTTTAAATATGTATTGAATATCCTATGTCAGAATATTAACCACAGATCCACTCACAATTAAATTCCTGAAGAGGAATTTTATAAGTTACTGCAGAAGTTACAAGGATGAGGAGAGTGAAAGCTGAATTCTGCTACAATTTAATTAAGGAACTCCGTTCCTACAAATACTATGATCTCTAGGTTTTACTGCTCCAGGCTGCAAAATTAGTCCATATGTTTGTGGGATCTGGTTTTAAATGGTGACAGACAGCTGATGACTAATATTATCTGGTAACCTCTCTTTAACTACAGCTCTGTTTAATTTATATCAGTCATTCCTGTAGGGCTGGGGAATAAAAAAATTGCTGCTACAGAGACACTGTGCAGAGATTGCATTTCCAGCAAGGTTCCATGAAAATCTTTTGCCTTCCTGATGGTTCATCTGTGAAGACTACGGGAAGTTTGTTTTTCCTTGCCAGATGTTACCCTCCAAGACATTTGCTTTCCAACCCTTTTTTACTACTAACTATAAAAAGCCACACCAAAATTAAATATGCATCATCCCTTCCAGAGGATTTTTTACGAAAAGCTTTATTAAACATACACTCTTTAGAATATATTTAACGATTTCTCCCACCTTGAAGGAATCCTCTATCGCACATACAAGTTCTTATTTTCAGTACCCAGTGAAGCATGTAAGCACGTGCTACTCACACATAGCAGCTGAATGGTGACAGAAAGGGCCACTGGTAACTGAAACAACATGTAGAAAAGGAGCTCTCTAACAACTTAAAACTGGGTTAACATCTGCATAGCATATCAGGAATAACCATCTCTGCTGTACAGCTACAGGGTAGCACCGAAAGCAGTTCTGGTCCGCGAGTATCTATTTCCTTTTAACAATAAAGCAGATATCTTTTGAAGTATATAAAAGCACCACCACGTTAGAGAAACAATCTTAGGTACATTTCCACATTAGTATTTAATGCTGGTTTACAGCATTAGACAGCCATCTCCATTTTAATAGGTGGATGAGGATTATAATCTTCAATCTGAAAGTCTTCTGCCTTAAAGTCGCTGATGTCTTTAATCTCACGAAGAATTCTGAGTTTGGGGAAAGGTCTTGGCTCCCTCTGAAGCTGAAATAAAAGCAAGTTTACTGTATAAAGCTAATACTTTAAAGCAGAGACTTTTGTGTTCTCAGTCTCAAATCAGATTACACCATGTAGGCTTTCCCTCCCCACCGAGAAGATTTATACTAAGAAAAAAAAAAATTAAAGAAAATTCCAATATAGTTAGGTAGAATCTGCCTTAGTATTTTCAGAGGGAGCAGTAGCATAATTTTCAAGTGAATTCCCTGATCATCCAAATGCATTGCAAGCACTTTCAGTTGGCAAAGCAATCCTGGTGGTTACAGATGATATTTCTTCCAGAGGAAACTAAGAAAATCTGACCCAAAAATGCATTTTTCTCACAGGACCCTTTGGGTCTGAATCAATAACTAGTTCTCTGGATGGTTTTAAACCATACTAGTAGCGAAGACATTCAGTCTGATCAAATCAAATTCTGATTTTATCCTACTGCAACAAATCACTTCCTGAAGAAAATGTAGCCTTTCTCAGCCAAATAATATTACTGATTAACTCTTTATTAAGGATTTTAAGTTATCCTTTTCTGATATATTACAAAGACATCTTATTTTGTGTTACTGGGATTAGGTGGAATTATTTTCAAAGTCTAAAGTGGATTTGGATCTCTAACTTGGTTCTAGAGTAGTACACTGATGAACATTTCAATCATGCTTGTATTGTATTTCTGTTTGCAACCTAAAATGAGCAGATGTTAAGGTACTGCAATTATTAGGGTAGAAATGAAAAGCTGCACAAATCTGCAAAAGGATAATTAAAATATTGAGATAATTTTGCATTGAATAAGCATTGTGGAAGATAAAAGGATAAAAGAATACAGAGAAAGTACTTACTTGGACTTTCAGAGGTTCCACATGGTTCAGATATATGTGAGCATCCCCTAAGGTGTGGATGAACTCTCCAGGCTGAAAAGAATGAAGAATACATGTGGTTTTCAAACAGACAGGTTCCAAGAAAACAGAACATTACAGTGCTTACAGTATTGGTTCTCAGCATCTGGCTAATGTGGAATTGCAGCTTCTGTACTGGATTGTATCCTTGAAAGCTTTGAAGGGCACAAGCTTCTCTGACTAATGCATAGTTAATGGAAAGTAAAATGAAATTTCCACTAGCTTACCAAAAAATTTATCTTTGAAATCCTGCTATAACAGTAGCTTTGGTAAATGAATGGAGCAACACTGATCTACTCACTGAGACACAAACAGGTGCAGCAGTGACATCCAGCTTTTCCACTCCACTTATAGTAAGTACAACTCACCAAAGCTGGCTTCAGAGCAGTTGCCTCGGCCACTACTAAACAGCCGTGGAGGTGCCAGGCACAGGCAAGCACCCAGATGGGGTTTGCAAGCTTGCGAGTTCTGTGACTTAGCAGCCCCTGAGCAATGGAATTCAATGTGAGGAAGTTTTATCAGCTCTTTTACCAGCCTCTGACCAATGTTGATCAGCCCTCAGATCTGAAAACCACCAAAGCCAGGAGAGGAAGTGGCTGAGAGGCAACAGCTGGACACAACATTAAACTTCACCTTTTTTAGTACCTTGGACTAATTCCTGCAATTGCTGTGAAGTCTGATCCTTCCCCGTTGCCCTGTTTTAACAAGTTCCCCTTCTTGTTGCTGGTAGCAGGAGGATTAGGCATAGAAAGGCCTTTCTAGAACAAATTTTTACATGCCCTAAAGAAAAGGGGGTTGCCCTTGTACAAGATTGTCATGCATTTAAATTTCTCTTCCAAATTAGAAAATACAGCTCTGAACTCAGAGCAGGAGCTATTTGAGCACATACTACCACTGTACATAATCATCTACAGTAGGAAATCAAAGAAATACCCAGCTGAAGTTATAGCTGGAAGTTAGGTGGGCAGAATATCCAAATTAGATAGCAATAAACACATGCTACAAAATCTAATCACTGACATGTTACCATCCCATAAGGACAAGCACTCAGTTCAGATTTCTAAGACTAATGAACAGGTCAGTTTTGACACTGTCAAGACCTGAAAGCATCTTCTGCTTCACCTGAATTTAAAAATTCTTACATTGCTGATTCTAACTGCCCATACAAACTAGAGGGAATTCACATCAAATTCACAGGGCCCTTTTTTACACATATTTCAGCAAGATTTCAAACAGTATGTTCATTCCAGTTTTTCCTGGGCATGACATGAAGAGTCTTATCTTTTAGTCCCTCACTTCTCAGAGAAGATTAAATAAATGATTAAATAGCCTACCTTCAGCCCTGTGACATGGGCTATCATGTATGTGAGCAGTGAATAGCTGGCAATATTGAAAGGCACTCCTAGTCCCATGTCTCCAGACCTCTGGTAGAGTTGGCAAGACAATTCACCATTCAGAACATAGAACTGGCAAAGGGCATGGCATGGAGGCAAAGCCATCAGGGAAATATCTAGGAATTCTGGTACAGAAGGTGGGGGGGGAGAAAATAGTAACAGCATTAGTGTGTTATGAATGTAGAAGATGCAAAACCTAAATAAGCATGTAATGAGATCTAGTAGAGCCAACTGCACTGTCACTCTGTTGCTTTTTCTCTTGTTTATAAGCACCTTCTGCCCAGGCAATTAAGTCCAGGTCATGACAAGCTGTCTCCTGGGTTGTATGACCAGAAAGTCATAAAGAGATATTCCACAGAACAGATTTATGCCATAATGCTGCACAGCAGTTTATTTCTACTCACCTTGGTGACAGATGAATTCCCTAAAGGAAGACATTAAGAGTAAAATTAAGCATATATCCTAAAGCAAATTCCAGCTGCTTCATCTTACTCTCTTCCCATTGCAATGTGCTTGTTGAGATATAAAAGTAATGATCAATTAAAAAAAAAAATCAGAAACCAGAAGATCTGTTGAGTGTTTTTCTACACTTAAAAAGTGCAGAGAGTAAAACTACAGTGTGGCAAGGAAAACTTTCACCATTTATCTTCTGAGAATGTTTTAACCTTGAAAATAACAGCAATAGCATGTGGCATACCCTTTCAGACACCAGTGGAAAACACTGTGTGGTTTTTTTGGAGCACAGATCTATCACTGGTGAAGTTAAACATTCTCTTGCAGTAGCTCTTGTTTAGAAGTTGTCCTACAGAGTGAATGGATATCTATGTATAAATAGACCCTATCATTCATGTGATACAGGTTCATCTATGAACCTATGTTCAAGGACAAGATTACAACACAAATAATACTTTTGTTCTCTAGTTTTAAGGGGTTCGTTAACTTTACGATAGATTACATGGCTAAAAGCCAGACACATTGCTTTAATATACTTTTTATGGTTTGTTATTTTACCTTTTTAAAATAAGAGTTACTGTCTTTGAATAGACTGTATGTCAAAGACACTGGTATATCCCTCACTTTAACCTGGAGAGAAAAACTCTGAAGAAACGGCTCATTATTTTTGAGGTCTGAACACAAGGATTAAGTAGAAAGAGAATCAGGATTATAACCCCTGGCCATTTTTACTGCACTCATAGTAGTTTTATAAAGAATGATCAAGGACACCAAATGGAACTGACTGGTAACACAGGAATAGAACATCATTTAGCACACAGCAGTATAATGTGCAACTGCATTCACTTTACACCAGCTGTTCAATACCTTTGGGATTCCAAGCACACATAATGATTCTTCTGTCATCTGGATTGGTTTTGATCATTTCAATCACTTTTTGCAACTGATCAACTCCTTGGTTGGAATAATCTGAAGAAATATAACAAATAAGATCTAAACCAGACAGATTCAAATCATGGTATTTTTTTAACACCCAGCCCTTGTTCCACTGAAAAGTGATATCCAAATGACAACTTCTGAAGGTTTTATGGCAACTTGGAAAGTGATTAATAAATTGGCACCCTCTAAACATGAGTTGTTCTTGGTCTTTCTTAGGATGCTCTAGAACTTCAGAAATTCTCATGATGGTATTTTCATGTGTGCCCCCAACTATTTGGTGGGCTTTACCCACTGAAATAGGACCATCCCTATTTATTCCATTCGCAACAGCTTGACATTTTTTAAGACCAACTAAGAAGTCTGCATAATCACTAAATCCCAAGAAACAACAGTTACAAAAAATCTGGCTGGACAAAGCATGATATTTTATCACTCATGATGACTTGTTACCTAAATAATACAAGTGCTGTACTGGAATAGACAAGATGTTACCACCTAGTCAGTCATGGTATTTATACTGATTTGCTCATTGCATTTCTGGACTAAAAAGCCTTTCTAGACATTCAATTTGCATGCTACAGTTCTTCTTCTTATATATAAAAAAAATTATGCCCAGACCAGTGTGCCAGGTGCCAGAATTCTTTACACACTCAAAACCAGAAAGTTTTTGATAGATGAATAAATGCATCCATCTAGCCTTCACGAGTTTCATATATTTCGTGTATGAAAACTAAATTTCCATAGCCTTTAGCTGCAGAAGAGAACTTTAATCATGTGTAGCACAGGATATTGCATTTCACCCAATGACACTCACTGGCTGAGTTTTAGGCTCAATACCAGTTATGTAAGAAATTTTCTGAAATTAACTGACCATTAGAATGGATTTCAGAATAAAAAAGTTGTTAGTTGTTAATCATTGTTCTGACTCATGCTAGTGAATCGGCATGGCTGGTAACTACATATTTCGTAATAACTCTTATTGCAGCAACACCAAATTATGGTTACAGGGAGACCCAAGCTGGCAAACAAGGTAGTAATACACAATTAGCATCTCAGGGAACTCTTCTGCCAGCAATACCATGCCAGAAGTCTTGTCAAATGGTTATATTAGTTCCTGAAGCTAATTACCTATTCATTAGTAATGCAACTTAAGGAAATCTATTCGTAAGGAAAGCTGTGGGAATTTATCTTGTTCTGTTTTTCCATGCTATGTTATGCCTTAGACCTTTTAAGCTGAGAAAATCAGTGAGTTTTCAGATGTGTCAGTTCACAACTTGCATCATTTGTGTTACCATAAAACTGTATTCTGCTAATGGTCAACATGCCAATACCAAGTCTAAAATCTGTACTTAATGTGAGCTTCAATTTGAGGCTGTACTGGGAAAAAAAAAAAACCAAACCAAAAAACCAAACAAGCAACCCCACCTAGATAACTAACCATGTTGTTAATCCAAATTAAAAAATCATACCAGATAGTGACAATCTGGTTTTTGAAACCTTTTTCTTAATGGCAGTCCTCTAAACATTTTCTACATCCTTTCCTTCAGTGACTTAGAAAAGATGAATCAATACATTTGAGAGTCAGTTTAATGAACCAGTTCCACTGAAAATACCAACAGGTACTGCATCACATCATAACTTGTCACAGCTGTTCTGTCCACAGCATCATCAGCTATGGAAACGTCCAACTTTGTTCCAGATGCAGAATGGAAAAATCTTTCTCTTCCACTGCCTCCAGTGAATGTAGTGCACTGATGTCAGTTCTTTCTAGCACAACAATTTCATGAACCCTGCACTGGTATACAGAGATGGCAGCCTGTGCTCCACTGTTATCAAATGGAGCTAGCTCAGGTTTCCGGACCGCAGCACACACATCCTTCCAGCTGTCAGCAACCACATCTGCTCTAGGTAAAAGAGTAACAGTGTGTGCCTCGTGACTCATCTGTTCCACAAATACCCAACTGTAATACACAAAGCTACATCTTTCAGGATAATTAAGACTGAATAAGGAAAAAGAAGTTCACTCTCTCAAACACTCTACTCTGGCTATCAGTTTGATGTGAATGGATCCTGAAGAACAGTCCATTCCATGCAGAATTTTGGAAGTGGTGTGTCACAGCTGTCTCACTGAACAATCAAGACTGTATTTGGATGTGATTACCTGTGTGCATATCTTTGTATTCTGCTCCAAAATGCCTCCACTGGAAACCATACACTGGTCCCAAATCACCCTCCTCTCTGGTGCTGAAACCCTGCTTATCCAGAAACTCACGCGACCCATTAGCATCCCAAATCTTCACACCTTTTGCGGAGAGCTCTTTGGCATTTGTAGAACCCTACAAAACACAGTGAAAAGTCTGCATTCTAATTCCAACACAGAGGACATGATTTGAAACAGCTGTATTAAGCTTTGCTAGTCTACAGTATTTCTCCAATTAATGTACTGGATGAGGTTCCTGCACATGGACAGAGCAAAACTTGTGAGCAGCACATTGGATGGAGTTTGAAGTGCCATGCTGCTGTTGTTTAGCTCAGGATTCTCACACTTTGTGAATGCACAAACAGTACAGCCTCAAGGTCAACTGTGGAATGTCATTTCCTAGGCACATTTGTGTAAAGTAACAAGATATTACTTTATAGATCGAAGAAAATAAACTAATAAAAAATGTATGGCCTAGGCACTGTCTTTGCCAAGCCACCTATAATAAGTTTAAGGTCTTAAAAATCCTAAATGAGATCCTTAAAAATCGAAAATGAGAAAATAACCCAGAAAAATGTCACTGAATCCTGCAAGATGTCCAAATCAGCACACTCAAAAATCCAACAAAGAAATTATGCTGTTTTGGGGAGTGTCTAGTCTTTTAAATTAACAAAAAAACCCAAAAAACAAAAGCTTTCAAAAAATGAATGTGTATTTGAGTCCTGCTATCTAGCAAATGATTATGTAGATTCTCCCACAGCTGCATAATATCACAACATATAAAAGAACACTTACATCGTAATGTACTACCTATAGTTGAATTTTATTACAGTAGGTACAGCTATTAGCTCCATTAGATCTCATTTTTTTTGCTACTAAAAAGCCTAGAGTTGACATCAGTCTTACTTCACCTGTGGTTCTACACTGCTTGTTTCTGTTCATATCAAGCTATCTCAATATTAAAAAGCAGATCATTAAATTGCCTACTGTCTATTTCATATTATTATTTCTGATTAAAACACCAAGAAAAGAGACTGCATTAGGCTTTATAGCTGTAGAGTATATTCAAATTAGACAAAGCCCTCACTATTTCAGATTCTCTCCCTTAAAAAGAAATAGAAGAGAAACTGTTCTGATTGCCCTGGTAGCAATAGTCTGCACTAAAATGCAGAATGTCTTGAAGATAATGGCCTTCCATGTGCGGTCACAGTATTAGGGGGTTGAACTTCTTCTGTCACTGGCACAGAAGCATCTGCAGTTACCCAAATGCCTTAATGCACTCCCCACCAGTTCGTTCTGTTTATGCCACTCTCGGGCCCACCCCTCAGAGAGACACTCAAATACCGAACCTTGATGAACCACAGCAGCTCCTCCAGCACTCCCTTCCAGAACACCCTCTTCGTTGTGAGCAGTGGAAACTGATCTGGAAAAGTTTCAGAGTGTCAGCGCGGGCCAGCCATTTCCCAGGGTGAACAGACTTTGGCTTTTCCCCACACAGAGGGCAACGCCACCACCTGACATTGTGAGGCTGGGATATGAAGTAAGGATTTGAGAGAGGATGTATAATTCCCATATTCAGATCCCTCGGGTGGGTACGGAGCGGGACAGCCCCGGCTTGTGACACCCCCCCACTCAGCCCGGCTCAGGGGGTGGAGCAGGGCCGGGGAGCAGGGCCAGGGAGCAAGGGCAGGGGGCCGGGGGTCCCGGCGGTGCCCACCTCTCAGGCTGTACCGCGCCTGCATGCCGAACACGGAGATGGTGCCGGTGCCGGTGCGATCCTCCCGCCGGTGGCCGTGCTGCAGGATGTGCCGCACCTGCTGCAGGTACTGCTGCTCGCCGGGCTCGGGGCGGGCGGCGGCGCTCAGCAGCTCCCCGTCGGCGGGCATGGCGGGCATGGCGGGCACGGCGGGCACGGCGGGCGAGCGGCTCCCGCGGGCAGCGCTGGGCTCCGGCTGCGCGCCTCCGCCGAGCCCGCCAAAGCCCGGACTTCCCGCCAAAGCCGGGCTTTCCCGCCAAGCGGCGCCGAGGGGCGGGCGGGGCGGAGCGGCACCACTGCCACCTCCTCCCTCGCCCGCCCCCTTCCCTTTCCCCTTCCCCTTCCCGTGCCCAGGGGTCTCGGCAGCGCCGCTTCCACCGCCACCCACGCTGGTCCCGCACGGAGCTGTTCCCCCTGAGGGAGGGCTGGCCCGAGCACCTGGCCCGAGCCCGTGCTCCGAACATAGCGGCTCGTTTAGGTTGGATATTCGGAAGAGTTTCTTCACAGAAAGGTTGATCACATATCGGAATGGGCTGCCCAGGGAGGTGGTCCCTGGAGGTGTTTAAGGGAAAAAAAGGTGGCATGTAGTGCTCTGGTCTAGTTGACCTGGTGGTGTTCGGTCACAGGTTGGACTTGATGAGCCCAGAAGTCTTTTCGTACGTGGTTGATTGTGCGATTTCGTGACTTCGTTCTGCTCTAGCGGCACAGTAACTGCTCTTCAGGCTCATCCCATGCTGGAAGGTGCTTTTGGCATTTGTCATCTTTCTCCCTCTCTCTGCAGCCTCAGGCATCCCACATCGGAGCTGAACAAGACCAAAGCCTTCGGCTGGGTCTGGCAGGCCACACGCATCTGGCACTAGATCCCCCCAGCCAGGATATCCTGAAAAAGGCCCGGGTGCAGCCCAGTGCCAGCCTCCCTTGTCTCCCCTGGTGTGTTGCCCCTGCAGTGCCAGGCCCCATGCTCACCTCACCTTCCACTTCCAGCAGTGTCACCCTGACCTGCGCTTCTAAAGCCAAGATCCTTTCATGCCATGCCATGTCATCAGCTTCCTGCTTCATATTTTATTGGCACATTTGCTTTCTCACTAAGGCCAGTACTTGTCACTTGGGTTTATTGGGTCTCATCGTGTTGATGTCAGATTTTCCCACATCCCATTGTCACTTTGCATCCCCACCCGTGTCTGATTGCACCTGTTCCCAATGTGATGTCCTCTGAAAATCTTCTAGGTGTAATCTCTGCTGGTCAGAAGAAACTGATTGTTCTCTGCATATTTCTTTGTTAGTATCTCTTGGAAGTCAAGAATTTTTTAAGTCACTTATCTCTCAGATAAAGCCCAGCTTTCTGACAAGTGATATGTTTACAGGAGTTATGACTGATAATCTCTCATGATTAGGAGCCTGAAATGTGGAAGGTGAGGAGCACAGAGGACTTTCTTTGCAGCAGGCAGAAAATCATCTTTTCCACTAATAAAAAGAGTGAGATGGCTTTTTTCTTGTATAAAGTTGTATACTTAACATGTATGTATAGAAGCAAAGGAAAACAAAGTGTAAGTAGGGTGTGGATATTTTTCTCTGCTCATATCTAACATAGATGTTTCTGTACACTTCGAAATTAATATGATATATTTAGCAGAGCTGAAGTTGGAAATTGTGCATATACCTGTGTGCAGAAAATGCTTAGAAATGCTGGGCACAGCAAATGAAACCAAATCACCTAGAGCTCTGCTTCTAGCTGAGAGCTATATCAGTTCTTAACCTTCATTATAATTTACAAATACCATTGAAAGCTGATGTGTATAATTTAGGGAGAAACAAACTTCTTTACTGATAAAGCCTGTTAATTAATTAAAAAATGAAATCCAGAGGCAAACTGCTGTTTGTAAGAAATGCCAAAGGCAGAAGACTTACTCATTAGTTCATATTCAGATAAGTCATTTAATGTACACAATAAGCATCAAAAGCAACTGGAAGAAGAAATCTAATATTTTCATTGCAAAATAATATGCTACATGCATATGGAAATCTGGTTGATTCAGACTTAGCTGAATGTGCAACATCTGTAGGGATCAGTGTTGAAAAGGCTTAAGCATATGCTTGAATATAAGTATGCAAATAGAAATTACTTATATGCTTACAGCTGATTATGTCCTTAAATCTTTGCATAACCAGAGCCATAGCTTGTTATCAAAGATTACCTTACTGACAACATAAATAACATTTTTTAAAATAAGTTAATATTAAAATGGATTTGGGTTTGGGTTAAAATATGTCTACAGTCTTTGGTTGATAGCTCATATGTCACAGTATTTACTAAGCAACATTTTATTTATATGCAGCTATTTTAACCATAGTAATTTAACAGTTAGCTATGTTGAGCATAGGGGTATTTCACCTAAAAAGCATATACTTTATTTCAGGAAGAAAGATTTCACACTTCTTCTTTCCTAGGAGGAAAAAAAAAAAAAAAAAAAGAAAGAAAGATTATTAATTTTGGTTTTGAATGGAGAAAAATATGTTAGAAAAATAAGTATATGTGGAATGTATTGGTGTCCTGCTGTAGAAACATGCATAACATAAAAACCAGACAAACAGATTTTTTTCTCTCTCTGTTCTTATAGATCTGTCCAGTTTTCTTGTAGAGTTTTAATTCTTTTTTATGCATTACAATTACATGTGCTTTAAGTCTTGTGCAAACTGAATTTAAAATGGTGGTGTGATTTTGAAATCAACACCACTTTTCTCAGGTATGAAATGGCTACAGGAGAATCAGACTAAGATTCAGGCTAAAAATCATCATCAGACTACAGAAATAATTATTGCCCTGAAATAATTAGGCCCTGAAGATTAGTATTCTGTGATCTAAAACAGTATTTATTATTTATATTTATAACTGCTTATAAGTTACAGAGAATTTTGAAGAAAAATTGTAGAGAAAGTGTCAGAGCATTTTATTTTATATGTTTATAAATATTAAAATGTTTGTGCTTTAAATATAATATACACATAATTTCACCAACATTTACCTAAGCAAAGTACATGGTGGGGTTTATTCTATTATGTCTAAATTCTGCAGCCCACTTCAGCCTTTCTGGTCGGAGTGATTTCTTTCATCGGCTCAAAACTTGTGCCTCTGACCTCAAAAGAATGGCCAGATTTAATACAAAGTGCTGAAATCTTCTTCATCTACTTTGTTAATGTGCAATGCTTTTTCCCCGCCTCCTGAGACTTCTCTTTGTGTTCCGGTAATGCTTCAATTGCTCAGCTGAGCAAGTCAGCTATGACCTAAAGAGAAACTGTGTCCAAATCTGGTCCTTCTGAGGAGATGTGGGGACACTGCAGTGCTTTGCCTGAAAGTCTCATGTGTCTTGTGGCTCTGTTCCCCTGGGAGAGACAACTCTGAGAGTCGGAGGCCGCTAAAGCTGTGCATCCCAGAGTCCCCAGGGAAGGGAAACACACAAGTTTTTCACAAGTTCCACAGCAGTGTGATGCCACCTAAAACCATCCCATCTTTCCTGGAAATTCCCTGTGGAAGTAGAGAATATGAAGCATTTTTCCTCCCTGCCTCTCTGTCTAGTTTTTCTTTCCTCCTCCTGAAATGTCTTAAACATGGAGAGAGGCTTCTTGTGTGTCCTTTCTACAAAACTGGTTGAAGCCCATGAGCAGGATCTTTCTGTGCATGTTCCTGCAAGTTGAACTGTAGCCTCTATTAATAAACACTGTTAATCTGACCAGAATGCTGCTAATGCAGGAATGTTACAGTAAGACAGTTCTTCCAAGTCCTGGTGGTGGTTCTCACTTTGTACTTCTTTATCATCAAAAATAATATGAGCACGCTCTGAAACATTACAGAAAATAATAAAACCATAATGAATAGTGGTAATTCCAGTCCATTCATGATGAATGAACACAAAGACATGGTTTTCAATGCCAAGACACTGGACTGTGATTGTGAGGCAATTCTTTTCTGAAGGAATATTTATCATCACATTACCTCATCCCAGCTGTTACTTAAAGATCGAAGGTTTCACAGTTTAACAAGTCACATCATTTAATATCATTGTGTCTGTGTTTTACAGGCTAGATCATTGAGTGTTTGTGTTTTCCATAATGCTTGTGTTTTTCTCGATGTGTCCTTTCTGAGAAGACAGCCTTGTGTACACCATGACTGAATCTTGTTCCAACTGAAGTTTATTGCAAGGTAAACACCCCTAATGAAGAAGTGTGTTCTCTATGAGAGCAGAAAGAATGAACTTACCACTTAAAAATTCTGCTTATACAATTGCAGTGCTTTCCCAGCTACATATTCAATGAACTCAGGACTCTTTGTATCTAAGTTGGGAGGAACTTTAATGGTGAAAGTAGGTGAAGTCAGAATGTTTACATCTACCACGGTTTCGTCTTTACTGGAGGGATCCCCAGGTACCACCTAGAAGAGATCAGTACTTTAGACACTACAAACTACTGTGTGCTTTCAGTTTTGTTTATACCTACTGTGCCCACTGTCTTTAATAGGGGAAAATTAAATAGAGGAATATTTTAGACTTACCTACTTTATTTAAATTGCTTTCTTCTGAAAAGACAGTGGGTGTCTAAATTTATGCCAAAGCTTATTGTAGGTGGTGGAAAGAGCTGACATGGCACTGCCAAGACCATATTAAAGAACTGCATGTTAATATTTATACCATGAGCTACATCTATAAGGAACTTCTCCTAATGAAAACTTCTGAGCTGTCCCACTAAGTTCAATACAACATTTGTGTGATTGAATTTATTCATTCCTGTGTGTTTATCTTAATCAGACTTTTTCCTAGAACAGGTATCTGACTTAGTTGGGAAAGTGTGCCTGTCTCCTGTTCCTATTTTGTGCTTTTTTTTGGTGGATTGTACCATCATTTTGTATAAAGTTCTGGTAGTAGTAGTAGTAATTCACTATATGTGAGTGGATTTCTGAGTTAGAGAATAAGATTTGTCCCCTGCCCAAAGAAAATGGATTGAATTTACGTTGAATGTATCCTTGTGTGTGAGATACAATTAATCATTATGTATTTATGAAATATTGACCAATGCTGTCAAGCATGTGCAGCTTCCACTGCAACAATCTGTATAACATTTGCGTTCTTTGAACTTTGGAATATCTAGGTACAGCTATACAGCTAGACATTCATCAATCCAATATGGATGTGTTAGTGACTGCTGCAGGGCAATTTATCTGTGAAGGTAATCTGAGGCCGGTCAAAGCTGCTAGTGTCAATTTACTCTTATCAGACAGTGATTCAGGTTAGCCTGTCAGCCATCCATCAGACTAAAAGGATTTAGAGGAAAATGGTTTCTAATCTCAGGAGTTGCAGCTCACTGAGGGATTACCAAGCATACACAAATTCAAGATGAGTAGGAACGTCGTGTTGTAAACCCAAACATTACACATGTACGAACATCCACAACTCACAGGAGTGTAAGCACAAGCAAAATGCAGGTTAAAGGCAGCAATAGCTCCCTTCAGAAGACAACCCTTACCTTAACTATGTTGAAAATGTTTTCGGGTCCGATGGTCATGTTGGATAACTCAGACACCCACCCAAATCTTTCTTTCATTTTGTTCAACAAGTAGGAAGTGTCTTCTGTGTGATGCCGAACCACCTGGAGAATCTGTTCATACTGCTCCCCTGAGAGATTAACTAGCTTAAAGGCTTCGTCAAACTTTATGTGCAGCTCGGGAACATTTGGGCAATCTGTTAGAAAAGACAGTGTTATGTCTTGTACTTCATCTTTTTTGTCTGAAAGAATGAAAACTGCAGAAAGAGTCTAGCAAGGGGGCATGGTTTGGATTGGTCTTTAAATAATGCTGAAAAAAGGAGAATAATTTTTCTGACTTATTTTGGTAGATTTAGTTTAGGCTCGTAATGATTAAATGGATGCATTATCCCTTTTGTTGTATTAAAGTGATTTACCAAGTAGTTCAAGGTTTATATCGTATTTCATGGCAATAGATTTTCTGTTAATGCTAAATAAGATCTGGTAAATTTTACATATAGCAACTTCATAGTTTCCTTACACATAATGGGTTTTTTAAATTATATTTAATTATATTTCATTATGAATCTGCCCCAGGTATATAGACTGCAAGGCAGGGTCTGAGGGAGCAAAATTCCTTCCACTGTAAGAGAAGATCAGTTTTGAGTCCACGTGAGGAGCATTAACGTATCTGAGCTGTGGGACTTGATGAGTCCTGAGGGTACTGGCTGATGTAGCTGCTCTACATGATATTTGAGAAGTCATGGAAGATAGCTGAATTCTCTGGTGACTGGAAAAAGGGAAATATTTCACTGATTTTTAAACAAGGGTAGTAAGAAGTACCCTGAGGATTACCACCCTGTCAGCCTCAGCTCTGTGCCTGGAAAGATCATGGAACAGATCCTCCAAGAAGCTCTGCTCAGGCACATGGAAGACAGGGAGGTGATTTGAGACAGCCAGCACGACTTCACCCAGGGCAAGTCCTGCCTGGCCAACCAGTCACTTCCTGTGATGGAGTGATTCCATCAGTGGAGAAAGAAAGGGTTAAAGAAGTCATTTATCTGTACTTCTATAAGGCCTTTGACATGGTCCCCCACAACATCCTTCTCCCTGAATTGGAGAGATATGGATTTGCTGGGTGGACTGTTTGGTGGATGAGGAATTGTGCAGAGGGTAGTGGTCAATGGTTTAATGCCCAGATAGACATCAGGGACAAGTGGTGTCCCTTAGGAGTCCGTAGTGGGACCAGTACTGTTTAATGGGTTCATCAGTGACACGGACAGTGGGATCGAGTGCACCCCCAGCAAGTTCACAGATGACACCAAGCTGAGTGGTGTGGTTGACACACCTGGGGGATGGGATGCCATCCAGAGGGAGATGGACAGGATCATGAAGTGGGCCCAGGTGAACTTCATGAGGTTCAGCAAGGCCAAGTGCAAGGTGCTGCACCTTGGTTGTGGCAACTCCTGGTATCAACACAGGCTGAAAGATGAACACATCGAGAGCAGCCCTGCCAAGAAGGACTTGGAGGTGCGGGAGGATGAAAAGCTGGACGTGAACTGGCCATGTGTGCTCACAGCCCGAAAAGCCTAACATATCCTGGGCTGCATCAAAAGAATCATGGCCAGCAGTTGAGGGAGGTAATTTTGCCCCCCTACTCTTCTCTCATAAGACCCCTGGAGTACTTCATCCAGGTCTGCACTCCTCAGCACAGAAAGACATGGACCTGTTTGAGCAAGGCCAGAGGAGGGCCACAAAAGCTATTAGAGGGTGAGAGCACCTCTCCTATTTATTAGGACAGGCAGAGAGATCTGGGGTTATTCAGCCTGAAGAAAAGACTCTGGGGACACCTTATTGTGGCCTTTGAATATGATTTGTGGCCTTCAGCAATTGAAGGGTCCCTGTAAGAAGGATGGGGACAAGCTTTTTATCAAGCCCTGGGGACAAGAGGTAATGATTTTAATTTGAAAGAGGGTGGACTTAGATTGCATGTAAGCAAGAAGTTTTTTACAATGAGGGCGGTGAAACAGTGGCACAGGTTGCCCAGAGAGGTGGTGGATGTCCCATCCCTGGAAACATTCAAGGTCAGGTTCGGTGGGTCTCTGAGCAACCTGATCTAGATGAAGATGTCCCTGCCATGTTTTCTAGGGAGTTTGTCTAGATGACTTGTAAAGGTCCCTTTAAACCCAAATTATTCTATGATTCTGTGATAGAGGTTATTACAAGGAAGCCTGTATTCCTGTTGAGTGTTAAGACCTAATATTTATCTTGCAATAGCTAGACAGTAGTATGAGACTAGTATCATCTGCCACGAATTCAGAATGGAAGATGGCCGGTTTTTTCTTTACTAAAATATGGATTTTAAACAAGAAAAATTTTTATACAAAAATTGCTCTGTAAAAATTCAGGGTTTTTTCTGTCAAATAGGATTATCAAGGGGCATCTCCAAGCTGATAGTACAGTAACAAACTGGTATCTGCAATATGTTGGTGTAGATAAAAAGATATTTATAATGATATGATATTATTTTATAAGTATTTAATTGTATCATTAATGTTTGCCACACTGGAGTTATTCTGAAGAAATTTAGGTTTAAGCATATTCCGTGGATTTTAAGATCTAAATAATTCTGGAAAGACAGGTACGTTATCCTGCAGTGGGAGTCCTGACAGCAGTTCTAGGTGATCAGTCTGGAGGTTTTTCAGGTGCCCATGGATGGTGCCGACAGAGCTCTGCCATCTCCTTTCATACTGACATGAAGCCCCCTTTTTGTCCTTCTTGTCAGTTCTCTTTGTGGACAGGGTTCAACAAAAAGTAATTACAGGCTCTTCAGCACTTGCTTTCCTTGCGAGGAGCTGAATGGTACCTGAGGTCACCCCTGGTTGTCATCAGGAGAAGCGAGTGTCAGGAGTTTGAGCTTCTCCTCACTTTCTGCTCAGCACTGCTGCACCCAGCAAGGATCGACTGCTGCCTGACATCTCTGCAGGATGGCAGCTCTAACAAAACATGTAGGTATTTTGTTAGAGACTGTGGGTCGTCTCTTTGGAACACCAGCGGTATGTTAACAACCGAGCTATACTGACACTCTGTGGAGACAGTGGGGAAAGCTAATTGAAATCATCTGGAATGAGGAATGGTTATTGTACCCGTAGTTACAGTAAAAACTCAAGTGACTAAATGTTAATTCCAAAAATATGAAAATTAAAGTAGAAAATTAAAACTTCAACATTTATAAACCACTGATCAATGCATTACAGAAAAAAAAGACAAAAACCGGCAAAATAGTTATTTACCGTGCAAAAGATTGTCTTGACACTTCTGGCATCTCTCATGAAACTGTGGGCATCCAGAGGAGTTCTCCCGAAGCTCACTGCACTGAAGTCTCTGGTGCCCTGACACAATTTTTGAAAACATGCCACTCCTGTCAGGATCTAGAATGAAGTCATAGTATTTTTAGACTGCCATTAAACTTAGAGTCTTTGTAAGTATGCATTCATTACCGAGCCTGACTGCTAGAATATAATTTCTTGCCCTTAATCCAAAGTGTTTTGCATAAATCCTCCTTCCCTACTCCTTCTCTTCCCCTCCCCTTGCCCCACAAAAATAAAAGGAATAAATTATTAAAAAGTAGAAGTCAGGAGAAGATACAAATCATGTTTCCTTTCAAGGAATTCATGCTGCTGTAGTATATTCCCTATAAAGGCATAGTAGTGTATCCCCCACTAATATCCAAACAATTGCTGATATTATTACACATTATTTCTACAACATGTGAGTTCTGGTAAGATCTTTTTGACCCTTGGAAGTCAGGATGTTTCATAATCACATACAGTTAGATGACAACACAGTACCAAAGCTTATTTCTGAGGTAACATGGCTTATGATGCAGAAAAAAACTAAAAACCACTGTTCAAAAGTCACTTAACTTTGTATTTCCTGATGATCACATAATGCTTATGTCACCTGCCACTCGGAGTTATGGCATGTTCTCACTCTGATTTCCTTGTAGACAAGGACCAGCATGTATTTGTCCTGTTTGCAATAGTAAAATATGAGGCTTATTTGTATTCTAAAAGTTGGCCATGGTCTTTTTCCTTCACTGAATGTTATCACCAATGGTATGCCCAGAATTTTCTGGTCACCAGAAAACCTGATGGCTGATCTTTGATTGGCTGGTATTTGATTGGCAAACTACATTGCTGCTGTAGCCTGGAACAAGACTTGGAGCTGTCAAGCTGAACTTAACATCATTTGGCAAGGACAGGGATCTGCCTTGTCATCTCACAGAATTACCCTAATTTTTTAGAATTGATGACCATGTCAATAAGAGATGATACAAATCACATCCTGACAAATGCTGAGATTGCGTCTGTCAGTCACCCTTATGAAAACCTGCATCCACCCAGAATTTAAGTGCTCCTGAGGAACTCCTGCAAATTCTTTGAGAATTGCCATGAAAATCAGGCTGTGTAGGACCTGTAAGTCCCCTGCAACATTTCTATGAGATTTCTAGGTGACTTCTACTTGTGCATTTAACTGATAGTTGTTCTTGACCCGTAACCTCCAGAGCTTCCTTACGTATCTCACACTAGCATACTGGAAACTGAGTCATTCACTGTAGTTTAGCCATCCCAAAGAGGTTGATGTCACTAACAGTGCAGTCAATTTTCATTTTCTAACACTTGCCTTTGGTTTGTTCTGGCACATCTCTTCTATGATCTCTGTATTCATCAAATACATCGGTGATCACTTCACTGACACCTTCGAACACCGTCCTACTGAAATCAAAAACTATCTGTAAGAAGCCAGGCATGCCCCAGCCTCTCTGGGAGCCGTCATTCCTGGTGGTGACCTCGGGTAGCGCTGGCATACTGGGGGACTCACTCAAGTCCAGGTCAGACATGAAATATGTCTGAAAAGACTGGTCAAATTCTTTCTGCATGTGCATGAAAAAAATGAAACTTCTGTCAAATATTGAGCCTACATCTGATAATAGCTGGCTAAATAAATCTTCCATCTTTGCTAGCTGGGTATCCTCTTTCTCAGGCTTTTCATTAGACTGGATCTCTCTTCCTTGATCCTCATGAAAAGTAAATATGAGTGGAGGTATTTTCCTCAAAAAATCTTCAACCTGTGTGTAAGAAGGAGACAGATCAGCTGCCTGACAAGTAACCAGTTTCTCATTTCTCAGGTAAGTGTCTCTTATTTTTCTCCTTCAAATACTCATAGAAATGATGCACTCTTAATAACTGCCAACACAGCATATTCTCTGAAGTAATTTAAGACACTAGACCCCAAAGAGGGGAAGCGCATTCATTCGAAATCATTAGTTCCAAATCAGATCTGGAGTAAAAAAGTTGCCAGTTGCCCTTTAATCTGTAGAGGCTCAAAGTTATTATCAGCATTTGGGTTTCTTCCAACCGACAATTTGGACTTTACGTTGGAAAGATGTGAGAAGCATTTCTGTCTGCTTATGTGCGGTGTAGGGAGCAGAAGGTGATTGTTCTCACCTTGATTTGTAAAAAGCCTGCTCTTTCTCACCAATGGGCAAATCCTCACCTCCTTGTGCGAGCTGAAACCAGCAAAATCAATAAAGCCGTGGTTCTGAGTCTGTGGTTTTACCATGTAAGAGGCCAAGTGTCAATTCTATACAGAGTTCCCTGTTCCTGGGTCTTGGCCACTGGTTCCCTGCTCCCTGCTTTCAAGCACTAATTTGGCCTGAGCCAATGGAGTGGTTTTTGAGCCACACTCCATGGCATTACGAAATGGGTGAGGGTTAAGAAGTGCCCCGCTAAAATACACACATGGGGATATACACAGATATAGACAGATACACATATAGATAAAGACAGTTATACATATTAATTTTTTAAAAAAAACCTAGATCATCAGCTTGATCTGACCATTAGTGCAGCTCAGAGGGAAGGTGAAATGTGGAACAACACCGCAGGAACAGCCTAAGCCAGTATTGCTCCTGCTGTCTGTGTGTACTCAGCCACAGCTATCATCTTTGTCTTCTTTTCTATTTCTTTTTTTTTAGAAATTAACTTGGGTCACAACACATTTCTTACTTTGAATGCTTCAAATAAACCAAATAACTCATGGAGGAAGTTACTAAGAGGGTCAAAGACAGTGACAATGCAGTGTGTAACTTTTACTGCAATAATTTCAGCATCCACAAACCCTTGAAAGTCCAAAACATCTGTATGAGGTATCTGAGAGTGGTATTTAAAAAGCTAAAAGTATCAACAATAGTCTTAAATTTATTATCTCCCACATTTTAACCTGAATTATTTTGAGAATATGCAGCAATTACAGTTTTGTGTCTGAAGTTCATTGCACTTAAAGCGTATGCCCAAACAAAAAATATGTGATTACAATTTTGTTAAGTCTTTTAGTAATAATAATGTGCCAGTCAGGAAAGCTTATTTTCTGTCTGTTAGAATTAGGGGAATCTCCTTTGCTGACAGGTTCCTTTGTTAAAAGACATTAAGCATTTTAAAGCTGGTTTTGTTACTTAAAGAGTTGATTTAAGATAAATATAGGAAAGAATGACATTGTAATAAGTAGGTGAGTTTTTTTCCCCATGTAATTTTGCTAACTACAGCTACACTTTTAACTTCACTGATTTTCGGACAGACCATAAAGAATCTATGAGGTATTTTTCACAAACAGTTATCGTGCATCTTAATGCAAGTCCTACTGTGAGAGAAAATATGGTATATCTGGAATGAGTCTGTTGGGAGTCAAGGGAGTAATCAGTTTCCGTGGAGTCTTGCCAGGGTGCAACTGAACTCATTTTGGCTCAGCATTCAATGACCATAATCACATGTAATCTCTACCACATAACTTCATATTTCCAGACCCTCCAAATCAAATTAATTTTAGTAAGATGATATAACTGGCAGATCTGGATATTGAGAAAATAAGATGTGCTGTCTCTCAAACTTTGGGTGAACTCAAGAGTATTCCCCAGATACAAAGTTTCTTCCTACCTTTCTCTTAAATGTTGACACACCATGTTTGCAAGTCGTATAATATCTCATGCAGGTACTTTCTAAACAAGATTCACATTCATCCCATAGATTTTTCAAGGATACTTGACATTGTCTTTCCTCTTCTTCCAGTCTCGCCTTTACTTCATCCATAAGTCGCAAGGCTTGCTAAGTAAGGAAAAAGATTCAGTTGAGGGCAATTTTCAGATGAGTATTCTAAGTACTCATCCCAGTGTTGATCACTCATTTTGGCTATTTATGGCTCCTCTTTTTGCTAATCCCTAACCACTAGAGTAGGTTGTCTTCTCAGCTGCAGTCACATATGGAGGGAACTGAAAATTGAAAACCTTTTTCCTCATAAGTTTTTTCTGATGTTGTTCTCTCAGGGGGCACAGCCTACAGAAACAAACAGATCTCTACAGTCTACCAGGATTTTTGATGTTAAGAAAAAAACTCACCCATCATTCTGTGTAAGAATTCAACCTCCTACACGGTCATGTGTTCAACTTGTGTTATTTTTTCTCCGTATCATCTGAACAGTATTCATCTGTCCCACAAATAGTCCTTTGCTGTTGCTTTTCCTTACCCTTAAGGGATTGATATTTTCAGGCTAGGTCCTTGCCATACATAAAGTCTTTCTCTAATGCAGAAATATATAGATGTATAGCATTTCTGCTGTTTGGGAGCGTATGAATCAAAAGGCTGTAGGGAGGGGCTTTTTTTCCTGCTCTTGTGGAAGTGTGAGGCACTCCTTCCATACTGAAGGGAAACAAGATGCATTTTACAATGCTGCTTCTATTTACTTCATCCACTAGGGCACAAAGCTGAGCAGGTCAGAAGCAGCATTTTTGGAATAGACTTGGAAAGAGAGAAGTTCTTCCTATTGAAGTAGAATGCACATCATCAATTTCTCTCTCCAGCTGCAACATATTTTAATAGTTTTGGTTTCCAAACAACGTTCCAGGTTATCTCTAAGTATGACAAAAGCCTTTTAATTGGTGGGGCTTATTCCTTTTTGTCAGCATTCCAATAGGGAAAAGACTCACATAAAAGAAAACTTCTGTCAGAATGTGCTTGATGGAGACAGTAACTGCAGTTTTCATAATCTATGTTTAGTTATTTTCTGATCTTTCTAATACATTTATTCAGTGTTTTATGAACTCTCACTGTGGATGTAAGTCCTGTGTAAATGAAATCATCCACTAAGATCTAACAGAAGTGTTGATGGTGGGAGTGCACTGGTGTTCCTTAAGATGTTAGGAAGCTGTCAGGTACTTTTTGGCTTGCTAATACAAATAGTTTAAACTAACTAGCAGATGTTGGGCCAGAAAGGAATTTTCCTTCAACCTCGTTGAAACAAAGTTAGGATATTTGTATTTTTTAAAATATGCAGTAAACTTCTGTTTCTTCAGATCATCTGAGCACGTGGCTCTGAGCCCAGGCATTGCACTGAGACACTGGAAATTTCCCTGATTCACTGTACTTTCTTTAGAGCACATTATCATTTGTGGCTTTGATATTCTCCTGCAGGTCTGAAGTTTGCAAAGCAAGCTGGAAAACATCGTGTGTCCCCAGGAGTGTAGAGACATGGAAGGCAGAACTGCTGAACCTTCTGCACAAAACACTGTTCTACAGTGGCCTGCAGTTGCCTTGGTGTGAATTCAGTGAAGCAGGGGTTTTTAGAAACAAGCAGTAAGTGCAGTTTTCCTCTGCTAGTGAGACAAAGGGGCAGAAGCAGATTTTCTCTTGATCCCATGACTGCATAAAGAGATGTACTCTCCTTGTTTTGTACAAACAATGTGGTTTATATTCTTCCCAGAATAAACATTAAAAAAAAAAAAACAAACCAAACATGTATGCACTTATGTTACCTGTTTTTCTTCACTGCTCTTCTTCAAGGTTTTCATCAGATCTATGTGCTTATCTTCATTTCTTTCCATCATAATTTTCATCTGCTTAATACCAATCAAAGCTTTCTTCACCTCTTCATCTACATACTTCTCTCCAACTTCAGATAATTCTAAAAAAAGCCAAATTATATAGTAACTTAATCAGATTTTAACACTATTGCAAATTGTCATGCACTGATGCTGAAGGAGAATGAAATCGCTCTGTGTTTCCCTACAGTGGCAGAGCCAAATCTGAGATAGCGAATGCTGAGTAACACTGAGCCAAGACAATTTCCATCAGATAAGAATCTGGCCCAGAGCTTTTGCAAGGATCATCTGTATGTAACTCAGTATATATATTCAGCTGTCCCACTGCTGATTACTGAATTCCAGAAAAATTGAGGCTAGAAGGCACCTTTGGAGATCATTGAGTCTGCCTCCCCGCCCCACTCAAAGCAGGGTCAGCTACAGCAGGTTGCACAGGTCATCATCCTCGGTTTTGGGTATCTCCAAGGATCATTCATCAGTTTTGTAATGACATAACCTTTATATTTATCTTTGGTCTGGTAGAAGCCTGGGACAGCTTCCCTTTACATTTTAATAATGCAGATTACAGGTGCCTTCAACCTGTTTTCATAAAAATTCAATTTCTAAACTTCCTGTGAAGTAATGACCATAGAGTTTTGGTGAAAACCTGGGCTGGGCCATGTGTTGCACCTTGAAGATCTGCATGACTGCCTATCTTTTATCTGTAGTTGTTTTCTTTGTGGAAATACCCTATCACTGGACCTATAGAAAACAAGTAAAATCACATCACCTTGAGACTGCCAAAAACACATTGATCACTTCTTCTCTTATATCTTTCTTCCTCAACCCTAACTTTTTTTTTGTTTATTGCAGAAATCTTATTAACATAGACTGAAGCACAGGGTTGTTAAATGGCTGATCCTCCATAAAGCCATGCTTAGAGGTGTGTGTGTGTGTGTGTGTGTGTGTGTGTGTGTGTGTCTGTGTGCAGAGTAGCTGCTATTTTCTAAATTAAGTAATTTTATTGGAGTTGTTTGTAAAGCCACCTTTTTCAGTGAAGTATGTAAGTGTAGAGTAAATATTTTCAAAGATAATTTAAACAAACAAAATAGTTCAAAATCTGTTGAATTGAATTATGGGTTTGGTTTATATTCTGACGATCTACAAGGAACCAAATAACCTATAAAAATCCTGTAAACACTCTTTTTTTTTTTTGGCAGGTGATACTTATCTGTGAATCCCTTTGCTTTCTCATCCTGCTTGTTCTTATCTTCCTGTTGTGTGTGTGTGTGTATTCATTCATGCAACCAGCTTTATTATGGTTTCTAAGCTCCACACATGGAAGTGGAACTTCTTGATGCCAGTGAGTGTGGAAATCAAGATGCATTACCCAGCTGGAGACCTGGGCCCAGGGGCTTCCATACGTACGCTTAAGGTTATCCCGGAGATTCATGTCCTCCTGCTTCATTGGTACGCACTGGTGACCCTTCAGACACAGCACATGTATTATAAGTATCCAAGAGGACCTCATGTTCTTTCTGTTAAAGAAAAAGGTCAGTGCAGTTACATGTAAACCTTGTCAGGAAGCTCAAATGTCTAGGTATACTAAGTAAATATAAATACTAAATGTAATACTAAGTATCTTACAAGATCCCGTTAATTTTGTCTTATCTATGGTTTCTGAGGTGTATAGCATGCACCTAAATGCTACTCTTGGTGAAAACACGAGTAAGACGCTTGACCTCATTTGTAATTATCTATTTCGATTAATTAGATGAATTCCACTGAGTTTGCACAGTGGTTAACAGAATCAGGACATGTATATATAAAACCAAAAGTTTATGCTGCTCAGTCTGTCCCTTTTCTACTTTGTGAAACACACTAATTACTGATCTCATATTGTGTCCTTAGTTCATATTATAAATACATCCATGCTAAACACTATTGCCAGTTTCAAAGAGGGAAATTTCTGGAATATTGTTCGCTTTCTTGTGTCCAAATATGCGATTTCTTTCAGAATAAGCCTTAATATAAGAGACGCAGCAATAGGTGTGCCAAGAAATTGGCAACTAGATCAGTTTTGTAAACAAACTGATCAACAAATGAAAGAAATTCCTGCGAAATAAGGGAAAGAAATGCCATTTTCTTTATTTCCCTCCTAAGAGCAGAGGCAAAAGGTTTATTTTTCAGAAACCATGCAACTGCACTTTATAGTTCTCATCTGATTAAGTGAACACAGTATGCAAGTGCCTCGTAGTTAGCCAATATAGCCTTCTTGGAGATGCAATTATCAGCTGTAAGAGCATATGTAAATTAAAAGCCTGGATTTGTTTCTAGCCTGGATTTACTTCTACAGTTACTTGCATATTATACCTTTGCATTTATCATGAAAGAACAATTAACTTTGCAAAGAAATACAAACACATGACCAAAGAAAAGTAAAAAAAACAAGTATATTTACCATTAATACTGAAACACCTCTTCTGTAAAATTGCTCCCTGCGTCAGGAAGGGGCTGGCCTGTGTTCTGATCTAATTTCTGGGAGTGTCAGGGATTTTGCCATGTTCTGTTTATCTGATGAGAAGGTACTTAATCCTATTAACGGGACGTTTAGTCATTAGGCTGGAGGATTTTGCCTGTATGGGACTTCATGATCATCTCTGTGGGCAAAACCACCAGGGGGAGTGTTGGGTAGACTTGCCTAATTTAATGTAATTTGGAACTGCTACTTTTCTGTAGTCAGTAGCCTTTTGTCATGCTAGCTCTTCCATCGTCTTGCTTTTTACTTTAGGAGACACCTGCAGCTTATGTTATTAGTGAAATTGATACCATTAGTTTGGCTAAAAATAGCTTTCAACATTTAATCTCTTCAGCATAGTTTTAGCTTGCTAAAAAAACCACTGCATTATGTAAGGGCCTTCTTTGTACACCTTCTGAAGCTACAGCAGTTGAAAAAAAGTCAGGAATCCAGATGCAGGCTGGCATATGAGCAGATTCTGGAATGAGATAAGCAATTTTTGGCATTTTGTACATCATTATACTTGTTTTGAGGGTTTGCCTGCTTAATGCTATTTCCTTCAGTTTCTCCATCTCTGTGAAATATGTCTGAGATCTGACTTGTACAAAGTTTTGGATACTTTGAAATGAGATATTTAAATACTAACAGGTGCTTGATATAAAATACAGACAGATATTGTTAGCAAATGATATCCCACTTCGTGATACTCAGCAATATTACTCCCTTGTAATCAAAGAGGAGGTGGGGAGAGTGGGTGTCTGTAGCCCATGGTCTGTGACAGCAACTTTCAAACATTCTATTCTGTTTACCTAATCATTCATAAAAGCCAGTTGATGATTGATGGCTAAGATCTAGCATAATTAATGCTGCTTAGGCAAGAGATTTGAGGGATTTATTTTTAAACACATAATCAGGAAGAGTGAAGAATCTGTTAGCTCTAATGGGTACTGCAAGTCCCCAATTTGCACTAAAAATTAAGATAGCTCCACAGGTTTTTTTTCTGAATATGATGGATTGAATGGAATATGTATTTTGTTGTGATCTCTATGAATTGCTGTCTCGTTGAGTTGCTGCTAACCCCTTGACCAAGACTCATCACTACCCAAAACATTTCAAGTTCTATTCTCTGGAAATACCAAGCAGGTACCCTTGCAGACCTCGCAATCCCCTGGCCAGACTGTTTCTTAAGGATCCCTGGGTCTTGGGCTGAAGTAGAAGGGGCAATCTCTCCCTCCCTCTGAACCTCATGCTTGGCTCAGGAGAGTGAAAATGGAAAATACATTTGCATAAAGGAAGACAATCATTTACAGACACTTGTGAAATGTGTGCTATTAGCCTACATGTGTAATGAAATCTAACAAAGACTTCAATCTTTCACTACAAGGGCTTGTCCACTCATTTTTGACATTTCACTTTGCTAATATTCATTTACTAGTAGCATTCGTTTGCTGGTCTTTCTGAGCCTGACTTTATATAGGGAAAGCTTTACTCAATCTAGAGTAAAAAGGGTTGTTTCAACACGTCACTCACAGTTCACAGGAGCTTGTGAGAAAGCAGGTGGCCCCAGCCCTGTGGGGAGGGAGAGCAGCACTCCTGCCCCAGGGGAAGAGGCTGGGGGATCTCTGGCACAGATCCCACCACTTATTTTCAGAATTGTCTGCTTTCTGAAGGTCTCCTTGGGAGTCTCTGGTCAAGTACACACTTGTACCTTGCAAAGCCAGTCCTTAAGCTGATGCTGAGATGTAGAGTCCTGGTGTGTGTTGGGCTCCTGTTCTCAACTCAGTTAATTTTGAACATTGCAAAGTGTCTTGCACCATCTTAGATGTTACTCCTCAAATTTTTTTCTAGCCATTATGTAACCACATGGAAATAGGCACTGCTGTATGTTATCTATTTCTTTTTACAAAACCACAAAATCCTAGCTCTTTGCTCTCCTGTTATTTCATATATATCTGATGGCTAAAAGAGGAGGTGTGAGGAACCCAAGGGCAAAACTGATAGAGCTAGTATGTCTGTTAAATTTAATCTTGGGCTTAAACTTAACCTTAGAAGTGCACTTAAGAACACAACACCCTGTTCCTGAAAGGCAGCTGTTAATTGTGCTTACTCTGAAAAGCTTTTCCTCTCTCATTTCTGTTTTGAATTTAATTTTTAAAAAATCTCATCAGTAATACCTTCAGGTTTAATGTGAAATATCCACTCTCTTCTTTTTTAGCTTTCCAAATCTGATTTACAGTGACCTATTATGGAGATCTCCATTTTTCATCTCAGCTGCCATGTTCAACAGTTTCCTCTTAATATTTTATTTTCCTCTGAATTTGAATGCTTTGATCAGCTATAGTATAGCATGTCACGACATTGTGCTGACATTTTAATTTTTTCCCACTCTTATACAAGCAGATGATTCAGTGCTTATTGATGCTGTTGAAATTAATAAGGTACTCTTCTAATATTGGATCATACTAGAGACAGTCTGAAGAATGGGATCTAATTGTAAAAAGTGCCTTTTTCCCTGCCCCAATTTCCTACCCCTGTTATTTCACTGCTACTCTATTTTAATTGAAATAATATGTATATATTGAAAAAAAATAGGAAAATAGCTTGAAAAGGAATTTCAGTTAAAATAGATTTTTTTGCAAGATACTGATAAATTGAAAAGTAAATAATTGTAAGAAGATATATAGACATTGAGCTTGAACCTAGCTGAACTTGAGCAATGAGAGTTGTAGCTGCTTTGTGGATTTTTCTTAGGTCCCGTTGGACGACCTCCACAAATGTGTAACATTTTTTCACCATGTACTGTGACTTCTCCCTTTTTGTTGATCCATTCCACCTGGCAGGATTAAGCATCAAGAAATATGTTGAAATGGAATTTCCTGTGTTGTACATCAGCTATAGGATTTTGTTCCAGTTAGATATTTACACTATTATTTTCTGTTTATAAGAGTTGTTTCCTACTATGCTACACATTTCCTACACATTTCTTTCTGAGCTAGGCCAGGCATGTAATGATCAGGCTGAAAATACCTGTACATATTTATAGACTCTATGAGTCATGGAAAGTGCCATACACTGACATTAAACCTCTTGGTATTTGTATGAAATAGTCCCTAGTTCTACAAAATCTTAATTAGCTTTATTTGTAAGCACACTATTAGTTCTACTGCTTTCAATTGAAATTAAATGGTGTAATTACATGGCTAATCTAAAGCATGCACGAAGCTTTGCTAAAAGTTAGTATGGATTTTAAGGGTATGGAATTGTACTTTTGTGCTGTAAACGTTTGTTTTGTTTTGTTTTAATCCTTTCCAGTGCTTCAGGAGCCCCTGAGCAGCTTCTGCTTTCTCCTGTATTTAAAAGGCTCTTGGAGCTCCCTTGAATTAGTGTTCAGTCTTTGAGCTCTACCTGATTACTTGGAGTTAGGAATCAAGGCTCCTTCTTTAGCCCAGAGAGAGAGGCATGTTCCTGGGGTGCTCTCAGTCATGCTGGAAGGCCTCAGACAGAGGAGCTGAGGCTGCATTAAGCTGAATATCTACAGTTAGTCTAAGCTACACATCTTGCAAAAATACCAGCTCAGGCCCCCTAAGTAGCACAGCTGTGTTAGCATGACAGGATCCCAAAGTTCATGAGCCCTGAAGCTCAGAGTCAGGCTGACACAATTACCCTGTCTGGAGGAGGGTCAGGCAATGCCAGGTCAGGACTCTGTGCTGTGCTCAGCACAAGCATGAAGCCAGCAGAAGGCAGAAATCAGCCTGCAAAAGTTGGAGCATTGTTAATGTGGCTTTAGTTGGAACTATTAAGCTACAGCTTTTGGGGTCAGCAAGAGCAACTTCACAAGGCTTAGCTAGCTTTAAAATGCATTTTCTGATTTCCTTTTGCTTGTCTATCCATGGATGATAAGGATGACTCTGCAGTGTGGAAAAAATCTTCATTTCACTGCTGAAATTTTTTGTTTTCCAAGCTCTTCAGGGCTTTGACACAAAGTTCTAAATACCAGCCCCAGCAGTAACATGACAGCTGTTGTTCACAGGGCCATATAAAGTTTTTTCCCACCTTATCCAGAGGCATTGCAAAAGGGACCTGTGGTGATACTGAAGACTATATTTGGGAAGACAAAACTGTAACAAAAATTTAATTCATTTCAAGGAACAAAAAATTGAAACCTTAGAGTTGAATGAAAGGCAATACAAAGCTGAAACCTAAAATTATGCAGTTGTTTTCAGAATATGTGCTTAGGATATCAGCTACCTATTGAACTTGGAGAAGCACTATTACTGACATTATATTATCAGCAGGAGATACCAAAGTCGGTGCAAGGATAACAATGTGAGTTAGAAACAATTTATTAGAAAGCTATGAAGCAAACCTGCATGGTACAGTTACACAAACAGATTTCAGGAAGTATTTAATATTAAAATGCTGAAGTTTTGAACCAGATGTTTTGCAAGGGTTTAGTTTCAAGCTTCCCTAGGAACATTAAAACAAAAAAGTTTTATTGCATGCAGACATGTAATAGATCAGCTTTCAGCCTGCAACTGAAAGGAACAGGGTTCCTTCTGTGTATTCATCTGGTTTGCTTAAGCACATCTTTGTCATTCAGCTCTGTATCACCTAGTTAAAAGAGTGACTGATTATTGAAAACAACTCCAGAGTTCAATGAAATTGAGAGGACTGAGTTACCAGTTTGTGAGGTGCTGAACAACTCCTGATGATGGTAGCTGCCCTAACCTGCTGAAAAGGAATTGAAGGCACTCAGGATAGGGCCACAGGATAGTATTCAATGAAGAAACTGGAAATTGCTTTCTTGGGGAATAATCATCTGCCCGGTAGCTTGGCCTCTTGTTTCTGCTGCATTTAAAGTGGAACGTGCTCCAGTGCCTATGGGACAGCAAGCCCAAAGAAGGATGTCTGAATATAAAGCTTCCTCAACGTAGTTGATAGTTGGACACACACTGTCCCCTTGGTTGCAGTAGCATGAAGTGGAGGAAGCAAAACTGGAATGCTGCCTGAAGCTGCCATTTTCTCCATTTCAAATATTAAGGACAATTTCTAAGAAAACCCTTATTGCAATTACGATTAATGACTTCATGCTTCTAAGAGTTGTTGCTTAATTGCACTTGCACATGTTTTTACAGCTGTCCTTTTATATAACTGGTACCCTGCCCCATGTATCTGCCTCAGTACTCAGAGCTTTTTAAAGCACTGTGAAAAAACATCAGTTACAGAGACCTGAAAAGGGGGAGGAGAAAAAAAAAAAAAGAAAAATTGAGTTCAGAGCAAATGAGAAAAAAGCAGAAAGGAAAAGGAAGGTGAAATAAGAAAGACTACAAAGTACAAAATACCAAGGGAGACACTGATGAGAACAGTGTTTCCAATTGGAAGTATATGTATCCATATCCTCTACCAACAGCCAAATAGTTATTGCAGCAAAAAGAATGTAGGAAGCCTGTGAAGATGCACATGTGGCAGAACAGGACAACTATATAACTCTTGAAATCCTTTCTTGATCTTCATATTTCCTTCTGCTCTGGTATGAAGCCATTCTGGGGAAGATGGGGGGATTTTCCCACACTTCAATACATTTGCAGGTAGTGTGAAATGCTAAACATACAGAAAGGAATTGTGGAATTCACCAGTCCAGATTTGAGTGTGCACAGTGAGTGTATGCACCTCAGCTAGCAGGAAGCAACCTGATCTACAGGAAGGTGTCCCTACCTGTGACAGGGAGATTCAACTAGATGATCTTTGAAGGTCCCTTCCCACCCAAATCACCTTCTGTGATTTCTGTGATTCTGTGGCATGTATGGTACAGGCCAAAATGGGATACTTGGATATCCTGCTGGATATGGATTTGTGCAACATCTATCATGCATGGGAGTTGGCAGGGTCTGATCCTTCATACTTAAAGCACAACAAACATAGAAATTATTTCAAGTTGTAAAAAATCCACATTTTTTACAATCCAAATTGTAAGTCCACCATTTTCTACCACAACCTGCAGTCAGCTGAGTGGCAGCTACCACGTTTAAGTCATCATCCTTTTTGTAAACTTGAATCAAAGTGTTAAACTCATAAAAGATGAAGGCAAACTCCTACAGAGCACAATAATATAGTTAGCATTAGGCTCTTAACACTTCAAAATCATGCTAGATTTTCACTTAGGTTTTGGGTCAGTTACATTATAGTGTCCAGCACAGTATCACACATCCTACTTTGTGGACAGTGGTTTGTAGGGATTCCTTATGCTGATGTTTTTATTTTGTTCCTGCAGACAAAGTATGTTTTGAAAAATCCTAGAAGATAGGCTCATAGTGAATATTTAGCACAATGGACAAAAAGCTCTGTCCAAATGAAGAAATCCATGAAATTTCACCTGCTGGAAGAATATTTGGGGTATGCAAATCTGGAATATTGGGACAGTACTGTATTTTAAGGAGCAATCTCACTGTATATTCTCAGCACCTTGTAGAAGGGGTTTGTCTCTGCGTCTGATCAACAGACCAGATATAGAAATCTTCAGAAAGTAATTTAAACCATGAGCTGGGTAACACTTAACTTCCAAGCCTGACTGATCTGAAATAGCTGCTTCACATTGTTTGCAAAAGCAGCCAGAGCCCCTGGTCACATATATGTAGGACACAGGAATGGTCAGTGACAATTACTAAAAATTTATAAATAGTGCAGATGCCTTTGAAACACCTTAGGTGCTAGAAAACTTTCAAAGGTCCATGGTACATTGCAATTTATGTTGCAAATATTATTCAGAAGTATTTTGCTATTGGTGCTGGGGAACAATACCACATAATGTATTTCCATACCTGACCTCAGGAAGAAATGAATTTTCATTTACCCTTTGCCCTTGTGCCTCCAATATTGTATCTCATATCCCCAGAGCAGATGGTTGAAGGCCTGTTCCTCTGCCTGGGTCTTACACATTTAGCTGCACACATAGACACATTTATATATTAAGACAGTAGACAACAGGTCAGATCGTTAGCTCATGTAAATAAGCGAAGCTCCCTTGTCTCTGCAGACAGCTCTGATTCATACCAGCTGAAGACCAGTACATTTTCACTAGGTCTGGATTCAGTAAACCACACACACACAGAGTGCAAAGCAGCTTATTGTTTGAAGGAAACCTTTCTTGTTTGGGGCATTGCTGAACAAATAAACTAGGCAGCAGAGGGAATTGGCAGGAATGAAGAGCATTAGTTCCTCAGAGAAAATAACATCAAAAAAAGCCCTTGGTATCCATCAGTCAGAATTCCTTTAGTGCTAGACAAAAGCTGCAATGGAAATTGCTGTGTTGTAACCTGTGTGATCCCATACTGAATAATTTACTTCAAACACTGTGCTTCCAACACTGTACAGATCAAATATCATGAGCAAGGAAAGAAAATAAATGCGAAATTAGAAAGAACTTCAATACTATTCAAGCAAAGCACTTAACCATGCATTTAACTTTTAACCTGAGAGCAGTCCCATGGAAGTCAATGGGATTACTTACGTACTTGAGTAAATCATGCGATTAAATGGTCCAGTGGATCAGGATTTTAAAAATCTGTATGGCTGTTACTTATAATGGATACAGTACAACACAGAAAGGAAAGGAGAAAAATCTGTTTTCCATCCTCTGTTTCAAGTACTGACGAAGGCATGATAAGATCTAGCACTAGGAAGTTAGAGTTGGAAAAATCCAGCCTTGAAATAAGACATTTCCTTGTAGCTGTGAGGAGAATATTGAGACAGCTTATGAGAAGGGAGTGGATTTACCCTCACAGAGTTCTTATGATGACATTAAATATATTAAAAGAAAAAGGGGATTAATCCAGATTCTGAGAGTAAATTCAAGGAGCTAAAAAATAAAAAATTAGGCAGTTCTTGAAGAAGAGACACCTCCACCAGTTTATTGCAGCATATTGGTCCACATCCAACCTCCAGCCTAAAAGATTCTTAAACCACTGATTATGAGACAGATGATTTTATATTTCCCTGCTTTTTGTATTTCTTGTAAGCATCTGCTGCTTTTGGAAGTACTTGTCTGGACATATTTCTTTTTAATACTGTACTATACATACACACCCATCATGAGAGGATTAAGGTGGCTGCTATTTGCAGTCTTTTCTGGCCCTAAAGTACGTCAGCCTGACTTGTGCTTACCCCTTTTGTTCATGAGCTTGATAGGAAACAGCATTCATTACATTTCATGGCACAGTTTGACAATCCTGAGCTTCCTTCAGGATTTGGGAAGGAAGTGAGCACTGCGCTGCACAGTCCTCTGTGACTCAGTGGCTGTCAGTGGAGATGGAGCCATCCAGGAGCTTCTCTCCTGAGCAAGTCCCAGCAGCCAGGGTGCCACACTGTGACAGAGGCACCTCCATTTCACCTCTCCATGGCACACGCTTTCTAATCTCCTAAGGCAAAAAAAAATGTTATTTTAATACTGTCATATCTGGATAAAACTTGCATATCCTGTGGTTAGCTAGAGACCAGACCAGATGACCTCGCTCAGTTTTTTCTGGCTCCAAATGCTGTAAACTCTTGTCCTGGGCTAGGGCCCATCAAAGCCCATCTGAGTCCCTGGAAATACTTGTATTGACTCCACTCTGCATGAACAAGACTTCAACTCAATGTACAGACTATGCCTGAGTCAACGGGGGTCCAAAAAGAATGCGGCTAAGCTTGCAGTAAATACTTACACCTAAATGACCACAAGCAGAGTTATTCAGAAAGGACTTGTAACAGCATCCTCACAGAAATGTAATGTGTGAAAGCTTAATTAGCTATAGATATCAGCAGGAGATATTCTTCTCAGCTTTCTGTATGAAAAGTCTACTGAAGTTAAAAGTATTTATAGTTACTTATGGGGGGGGAAATTTGGGATTGGCTATGGGGCCCTACAGATTCAGCCACTGGAAAAAAGCTCTTTCACCACAGTTTGTCCATTTCCTAAAAGGAAACTGAGATCAGCCCACGTAATTTACTGGGTTCTAAATGAGAAAAGACTCGTGCTTTAGGCCAGAAGCACATCTGGTATAGCCCTAAGGATCTAGTTCATAGCAGTAATATTTTTCTGCAGTTTTAAGTCAGAGCTTCTGCAAGTTTCACTATGAAATCTCTTAGCTTTAGACCTTAGACATGGCAGAGTGCTGGGAGCAATTAACTGTGCACTTTTACCCTAAATACCAACCTTTAATATGCCTAAGTCTCTCATGGCAGAGACGTGATCCCTGTTTAAATGTTGGGCTTTTTGTTAAATACTGAGCTGTGATTTTCCTGTTCTTCTTTATGCAGTGATAAAGAATCAGTAAGAAATAGATGCATCTTTGCATATAAATGGAAGTCATCATTGTCTTAAGAGAGTTGTTGATAAAGCAGTTATGTGCCTGCCATTAAAATAACCCCATTTAAATAATAAGATATTTAGGAATGTTAGTTGGGACATAAGGAATATTTCACTTTGTACAAGTTACAATAACACACCTCTTCAGCTTGGCATTGTTATTATCTTTATGCATAGGCATAAAGGAAGATTTGCATATGGTGGGTTTGTGCCTTTGTGGGTAGATTTGTCTTCTCCACCTTCCATCTGTGGAATATAAAAGCTCAGGACTTTATGAGCAAAAGGTAACTTGAGACATAACCTTGTTCTACTTGGCAATTCAAAATTCCCACAAGACCAAAAATTTTAGAGAGTATAAAGATTAGGGTCTGTTTTCTCAAAGTGGGTATATTAAATTAGGGAGGTAGATGGTTAGCCAGGCATGATAACAAAGACCCCATGCAGAGCACAAGTGAGAGCCCAAGGTCTGGCTCAGCCTCAAGCACTGTCAAGCAGAGGAGACTACATTCCTGGACACTGGGTGTGATAGAGAAGCATTAGAGAACATGAAACACTAATTATGTACATGTGAGCAAAAAATGTGGTAACTGGGCAGATAGCAGGACTCTGTGTGTTTGAGAGAGATGACTAACCTGGAAAATTTACTTGTGGCTGATATAATGACCTGTTTTCATAAGACAGGGATTCTTTTTCCTCTGCTTGTTTGTGAGTTGTGCTTTGTTTGCATTTGTTTTCAGTTAGATTATTTGTAATTGTTGCATTTTGCTGAAAAGTTATAACTTTGGCACATACAGTTGAAAACCAGTTTTCATCTATGCAAGAGGCATGTACTCAAGGCAAGTAAAAGTGATGTGTTTGCTTTTTAACAAGAAATTAGCTGTCACAGAAAATTATCTTGGCAAAAAAATCGAGTGAAGGCTGCCTTTACTATATGATATATTTTAGAAATGTCTTAGTATTCTTTAAACTGCAAAAATGCTGCCTGTCATTTCACAACACTCTGGGGAAAGGCAGCTGAATCCCACTTTTAATTGTGAAATGATAGGCACAGTTTCATGCATTTGGAGGAATGTAAAATATTTCCATTATCATTTCTTGCTTTTCTCCTTATCCCTGCCTCCTCTGTGTCTCCTTTCCCCCTCACTACTCACAGTAACATTTGGGAGGGGAGAGACATTTATCAGGAACACACATAAAAAGCTTTTCCATGGAGTTTCATAGCAAATAGATATGGATTAGAGAACAGGGGGAACAGGCTTTTTCAAGAACAGGCTTAGCAGGGGAATTTGAGCATTTTATACAGGAGTGTGGAGAGAAACGCTGGACCATTGCCATAGGAGCTGGCAGCCGAGGAGAGAGCAGAACAGTGTGGGCTAGCACAAAGAGCTCAAAATAACAAAAAATTAGCCTAAGTATCATATCCTGGCACTGTTGGACTGGAATAGAATCCAAAGGGCAAGTTTGGTGTTTGAAGATAGAGACAGGACATAGGATTTGAAATGCTTCCTGGGCAAGAACTGCACTGACAGGGAGATGGATGCATGTCTGTCAGCTCAAATACCATAACCAGAGACACAGGATTGGTCATGAGCTAGTAACTTCCACATGGTGATCACAGGAGGCTGCAGCACTCATGCTGCCTGTTATAAATCCCCTGTGAAGAAGCAGGGTACACAAGAAAGGTGTTTAGCACATGGACAAAGAGATGGAAGACCCAACTTCCATGTATCTCAATACCACATCCTTCCTGGTTTTCTTATTTGCTCAGATGCAGATTTTCCTCCGGAGACTGTTAGTTCCAGGGAGGCATCTCAATCATGTAGATCAGCAAATCACAGCTGTTTCTCAATCCAGATGTTAGGAACCACCTCCAGCAAGCTTCTCCCAGGAGCTGAGTTGCCTGTGGGTGATTGCACAGACATCTCCTCCTGTGCACTCCTCCTTGTACTGCCAGACCTGAAAGCTGCTCGGTGCCACCCCATGCTCCTTGGTGCCACCCCACCGGGCTGGTTGTTATTACAAGTCAAGACAGGCAAGATTCAGTCTGACAGTCCAGAGCTGCGGCTGAAAGAGAACTGGGTCATTAAGGAGCCCTGTGTCTTTCAGACTCATGAATAATTATTTCATTGCAGACGAGGGTGCTAAGGCAATATGTAACTCATCAGAGCTGTCTTCACTTCCAGTTTCTGGGCACAGGCTGTGCTCTCTTTCCAGATTGATGTTAGGCACTGATGTGCATCAGCCAGCCATCTCCCCTGTCTAACCAACCCTGACATGCCTGCACAACCTACAGAGCCTACACGGTCAAGGTACTGGCTCTGAAGATCCGTGCATAGGTGCAAGCTCAAACACACATGGGGAAGCACGGCTTGATGTATCTTTCACTAATTGGGTGATGAGACCAAGAGAGATGAGGAACAGCTGTAGGAGCTGTACAGGAACTCATCTGCAGCTTTTTAAGAGCCATAGCTCCAGGGGAACTCTTGTTCTGCCAGCCACTGTTACACATTACCAAATAAAAGGGCTCCTGTCCTCTCCTGCCTCTGTGACATTCCTCTGTTAAGGGCTTAATTGTCTTCTTAGCTGTCACTGTCTGAGGGAGGGGGATATAGCAGAGAAAGAGTCATAGGAAAACTGATGGAAAACAAAGTATCTGGCCAGTATATTTAATTCAGTAGCTAAATTCAGTAGGGGTGGATTTCTTAAAAACCTTCTGTGCATCTGACCTGGGCTAACATTTAGACTTTAAGTTTCTTCAAGATCAGTTTAATTGAATTTACTATCTAAAATTTAATTAAGTTTACTATATAGAGATGCAGCTCATGGTTTCCTGGTAGTAAAGCAGCTCCTTCCATTAAATTGCATTTTTAAGACTAAATAATACCCATCCTTTTACCTATAAATATATAAAATAGTATTTCTTGCTCTCTCGCAACAAAGGAATTTTATGCTGGATCACCTCCTGTTATTAAGTGCATTGAATATTTTTCACTACATCTGAGGAAACAAAGCAAACAGGGGTCACCTGTACTGCAAAATATATTTTTAAATGTTTATTTTGCACCTCTGAGCTATTTATTTCTTTTCACTGCCATTACAGAAAAATATGGGTTTATACTTAAGAAGTGAGAAGCTTTCTATGCTTGTTTAAACAGAAGTTAACTTGAAGACCTTGTCAAAACAAGTAGGTTAAGCTTGACTAATCAGCTGAACTCATTCTATTAATAGCCAAGGTGGCATCATTATTCCATTAAGCTTTGTCTGGAATACTGGGGGCAGGTACATATTTCCATACAGAACACATTACAGCAGAGGAATCTTTCCAAAATGAAAATACAGTAATGGTCATTTACTCTCTATATCTTCAGTCTGGGAAGGAGTATTGTGCCTGGCTAAAAAAAATAAGGGCTAATGAAACGGAGACTTTTTCAGACAACCTTGTTATGGATTGGTTAGGTGGAATTTGAAGTGATGTTGACATTCTCATGGAATATGGCCATACCTGTAGTTAAACTATGTGCCAGTGGAGACATTAAATGCAATCTGATGCAATTAAGATTACTGGGGAACACAGCTACACTTTTGATTTCTGTCAGTCCTGTGGTAGAAGGATATAAAATTGCAAGAGAGGTAAAATCAGGTGTTACATTTTCAGATTAAGTAAATGCAAATTTATCAGCCTCATCCAAACCATGATTGACGGGAGCTCACACTTTGCCATTATCCACCATTTCCTTCAGCCATAACATGAATCACTTAATCTAACAGTGCCTTGTGTAAAGAAGCTAAGTCCACTTAAGGCATCCACTGACAACATTTGCATCTAATTTTCTTTTTTGTGATGGATTCCTCTCCAGCTCTAATGGATAAGTGTTTGTCTATGGCTCCAAGAGGGAGTCAAGGTTTAGATATTTCTGCACATGGTTTCTCTAGGTGATCATCAGCAGTACTGAAAAATCCAGGCACTTATTCATGAAAGCTCTTCTCCAGCAGAAGTTTCTACCTCTGAGCTCTCCTAGGAAAATGTTTCCATCTCTGAATCTTTAGTCCAACAAACAAAAATGCAACGAAATCTTTATCTAAGAAAAAAGGCCTGACACTAATTTCAGACATTGCTTTTAGCCACCAGCCAAGGCAACAAACTGCAACTGAAACCTGCTATCTACATCCTGCTGTAACCATACAGATAAGCAAGTAGGACAAGCATCCCCAAGGTCCCAAGTATCTGGGGTTTAGGTAAGAGCTATGTGAACCACCCAGAGTACAAGGGTCTAAGAGAAAACCCTGTATTTTAGCTTGCATACCTCCAAAATATTAACAATATCACTGAAACATTTCCTCATGTTAGGAATGCGGAAGCATCAAAGGGACAAATGATCCCTATTTTCTCAACAACTGTCATAATACTGGGGAGCTATAGGGCACTCAGATCTCACTGTTTCAATAAAATCATTTAATAGAGTTGCCATAATCCTTTGTTGCCACTTTCTCATTAGTAGTACAATCTTCTATTGCAATGGTTTCTTACAGGTGTAAATAGCCATGACTTGAGACCTTGAGGAAATCAAATCTGTCCCATAATTTATGGGGGCATTTAAGAGAAAAGAAATAGACTACAATTCCCCATCTGCCTGAAACATGTATGTTAAAAGAGCAGCATGTGGAAAGGCATGGTGGATTAATAAGATGCTATCATGTTAGTAAGTAGCAGGGGCTCCCTACTTTTCTTACAGGTCATTGTGTTAGCAAAGGGCTTACACTATTGAAATCACAGCTAATCTCTGTTCTTGCTACACATGACAAGGATTGTGGTGTCTAAGACAGGCTTCAGTTCTCACTTATGCAAACAGATTTAGGACCTTTTGTCACTTGAAAAGTGCACACACTCCCATGTAATTCAGAATGGAACAGCTTCCAAAGAAATTTTAATAAGAAGTCCTATTCTGTGACACAGCAGAATTAGAAAATAGTGGTTGTTTTAATTGTCAGATTGTGTCCAAAACCCACTTCCAGTTTTCTTGAAGAATGGAAGTGAGTTTGGAAATGAAAGATATGTGCTTAATTTTGCTGATAGCTACTATCTATTCACTCCTTCTTGTGAGTTTTATATGGAGAAGTTATCTTTCCATTCCTTTCAGCTCAAGGAAGAGCTTCCTTCCTGTTCTAGCTTCAGAGCTAATACATGATATTTCTTTTTTTTGTTCAGAGAAATGAGTATAGATACATTTCAACAGAAGCTTCTTCAATGAAATGCTTTCACTTCTGCTGTGAGGAACCAATACGAGTTGTTGCCAGAAGAATCTTCACATGCGCAACCTCATCAGAAGCATCCTCTTCTGGAAATTCAACAAACATTATCATGGACTGAAATAGCCATGGAAAGTGTTCTCTTATCCCTCATATCTCTTGACTTACACCTGTTGTCAGAGCAGGAAGCAGTTTAGAGAATAAAGCCTATTATGATCTACCTATTTCAACACTAGTCAATGCTAAAGAGAAATGTATAGCAACAGACTTCCAAGTGGGAGCAACCAAGCAGTTGTATTCACTCAGTTATGTGCACTTAAGGCAGTTGCTCTTTGCACAAAAAAACCCCAAACAAACAAACCAGTGTACTTTACTCAGTGTTTGTAATGTTTGCTTGTGGCTAAATAGCATTTGCTATCCTTGGTGTTTGGACTTACTGAAGAAATAGAAAAGGGATTTTTCATGTCATGGATAAAACAGAAAAAAATTAATTTTGTCAACAACTCACAACACTTATCCATATTATGTGAAAAGTCTACTTAAATATGGACATTTGCCAGAAATACCAAATCTATGTTCTTAGCACATAATTTTTCTATTTCTTACTTTGCAGCTGGGTCCTCCAAGGTCTTTCTCTTCCATTTCTTATTCATTGTGCTCCAAGTAGCCAAGAAACTGACAGTAAAATGAAAGAGACTTATTGCCAGACAGCTCTCATTTTGGGATTATATGAAAACCCTATTTGCATATGCAACTGGGGGCATTTATATTAGGAACCCAGTTATGTGGCTGCATTTTTCACTGCAGATTTTGCAAGATATCCCCATAGCCTCTCCAATCAAAGGTTTTTCACAAAGGTTCTCTATAAATCATCTTGCAGTTTCATTGGCAGGAATATTCACCCCAAGATCTGCAGGTAACCCCTCCATGCCAAAGGAAGCTGTGCTGGTCCTGTCTGTATGGCAAAGATGAGACTGCCCAGGGAGGAAGAACTCCTTGGGGAAATCCTGGGGCTGGGAGAAGTGCTCATGGGATCTCCTACCTTTTCTAGGCCTTAGAGAATGCTTTGAGTCAAAGTGGCAGCCTGGTATTGAATGGCAATAGAGATATTACCCACTGCTGAGAGACTGTGCTGCGCTCCCACCCATGAAGGAGCACTCTGTCTTGACAAGGGGTGAGGAGTTTTTGACCAAATGCCATTATACATTATTTTCACAAAGGTTCTCTATAAACCTCTATAAATGCATCCCTCTTGCCTAGCTCTTTTTGGTTTCTTTCCCAAAACAATGTGTTTTGTTCACCATCCTGTCTCTAAATGCTTTTGTGTTGATGATAGCAAACTGCAGTCAATGTCTGCACATTGCCAATGTGATCACAAAGGTAGATGCTTTTTGTCCCTCAAAAGCATTTGATATATGGTGCATTATCTTGCATTTTAGTTTTATTTAATCCTACACAACCAAAACACCAAGCACAACAAATCTGAGAAAGGACTAGAGGAACATACCCTATCAGCAAGTGCCTATTCTAAGTAAATGTCTCCTCCTATCTGATGATGTACCAAGCATAAATTGGAGAAGAACAGAGACATTCACTGTATCTTTAGTTTATTCTTCAAGTAACCCAGAATATTTGCAGAGATGAGGCCTGCTCTGCTTTGCCTGGAGTATTGACTCTAATACAGCAGTAACTGCTTAGTACACCCAGCTGACACTTAATTTTAGCTTCTTCCCAGTTAGTCAGGACAGGAAAATTGACATTGCCTAACATGCCAGACATAAAGGTATTTGCTCCCATTGTCACATTTTCCATAAGTCCAAGTTTAAGGCCACCTGCTTCACCACTTTTCTGAATGGGCTTTCTGTCTATTTAGATCGTGGAGGTAATACACATTTTCTGGAAGTTTTTGGGCTGCTTTTCCAAAAACTAGGATCTGCTTTTCCATTTTTTCAGTGTATGTCTCATTAACTAGAGCACCCTCTTAGGGAAGTTTCAGGGACTTTAATCCTAGTGCCTCTAACCAGTTGTACAAAATGGAGTACTTAGAGGTGGAAAGTACCCTTTCTCCAGGCTCAGGCTTGGATTTCAATATATTGAGCAGAGAATGTTACTAGTTCAGTATCTGGGGAATCTCCTGATGGAGATTTCTGTGGGAATCGTCTGAAACCATAGAGTTGCACAAAAGTAACCCTGCTGTAAAAGGGCAGGTGTTTGCAGAGTGGCATCTTGCCTGCTGACAGATAACCTGCTTTGCTAGGGTAAATAGTCCTTCTGCCCACTGAAGGACCCTTGGAAAAATCAGAGCTGGTAAGTTCAGTCTGGTTTTGGATGCTCTGGGTGGTATTTCCACTGAGGAAAGCAAACAGTCCTGCTGACAAGCCTTGGGGAGAAAACTTGGCTTGCAGACTACATCCTGTAAGAGCACCTGATCCCAGACAGTGGTCTCCCAAAGAAACCTGAGATGCTGCTCTTTGGTTTGGTCACAAACTAAGTGGTGTTTTTCCTGGATAACTTTTCCCCTTCTTTTTTTTTCCTTTTTTTAATCCCTTCCTGAAAATTCTGTACAATTTTGCTAGTTCCTTGTCATTCACCAAACAATTGTCAAAACTACTTGGTGTCTGTCAGCTTTTTGTTCTGTACGTGTGGATGGAAGCAAGTGGAATTGCTTTGCTGCTGTCCCAACCAGTCCCTTGCAAAAACAGCCACTGTGATGTCAAAAGAAACAGTAAATCTCCAGCATAACAAAAGAGAATCAAAGTGACTTACAAAGAAATGTTAAAGCGGTGGTTTTTTCCCCAACACACACACCCCACAGTATTGTAGAAAATTCCTTAAGCAACAGAAGTGGAAAGAGAAACAAAGTTTAACATTTCAGTGTCTTACTCAGCAAAATTTTCCGAGGGAAACAGATCAGTTGAAATAGTAACCTTTGTTAGTTTTTCCATATACTTTATTCAAATAAAGATATGTGAGCTACATATGTTCCTGTTTAATCTGAAGACTTTATTCTAAATGCCTTGGATGTACATTAACTTGATATTTTTATTTATTAGTTATTGAAAAGAGTGGCACATAGGGATAATGTTGAATGTGCTGTAAATCAATGTAATATTTAGTTTGTAGAGATTTAATCAGAAAAGTTAGATTTGTAGAGGGAGGAAACATCTTTTATTAGCCTAGCTGCCACAGTTGAAAAAAAGGACACAAATCTAAAAGCTTTGCCCATTTTTCTAATTAAGTCCTTCAGTCTAATAAAAAAAAAATACTACCCTTAAACCACAAAAGCTACAGCAATACCAGTATAATAATACAAAAGATGAATCATTGTGCAGACATGGCCACAAACCTCTATAACCTTATTGTCCACATCTTCCCTTCTGCCCAGAATATAAAATATGGTTATCACACTCACAGCTAATGATTTTGTTAGAAAAGGGGAGGCTGTATTTGATGCATTTCATGAGGGAAATTAGTTTAGGCAGATAAGAGTAGTCTGTCTCAGCCCATGGAGCAGGCAGGAGGATGGTGCATGCAGGACATCTGCAGTGTAACACAGACTTACAACCAGGAGCAAACTCTCCATTTCAAACCCTGAGCACTTGGCAACAAAACAAAATTAAAGCCCAGCTCTGTGATCCTTGTTTGAGTATTCCTCAGGCTCATCAAAAGATGCAGGATTGAGTTTGAGTGACAAGTTTAGCCTCCTCTTCGGGCAAAGGTTTGAAATTCCTTTACCTAATGAGTAATTGTATCATACAGTGCCTGCTGAGCTGCTAATGGCAAATGAGAGACATTTTGGGACAGAAGGAAGCTCGGAGTCCTGTCTAATAAAGTGTGCCCCTTTCTGAGTTGCTAGATAAATTCCACAATAGTTTTCAGTCCATGCTTGCATACTACACCTTTTTCTACTTTCCCTGTTTTTCCTGCATGCTCTGTCCAGTGCTCTGCAGGGAGAAAATTCCTCTTGAATTCCTTTTGTGTCTGGTCATTCCATAGATTAAATCAGAGCCCCCTTGTTTATTATAAGGAATGCAATCCTCACTGTTATCAACATGTCTCTGGACCCTTCCTATTACTATTTCCAATTTGAAGGTTCCTTTGCGTCCTTTGTTTTATCAAAAGTCCTGTTTCCTAAATCTTCTTGAATCTGTGAATTTATGCATCATCTCCAGTGCATTGTCCAGGCCATGAAATACACAAAATGTCACAAAATGTCACAAAATGTGCTCAGTTCTGCTCTGGAGATATTGCCACTTGTCTCACACTTGAGCTAGATGTGTGCCAGGTCGTGCTGAGCCCAGGAGCCATGGAATGGATGAGGTGCTCTGTAAGGGCTGGAAGTGCTTCACCTCAGATTTGCACCCCATAGCCTCTATGCCTCTTGGTGAATCACCCCAGTTCCTCTTTGTGTCTTCATGAACAGACCATTCTGCCCCATGCCTTCCGTTCCCCTCACATCTCACATGCTTCCCACCACTGCAGTATGGATATCCCCTCCAGCATGTTTCAGTGTCCCTAAATCTTCTGGGCAGCACAGGCTGTGGCTGGCTGGGACATGCCTGCATGCCAGCTGGCCAGCTAATGTGCATGAGGGGATGGCTTGGATGGCCACTTCAGACTGAACAAAGGCTGAGCTCTGTCCGCATTCTCATCAGGAACAGATGCTCCTCAGGCTCTTGTTTTCCTATGTGGATAAATGTTTCAATCAAATGTTTGGGAACTCAACAACTTTGAGCCCCTCTGTCTTTATGCTAAATCTGGTTGAAATGGGTGAATTGCATGGCAAAGTTCTTAAGAAAAGATGACACACTGGTCTTGAGAGTTGACACACAGGCTGCAAAAGTCACGTAGGAATCATTTTCCTAAGAAATAAGGCTAACAATGTAATAGCCTGGGTGGAGAATGTCATCAGGGAATGACATCTGGATTTGGCTTCCTGATTCTGAGACTCAGCCTGTGCATTGCCATAAATAATGTTGCTGACAGGCAGTTTTAAATTGCACAACAAATGAACCAGGGCAGGGCTACTGGATGGAGCAGAGCAAAAAACATCCCAGGTCTTTCCTGCTTTTCTGCTCCTTGCTGCCATCTGCCTCCTTCTCCCCCTTCCCTTAACCAACCAATGTAAAGAAGAGATCTGCACTAGCAGATCCTAATTTTCCTGAAGGGAAAATTTGTCCTGATGGTTACTGTACCCCCAGATCTCCTCATGTGAAGTGCAGTCAGCTTGCATGAGTGGATCTCAGGCAGCAATGTTGAGCCCCTCTCATCTATAGCCAGCTCTGGTGCTGGTCTGGGTCTGCTTCTTGTGTGTGGTTTGGTTCTGGTGCACCTGACATTTCACATGCTCAAGGTGGTAGACAATGTCTACCTGCAAATTCTGAAGAATGGATTAATAAAGTAGTGGAGGCACAAACTGAGAAAATGGGGAAGACTAGAAAGGAAGGGAGTATGCTGGTGAAGCAGTTCATAGCGCATGGACTGCTTGTAAAAAGCTTAACAGAAACTAGGAGAAATTCTCTTAGGCCTTTGTTATATTCCATCTTCCTGAAACCTCCTCCTGATGTGAAATGAAGCTGTTTTGGCACTGGAATTTTGTCACTCTTCAGATATTCTAATTTGCTGCCCTAACAGGAGCCTGGTTTCCTAGTTTACTGTTTCTTTTTTCTCCCTTGAGACCATTTCTGGCATGTGTTTCCAAATCATTATGCGAACACCGAGTGCAAAAAACCTCTTTAATGTTTCAGCAACACTGTACCTAGCTTATCATGTGAATACAAATGTGTAAATCTGTAAGAAAATCTGCTTTTTCACTGACCCTTTTACCCTTTAGGATCAACTTGAAAAGCACCTTGTAACATACATAAAAAACTTCTGATTTCCTCTCCCTTTTGTACTTCCTTACCTGACACACCTGGTGCGAAGCATTGCTGGCTGATACATTTATCTACTCTCCTCCATTTGGAGCCAAGTCCTCACTGATTGTGATGGATGTACAAAGGAAGAGAATGTGATTCCTCACAGAATTCATCACTAGGAGGTAAATGAAAAATACTGAAGCTATCTTGAAGTTAGATTTTAAGTGTCAGGCAAATTTTTAACAGAGCAAGTGAAACTTATTGGGATACTGTAATCAGACTTGGGTGATTTCAAGGACTTTTTTTGATTAAGCTGAAAAATAGTGGCAATGCCCAGAATATTGCTTATATCTGGAGCCTCTCATACACTGAATACAGACTCCTGACTCTGCAGAGAAAATTAAATAATGGTGGTACGGGTAGATCAGCAGAGGTGCCGAGGGCTTTGCAAGGTGACCACAAAGAGGAGAAGCCAGGGATATCCTCAAAGAGGAGGCAGGAGAAGCAGGGCTGCTGTGCAAGCACACAGCAGAGCAGAGGGGCGCAGGGACAAGGGTCTCACCAGGGATCCCTGGGAAGGTTGGCCCTGCCAAAACTGCTGCTCTGAAGGCTGTAGCAGAAGCAGCAGAGAGTCCATGTGTCCTGAGAGGTGACCCAGGCAAGGCAGGCACCCAGGTCCCTGTTATTTTCCCATGCAGATGCTCTGCCCCCATAGCTCTCCCATTTGCTGTCTGCTTTCCCTGGCACTGGAAAAGAGGTCTCAACGTCTGTTTTGCCTTTGCTCTGTTGGGTTGTGCTAAACCAAAAGCCAGCCCTTCAATGTGTGTGTAAAAGATGTCCAAACACCCATTTTTGAACTCCCAAGTGGGCTTTGCAACTTCTCTGCTGTCCCTGCCCTGCTTTAAAAGTATGTGCTGAATTACACTGTGTCTACAAAGAGAAACATGCCACTTTAGCAAAGGAGATAATTAAAATTTTATTGAAAACATACACCAGGAAGAATGTCTGCGTAAAAACTGCCCCCCTGCACGTAACTATAGGCTCTACCTTTTGTTTTCAGCTCAGGAATGAACAAACCACACAGCAAGGATTTACAAGGAATGCTTATTAAGAAACGGCAGTTTCAAAGAAGAGTCTGAACTGCAAGATGCCAAAATCCTAATGGTGACATGAAACAGGTTGGAGCTGCAAACAGACTGTCCTTTCGTGTTCAGTAATTTCACTCCTGGCAGCTGCTACTAGCTGATTCCCTGTTCTGCCCTGCCCAAGAGCTGTGTAGGTGTATACATACACATATGTCAAAGGAAAAAAGTATGGAAAATACTTTGTTCTTAATGGGAAAATACCCATCTCACAAGGTTTAAAATGGAGAGCTTTTTTTCTCACAAAATGGAAACCCTTTAAAATGTAGATACGCGTCCCCCCAAAAAACTTTAAAGAACAAATTAGCTGGTTCTGTGGCATCTCATCAGGCTGTGGAATTTATGAAAACCACATTCCTTGGATTCTAAAACACTGGCCATCCCGCTGCTCTTTCAAATAATGTTGATTTTGCTGACTAGTCTCTCTGAGAGCCAGCACAGTTGTCTAATTGTAAGTAAATAATCTCAGAACAAATCCGTGTTTGACATACTGTCATACTAGCATTTACTGTTTTGCAAAAGGGATTTACTTCAAGGATATTGAAAAATTCCATTGGTGTTTAAGGGGAGCAGCGACTGTGACCCTCTATAAATTAAAATGCTTGACCCTGCTATATGATATAGAAGATCCAAAGTATTTCACAAGTTCAGATCAGTGAAGGCGGAAAACAAGCCCTGCTTCTGGAGGTGCGGTATTATGTTCCCACAAACATCCATGAGGACCATGAAGGATTGCAAGGGCGAGCTATTTAAAGCTCAGGCTCTTAGGCTCACGTGCAGACCCCATAGCTTCTTTGGGAATGTATAAGGTTGATTATAAAGGTCTACCCTTACAGATCGTGTTGCTAGGAAAGGACATGCAGGCCACATTCAGAGCCTCTATTAATGTGCTTAAGAGGGACACCGGTGCCACTTTGACGTCAAAGTTCAAGAGCTTCATGAGTCCCGCAGACCACCTACAACCTCAGGCTGCCAAATCCTAGCATCCTCTATATGCAAGGGAAGATGAAGCCATGAAATCTAGTCTAAAAGCCTGGAATGGTCAGCCTGAGTGTGGCCCACCACTGCTCTTCTGAGACCCTTTCAGGGCAGGCTGGGTTAACATAGGGTCTTGAGCACCAACTGCCCTACTGCTCTTGAATGTAATGCCATAGTTGTAGTGGTGACACTAACACAAGTGCCTGTAGAGAAGGGTTTTCTTGGCTGAGATGTCACAACTCTCTTTCTCTGGCCGTACATGCCAGGACCTAGCAACCTGGCATACGAGCAAGCTCTGAAGAGCTCATCGTGATCTCGGATGAGGACAGCACAGCAGCAACATGGGCACAGCAGACTGCCCGGCCTGTGGTGCCTGGGAGCCCCAACCCTGCAAACCTCTGAGCCTTGCAGAAGAGCTACGAACATCCAGGACAAGGCAGATGATGAGGGGAATCTGAAGTGCAGGATCACCTCCAGGAATTACATACCCACACATATATATTAAATATTGTGGCCAGAAATGGGAAGGATGATGGACCAAATTTCCATCTTTCACTCTCTGAATGAACATAAGAAGCTATATTATGTGTTGGGGGTTTTTCCATCACCAGTATGAAGTTACAGGTCTATACCTCCCTTTGTGGAATTCTTTAAGAGCTGATATTTATGATGTCATCATTGTAGTTGCTGGTTTTATTTGCATCAGCACTGCTTACTGTAGCTCTTGTTTAATATAGCCATGGAAATAATGCATCCTTTTCTAGCACAGCCACTGTAATATCCCAGTCACTGTATAACCTGTTTGAAAAGGGGTGCAGAGCTCACTACAAATTCCAGTGCAGACTTACCCTGGCATGATGCTCTATTAAACCACTGAGTCTTATTGAGGCCTGAACCAAGTTTTGAGTGTGATGCAGAATTCCCAAAGATGTGTGCTTTGGCTGGTTAGATGTAGGCTGATGTTTGAGGTTTTTTAAGAATGCTTTCCAGGTTCTCACAATCTGTCACAGTGCTGAATTCAGTGTGCCTTGTACCATTAAGTGTTATAAGACAAGAAGGTGACAGATCAAGAGCAATTAAGTTTTCATATCATATTTTTACATGGCTGAATACTTTTTCTTTTTACTGTGTATTTGGTGTACATGAAGTGAAGAGCTTTAGCCTGTGACATATTTTAGTTCTAACCCCTTTAATATTCCCATCATAATGAAGAGACAAAACTGGCCTATTGTGAACAAATTTAATAGAAATATTCATAAGAAACAACAAAAATGTTCTGTGACTAATGAAATCATTCAAATTAACTATCCAGATGTCTAAAAGGTCCTGCTAATAACAAGTTTGTATTTGTCTGAAAAGTTAAGCTATTGAAGTACAGTCAGTGTGATAGAAGAGTACAGAGTTTTGTTTAAATTCTTGGCTCCTACAGGGAAAAACTGTCTCTTTGGATTTGTGTGCATCTGTTTCTATCTGGAACTAAAATCCAAAGAAACAGGAGCTGGAACAGTTTTTGGTGTTGATTCAAGTGGTGCATGAGAATTCAGGTCATTTTTCTCACTGGATCAGTACCAATTTCACTATTTGCAGTCAAAGAAGTTATGATGCTTATTCTTAAAATGTTCTTGAATGGGACTGCCTAAAACACTCCAGCATGTCAAGCCAGTTCTTCTGGGCTTGTGTGCTGCTCGTGGAGAGATCACTCATAAGTGCTGCTAACAAATTTGCCCTTTGTGACCTCATGCTGTGAAGTTACCTCAATAATTAAAAGAGTTCCTATATCAAATAACAAAGCCCCTTTTTTGACAGTGGAATGTGTAATGTTTGTAGATTTTCCTCTCCAGTAAGCTGTCAACATTTTCAAAGGAAAACAGGAAGACGTCTAGTGGGGAGATCACAAGGTAGGGAGTCAGGAGGTCTAGGTTTATTCCTGGCCCTGTCACCATTACATTACATGATGCACAGCTCCTCTCTGCTTCATTTTCATTATTTCTCATACAACAGTGCTGTCCTGATGGACTCTGGGCTGTGCTCTGCATGCTGGGGATCACTGGGAAAACTCTGCTAGCACGAGGTGTTCACAGTCATCCAGAACTCCTGGGCACATACAGCAGCGTGGAGATTCAAAAAACATCGTCTGCCTCTGAAAAAAACTGTATTTTTTTTTGCCTCTCTGAAAAGGATAATGAAAAGTTCAGCTGCTTTGCAGGGAATATTAACCACTTTCTCATGAATACATGTGCTGGCCACCAAGGTGCCATTATAATAGTTGTCATTTAATCCAATGTTTGTCTTAAGCAATAAATTTTCAGCAACAATCCAATAATATTTCCCTGGGATCCCAAATGGCTTCTTTTTTTTTCTTTTCTTCTTTTTGAGGCTGAATTAACAATTACGTAATATAAGGAGGTTTTTTTTTACTTCTGCTTCATAAATGATTTTTTGTTAGGCACAGTGGAAAAAGAACACCATATAACAATTCAAAGTGAAGCCATCTGGCTTTGTGTCCATCTAACAACACTAACAAATATCCCACATCTAAAAGAAACATGAAGCACTATTTCTGTGCCGTGATCATTTACTTCACTTTGAAGAAGCATGACACGAACATTCATATCTTAAATGAAGCGCGTGCTTCTTCCCTTTTTTTTTACCATGGCATTTCATTACTTCTTTGCCTGTGCTTCAGCAATTTTGCCTCCACTGTGGTGAGCCTTAAAAATAAAAAAAAAATTCTCAAAGCCATGATCTTGCTGTTCCACTTGGTGTGGGCTCCTACCTTGCAGCCCAGCAGAAGGCAGTTTGTCCAGACGTGACTGCAGGTAAACTACTCCACATGAAGGGAAAATAGAATGGAAATGCAGTTATCACCAGGATGAAGGCCTTAATTCACTTCAGAGTAACTCGTTGGCTTGTCCCATACCCAAGTGTAATGGGTTTACACTTCCAGTATGTGAGTGCACTGGATGATGCAAGATAAATATGAAACATGAAAATATGAAAAATGTCTCCCTTCCTGTTGGCATTTTGATATTGCTTGTGGGAAGAAAAAGAAAAGAGCAGAAGGGATTCCAAGCTTAAATTCATGCTACTAGAAAAGTCTCACAATCAGTCTACACCCAGTCTTCCTTAATGTGTGGTCTCCAAGACATCAGAAGGGAGACTGTGAAATGATTGCAAATAAAATTTAAAAACACACGCACGCACACATATTCCCACAGATGCAAACAAGCAAGCAGGCAAAACAGGAGAAAATAAAACTAAATATATAAAACTAACTAAATAAAAATCCTGTATGGAGTCTAGCCTTAGTATTTGACTGTAGTGAAAACTATTTTGGCAAGGTGATCCTTGGATTTCTTTTTTCCTCCCCCGACCCATTAGATGGTACTTCAGTAAGGAGCAGTGATAACAGTGGCAAACACCTTTAGTGAAGACTCAAATTTCACCAATAAACAGTTTGTGCTCACACAAGCACAAAAGGGCTTCACAGAAAAACATCACAAATAGACACAGAGTTTGTATGGACAAGCCTGTCAGTTTGGGAATGCTTATTTTAATGCTCCTTTCTGTAAAGCCATAGGCCAACACAATGACTCTGGCCCTTCCACCACAAGGAGGTAGGACAGCTTTGATGAAATAGCTCTGCTTGGAAGTGAAGATGGGCATTTCTGTAGCTGCAACTGTATTTTGGTTAGGTGGGAATTGCATCTCTCTTGGATTCTCCTCCAGAAGTTGGTACCTGTCTGGTATGCTATACAATGAACTGTCCCTTTTTGGGGGCACAGAAGAGGTGGGTAATGGCCAAGGACTTGTGCTGCTGCAGATCCTTTCATCCCTCTTCTCCCACCACTGAAGGAAGCTGCAGGTTCCAGATAGAAGAAAATTCATAAGAGCTTCTGCAGGGCAGCTGTCATGATCTCTGCACCTCTTCAGGCCCCGGACACGTGCAGCTGAGTAAGCAAATCCATAGGATGGCCAAGATTTAAGTAAAATAAACAAATAAATTAGTTAATAAATGTTGATATATTGAACTCCTAATTTATATATAGCATCCACAAATTATCATTTGAGCCTCTCAAAAGATGAGAATAGATTGGCATATTCATTAGAAATTGCAGTATGTTGTTCCTGCTTCTTAAAAAAAGAAGTCCAAGGAGCCTCTTGCCTTCCTAGAGAGGAGCCAGGGGCAGGCATCAGCAGTGGTGGGACTCCAGCAGTTGTGAGTGGGATCTGTACCAGGGTATGGGCTCTTGTCCTGGGAATCCTGATGTTTGCACACACACACACACATGCTCAGCTAATCCAACTCTGCTGATACTATCAACAGCTTTTCTTCTTCTTTTTCATGACCATCTGTGGTTTTGACTCATTTATTCCAAAAATGTGCAGCTAACTCTGCCTAGCTATTTAAAATTAAAGATCTTAGCTGGCTTTTCCTTTTTTTTTTTCTCCCCCTCTTTTTTAAAAAATGTGGTTTCATTAGAATCTGTCCTCTTTTCTGCTCTTGTGACTGAAAGGAGCTCTTTTAGGTGCCCTAAGACAGAGGAGAAGGGTTCAGAAATCCTGTATGGTGTTATCTTCATTTAGGGGAACGTGTCTGAGAGAGCATTGAAATCTTCTGTGTCCGTGCCGAAGACTTTCTCTTTTTCCTGGTGACACAAGTGTTTTCTTTGCCATTAGCTCACCATGTGGGAATCAGTGTCTTAACATGCATAACAGTGCAGCAAAAGTTTAGAATATGCTACAAAGCTTAATGACAAAAATATGTGTAGAATCAAATAAATCAAAATCTTGCTTTTGGACTGGTTTCTGTGGGTGGAAGGTTGTTCTTGTATTTCATTTTAAAGCCTTCATTCATTCCTGCAATAGAATGCTATCTGTTTTGGTTTTAATTTGGTCAACTTCACACAGTTTTTTACATGCAACAGTCTATAAAAAGCAAAAGCTGCACTTACCATTAGACAACAGATTTAAGATACCTCTTTGCTATCTTTTCTCTTTATCCAACATCTTTTTAAAAAGTATGTGATGTTTACAGTTTGACAGAAAGTAATGCCTTTTACTCATCTTAGAGACTTTAGCACCAGGGGCCTCATCAAATGGGTGTCTCTTAATCACACAGCCAAGCAGTTAGGCTCAAAGGGATTATTCTTTTTAGCATAAACTCACAAAAATATGTCTTGTTGAGGCCTCCCAATATGATGTAATATAAAAAATATATATAAACATAGGAATTATTCAGAGAGGTTTTGCAATCTTGACAAACTACCCATTTAAAGTTGGATCTTTTTCCTGAGAGGGAAAGTTATTCTTAGCATCAGAACAGAGCCACTTTCAAAGTAAAGTAAGTGAAAGGGGGGCTTTACTTGTTCACAAGTAGTTCAAATTTGTATAGATCTTGAAAAAATTGCAAACGAAAAAAATGTCTGTTGAATTTTGCATCAACATGTAGAGAACTGCAGTAAAAACCTTAGGAGTGTTACGAGTGGAGCAGGAATGGAAAAGTCAGGGTGGGCAACCACCCAAAGAAGCAACAGGGAAAGGTTTATGAGTGCAATATCTGCTGTTAATACCTGGATTGGCAGCACTGAAGAACCCAGATGGTCTGTGTGCAGCTTCCCAGGACACCCAGACTGGGAGACACGGAGGTGGGCCAGGCTGAGTAACTGATGCCTCAACTTCTAGATGGGTTGAAAAAGGCACACACAAACCCACATCACTGTCAGCAATACAAGAAGAAGCCAGGACATGTGGGGAAGACTTAACAGGTGACCCTTGTCCTACCTGCCAAGGAATCCCAGACAGACTGCCTGGATACTGGTACTTGGATGCCTGAATGCATTGATTTGGATGTATATTCCTCCTGGTGCTTGTCAGCATCAGTGTATGGACACAAGAGTGTGAGTGAAATTTACTCCATTTTACAAATAAAATCACCTTCCCCTCTCTAAAGGTTTGCCTTGATTTTTGATAGATCACTGGTAGTGTTGCAACATTATTTCTTACAGATGTATGGGAATTTCTGGCTTTCAAAGAACTTAGAGTGTTGTTATGAATCAGTGATTGCTCTGCTGCCTGCTTGCAGTGAGCACGGGCAGGTTCCAGCACAATTTGCCTCTAATAGCATAAAATAGTAGTTACACATCCAAACCCATCAGATGTTTGTTTAATAGTATTGGATTTGCCCGGCTTTCCTTTCTGCCAATAAAATACAAAAAAAAAGGTAATCTTCTCAACACACAGTGAAATCCTGACTCTGCTGAAGCCAATGGCACATATCCCATTGATTTCAGAAAGGCCAAGTTTTCAACGATGCCTTTGTGTCTTCCAAGCTGTTGAATGTGAAAGCTGAAAGCAAAGGATGTCTGCAAAGATGCCTCCTTACCGGGCTCTCTAGAGCTGGCACCATCAGAAAGAGCAAAAGCAGTAAGACTACTCTAAAAAGAGCATATTCAACGATCAGCTGAAGTTCAAGCAGATATTTAATAGCTTTTAAATAACTAAACAATAGCCACTCCTGTAAGAGATGAAAAGTAAAGAGCATCTTTCCCATTAAGGTTAATGGCAGCTCAGTCCATCCCTCAGGAAACAAGCAGCAATATCTACATCCATGTCTGCACATGTCCTGGCAATATGTTCATTTCCTTCCTATGCAGGTTTTAATAAACTGCCATCCTGTCTTAGAACAGCACCTAAAACACAGGCTGACTTTTTCATCAAAATATTTGCCAATGCAGTAGTGCTCTTTTCATCAAAACTGAAACATTTTAAAATATGTTGATAAAAATCAACTCCACCCCCAAAGTCTTTCAGCACAAATGTTTCAAGAAAAGCAGTATTTCAAGAAAATAAATTTCAGCATACATTATGAAACTTCATTTCAGCATTCTGAAATTATGTTTCTATTTGTCTTGTATTAATTTTAAAATAAATTTTATAACTTATGGCATGTTATACAATACTACAGTTAGCAGATGACAACATAGCACAATGCAATAAAAACTATCATCACAGCTGAAATATTTTATTCCCTTACTGGGTTTTACTATCTTTTAAAATCATTACTGTGTGCTGCTTTCTATCACCAAATGAAACCTCTTTCCTTGATCACAGTGTCTCGTTTTTTGCAAAGATCTGGTATGTCACTCCCATCCAAGTATTTCCTGTTTGTTTTGGAACTAAAGAGTCTGATAAAGTCTTTCAACACAACAGAAATCAGAGACAGCTACACTGAGAAGATTAAATGCTTTAATGTGTAATAAACAGAAGCCCAATTTAATGATTATTTAAAATAATATAAGAAAATATAGTTGCTTGGAAGTCATAAACTGATTTTAAAGCAATAAAAGTGGCATAAAGTAATATCAAAATGTAAAAATGTAAACCAATAAGCACAGCAAACATTAAAAATATTTTAACCCAGAATTTCAAACTCCAACCCATAATTTACAGTCTTCTAAGTAGATAGTATTTTTTAAAAAACATTTTACACTATAGAGTGTAGGGAAAATGGGTTCAAATGTCATTTTTCCTTTAATTCAGAATAAAAACAAATTTTCAACAGCAAAATTTCCTGAACACATAAATTCCATCTTTTAATCACAACTGATATTTACACAAACAAGATAGAAGAAAATTCCTCTTTTCAAAAAGTGCCACATGTTATATAACAGCATGAGCCCAAGTGAGCATTTAGTCAAAACTGTTTAAAGTCAGAGTGGTATTAATAAACCATGAAGGAATTCAGTTATTGTTCCAATATCAATTCATATATCATCACCATGTACAGTGTAAGATTATATATAGATTTCTTATTAGCCAAAAATGCTGCCCTTCAGCACAACCAGGAAGTAAACAAGTCCAAGTAAAGCTGTGTAATTATATACAAACCATTTCAGCTCACCCTTGCCAAGAAAAAACATTAACAGAAGTGTTGTCTGCGTGACCAATTAATTCCTGCAGAAGGCTGAGAGCATCAGACCACGCACGAGGTTCTTCACCTGCAGTATTTGGTAATACAAGGGTCTACAACTGAGTGAACACACCTGAATATATAATTTGTAACAGTGTTTTGCCTGACCAGCATGAAGTTGCCATAAAACTAGCAACAGAGACTTTAATGTAGAATTTAGAATTCACTTTTTTAAAGAATCTTTTAGGTTGGAAAAAACCTCCAAGATCATCGAGTCCAACCATCAACCCAGCATTGCCAAGTCTTCCACTAAACCATGTCCCCAAGAGCCACATTTACACATCTTTTAACTACCTTTAGGGATGCTGATTCCACCAATTCCCTGAGTTTAAAATGTCACAAAACAATCCACTCGATAGGGCCCACCTGGACACATACAGGTTATAAACTTTCAGCTTTCTCCTTCATTCTTTGCAGCTATTAGTTGCAGTCTTGTTTCACAAGACTCTTAAAATTCAATGTTTTGGCAAGAGCAACCCATTACAAGAACTGCCACCACCCCGAAAAAAGCTTCCACTGGTATAAAATGCTGCAGCCTACTTTAGTTAGCAGAGCAGATCATGTCCAAGGTTTCATTCTTCACATTTCAACCCCACCATAAAAGAAATCCATTTCAAGATTTCTTGTCTGGTGATCAGATGCCCACACAGCTATGTCAGTGGATGAATTCATCTCCTGCATTATCACCTCTTAAAGCAATTGTTTTTCTGGGGCAATTACCAAAGTCAGCAAAGAAGCTCCAAAGTGCAGCAAATGGAGGGCTCACAGGAGCAGTCTGCTTCTAACTGGGTGAAAGAAGCTGGATCATGGCCATGCCATGTAACACAGGACTATGTATTGTACCTCCTATCAGTGCAAAGGATTTTCATATTTCATGGATTCAAAGTTGAATTGGGACTGGAATACATTTCGAGAAGAATGAGGGTTATAGACTCCATATTTTCCCAAATAACTTATGTAAAAGTCATGTTTGTGATTTAGCTGAGCTCCAGTAATTCATCACAACCACTAGAGGAGGGTGGTGAAGAAGATCACAGAGCTGGAGCAGCTCTCCTGTGAAGACAGGCTAAGTTGGGGTTGTTCAGCCTGGAGAAGAGAAGGCTCTGGGAAGACCTTATAGCAGCCTTCCAGTGCCTAAATGGGGCTACAGGAGATATGGAGAGGGACTTTTTATGCGCACGTGTAGTGATAGGACAGAGGGGAATGGTTTTAAACTGACAGAGGGTAGGTTTAGGTTAAATATTGGGAATAAATTCTTTACTGTGAGGGTGGTGAGGCACTGGAACAGCTTGCCCAGGGAAGCTGTGGATGCCCCATCCCTGAAGTGTTTAAGGCCAGGTTGGATGGGGCTTTGAGAAACCTGATCTAGTGGAAGGTGTCCCATGGCAGAGGGTTGGAACTGGATGATCTTTAAGGTCCCTTCCAACCCAGACCATGCTGTGATTCTATGATTCTATGTTGAACACTTTTTCTGAAATTGGAGGCTGCACTTTCACATCCCTTTTCTTCACCCCAAGGCTGCAAAAAGGTCTTGAAGAGTTACCAGAAAACACTCTTAGTCACAAGGAGCTCATTCCCTGCAGGAGGGGGAAATGAGAGGTGGCTACAATTATGGCCAAGGCTCTGCTAGCTGAGTCTGTTTGCTGGCAGCAGCTCAGTCCCTCTCAGGCAAGGTAATGCTTGTTCCTGTAGCCAGCAAACACAGCCAGTTCTCACCCTCATCCCACGAGGCACCGAGCTGCTGCTGAATCAGGGTTACACAAAGACAAATGAGCCCAAAGGGAAAGGGCAGGGAAATGGAGACAGCTCACACTTATAAAATGAGAAACACAGAGTTAGAAGAATTACAGAGGCTATAAAAATCCTCTGCACTTTGGAAGGTCCTTCTACCAGCAAAGCCTGGGAAGTCCTTTCCCCACAGTAATTCCTCTTCTGTATCATCCAAACCTCAAATTCCTCCCTGGAAATGAATGTGGATGGGACTATATTTCCCTGTGGTTATTGCTGAATGACTCAAAACTTTTCCCTCCCTTTTCCTGTGAGACTGAGGGGCCACATCAACCACCAGCAAAATTTTGCACTCTGTGTTTTAGTTCTGTGAAAGAAGTAGCATCTGGGCCAACAGAACAGGAAAATGGCTTACAAGTTCCAGCTTTCTTTAATTGCAAACACAAATATTATCAATATGTAAAATAAAAGACAATAACATGAAGTTAGGCTGTTTGGCTGGGTTGATGGAGGCTTGCAGGGGTGGACAAAAGTGGCTCCATGGCAGATGTCCTGCCTTTAGTACAACATACACTACTGCTCCTATGAGCTGGGCCAAGATAAACTGCCTCAAAGCATCCCTGTTTGCCACAAACACCCCACACCTAATGTACATTAACCTGGGCATATCTCCAGCAGGTTCTTCTTAGGACTTGTCTGGAAAGGTCAAGGGGAAGGAGACCACTGTCAGGAGCACCTCATACACTCCAAGCTGGACCCATGGCTGAATGTAGCAGCACCAGCAGCTGCAAGGCTGAGCAATGGCTTCTTTGCCTTGGTCTTCACCAACAAGATGTCTAAGACATTTATGCCTAGAAGTAATGGTCAGGGAGAGGGAACTAAAGAAAAAGGAGAAAGAACTGAGTCAGAGGTTCCTTGACTCTAGGAAATAAATCTATGTCCATGGTAGTAGATAGGATTTGTCCAAGGGTTTGAAAAAGGTTCAAAGGATAGCGGCTAATGATTCCTGCCACCTCGTCTGGAGACTAGTTACAAGCAAGATCTGTCCCATCTTACACCTTTATTCCTGACCTGAAGGAGGGGATGGGGTGCACTTTCATTAAGTTTGCTGATGAAACCAAACTGGGGAATGTATTCACTGTGCTTGGAAGCAGTGGTGGGATCTAGGCAGGCTGGAGGACTGCGCCAACAGAAATGTTTTGAAATCGAAGACCAAGTGCAATTTTCTGCTCCTGGAATGGACCAACTTACTGGAATAGGACAGGCTGGGGACTGGGAGCAGGGGGAGCACCTCCACAGGAAGGGCTATGGGGGCTGTGGGGCTGTGGAGGACAGTGAGCTGAACATGAGCCAGAGGTGCACCCCAGCAGGGGACAGCAGCTTCCTGCTGGGAGGTTAGGGAGAAGATGGAGCTGGGCTCTACACAGTGCTCTGCGTTGGGAGGATGAGAGACAACAAGCGTGAGTTGAAACAAGAGAGGTGCAGACAAGGTATAAGAAGAAAGATTTTCAGTCTGAGCCATCAGCCTGAGTCACATGCAGGCAGGGTTGCAGGCTGCCCAGAGAGGCTGTGCAGTCTCTGCCTTTGGAGCTTTCAAGACCTAAATAGGAAAATCTGACCTGGTCTGGTCTCACTGCTGACCCTACTTGGAAAAGGAGGCTGGACCAGAGACCTCCTGTGGTTCCCTCCAACATAAATGACTCTGTGTCATAATTTTGCTATCCAAGTGGGTTTTGTTCTCTGATACTTCTGCATATATTTGGATATTCATTTCTTTGCAAGAACCTTGACTATGTTCATTTAATAAATTAAAAAATGGAACTTTATTACACAGGCAAGTATCTCAGGGGGGAGGGGGGAAGGAACATTATGAGCAGACCAGCTGCCTGTTACCAATTTTGAAGTACATTTTCTGAAATCTAATACAAAGCAAAACCAGTAACACTCCTAAACTCAGAAAAATACATGGTAACAGAAGAAGCAAACTCTTCCCTACTTAAACCTATAAACATCTCCCAGGAGCAATGGTCAGGTGGTATTTCTGGTGCCTTGTTTCATTCTCCTTCCCCATGGAAATGTTTTTTGCTTGTATTACATGTGGCATGTGGACTGAACTCAGTGTCTACTGCTGCTCCATGCTTCACAGTTCTCCCTGCCATTGCAGTGATCAATTGCCCAAGAAATCCCAGAGATCTCCAGGTCATAAGGGAAAAATTTGAACAAACAGGTGTATCTATATAGTTGTTCTGCAGTTCATGCTGATTTTGACAGATTTTGACCAAAAATTGTTCTGTCAACAGGCATGCCTGGTCTTTTTCCATGAAGAAAACAGCATTACAAATGACAGCATGAAAATTCTGCACTTCAAAGGGTTACTTTATAAATGTGTGACAGAACTCTTTCCTCTCCATCCCAACTGTCCCTGCAGGAACAACAAAGCTGGTGAATAACATGGAGCTTTGCTCCTGATCTTTGTGCTGTTCCCTTTTTGGGAGGCAGAGCTGGTGACCTCACTGAGCTCTGTCACCCACAGCAGATGTGCTTGTGCTAGAGCAGGAGTGAGTTTTTTTTCAATCTCAATACTCTGCTCTAGCACCTTGTGCTGGTTTGGCCAAATTTAGAAATATATCCTCTGAGAGCAGACAGGTTACAACCATTCCTCCCCCACCAGTTTTGGGAAAAAAAAAAATTTTTCCTCGAAGGAAAGTGAAAGAGATAAAAACTATTTATTTAACAAGCACACAGGAAAAGGATAATGATGCTAAATAATAAAACCTCTCGCTCTGCTGAGAGAAACCTGGGGGAAAATTCAGAGTCCTTCCGTAGATCTCTCTCTGTCCCTCCTTGGAGCTGGAACAGGGTGGTGGGCCCACCTCCAGGGCCAAGGCCTCAGTGGAAATTCCTCCCAATGTATTCTGATGTTGAAACAGTCCAGCAGAGGAAAAGAGGAAAAAACAAAGTCCCAGGACAAACAAAAGTTCAACTATCCATCTCTCTCCGGAGAAAGAAAAAGGAGCTGAAAAACTGGCCGAAAGCAAGCAGGGTGCCTTCCCCACTCTCGCTCTGCTGAAGCAGTTGAAAAAAAAAAGGTCTCTATCTCTATGTGACCTTGAACAAGCTGCAAACTGCTTTGAAGAAGTTTTGCTCAGGTTTTCCTCCCCCCTCTCAGGCTCAGTTTAAAGGCACAGAAAGGCACAAAATTAATTTCTGGGCATGGGGCAGCCATGGGGATACACATTACAAAGTCATCCCAAGACACACCTGCACTGAAATGGGCTAATAACAGCACTTACTTGCTGAGCTTTAGACTGAAATGCTTGGAATAGGTTTTACACAAGACTCTGGAAGCCATCTGCATGCTGAGTAGTCATCTTTCAAGTAGAGAAAGGATGGTCTGTACTCTGCCTGGGGAGGTCTGTGTGGCACATGCTGAGCCTGGAAGCTGAAGGCTGTAACTTATTGCTCACCTGGGCTTACAGCTAATTTTATGTGGATCTGAGAGAGGTATGGATGCATGTGTTTCATTCCTCACAAATATCTCAAGTAGAGAAAATGGACTTTTCTATTGTGGGAGAAAGCTTTGTAGAGCTTTCAAAAGACCTGACAGCCTGGAGTGGCAGAAGAAAGATCAAAATCAGCTTGTTCCCCTGTGTCCTCTCCACAGATACCTCCAAACACATTTTGAGTTATGTCTTCCCTTTACAGGGTTGCATGATAGATGGAAGATTAAAATCACTGGCCACCATGGTCACTTTCTTCATTCCCGAACTGTTTTTGGCCTTTCCTTAAAGTTACCCAATACTTTCCATTATAAGGACCTTATAGCCTTGCCAAAATTCAGTCATTCTAGCTGTAATTTCTCCTGCTGGCTGGATGCCTCTGGCTGATTTCGCTTGGACTTCTTTTGATAATTTTTTTGGAAAATTTTCAGTCATTTCCAAGAAAGAACCGAGGGGAAAATGTATATATTGTTGCCTATGTCAAAAGCCTGTAGATGTTTTCCTTTAAAAACTCTCATTTCCCAGGCTTTGCATCACAATCCTGAAATCTGGTGGATAGGTGATCTTTGTGCCTGGAATAACATTTTCTCTTTCCCAGTGGAAGTCTACACAGCATAGAAGCAAGATGTCAACCACAGATTTGCACAGTGAAGAAAACTTGAAGTCTTTTAAGAGTTCTGCCTCATTTATTCTAAAGGTCAGAGAAGAGGCAGGGGAAACAGAAATTTCTGATTTTCAAAGCTGAAGCTAGAGAGCAAGACTGACTCTGCCAGGGATGGGAGCAACTATACTGGGTCTGGTTGGGGTGGAAGTGATTTTCTTCAAGTAGCCTGCATGGTGCTGTGGTTTAGATTTGTGACCAAAACAGTGCTGTTTCTGCTGTTGCTGAGCAGTGCTTGCACAGCACCAAGGCCTTCTCTGTTTCTAACTCTGCTGCCTCATGAGTAGGCTGGGAGTATGCAAGAAGCTGAGAGAGGACAGCTGACCCAAACTGCTTGGGGATATTTCACACCATATACATCATGCTCATCAATAAAACAGGGACTTTTTGTGCTTAACTGCGGCTTGAAAACTGGCTGGGCATTGGTCTGCTGGTGGGAGGTGATGAGTGATTGCCTTTGCATCACTTGGGATCTTTTTTTTCCCCATTCACTTATTAAACCGCCTTCATCTTGACCCATGAGTTTGTCTCAATTTTGACTTTCCAACTCTCTCCCCTGTCTCTCTGGGGGAAAGTGGTCAAAGAACATTAAAAGAACATCTGAGTGAGCAACTGGGTGGGAGCCAAGCTGCCACCAGCTGGCCTTGACCCATCCCAGCCACTCAGCAACATCCAGCTCATCCTAGTCTGTCGCTGCCTATGTTTTTCTCAACAATCCTGATAGGAACTGTATGGCTTCATTTGCAGAAGAACTGAGCACTGTCCCCCGACATGGAAGTCAATGGGATGTAGCCTTCCAGCTTGTAAACACTGAGCATGCCTGTAGCTGGATTGCTGGTCTGTGATCAGCAGACCATGGCTTCATGTCTCAATCATCCTCACGTGGGGTTTCACTCAGAGCCTGACAGGGTTGCTCTTTGCAGGTTTCACACACATAGAAAGCAGGGAGAGAAAGGTCAGAGGCAGCATTGTGTGTAGCTGAGCCTTGTGGGGCTGTCACTAGGACTTTTAGTCAGGCTTGTAAAGTAGAAACTGGAAGGTGTCCTCAGGTGTGTAGTGTAAACATTGACTATAACATTGGGTACCTCGAGAAATCATTGCACTTCAAGTGATTCACTTCTTAGGGGAGAATAGCTTTACTCTTACTGTGGCTCAGTCCTATGAAATAGAGGTAGTAATACTCCTTACTGCTCGCTAAGTTTAATTAACATTTGTGAAATGCTACCCTGATGACAGGAATAGAGGAAATCAATAATTTTATCTTTAGAGAAGAGCATGAATGTTGAGTGAATGGGACTTATTGGAGCAATGAAGAAAAGATAAAATATTGAATGGGTGCTCCCTAAATGAGTTTAGCCCCTTCTCTGTACCAAATAAATGGAATTACTGGAGAGAAAAAAATTAATACACCATTATAAACTAGTATCCATATTGATACCTTTTGTCAGTAGGAATATACGTCTTGTCAATAATTCCAAACATCGGCAGGTATACTGAGGTCCCACGGGAAATCTTTCTCCTGGCATCTCCTATCTTGTGAGTGCTTGATCTCACCACCTCAGTAATGTTCTTTGACCACAACTATTTGTGCGTGTCTGACAAAATGAAAAAACCGTGGTATCTCTTCAAAATCTTCATTAATATTTCCGGGGGGTATCTCATGCTCTGTAATCTACCTGAAAGAAGACAGAAGCACTGCATCAGAAGCAACTGTCGATAATATGGCCTCAGAAGCAATATATGAGGAGCTATTTTTTCACTACCTATCTTCTGGTACATTTGTTCCTTTTGAAGTCCATTTACTGTAAAAAGAAAGGTCAATGTAAACCTGGTAAATGCTACTAAAAGTACTAATCAGAGTGGCCATCTTTTATTGTCAGTATGTCCCAACAAGTAAAACTTCAAAGGCTCGACATTCTCCGTAAACATTAATTTACATAATTTACAGACATGTTCTACATAGTGACCAAAATATTTTACAATTGCAGTCATGATGTTCCCTGATTTTCAAAGGGCTTTTTTCTGTACTTTCTGGGCCAAAGTCAGGGCTGAAGAGCTGTAATTTAATATTCCCCTGGACCTACTTACACCCACTTGTTGAAACTTCAGGGAATCCTAATGGGTGGAACTCACAGGCTGAGGAGCCAAAATACATTGCAATAATGTTAACTTAATATAGGGAGGATTCACTGTATTTTTATGTGCTTTCCTTGCTGTGCTCCTCTCCTGTGACCAAGCAATATACAAGCCACACTCAGTCTCTGAGGTCTGCACTGCCAGGCAAGAGGTCAGGAAGACCACATATGGTATTGCAGTACCTGAAGAAACCCTACAAGAAAGATGGAGAAGGACTTTTCACGGGAGCACGCAGTGACAGGACAAGGAGGAATGGGTTCAAACAGAAAGACAATAGATTTAGATTAGATATTAGGAAATTATTCTTTACTGTGAGGGTGGTGAGGCACTGGAACAAATTTCCCAGAGAAACTGTGGATGCCCCATCCCTGGAAGTGTTTAAGGCCATGTTGTTTAGAGCTCTGAGCAACCTGATCTAGTGGAAGATGTCCTTGTCCACAGCAAGGGGGATAGAAGTAGATGATCTTTGGAAGTTCCTTCCAACCCAGGCTATTCTATGATTTTATAACTGTATCATGTATTTGGACTTACCATGTGAGTCTCTACTAACATAACCAGCAAGTTCGGTGAGTGGACACAGCTGAACCAAGCTCTGTTGGTGTCTGTAAGTAGTTTACACCGGCTTCCACTCCCTCTAGTGCCAGATGCCCTTACAGAGGCAGCTCTGTGCACCACTTTACCTCTGGGAGAAGCTGCACAGCCAGACTGGAGCATGCAGAACACACCCAGCTGAACCCCAGATGTGTGGCATGTAATGACAGCAGAATGATGCTTCTCTGGGCTGACACAGCCCAATTCTGGGTTCCTGCTGGCTTGCTCCCACTGAAGATAGCCATAAGCTGAACATCATTGGCATTTGGATGGTCTCAAGAACATGGAGAGATCTTTGCTGCTTTCTATCAACATAAATCAAACTCTGGCCAGTGTCATTTTGATAAACTCCAGCTGAAGAGCTGACCTGGTTAGACCTCAGGCAACAAGAATCTATTCCTGACGCAATCAGAATTATTTTTCCGTGTGTTGAAAGAAACACATATTATGAGCAAACAAAATCACGAGTAATGTATAAAAATCTGCTTCTGCAAAGATCCTAATAAAATTAGCACTAATTATTTGGTCTTGGTTTTACTGTCTTCAACATTTAAGCACTCTAGCAGTAAGGTAATTACTTTTCATTATGGCAATTTTGGAGTGCAAATGTCAAACATTTCATTGGTTTGGATATTCAGCAGATACAACATCTACAATTGTTTTAGGAAATTTGGACAAAAAACTGTGCAAGGAAATCGGTCTGTGAATTGCCAGAATAAAATTTCACAAACTTTCTGAACTGCAAACAGTCCCTCTTCATTCAAAATATGAAAAAACACTGCAATGATGTGTTTTATCAAATATCAAAAATATGAAAGAGTGGTCCCTCAATCTCATCCACAGATAATCGTAATAGCTGTACTTCTACTTGCATTCCAGCATTTTGCTTTTCTTTAAATTTAGTGCAATGTGACTATCCACCCTATTCTAGACCTGTCTTCCTTTTTTCCTTCCAAAAAAGTCAGTTTCTAAAAAGGTCACAGCAACTGAAAGACAAGAGAACTAGCACATGAGCCTCTGCATTAACATCCAAACCATGGCTAGAACAAGTCTGTATCTCTGAGTAATTCTGGCATACTGAAAAGACAACCAGGTGTTTTGCTGTTTTCAGAATCTCCCTCAGACTCACAGTTAATCAAAAAATAGGAAAGGAAAAACAAGAACCAACCTCACTTGCCAGGGACAAGTCTAGATAACTAAATATTTTCAAATTACGATGCTAATTACCCAGATTAGGAAAAGGCTCATCTGCAGATTTAACAAAATTATTAGCAAATAACTTCACCATTTGTTCAGGATCATTTACAAACTCATTACCCAGATCCAAGGATAATGTCTTCACTCTGGGCACAGCTCCAAAATGGTCATTAACAACAATATGAAATTGTTGCACAGAAGAAGATTTATCATTAAAATATGTTATAATACTCAAGTCTTATTTTTCAAATGCACATTTTGTATTGTACCCAAATGGTACTTACTTCAGACAAATGATCTTCCACATATGGTTCCCGTGTCACATGCAGTTCTCCTCAATGATGCATGCAATTCCTTTTCAGACATTTTTTAATTTAATTTCTGCCCTTTCTATTGTATGTGGGTTCAGGCTGTGAGAAGGCTGCCGATCAAAAGAGAATGCCACACATACCTCCATGTGCAAGGACCAAGGCTTCCAGTATCTCCAAGACTTGCCAAGGAGCACAAATTTTGTAGGTTGGGCCCTGGGAATGAGCCAGGTGAAGGTAATTGTCCATTGTGAAGTGGAATCAAAACGAACAGGAACTGAGCACATTACTGTTGGGGAAGATGAAACAGGAAAGCCTTATAAATATGATTGCCTGACAAAAGATTTTGGGAATATGAAAACTATAAGCGACATCGAAATGAAAGCCACCTTTTGAGATACCAAATCTTAGTTACTGAACAACTGGAAAACAATGGTATGGCCGACTGAAGGTAATCCCCTCTTGATTGAACAATACCCTCTGCTTGCAGGCAGGTCCAAGGGTCAGAGCAGACCCTACTAGCTCAGCAGAAGGGGTCCAAAGAGTAGTTTTTAGGAGTTAAGATGTAACACTCTATGGTAATATAAGAACTCTTATAGGCTGTATGTAAATGCTATAGGATTTGTATCTTGTATTAGATTGGTTAGTGACAATTAGAATATTCAGTACAGAAGATGATTTATTGTATTGTAACCAGGACTTCAGACACTCTTACTATTCACCCTTACTATACACTCTTACTATTCTCTCTTACTATACTCTCATCTCTACACACATTCTCTCTCACTACTTCTTCACTCTCATTCCTCTCTTTACTTACTCGCTTACTCTCTTGCTCTCTTGGGCCTGCTCAGAGCTGCCAGCTGCAGCTCTAAGCAGTGCCCCTGTACCCACGCCCTTTGCAATAAACCGCATGTTCCAAGATCTGACTTCAGAGATCTCTCGTCACCGTCCGAACCTGCACCGAGCACCCCCCAGACAGCGTTCCCGCAATTACCTGTGGTTTAAATCACTTTAGCACAGCCTGCACAATTTATTCTAAAGTGCATACAAAGAGATTAAACATCGACATCTTTCTCTCTTGGATTACTGCTGAATTTGAACACATCTTGCAGAGTAAAAGTGAGTGAGACCCATTATAAACAAACATCCTTGATATTCAAGAGGAGACTGTAGCAAGGAAAAAATAAACAATTCATATGTGGTTGGTAAGTGCTTAAAGTCACACTGTGCCACAGCAACTGCAAAGCACTCACTTGGGTACCTTATTTCAGCATTTGATGAATAAATTGTGATAGTTCCATATAAACAAGCCATATTAAGGCAATATGTAAACATTTCTAAAGGAGGATGATTTGTTTAGATCCTTTAGTCCTTCTCTGAGTCTGAATCTGGCTGCAACATGGGATCACTTTGTGACAGGCAGCCCGTCATGGTAGTAAACTGCTGTTACATTACTATTGTTGGATGAAAAAACAGGCCTCATAATTTATGTCCTGAACTAGGGTAACAAAGAAGCCCCTAAAATTAAGCATTTCTGTGAAATTAGTTGCCCTAGAATGTGGTCTAAAGTTTCCTAAAAATAAGAGAATATGAAAATACACTTGAAACTTTTTCTGAGAAGATCAGTGGTTTTCACCAGAAAGGCAATATAACTATATTCGGCAAATTTCACCATAGCTTTAAATGAAACTTGAAAAATATGAAAGAGTGTATAAAAGTTAAAGTTTGTGAAGGCCTGTGACTGGGAAACACAGTATTATGTTTCCCAGCACAATACAACCCTGTGTTATGTAGTGTACTGCACCCTAAATATGTATGTATTCAGCTGAACATATACAATAATTTACATATTCCATAATATCAATTATCCACTGATACTCGTTAAGTGTGCTTGATCAATTACCCCATTTCCATGAACCATCAACAATCTGTCTTCCCCCTCATTAATCCCAGGATTGCTAAAGGTGGTGATGGTGTCTAATACCTACACCTTCCTCTGGTGGACAGACATGGATCTGTGGCAAGGAAAAAGGAATGCTCACTTTAGAAACGAAAACATAAAATACTTGGGTTTAGAGGAAAGATTTGACATATGAAACAGTTCATGAGTTTCCTGCATTTCTTTACTAACACTAGATTTTTATAGCAGTATTAGCAGAAGCTCATCAGCCATTTAAATTAACATATTTTTACATATACTTTCTTACACATTCCTAACATACGTGTTAGAAATCCAGTGTGGAATACAACTTCCATGATTAAAAGCCTATATAGAAGCTTACTCTAGAAATATGAAGCATCCCACTGTGCTCACAAATTAATAAATACTTTCAAGTCACAAGAATGAAGGTAGATCCCAGGCCTACTGACTCAATCATAAGCTCTATATGAATTCAAAATACCAATCATTTTCTTTCAATTAGTAAGGAACATATTTTCTGCAGATGCAGCAATTCACTCCTCAGTCTCTGCAATTTTGGTTGCTACCCTTCAGTTCAGTAAGGTTACTGTATGAAAAACTAGAAAAGTGTTTCCATTTACTGCTTTTGAGTAATTCTCTAAATTCCTGCACAGTCCTGCTCCTTGCACATCCCCTGATGACACAGGTTTAAAGCAATATTCTTCTCTCCTCATCTTTTTTTACAGCATTCCTTCTGCACTGTGTTTTCAAACAGAAGTACCCTCTTATGGAGAAATGGGGCTTCATTTTTGCTTTTGTCCAATCCATGAGAAGTGAAAGAAAGATTTCTTTTTGGAAACATACTCATGGGCTCTGGATCGGAGTCTTGATAGCTTTTAGTTTTGAAAACTGAATTTTATTGATTCTTCAAAAGAAAAATTGTGAATTAATTTAGGAGACTTACACCATCAACTAAGGATGAGCCTGTCTCATAAACACTATGGTCCTAATCCAACACAACACTACAGGGCACCCATAATTACCGGATGACTGTATTCAGATTTAAGTGTTTTACTCCTAATATTGCAGTCAACTGCTAGAGTGTAAACTAAAAGCTAAGTCAAGTCTCTTTGATATCTGAGCCCTGCTTTAAAGCAGCAAATGGCTACTGCAGCTGGTATTCCAATATTTTCATCAATCCCAAACTAAAGGTACTGCCTCCAAATCAGCAAAGCATGCTCAAGCTGATGTCAACGCAAGTAATAAGACCAACCGAAGGAATTCAGATTTCTGAATCTTTCTTTTTTGCTCTAGAATGACTACTTTCAGTGGATTTAAGCCTCCATTCCTTGCTGATATGAGATCATACTTGATAGGTTTCCAATGCTTTTTGACTTGGTGTTAAATTAATGCTGTGACCCTGAGCCATGACCTTTCTGGTACACTATGGTCCCTATTGCAGCTATAGAACCTCTGAAAAGACCATGTAGTATAATAATTGCTTTGGGCATCTCTACATTCAACAGGCTGTGATACCTCTAACTGCAAAGGCAAAATCACGTGCATCTTCTCACTGCATCAGGAAGGACTCTCTGGTGCCTCCACTATTTTGTTCATCCCCAGAACGAACTGGTGCACATTGATTGCACCTGCCCTGCCTCATCAGCACTGATGTTAATACTCAAAGCTGGATCATAAACATTTACCACTGTCTTCAATTGCCTAAAAATTGGTAGCTTTGCAGAAAATCAAACCATGCCTTTCATGAAAGGAGGAGCCTGTAAATGATCCCTTATTCCTGGCAACATGCAGAACTAGAAAAATAAAAGATGACTGGCCTGTATATCCCTAATCCCACAAATATTTACACACACTCTCCAGTGCCTGTAGTGCACGCAGTCCCACTGAATCCAACAGGACTACTAGTGGCCCTTCGTTCAGCGCCAGGGTGAATTTCGTACATCCTGCAGCCTCCTCCCAGCCGGCAGCTATTCACCCCCTGCTCCAAGATCCCTCGGTCGACGTGTCGCGTGTGAGGCACGCTGGTGTGGGGAGCCTGGAGAGGTCACACTCACGAGGAAACCCCCGGCCGCCTGCCATGGACGTGGGGAGCGCAGGGACGGGACCGTTCTCCTCCCGGGAACACCACGTTCCACTCGAGCTCCCCCGGTCACTGAGGGATGCCCTGTATGTCCCGTCCCGGGCTGCTCCCCACGGACAGCCCCAGCTGCCCGCGGCCCCGCAACCCGGGAACCCCGCGGTCCCGCGGGGCGCGGCGGGACGGGGTGCGACGCCCCCAGCCCCATCCGCCGGCGGGACCCCGAGCCCGCCCCCGCCGTCCGGCCCCGGCCGCGGCCCCTTCCCCGGGGCGGAGGGAGGGAGGCGGGGCCGAGCCGCGGCTCCGCGGGGCCGGGTCGGGCTCCGCGGGGCTGGCGGCGAGAGCTGGGTGCCGCCGGCGGCCGAGGAGCGAGGGCGAGCGGCAGCGGCCGGGGCTGCGCAGCAGGGCCCGCGGCGGGGGCATGGCCCGGCAGTAGGCAGGGAGCGCTCCGCCGCCCGCCGCTCCCGGCGGCAGCCCCGCCGCGCCCCGTCCGTCCTATGTGACCCGCCCCGGCGCCAAGATGAAAGGTACGGACGGGAGCGGGGCGCCCGCTCCGCCGCCCGCACACGTGTGCCGCGGGCACCGGGCAGGGCAGGGCGGCATGGGCAGCGTGCGGGAACGCTGTGCGGGCAGCGGGCAGGCGGCGGGCAGCGTGCCCGCGTGTGGACAGTCTTCAGCAAGGGCACAGTGCGGGCAGGGCGGTCTGTGCGGAGGGTGCCCGCGGGGTGAGCCGTACCCGGCAAGGTGCTGGCAGGACATCGTGCGGGCAGGTGGCGGGCAGGGCACGCCGGCTGCGGGCAGGGCACGGGCAGCCGGTGCCGGGAGAGGCAGAGCGGGGCTCTCACCGCGACCCCGGTCTGCGGGGTCTGCGCCGCCGCCGCGGCTCGGCGTGCGTCGGTCAGTCCCGGACCGGGAGCGGGCTGTCCCCGTCTGAGTGTGTGAGTGTGTCCCGGCATGTGTGCTCTCCCCAGTACGGTTTCTCTCGACACCCAACTTTTATCTTCTCCCTCGCCGGTGCTCCGAGAAGACTTGCGTTTCTCCCTGGTTTATTTGTTTGTTTTTTGCCAGCGTTTTGCGATGTTCTTGGTGTTGCTTCTAAACATCTGGCAGTGATTAGGTGCCAGTAGAGGCTTAACTTGGCTTGTGAAATGTATTTGGCGTATTTCTCCTCTACATCCACCGACTGGAAAATTTTTGGTCTTTGCTTTGCATCTGTTCAAACTGAAACTATATTTCTTTTCCTTTTTGTTTTTTTTTTTTCCTCCCTTCCTTCTCTTTTTGTGTTAAATGAGTGAAACACTTGACCCCATCCTACATAGCTGTGACTGAGAGGTATTACATACTTTAAAACGAAATAAGGAAGCAGATTTCCAAATTGCTACACTGTAACCTAGTAAAGATGTATGGGGGGGGGGGGGTGCAAGAAAGCCTTCTGTTCATGACAATCGATAGCCTTACAGCAAAAGGCAGAGGCTTTACTCACTGGGGAATACTTACAAAAGGCAGAGGCTTTACTCACTGGGGAATGGAAAGTTTAGGAGTTAGTTGGGACTTTGTGAGAGTTGAATCCAGTTTTTCTTCAGAGGCAAAAATAAGCTTAAGGAAAAGACGTACATATGTGAAAATTGCTTTTGGGCACCAGTGTGCCTGTTCTTGGATTGCAGAGTTTTATTCCAGATGCCAGGAGGCCAGTAAACATCATGATAGTTACACTGAGTTTCCAGAGTCTAGGACACCAAATGATGTGATTATTTATTCACTTGCCAGAGTAGCTGCCTGAAGGGAGGAAAAACTTTTGGGGGGCATTTATTTTGCAAGCCCACATACACTATTTAAGTTACTTCTGACACTGTGGCATGGTGTCTCTCCAGGGCCATGCAACGTATTAAAAATAATGTATTTACAATGTTCTTTATTTATAGGCTGCTCATGCCAAAAATTTTGTCATCAGCTTGTCATTATCAGTGTAAGTGTAAGGGCAGGAACAAACCAAAACAATGGGGATCTGGTAGTACAAACCTGTGCCTGTTATCACTGAAAGCCTTGCACTCCATTCTTTGGGGTTCTGGGGAGAGGTGGGATGCAAAGGACCAAGGATGGGAATAACACATAATGCAGCCTGTGTCTCCTTCCATTCTGCCTCCACTGCTCTTTGCAAAGCAGAGAAGTGGCATTCAAAGGGAAGATATAATTCCTGCTCCTGGGAGCACTTGCTGGTGCCCCACACTCAATCAAGAGGGAGTGCTAGTTCTTACCATTTGGTTTCCCTAAGAGTGATCACAGCCAGCTTTATTTCTTTCCCCCAGAGAGTTACAGAAATCAGTAATAAAACATGCAAAGAAGAACACTTGAATGACTGTGCTAATAGCAAAAGAAAAGCTTCAAACAAATCATCACATCAAGTGCCTTTGCCACTGTTAGGGAAGTCAGAGAGCCAAACCAAATTTTGACTTGGTGATTTCCTTTTCTGGGTATGGACTTGGCTTTTCATATTTTCTCTTTAAACCTGATGGTAGTGATAATTGTAGGACTGTAGAACTTGGTATAGCAAGTTACACATTTTTCTCAATAAAAACAAAAAGATCTCTTGATTGCAGCTGTCTCTGTATCTACTCTCTCTGGAGAATGGAGGAATATCTAAATAATTACATCACTAAATATCTGTAAGGAATAAATTATATTTCCCACTGCTGGTATTTGTAATGTGTTATGTTTTAAATCAGTAAAACAAATTGAAGTTTATGTTCAATATGCTGGCAGTTTTATTTCCAGCAAACAACACTGAGCTCACAAACTTTGTGATTATTTTTAGTAATAATTCATGTGACTTATATGGGGATCTGACTGCTTTAGGGTCAGATTTATCTTTATCAAATGATACTTCTAAGTTGTAGTTATTTATTGGGGTGTGAAGGAGTACTCGTTGCCTGGGAAACAAATGAAAACAGCTTCCTCATAGTCAAACACCACCACATGTTCAAAAACGTTGGCCCTAATTTAAGACAGGGACAAGCATTGTTACAACTGAGAACTTCTTCCCATATATCTGCAATATATTTTGTAATTACTACTTTAAACTCTGTCTGTAATCACTACTGTCATGGTGATAAGTATTTTCCTCTGAAATATGGATACTATTTGGATAACCAGTTAATACTAATGCCCAAACTCAGGCAATGATGAAGTCAAGGTGGTCATTTTGGGAGTGTTGCTCCAGGATGACAGAGAAGCTCTTAATTATGATGCTCAAAGTAGCTTAGCTGTTTCTTTCCACCATTCCTCTGCCTCCCCCACCTCCTTCTCCCTCTCTGCCATCACAAGCACCTTGCTATGTACCACTTGTATAGCCATGGTGCTGGAGGACAAATCATCTAGGATCCTGTGAGTACTAGGATGTGCTCAAGAGCCTGGAATGTGACCAGATATTCTGTCTTGTGCCGTTCCTCTCATTTGCTAAAAAAAAATGCATGGGGAGAAGCAGGTTTGTCCTTGGTTGTGTTCCACTGGAACCAGTGAAGCCCACAGTGCCTCAGGAGCAGCCTGGCCTGAACGCCTGCCTTTCTCAGCATCGCTCCTGTACCTCAAAGGCAGCTCAGTGTGCTCCATGCTCAGTTCGCAGTAGATAAGAGTACACTGAGCTCTCACAGGATATGCCAGTTCAGCTTACCCCAAGTTTGCCTTACACAGTGAACACTTTATCAGACAATTAATTAACATATCAGCCTGTGTTGATAAAATTGTCTCTTCTGTGGGACTTAGAGCCTGGATGGAATTTGCAAGTAATGCCTACATTTACAAAAGCTGACTGTGCATGAAAGTTCAGTTGTTCTTTCTTGACTACCTTGAAAAGTCTGAAATAATCTATTTATATGATGTTTACCTTCTTGACAGGTTTTGTATTTCTCTTTGTTTTGATGCCACTACTAATTTTAAAGAATAAAGAAATAAAAGTTATAATTTCGTAACACTGGAGGAAAGTTTCTCTCTCCTTTGTGTGCACAAAATCAAATGAACAGTCATCTGCAAATAGGTCTTTCCTGGTTAGAAACTTCAAACCAAGAATTTCAAAAAAATCCAGTCCAGAGCATTTTGCAGAAGTTAGAAAGCATCTGAAAATCAAGGATTAGAAGTGGAGTGATCCAGTAACCTTTCCTTAGTCCAGATATAACAGAGCTTATATGAATAGTAACATAGACATGAAACATATGCAGGAGGTCTGAGTGGTGTGTGTTGGACATGTCACAGGACCCTAAAGCAGAAGTTCAAAGGCATGAGCAGTTATAATAAATGTGTGATAAAACACAGAACAAATCCTGAGCAATGCTACTTTACAGTCTGTGTGTGTCCTGAATTAGTTGGTAGCACAGAGGATTTTAAATACATGGATGAGAAAGATGCAAGCATGTGTCAAAGGATATTCTTATTAACAATATAGAGGGAAACAGAGCTATGAAATTACAAGAGAAACCTGTTATTGCACAGATAGAAATATTACTATACAACTGCAAAGGATATTGAGCAGAATTAGCATATAAGCCATTTATGACAGGACCGTTTTCAGTAAGAACTTGTAATTGTTCATCATTGCTTCAGTTCTACTTTTCCAGCCACCTAGGACTGAATAGGACATAAGAATAGCACGAGCAAGCCTATCCCTGTGAGGAAGGGAGTAGTTTAAAATCTCCTGTGGCTCTTTCTTCTACTTTGGATAACGTAGATTCATTTTAGACTGATTTTGCTGCAGCTGAGGGCTGAACAGAGCCCTTTTTTGTCACAACCACTAAACAGTTTACTTAGATCTACACTGAAAGACCGTTGTGCCCAGAGGTTCAGACACTTCTGCCTGCTAGGATAAGGAGAGAAAGGTAATCTTGCAGAGAGATAGAGCTGATCAGACCTTGCAGAGATAAAACAGAGTAAAATAAAGGGAGCTGGGAGAAATGTCAAGGATGAAAGCAGCTCAGTACTGCAAAGGATGCATGCCCAGTTATCTTCAGCTTCACAAAACGTTCCTTATCCTGAGGTTCTGTGTGTCAGAACAGAGAATCTCTCCTTCCAGCCCTCCCCCTTTGAAAGCAAAATAAAGACGCTTTTTACAAGGCATGGAAAGTGAACCCGATCCTCTTCATAATGTGAGTGTGGTCTGTGCGAGGGAGGGAGCAACCTCAGATGAATTGTCTTTGGAGTTTGACCACTTCCACCTAAAACTGCAATCCCTTTTGGTGCATAAATTTGAGGTGCAGACTGGGCCATCACTGGGGAACAAAGTGAATGAATTATGGGAGGTAATAGAGACGTGTTGTTAGGAATGTGTATGCCATTTTAATACTGCTGTTGATTGCCTCCTCTGACATACGGACAGGGAGGCACGATTTTTCAGTGCACTAATGAGAACAGATCTGTTTGCTCTTAAATCATTATTTTGAAATACGATATGATTTAAACTTTTGACTTCTAAGGTCAATCCTCCACACCACGCAGCTGCTCTTGGCCCCGGTATGGTAATGATGCTGTGTGGCACTTATGGGCTAACAAGTTGCATTCAAAACCCCTTATTTAACCCCTATTCAAAACCCCCTATGTCTTCATCTTGTGCCTAAAAAATAAAACTAGAGTGATTGTTGTTATACCTCTAAATTTCACAATCTTCTGTCTTTTTTTGTGTGTTCTTAATGTAAGTGCTCACATTTTTTGGGCATAGCAGTGGGGGAATAGATGAAGACCAAGATACTAAAATGCACCCATTTGTCATGATTATTGTTTTGCTTGTTTTATGCATGTGTTAGGTGATGAGAGACACCAGGCAAGTCATAGGATAGTACCAAGGGAGGATCTCTGATCTAGGACATTGCCTCTTTGAGTCACTAAGTTAAGCAGATAAATTTCCCAAATCAGCAGTCTGGGATAGGACAGAGCTGAGGAAAAGCCTCAGTTTTGTTGCCAGAATCCAAGCTCAAACAACATCACAAAGGATGCTTTGGGATGCAGGGAGGTGGGCTCTCTTCCAGGACAGCCTCAGCTGAACCTCTGCCATGGCTGCCTTAAAGACCAGGTACTCTGCAAGTGCAGAATCTGTGTAATCCCTGTCCAAAGGAGTTTGCTGTTTGTCAAGCCAGACAAAGGAAGGGGTGGCTAATATGGATACAACACACTCAGCAAACAACAGTGACTGTTAGTTTGACATGTCAGCTTGGGATCCTGTCCATCAGGAAGTGCTTTAAGTGTGGGGTGGGATTTTATAAGGGAGGGCTTATCAAAATAGAAGCAGAGAGTAAGACTTGACTATGAAAAGGGCCTATAAGGAAAAAGTAGTGGAGAAAGGCAAAATAAGAGGACAAGTGAAATAAAGCATCTGTGAAGAGAGAGGGGAATGAGCAGCCCATTAGCACAAGCAGGAGACTGTCCAGAAAAAAAACTCTGAAAACCAGTGGAAACTAATTAGACTGATGAAGTCATCAACATCTGAAGGCCACAGCTGCTTGCTGTGCTTCTGCTGGCTCCATTTCACCTCTAGGTCAGCAGTTTGAATGTAGACCCAGTTAGTAGTGAGCAGAAATGCATATAAATCTGGTGGCAGCTCAAAAAGCTTTTGAAATGTGATATGAGAAAGATATTGGTGTCGCTGTTCTCATCGGTCTGAACAGTTGTTAATATTACAGAAACCTCACTAGTGGATGAGTTTTGCCTTTCAGTGAAAGTGCTGAGATTAAGAGAGTGGGCAGAAGCAGCTTTTTAACACTGCAAGCAGTCTCTCATGAAGGAGATGCACTTGTTACACAGTTCTGAGCAGAGTTCTTCATCCATGCTGACTCATGGGTTAAAGAGAGGAATATTGTGATTTTCATCTAATGGGCACAGATTCTTTCCAAATGGTACAAGTAAAAATCTCTCCTTGATAATATTAGATTGATTTTTACAGAGTTGCACTGGGATATAGCTCTACAGTTCCCATTAAGTCAGTAGGAAAGGTAGGGCTCTAGCCATTAAAGCCCTTTGAGAGAGACATTTATTTTAGATGAAACTCTTACACTGGATGGCATTTTTACTACAAATTAATCTTACAGTCTGAGTTCCCAGCCTGGTATTTAGGGGTAAGTTCTAATGTACTGTAATTCAAGTTTTCAGGGGGCTATAAAGGAACTTCTAAAATCTGAAACTTGGCATGACAATTTTCAGCCCAGATGCCTCATTCTCTCCTGGAATAGATTTTCCCAGATTTTGAAATGCAGTGTAGAATATTGGTGTGTTTTCTTTATTTAAGACTTGGAACAAAGTCTTTAAACAAGGACTTTGTACTCATGTTTGCAGCACACAAGTGTTCGAGAAATTATTGGATACCACATGTCTACAGCCACCATATGACCCAGCATCTCTAATGGTTTTGAGGTCTTGTTTGCTTCGTTAGTTAATTAGGTTTAAATGGCTGAGCAGGGTGTACTCTTAAAAGGAGACAGCTGGACACGTACATTAGTGGTGTACTTTCTGTAACACCTTTCATATGCCAACAATGACACCTGCGAAAGGAAGGGGCTAAAATGGAAACAACTTCCCTAAAATCACCTTGCACCAAAGGCTCCTCAGATCTGGTGCCGTGGTTTTATGCCCTGTATTGTCTCAGGGGCAGATTTAGCATCCATTTTGGCTCCAGGCCAGCTCTTTCTTACTTGACCTCAGAATGACTCATAAGTGATCCATGATTAATTTATTTAAGATTTAAGAACAAGAAATTAAACAGTTCTGCTCCACAGATTTGCTTTGCCTCTAGCAAATTAATCAAATGAGAGTCTAATTTGTTTTAGATTAAATGAATTCCCTCTGTTCGCTGTGTTAATCCCCAGCTGAACTGCCTTTTTATAATTCCCACTCCCTTGAAGCATTGTACTGTAACTTATTTAACTCTACAACTGTATTTATTAGAGGTGTTGCAGTAATAGCTTATAACTGGAGGGCAAGTGGAATTTGGCATTGATACTCAACGGGGCATGGATATTGCCAAAATATCTCAAAGGAGTTTTTTTGGGGTTTTTTTTTTAGATCAGAACTCTTGCTTTGCTCTGACTCCCTAAAACATTTGACTTACTGCTGCTGCTCAGCTACAGTCTGACAGTGATTTGTAGCAGTTTGCTGTAAGCTCCCCATGACAATCTGTTCTAGCATCCAAAGAGACTCTTGTAAACCCAATAAAAAAGGAGATCTCCAGTGGCCCTTCCCCTACATGGTTAAATACAATTGGTTGCTCACACATGTTTCTGTTCTGCCCACAGCTCACCTTTTTTATGGACCTTCCTGCTGCCAGAGTTCTGTACAAGTCAGTGGAATAAGAGACCAGCTTTTTACGTTTCTTCATCTTTCTTATTCTGGATTCTCTATCTTTTGGTTCACAGCTGAGAACTCACTTGAGCATCTTATAACTAAGTTAGGGCTGGTCTTCCCAGTACTAAAGAGTTAATTCTTGTGACCAGGACATAACAACAAATTCTGCTTGATTGTCTGCTTCAAGGAGGAGTCTGCCCTCCATAATTTTCACCCATGAAAATAAGCCTTGACTACATATTAATATATGTGTATGTAACAGAAATACTGCATTCATTCCAGTCCTCTGGAACTGAGAAGGACTGGATTTAAACTAAAGAGAAATATTTCTAACTTAAGGCTTTCACAATGTCAAACAAGCCCCTCCTACACCACTTGCAGCCCCACTCAAGTATGGGCACCACTGATGTGAAAATGCAGAATTTCTGTTTCTAAGATCAGCCACTGGTGCTCAAAGCTCATGAATTTCTGTCACGCCGATTTCTGATACTGCCTTTAAAAGCATAAGCCATTAAAATGTACTGGAGGTGTTCTTAGTATTTTCTTTCCTACTTGGTGTATATTTTCTTAACCTCTGTAATTCATAACAGATCACATTTTCATGGTTTTCACTAGAAAAGCTGTTACTTTTTCAATGAAAACTTAAGTTCTCCTGTATTTTCGTGATTTGAAGCTATCAGGAAGCTTTGAGATTTTTGTAGAACTTGTGACAAAAGTTTAACATTTCCATCACTGGAACTGGGAGCTGAGGGTCAAGTTTCTGCTGCCTCCAGTGAGGACAATGCTACCCAACAGGCATGGGACGAGCAGGCTGGGTGCAGGGCTTTGCCTTAGGACTTAAATTTATAGGCTTAATTTTTAATATTTCAAACACAGACTTCTTTTGAGGTCAGACTTTCAACCCATCTTAGTCTGTTTTTCCAAATTTCTGAATTTGGAAATTTCTGAATTTGGTAATTTCTGAATATTTAGTCTAAGCTTACTTTATTAATTTCTTCCATCTTTATTTTCCTTAAACTTCTAACATTACAATTAATATTGTAAAATATTGTATTTGCACATGATTTCAGCAAAGTTGCAGTTGTGACTGAAAGAACACTGAGCTTTGCCTGTTAAATAATTTTCATAGATTTCCCTTAAAATTGCATTGACTGCCCCTTGCAAAATCAGCTCACAGAGACTGAAAAACATTTAATGTGATGTTTGAGATTTTTGTGAGCGGGGAGATGGGTCACCACTTGATATAGCTGTCCTTGCCCATTTCCATGTCTTTGTTTCAAATACTATGAGTGCTCTTCAAAATTAGGAGGTGAATGAATAATTATTGAATAAAGAATAATTAGTATATAGAATTATATATAATATAATTATATTGAATAACTAATGAATAAGTATTCAAAGCTTAAGGAAAAAAAACATCGCTGGCATGAATACCATGCAGCATCACAAATATTGAAAAGCATATATATATTTAAAAGTACATGTGTGTATCGAAATATGTAAAATGTATTTATATAAATATATGTTGCAAATACAGAAAAGGCCAAAGAAACACAAATGTGATTAAAGTTGTAAAAACCAATGCTGTTGGTCTAAGTGTGAAAAACAAGACAACTAGGGAAGGGGCTGTCAGCCTGGGAGGAAGGTCTTGGAGATATGGTGTGGGATGAAGCTGCAGGATTTAAAGGTGGCCTGGCTGTATACATCAGATACGGATGGAATAAGCCAGGTTACACTCCTGAGAAACAAAGGAGGTGATTGTGTTGCAGCCTGATAGCAGGAGAGGGCAGGAAGCTAAGGGCTCTGGAGCTGTTATCTTATTTTGTGCAGCATTTTATCTTTTTGTGCAAGAGGGGAAGATTTTTCCTAAGTAGCTCACTGTTGGGATGAGAAGTTGGTTGTTGACTGTTTATGGTTTATTGGTATTTGTCTTGTTTAGTTGGGGGGCCTTGTCTTCAGATAGCATTCAGGACAATTGTGAGGGTTTGTTTGGTTGTTTTTTTTAAAGGCTTCTTTCTGCTTTCAAAATCAGGATGTGTTTATTTGCCTAAGGAGCATCCATTGGCTCTTCCACTTCTTAAATGCACATCTGAATTGGGGGTCTAGCTAAAGATACAGACAGGAGCACTGCTGGCAGTAAGCAAAATGTCTTACCTGGTGTTTTTAGCTGTTTAATCAACAGTGCTGCCTCAGTAAAGGGTGATGTTCTGCAAAATTATGCATTTCATGGATTCTGCTGCTGCTTCAGGCAAAGTCTCCTCCAGACCTGTGCGTGGCACCTCGCAGGTCACAAGAAGGAACAAGACAGATTTCCTGCTGGAGACATGCACTCAAATCATTTAGGCTTTGTTGAGCCTGGATGCAGACTGTATCTTTACCTTTGAATTCATCCCTCCAAGGCTCTGTGCTGGCCCAAGTTAGCTGTGGCACCAGTTAGCCCAGTTTTGTGATGCAGAGCAGCCCAATCACGCAGTAAGTCTGTGGGCAAAAAAGGTCTAACTAAACACAGACTTCTTACTCCATCACACGTGTTTATCTGCTTTGAGCTTGCTTCTCCTCCACCAGTCATTAAATGTTTCCTCTGGGAAATACAGAACTTGGAGAAGAACAGCCTGGGCTGTGCTGCCTTCCCAGCAGTTGATGCAGAGGCTGGTGCTGGTGATGAGGCAGGGCTTTTGCCTTTCCTGACTCAGCAGAATGAGGGGTTGTCTTGGTGGAAGGAGGCTGAACACATGAATGCAAACATATCCTTTTTTCTAAAGTAGTCATGGGTGTATTTCTTTTGCTGATGCCAGCCTTTTCCTTTGCTGCCAGAAGGAAGTGGCGAGAAATTCAGCTTCTGACAAAATAAACTTGTGATTATTAGCATATTACTACTTGCTAACTGTAAAGATGAGAACAAAAGGCATGAGGGAATCATCAAATGATAGAATATGCTGAGTTGGAAGGGACACTCAAGGATCATCAAGTCCAGCTCCTGTCCCTGCACAGGCCAGCCCCAAAAATCACACCATGTATTTGAGAGCATTGTCCTAATGCTTCTTGAACTGAGGCAGGGTTGGTGCTGTGACCACTTCCCTGGAGAGCCTGATATTTTCCTAATAGCCAACCTAAACCTCCCCTTACACAACTTCCATTCCCTCAAGTCCTGTCACTGCTCACCAGAGAGAAGAGATCCATGTTTGCCCCTCCACTTCCTCTCACAAGGAAGTTGTAGACTATCCTGAGGTCTCCCCTCAGTCTCCTCCAGGCTGAAACAAACCAAGTGACCTCAGCCACTCCTCTAGACCCTTCACAGTCTTCACCATCTTGGTTTTTATTTTTCTTATCTGTTTGAGTTTATCAGTTCTGTTTCCCATTTTTTTATCAGATCTGACATTTTCAGGCCAAGCTGCATGGGAGGTGGTGGATGGATGGATGGATGGATGGATGGATGGATGGATGGATGGATGGATGGATGGATGGACAGCCATCCCCTCTGACTACTGTGGTCCAGACAAGCCTGACCAAGTGGCACATTGGTGACAGTTGTGGCTGTCATTGTGATGAGGGATATATCTGCCCTGGTCTGTATTTAGCTGGCCAAGCAGGCCTCAGGATGGCTGCCTGGTGATAAATCTGCACAGTTTGTAATCCAGAGTTCTGCAGGGAATTCTGTTTGGGGGAAAGGCTCTGAACTGCCTTCTGCACTTGGAGACAGAGGTGGGATAGGAGCAGCACAGGGGAAGAGCAGTAGCATGCCTAACAAATCAATTAAACTTACACAAATTCATGAACATGCACCTGTAAAAACTTCTTCCCATTTTTTTCCAGTGGTAGTAGTAATAATCTGCTGCTGTGTGTTTCTTTCTCCAGACGACTTTGCGGAGGAGGAGGAGGTGCAGTCCTTTGGCTACAAGAGGTTTGGTAAGTGCTAGCAGTCTTCAGCTTGCTTTTGCATAGTGCTTAGGGTAAGTCAAACACTTGCCATGAAAAACCTTCTTGCTGGCAGCATCAAAACATACAGGTACAGTCCCATCATCCACATCCAATGTCCTCCCAGAGGAAGGTGTGATGTTTAGACTTGGTTTATTTTCTTGGCAAACATAAGGCTTCCAAAATAGTTCTTTCATTATGAAATTGAAGCCCACACTTGAAGAGAAATGAATGTGCAGGCTGTAATAAAAAATGGGCCATGCCTCTTACATGTCCTCTTCCCAGCTGGGCATTGCTTCAGCCCCCAGACAGATGTGCAGCAGGGTTTGTAGGTGTTCCCCAGAGTGGTTTCATGGGATCTCCTGTAGACTTGCAGAAACTGTACTGTCAGCTGAGCCAGGACATAGGCTGTGCACTTCTCTCAAAGAAAAGGATACGGTATGAATGCATTCTGATGTCAAAAATTATTAAAATCAGGTTGGTCACTTTCTTTCCTTTTTCCACTTTCCTCCCTTTTTCCACTTTCCTCTTTTTTTTTTATGTTTGTTCACCCAAAATGGTCTTCTCCTGTGAGGAGGGCAGTGCCACACATCTGTGCACAGGGGTCAGCAGCCTTCGAGGCCCCTATTTTCAAGGCTCTTGTGATTTTTTTCTGAAAACGTTTCAGTCTCTGCAGTCAACAATTTCACCCAGGGCAGGGGAATGCCTATCCCCATGGCAAGGGGAAGGTGACATGGTGGCCTCTGAGCTCCCACAGTGCCAGCTCGGTGTTGGAGCCAAAGGGGCTCATCATCAAAGCTGCTGGTGCCTTTTCACCTATAAGTCATCAGAATAATGGTTCACCTCATTTTTTCTGTCCTGGGAAAGTGGCTGCAACAAGAGTCACTTCCAGTGACCCCAGCTGGCAAGTGGATAGGAAAGGCAGGCTGAAAATAAAAATGAAAAATAAGTCAAAAATTCCTTCCATCCCAAAAGTAGCAGGGGGAGGCAGCGTAAGATGAGGAGTTTGGGAGGTGGGGATCACATTCACATGACCTTTTCTACCCCCTGAACTACTCCACTGCTCCCTGCTGCTGAGCTTTATTTTGGATAGATCAGCCAACCACAGAGCCAGCATCTGTGGCTTGGAAAGTCCTCCATAAGGCTGCACACAGGGTTTTTTCCTACTTTTGCTGTTGTTGTTGTTGTTGTTGTTCTGGATTAAGCCCTGGAATAGCAAAAAAGCAAAACAAATCTTGAGAAATAGGAAGAAATGCTATCTGTTCATTTCTGTCACCTCCAAATGAGTAAAAAATATTGGTATTCATTAACAGCTACAAAAATAGGTTCCCTTTGTGTTATCCTCTACCTGACTATCCCTGGTCAGCACTCTCTTGCAGTGAACTGCAGAGAATTTTACCGAGCAGTGGGTACTCCGTTATCCTTACTATCCCAATAGTAAGTGCGCTGTTGTGACATGATGGCATTTTTGCATACTAACTTGCTCTCATTAATTTCTTTCTCATGGGTATTGTGATGCTGCCAAGGTGAGTTATTTCCCCCCTTAGAAATGCAAGACCATTTCCACAAATGCTTGTGCTGTTGGCCTTCGTGGGGCAGCATGGAGGGAAGAGAGGACTGGCAGCCGGGAAATGGTAGGAGGAGATTTCACCACAAGAGGAGGAGTCAGGGTTGTTCAACCCTTAGGAACCAACCATAACTGCCTTATGCCTCAGGAAAACAACATTTCTGTGGTCAGGGAGGTATCCCAAATATCTGCAGTACAGATGAAGAGCCTTGCTTGACTAGAGGGAGAATAGGATCATGAATGAAGCCATAGCATTGGCACTGGTGAGAGCTGTAATTCAATAGTGTCCCAATCCAAGCAGCCTTCTTTGTCCACACTATTTTGGAGCCCAAACTTCCTCCCATACTCTCCTCATCTTTCCCAGCATCATGGAGCTCAGGGAGGATCTCAGCTGACCTGGTTTTCATACATCCCTGCACCAGCATACATGCTGTTTGACTGCAGATGCTCATGCTTTTGTGTCCCCTAAAGGTTTTATTTCCCCTCCTTCAGAAAACCTGACTCAGTGTATTTCCACGTCTGTAGTCTCTGCTGCATTTCCAGGCAGCCTCTGAGCGGCCTCTGGAGGGAGCGGGAGCCTCGTGCCTTCAGCAGTGCTGGCAGCTTCCTCACCTGGCACTGGGCTCCTCCAGACAGAAAGGTGACCTGCACGTCTTTTAAAGACTCCAAACTCAGTGGACAGCTGGGTCAGCATTTCAAGTGAAGCACTCTTGGCTCTTTGGGCCAAAATGCATCTGAGTAGATCAAGCTCCTGCCTGACCAGTAGGAAATGTTACATGTGCTGTCTCAGTTGGTGTTCCCTCTTGGCCCTGTGTTCTTTATGGTAAAAGAAGGCAGGGAGGAATCCCAAGGCAAGAGCCAAGTTTTATTACACAAACCTTGATAAAAGGTCGTTTTGAAAGAAGTCCTGCTGGCTGGCACTGTAGAAATGCCAGTGCTGCTCCTGTACAGCCTGCTGGTGTGGGATGGGATAAAAACAGCAGTGGGGTTTTTGTTTCAGGAGTCATAGTGCAAGAGCAGTTGTGTTAATATATTGTGACTGGAGAAGTCCCTGTATGCTCCATGGACATGAGACATGGAGGACCATGAGTCAAGTACCTTTGATTCCATCACTTGGAGGGCTTGTTTGGAGCACAATGGGCTCTGAGGGGCAGAAGGCTAAAGTATAACTGGTTTGTAAAAAATGTGGCTAGCAGTCAGTCACTGCTGGCAGCTGGGAACATGTGTTGGTCAGCATTTGGCAGGCAAAACCTTGACCAAGCTGCTTTCCTAGAGTTCAGCTGAGGAGTTTATTATTAGCTGCTTTGTTGCTGGAGCCTGTAGTTTGGTTCAAGGAAGGAAGAGATCAGCAGAAGGAGGGAGGGAGAGAGACATTCTCCAACGATTCTCATTTTGGGGAAGAAGTTTTTGAAAAGAGGACTGAATATGCACTGTCTTACCCCACTTCCCCTTTTCTGAATCATTCTGTCCTTCCTTTTCAAATAAGTTAATTTCTGGGAATTTGTCAAGCTGCTGTATTTTTTAGTCAGTAGAACATTAACCAGTCATATTAAGCCAAACATACTAAGCATAAGACACTAACATATTAAAGAACAATGACAACTCCTAGGAAAATACACATCACATTTTTTCTCCTTTGAGCATGGGACAGATTTGCTGCAAGGGGTCAGCAAGAATGAGGAAAACAGTTTTTCCAGCTCACTGATGCTGTTTACTTCTTTTCAATGGATGCTACAGATGTGCAGGGATGCTGCCAGAAGTTGCTCAGCTGCAGTGCCTCCAGATTGCTGCACTGAAAAAGTGAGGAAGCGTGTTTCTTTTCCCAGTTACTTCATCCTTAGCCCCATTTCTCAGGCTGTTTTAAAGTTATCTGCTCCAGATGGCAAGCTAAGCCTCTCCACTGGTTTTCCTCTACCAGATTGCCATCAGTGTTAACTCTTTCATCAATCAATGTCGCTGGTTTGCACCACCCCATGCACAACTCACTTTGGGAAAGAATGAATGAGGAAAGGGCAAAACTTCCTTTCCAATATGATACACTTTGGGGATGCTAAATCTCAGGCATGAGAGCTCAGACTAGTTTCTAGATGGTAGACAGAAGGATGCGATCTCTTTCTGGCAGGATTTGACTCTTTCTTCTGAGATTCAGGCTCCAGGTATCTCCACAGGCAAGGGAATTGAAGGTATCAAATGGACTCCAAGGTAGAAGATCTGATCTTCCTAACTCATGGCATTCTGAGGTAATAGATGTAGAATTCATTGTGCATTTTGTTTCTTTATGTTAATGTTTAAGAACTTAAGATCTGCACTTTAATAAATAGAATCTTTTAAGTAGAAATTTCACCATGAAATTACTGATTGCATAATTCGAAGCTACAGTAAATATGGAATTGCTGAAAGCAGAGGAGATGGTCTTTGAACTGTTGCGAAGCACACTTGTGGTATTTTAGAAAACAGACTTCAAAGAAATGAGCTGAAAGTCCTGCTGATGAAGAGAAGCTTCCCAAGGTATCAGAAGACAGGACCAGTATACTGTAGATAAGTGGAAGACTAAACAGCTTGTGTAAGATAATTACCCTTTGCCCTTGGCAAACACAGCCAGAATTGCAGACTGTGAGCCTTTTCTCCTTAGAAACACCCATATTGGTTCCCTCCATGCTCTAGACAGTGAGTCAGGATACTCCTCACCTTCACCTCCCCTCTTCCCTGCTGAGCTGTTGGTAGGAGACAGTCTCCCGTGTCCCCAGGGAGGTCCAGTGCACACCAAGGCACTGGTCCTCCAGCCTTCTCCACACCCCTGAGGTCAAGAGCTGACAGGGAAAGAGGGATAAAAATTAGCAGGGGCCCCCCTCAATGAAGGCAGGTACTTCTTTAGGTATCTTTTGTAGGGTACATAAGATATGACTGGGTCAGGATACCCCTTCCGTGCAGTTACAACAATCTAGCTCCTAAGCATGATTCCAGGTGTAAGAATCAAGTCTAGGAATTTCTGGACCAGGAATGGACGAATCATCCTGCCATGCACTAAAAAAAGATGAGGGGGAAAAAAAATGGTTTAAAAATGTATTTGTAAAATTTTTTTCCCTGATGAGTCGCTTGGGAGCAGCTGAACTAGATCCATTTAACTGTTTTCTCACCATGCACTGTTCATAGCCTTTTATACAGTAAGAAGCTATATATTATTACTTCACCTTCGATAAAATACAACTTAGGGAGTTTCAGGAGTGTACAACTGATAAAAGCCATGTGAATAGGTTACAGCAAAAATGAAAACTTTAAGATACAAAGCTTTTTCAGAAAAGGGTTTTTTTAAAAATACAGGGGAGTTTGTGCCTATGAATAATTGTTCAGATATGATGAAAATTCATGGCTCAGAATTTTGCGATAGTTCAAGAGTAGCATTTATTCATTAACGCTGCACAGACAGAATAATCCTTGTCTCTGGATAAATCCAGGCTATTGTTCACAACTCTAATAGGAAGCACCAAAAAAATGTCTGGCATCAGCCAGGTGTGCTATAGATATACACAAACCTTAAGCCGCTTTGGAAAAAAAAAAAATTCTAAGCTTTAGGAATTTGTCAACTTTTCTTTACGGTTTGTAAACGACCAGTGAGGGATTTCAGGTGCCACAACCACATACCTCCCTGGGCATTCTTTCACATGTATGCCTGCAGTGTGTAATCATATGGCTCAATAAAAAGTCACTCATAATCACAAAGCCAGAGCAAAGTCAGGCACATTGCTTCCAGTTCACTGATCTGGCCATGTGTGACAGATGAGGATTTTGCCTGCATGCGTCCTGGGGTATGAAATCCCCGCTGAATGGTGGTGCCTGTGTGGCTGTTCATTTTAGGCCAAGAAATTCCATTTGGAGTGACCCTTCTAATTGCCATGGCCAGTACAGTGGAAGGGGGCCGAGCCTGCCCTCTCCTGGGGTGAGCCCCGAGCAGCTGAGAGAATCCAGCACCCTCAGAGGTCCTGAGTTTGTGTCAGCGCTTCAATCCCAGCATCAGGGGCTGCATGGGGAAGGACCACCTATGTACAGTTCCTTTGTCTTTCTTTTCTTTTCCAGTATGTGCTCCCAGTACTGGAGCAGTTGGCAGAGAACTGAAGTCTGAATAAATAAATAAAGAATGCTGACATGTGTGCAGTATTGCCATTGCAGAGGAACGTGCTCAGGACCTGTCAAGGTGCCCCTGTGCCATCAGCATGTCCCTTCTCTGTCAGTACCTTTGGCCTTTTGCAATGTAATGGCATGTGGGATAAATGGAATATACAAACAACAAATTTGAAACAACAAATTTGAAACTGCCTATCTTCATAAAGATGGAGAATAGTTGGTGGACCCTGAGAGATCCATCAGTGTCAGGCAGTAACAGCAAGATCCAAAAAGTTATCGGGTCTGTGTGTCCTGTGCTAACTTAGGAGCTGAGACATTCAGGTCTGGGGGTTTGAGGCTGCCCCTCTCCAACCTGTCCTGCTGTGCCTGGCTTAAAGGCACTTCTAATCCAAGCCCGTAAAGAGGCCTCTTAGCAGTGCCGTGGGGACTAAAGTCATTCCAGCTGTGTGTTGTTATGGAGGCAATCTATTTTCTCTTAGTTATGGGTTTTTTCCTATTTAGTACAATTAAAATTCTTGACATGCTTCTTCATATATTGCAGTCACATGCTTGGAGCAATACCTGTTTGATCAATCTCTGTCTTTTACAGGGGTGAATTGAAAGGCAGTGTGGTCACCCTGATGTGTGAATTTTGCTCTGTCTTTTTCATTAGAGCTATAAAATAGGTGTGTGGGCTGAACAGTACGTTGTATTTACGAATGGAATGAAAAACATTGGCTACACTGCAAGCGACACCTGGGGATTTTGTTTTTATTTCCCTGTAAACTAGCTAGACAAATAATGATGTTTGGTAACATCAGCTTGCTGCCAGAACACCTAAGCTGCACTGTGGGCTGTTCAACTTCATAGCAAAATTACCTGTGAAATTACTGTCTTGGAAAAAAACTGAGCACTGTGTTTTCAGCACTTGGTATCATTATGTTTTCATGCAAAGGAGTAACACAGGAAAACTGTGGCAAAACACAGGGGGAAAAAATGAAAACTTCAGATATGAAGACATCATGAGATGGAAGGAAAAAATAGTTGAAAATACCCATTAGTGGACTCTCCCAGCACTGCCATGGGATTGTAGAATGCACCAGCATTACTCCTGAGCTCCTCTTAAGCTTTATTCCAAATACAAGTCTGCATTTGTAGCCAGCTGCTACTACACTCTGCTCTTTACTGCATGCTGTTAACTCTATGCTTGCAAGTGCTCAATGTGTCCAATTGATCTTCGGTTTTTCTGTACCTTCCTCATAATGACTCCCATCAGAAAGCAACACAGGGACATTGGTCTTACCATGAGAAAGGGGGGGCCGTATTCCCTTGAGTATTTTGTTGGATGAACCTAACAGCACACACAAATTTAAACACATACCTGTCATGTGCTGCTTACTTTGATATTCTGGATTCTTTTTATTTCTTAGGCATTTCCTCAACCCATACTGTAGCTCCGTGTGTGGTTGGTGCCTGGTTTCCCATGCTCCCAGGGGAAGCCACTGCAAGGATGATGTGAAACGTAAGCTTCACCCAGACCTGAATGTGGGACCTGGACCTAGACCCCCTAGACCCCTGGACCAGACCTAAATGTCTCTGCTGTCCTCCACTGTCACACTCAGCAGCCCTGAGCCTGGCCAGTGTCTTGGCAAAGTAACATTCTGAGTGCAACATCATCACATTGTTGTATTTGACTCATTTCTTGATAATTTTCAGAGAGAAAATTTTCTGTCTGAAGATTGACTTCCATATGAAATCTGAATATAGGACTTAGGGTAGGAGTCATATGAGCTACTTTTAGGGATCTGAGGCAACTGCCTCTTTAAAGACACCTGTCCTTAAAATGGCAATAGCAAGGAGAGACCAATGCTGCATGAAAAGACTTCCATGCTGAGCAAGAGCATCACCATGCTGATCATTTTGAGTTCCTACATAGATAATATTGTCAGTTCCAGATCTCTGTATTATGTCCCATTAAAAAGCTGGGGAAAGCCTATAAAAGGCTAAAGAAGCCTGTGAGAGAGAATGGTGTAAGGGATAGCACAAATGAAGAATGGGGTAAGTGTTTTAGGCTGATTTGTCCTGTTACAAACACTAACAAGGAAACAGTGTGTTGCTCTGCCAAGTCAAAATCAATTCAAACTCCACCGTGCTGCTCTACAAAATATTAGCCAAAATAAAGCCTGGGTTAAAATTTTACCCAATCTCAATTAGTCTTCTGTACATGGGTAAACCTTAGGTGAAGCAGCCAAGAGCCAAGAAATTTCCATTTGTCCCGTTCCAGCCTGGTTTAAGTGAGTGGGCTGAGACTCTGGAAAGCAGAGAGAGGTCGGGAGAGAGGCGTGCGCGGGAAGGAGCCTTGCTCAGCGCCCGGAGCCGGCACGGACAAGAGTTGCGCAATGGGTGTGTGGAGAGGTTTGTGTCCTGCAGATACTTTTCAGCTCAGTCAGGAAAGCATCTGGAAAATCCACCCACTCAGCCAGAGAGAGAGATTGATGCCTTAAATAAATAAAACGTGAATGTGTTTTTGTGATTCTGCTTGAGACTCTTAATGGAGGCAGCTGAAGTTTCTGTAGTAGATGGAGTGCGAGACCCAAGGATCCACTTCTCTTCAGCCCAGCTGAGGCTTATAAGGAGATTTTGTATTTAAAGTTGTGTGCAGACATTCAGGCCTAGCGTAGCAAAACTTTGTGTTTTCTCTGGTTTCATAATGCCACAAAGATGCAGACCAGAATTATTTTCCTTTAAGGACATCTGGGCACAAGGGTCTGCTTAACAGGGCTTCACTGCATATTTTTCAAAACCTGAAATTTTAAATATTTGGAAAATGCTTACTGATTTTCAGATGGAAGATGAAAAATTCTACCAAATTTTATATTTTGAATTAATCCAGGAATGGATATGGAAGCTTTTACTTGCCAGGCTTGTTATGGTCCATATACCCTATATTTGGTAGTACTTGATGCAGAAAAAAACCTTGCCTTTTATGTTTTGTTAGTGGGTTAAGGTATGATTTCAGACCATCTGTGTATGTAGTGACAACTGTTGACTGAAAGATTCCTTACATATATTTCTGCTTTATCATATGACAGAGGACAGTCTGGTTACAAGAAATAATAATACATAGAGCCAAAGGATATTTTTCTTCCTTCTTCCTTTGTCTCTAGAAGTTAATTGCTTCAGGTGGAAATCTGGTGTATAATGCCTCACATAATTGGTGATTTCATTTTAAATCTGACCTGTAAGTCTCAAGTTTGGACTGGGAGATGTCTTGTCCTTGATTAAGACTTTGCACAGTCTGAAGCCAGATTAATCCAAACACACACTGTCCAGGTTTCAGCACAGCATCTGTGCACAGCTAAATTCACTTGTCCCCAGAAGTTACTACACATCCCTGCTTATATGCACAGATGTTTATGTTTAAACCTATGTGCTTTGTGGGAATACCTCCCAACTGGATTTGGCTTAGTGTATAGGACTACCTAACAGCACAACTTCAAAAACAGATCTGTAGGACTACATTGCATTTTGATTCCATCTGGAAATTTGTGCTCCAAACATTGTTTCCTAGCTCTGGAAAGCCAAAAATCTGAGAGGTGGTTCTTGTGCTCACTGTATTCCAAGGCCCCAGTCACAAGTCTTCTGGCTGCCTCAAACAAAATAACTTGCCTCCTTAAGAAAGCAGGTTTCTTCTTGTTTAATGATACTACATGTTTAACCTCTTCTGCAAATTTATAAAAATGACCATATGCAGATTTCAGTGTTACACAAAATTTCTTTACTCCAAGAGCCTTGCAGAAAGCAGCAGCATATCTTGGTTTTAAGGGGAGGCAAACAAACCAGCACCACGCTCTTCTGCTCATTACAAAGGAGCTGAAAAAACTTTCCAGAATATTGACAATTTTAATACTGATACCTGTTTAAATAGTTAATCAAGGTTAGCTAAAATTAGGAGAAAATTTGGGGAGCTCAAAGTAATGAGTTTGGTATGTGTGAGAGTCTGGATCAGCTGAAATACTGGAAGAGGAAGAAGGAATAAACATGTCTTCATTGGCTTTCTCTTGCCTCATCAAAGAGAACCAAAGTAAAGATCATTTTTCAGAGACCTGTCATTCAACCTTCCTTTGCTCCACCTCTGCTGGTCTCAGATCAGAACCATCCTTTCTGCAAGGTCCAAAGCAGCACATGAAGCCACATCTGTGAAAGATCTCTGTGCTTTGTGTGGTGTTCACAGCTCAAGTTCATCAAGGTTCAAAAAACTGCAGGCTCTGTGGAGATGCTGGTTTGTGGTGCCATGGTCTGCTTTTGCTTTTTAAGAGGTAATGGGAGCAAGGCAGAGGTGGCTCTGTCCTTTTCATGTTTAGCTGTAAGTCTATTCCCCCTGCCCACTTGGGTTAGCTCCGAAGTAGTCCAGCAGAAGGTAAAAAGCTCATATCAGTACTGAGCCCACCGAGAGGATACAGGAGGGAAATTTGGTAGCTGCAGGAAATGCCTGCCCTTGTCAGAGGGCAATTGGCACCCCATAAACCCTGTAAACTTCACAGCTCGCCTCTTGCTTCAGCAGGCCTTGACTCTGGGCCAGGAGCAGATGAAGACACAGTGTGAGTTTGAACCCCTTTGCCCAGCATGTTACCGCCATGCATGCTGACCCACAGGACGAGAGGGTGCTGGCTGGGGCCCACCTCTGCAGCAACAGCCACATCTGCTGCAGCTCTGACCTCTGAGAAACTCGTATTCTTGGCAAGCTGCTGTGTGAAATACAGCATGGTGAAGCTGTTTTTATTCTCAGTTGTCTTGCAAAAGGTTTCTGTGAGTAGTTCTGTGCTTTAATAAAAAGAAATAGAGCTGTGTTCTTCACAACAAGCCCTTTTTATTACACTTGGTTTGAAAAGAAATTGGCCTCTAATCATGTCTTCAATGGAAAGAAGACCCCTTATGAAAGCCTTTCATTTACTACAGGGAATGAACTTTCCCATGCATGAAACCAGATTACCAAAACAAACCCGGAAAATAAGCAAAAGAGCTACCAAGAATATGTATATGTCCAGTGGGTGTTCAAGGTGACTTAAAAGACATTAGGTGGAAGCGTCTTTGTAAAAGGAAGCAGAACAGCTGACTATGAAATTAAAAAGCATCTTACGTCAAAGGAATACTTAGATCACTGTAGCCTTCTTCATTTTGAGCCTGGTGATTGTGCTGATGTGGCACTACAATAATTTATTTTATTTTCCTCCCTTCTGGGAGGTTTCTAAAACAATATTTTAAAAATAAATAATGTCTAATGTCTTTTCAGTTGTTCTTCTGGGAAGACTTGTGGTAAGTTGAAAGAAAATACTTGGTGAAGCTGTGAATGGGAGACATTTCCAGGGTGGGCGTTTTGAGGTTTGTTTGGGTTTTTATAACACTCTACTCCTATGTCTTTTTTTTTTTTTTTTTTTTTTAATAGTTTTCATAAGCTTTTAATACAGGGGAAACTAAATTAAGAAACTCTTCCATATTCCACCAGTTAGGGGAGCTTTGCAGGAGGACATGTAATAGAACTATTACCCCCTTTGCCATCCCGCTGGAAGGAAGCCATGATATCACTTTAGTCCTGCACCTTCACTCAGGCAAATTCCCAGCAAGGGGTTTTTGGCAGGCACTTTTCTGTCCTTTTGCTATCAGATTTGTATATGAAAAGGATTCATAGCCTCCAGGTGACCATTCAAGATTGCTGTTTCCAGAACATCAGAGTTCCCAGAGGGGACTAGAGGTAGTGCTGGGCTCATTATGATCTCGTGAGAAATGTCCTTTTTCTCCAAAGACCTTCAGTTTGGAGATCGTATATCTTGTTCCCCTGCTCCCCCACGCTGAGCAACACTTCACATCACAGGTAGGACTTGTTCCTAAAGCATCCTGGCACGAAGTGGAAAAACACCACCAGAAAGCAAATCAGTACTTGAGAGAATCAGTAATGTGTTCATATAATTTCCTTTGAGCTTTTTTAAACAAAGTACAGTCCTGCAGAGTTGACTGGTTTTATGAAAGACATCCTCTCTCCGATGGACACATTGCATCAACTCAGCCACCAAAACTAAGCAGTTGAGGGCACAACTGGTTTTTTGGCACTGGAGTTACTAAAGCTGCATGAAGTCAGATGGGGTTTTCCTCTTGTCCCGTGCTGGAAGTCCAGCGCTGAGAGCAAAAACAGGAGAGTCAGGCTCAGGGTGGCACACACGCCCTGCTGCTGTGGGGAGGCAAAGCCACACAGAGCTGGCAGGGAACAACAGCGAGGGGGTCATCCCAAAACTCAGCCAAGGGACTCAGTCGTTGCAGTCTGGTTACTCTTATTTGACTGCTGCTCAGCAGGGTTCATATTTCTGTGCCCATTCATAAAAAGCCGTGTCCCTTTGGACCTCTCTGACTGGTGCCTGTTGGGGCCATTCCTCTGCCGGCTTGATTTGCTTTCTTTTTTATGTACCAGGCTTGACTTCACCAGAGCAGAGCATGCCACACAGGCATGTTTCAGGAGAGGGTTAAAATCATCTGCAGTCTGGAAACCGGCAGGGTCCCCAGAGAGGGTTAAACCCAGGGAGTGCTGATCTGTTTCCTGCCTTTGTTATGATTTCTGCCATGTAACCCAATCTCGCCCACCAACCAGCCTGGCCAGCTGAGTCAGCAGGGCATGGACTGCTGCCGCTCACCTCACGTCAGCACAGCGAGCCTCCGAAATCCTGGCGGAGGGCTGGCTGATTTTCGGGTTAATCCTGCCCCGAAATCAGTGGGTGCTCACCACCTTCACCCCCAGGCATCGGAGAACAGAGCAGAGAGACAGTGGGCGAGCGTGAAGGGGATGCTCCCCGGTCAGCTGCCATTGTGTGCCTGTCTAGAAGGGATATACGGAGCTATAAACTCAACTCACTGCTTTTTGTATGGGTCTCAACACAGCCCTTTAGGAAAACCCCATTGAAAATGGGTATGTCATTTAAGACTCTTGGGTGGGGACTCTTCTTTCATGTCCACTTCCACAATGTTTAAAAGGCTTCATGTTTTTAAAGAAAATAGAGCATTATCTGCACATTTTTAGCCCAGCACAGTCTGCGTAGTCTTGCAAATGCAAGTAGATAAAATGGGATGTAGTGTAGTGAGGGCAGGGAAGGAGAGCTGTGCCATGACCCTCCACTGCTCACAAATCCAGGGTGTTTCACCTCCCACTCCCAGAGACAGCCCGGCCCTGCGTGTGCATCCACTGCCTGCCTGTGAGGTGGGCTGCCCTCACCCTGAACCCTGTCACTGTTCGATGTCACCTCAAACCAGCACCCAGGCTTCTTTGCCTTCTCCAGGACTGCCAGCCCAATGAGGAGGAGCACAGGTGGGAAAAGCCTGGTGCTGCCAGAATAAAGGCTGATGAGTTCTTTTGGGGAGAGGGGTGGGGTAGTGCTGGACAGCACGATCCCACTCGCAATGTGGGTCCAGGTCCCCTGGCAGAGATGCTCCACTGTGCCCAGGAGCCCTTGCGTGCAGATGGGAGGCACAGAGTGATGCATGGCAAGAAAAACTCATCTGCTCACTTTGTTTTTTCCTCTTTCTTGCAAGACTGACATGAGCTGGCACTGACATCTGATCCGCTTTTGATCTTTTTCTAGCACGGGCTGTATGTTTTTTAAAGCATTTTGCTGCCAGAGCTGGCCACTCCTAAGAGAGAGGAAAAAGCAGTCAACAAACATCCCCATTTAAAACTGTGTTAAAGTTTTGCAGATTACTTTGCTTGTTTTTCAGACACCTCATAGGATGTTGCCAGCAGATTTCCAGTAAATTAGACATTTAAGTGAAAGTGGCTTATTTGAAGTATTTGAACAGTGTCATGGGGAAAGCTTAGGTAAAAGACAGAGCTGGGAGGAGGATGATCTGTAATTTGTCTGCAGCTCTGCCTGGTGCAGATGAGATACCCACAGCAGACCATTATTCTCTTAATCTTATGGTTTGTTATGAGGATTTGGGATTATCCATTCTGATTTCCCAGGCCTTAAAATTCTGATTATGCATTTCAGCTGTAGTACAGTAGGCAAAACATTGTGGGTTTTTTTCTGGGATTTCTTGCTTCAGGCTCTTTTTGAAATTCATGGAAGATATCTCTAACTTAATTTTCTCATAATAATTTTAAATGTCTTTTAGAAGTCTGAGGAGAGTGGAGAATTTTGTGACTATCTCTCAGGAGTTACATTCTTAGGTCACTGACAATTCTGTTCCAAATAGCTACAGCTCCACTGATTAAAGCAATGTTGTCCCTGACAGTGTTGAATTGTGAAATGATTTGGGTAGGTTTGTGTCATCCCACTGTTAGAAGGCAGAGAGTTGAACAATACTTGTGCAGCCAGCTGAAAGGCCTAAATAAGTATGTTGCTTTAAATCACAGTAAGATCCATCATTCATTTTCATTGTATTTAGTGAATTAGAGCCAGGATCTCAGTGAGCAAGAATAGATTCCTCTGTAGCAGCATGTGCCATGTAGTCCTTTAACACTTGTCAGAGGAACATAAGCAAGAGTTTGTTAACACCTGGATAGCATCAGAGAATTATTGCATCTCACTGTGAAGGTTTTAAAGTTTTGCAGTAGTAATGTTAGTCCTGCCGTGTAGTTTTGCATCAGGTTGTTAATGGGATTTATAAAAAAACCATTTTGTTCAGTACTTGGTTTCCTCACTAATTGATAGTTTTAAGGGGCTCTGTTTCCTTTTTCTTAATTAGTAAGTTGGTCTTTACTGCAAGCTGATTTGGGATGGACATTCCAACATCCTCATTGCTGTATTACTAATTTTTAGTGAATAATAGAGATGTTGAATGTGGTCCTAGATGACTGGGTGATAAAACAGCTAATAGTTAAACTTAATAGATGATAATTTATGTTCTGAAACCATATCCATCTCCTCTATATTGGCTAATATATATTATCTCAGTATGTATGTTTCTGACATTTTCTTATCTTTTAATGGGGAAAACCTTGTAAGAAGCAGACTGAAAACTCAGAGTTTACCACCTTGCACCTCTGTTTTCCAACTATTTTTATGTGTCAAGGAACACTGTTAGTTACTTGTCGTTATGCCCCAAATGTCTCGCAGATGTATGCCAAAGGAGAAACAGCAAGAACCAGGAAAAAGCAATATCTTACTTCCTCTGTTCTGTTCAAAAAAGTTTCAATGTTCACTCAGCTCCCTTGAGGCAGTCCTCTGTTCCCCTCTTGATTCTGGAAAAGGGTTTCTTGCTGCTTTATGTATCTGGCCCTCTGGGCCATACACATGTCCCTGCTCCGTAGATGAGCTGCCACAGCCATGTTCACCTTCTCGTCCAAGCAGAAGCACCCCTCTTGCTCTGCAAGGTGGGGCTTCATTCATGAGATTACTTGGAACACTGCCCAAAACACAGACACACACACAAAAAAAAAGGACAGTTGACCAAAATAGGAAGGCCAAGCCTTTCTTTTAACACAAAATGCGGTCACGGGTATCAGCAGCCTCTGTAGATGGTGAGCTCATACCCATTCCTTCAATGGCATTTCCACTGCAGGCTCAGGGAGGGACTGGGAACAGACAGAGCACCTGCTTTGTATCCTGTGCTGGTTGTTGCGGGTTCACCGTGGCCTGGGCTAATCAGAATGGACAGCAATTAAGAGTAATTGAGGTAGTCTTTCTAGCCCAGTGATTTCCCTGTAGCTTTTAATAAGGAGAAATCAGAAGGGAAAACAAATGCTGTTGTTCACTTAAGCTCTCACGAGCGGTTTCTGCTTGTCTCAGGATTCAACAACTCATTAGATGGAGAATTGGCAGCGCCTGGTTTGAGTAACACCAGTTTTCTGCATGTCTGTGTGATGACATTGTTTACATTCTTGAAACATGTGGAATGTTAATTTTTCTGTTGGGCTTTTTTTTCCTTGGTATGGGGTTCTTGGGTTATTTTGAGCCTGAGCTTGTTTTCCTCTATTATGTAAGAAGTCAAGAACATAGGAAGTGTGATGTACTTTCCTCTAGTGATACTGCAGTTAAAGCAACTACAAAGACAGGACTGGCCAAGTAGGATCTTTGTCACTGGCCTTTGGTCACAATAAATCACTGGGTTGGGAAAATATATTAATAATATTATTTTGTTTGTTTGTTTTATAATGTTGTCTGTGTCTGGTGAGATGAGGAGAAGCAAGTACCAAACAGATTGCAAAAGAGAAACATGTTTGTAGTGGTAACTGCCCTGGCTGAAAAAGCTGCCTCACCTGCAGCCTCTGTGCTGGGCGGTCTCTGCTGGGACCATGTCTGACATACCAAACCTGTGAGCAGCGTCAGTGCCTGCCAATGAAAAGAAAAAATGTCTAGGGAAATTTTATCTCCCTCATCCCCCATCCCAAAATGTGGATTACTTTTTTTCTCCCCATTTGTTTTGGCCTAAATTCAGGACCCCAGAGAAAGACCTGCAAGTGGTTGGTGAGAAGGGGCAAAGAAGATTCCATGTAAACTGCTCATCTTGCTGCCTATGTAGCAGAGAGCCCCTCATGCCCACTGCTCTGTGGATGCCCTTGCCGCACCATACCTGTGGGAATACACATCCATGTTCATGCATGCCTACAAACTGGGGTCCTCAACAGCCTCTATTCATAACATACAACTAAAATGGTGAATCCTCTACCAAGTTCTTCTCATAAACACCACAGTTTTTTACAATCAAGCCATTCCAGCATAACTTGGGATCAGTGAACTGTGGTAGAGAGTACTATAACAAATGGGAAAATTGTGCTTGTAAATGCATAAGCTTTTCAGAGGCAACTGCTGATAAATTCTTTTAGTTTACCACAGCTTCTCCTAGGAGATTTGTGTTTTTCCTTTTCTCGACATCAGGGCTTCACAAATACAGGCATATAGGCTGATGTCTTCATCAGAGACCCATCAGGCAGCTCAGGTCTTGTTTTGGAGAGTCTGTATGCTCTCAGTCTATCTATAAACAAAACACATATATTTATGATGTTCTAGAGAAAGCAAGCAGATTCAGAGGTCTTCACTTCAGATTAGCTACTACTTTGAAAATACTTTCTCAAAATGCAGTTTTCACATTTAAATAATAAACCGTCATGTTCTTCCTTCTCACATACCACCTGCCTCACCCAGATGTTGATGTGCATTATTCCTGTCATCTGTGTAGTAACCCTCATCTTTGTTCATTACATGCTTGAATCTTGTTTTTCCAAAGCCTGACTAAAACAGTCCTGTGGCTCCCTGTAAAGCTGAGAAAATCAGATATTCTTCTTGACTGACCAATCAAATACAGGAGGAAAGCTTTAAATGGACAGTAATTGAAGGTTTGAAGGAAGTTTGCACCCAAAAGCTAAATCTGCAGCCATGATGGCACAAAACATCCAAGTAGTGAAAACCCCACTGGATCCTCACTCTCTCAGTGCTTGGGTTCCTTTTTTGCATGTCTAAAATCACGGAAACACGGAATCAAAGAATGGTTTGGGTTGGAAGGTACATTAAAGGTCATCTAATTCAGCTCCAATGCCCTGGGCAGGGACATCTTTCACTAGATCAGATTGCTCAAAGCCCCATCCAACCTAACTTTTACCATGTCCCATAATGAGAAATCTACAACTTCTCTGAGAAACTTGTCCCAGTGTCTCACCACCCTCATCATAAAAAATTTCTCCCTGGTGTCCAATCTAAATCTACCCTCTGTCAGTTTAAAACTGTTTTCCCTTGTCCTATCACTATAGGCCCTGCTAAAACGCCTCTCTCTGTCCTTATTATAAGCCCTCTGTAGGTGCTGGAATGCTTCTATAAGGTGTCCTTGGAGTCTTTTTTCCAGACTGACCAACTCCAGCTCTCTCAGCCTGTCTTCATAGGAGAGGTGCTCCAGTCCTCTGACCACTTTTTTAGCCCTACTCTGGACCTGCTCCATGTCTTTCCATGACTGTGGAAACTGGGTGGACATACAGAACTGTATGAACAGTATTCCAGATGGGGTTTCACGAGAGAGGAGTAGTTGGGAGAATGATCCCCCCTCAACCTGCTGGCCATGTTTCTTTGATGCAGCCCAGGGTGTGGTTCATGCTGCCTCATGCCCAATTTTTCATGCACTGGTATCCCCAAATCCTTCTCTGCAGGGCTTCTCTCATACCCATTCACCTCCCAGTCTGATACTGGGGATTGCCCAGACCTACATGCAGGACCTTGCACTTGATCTTACTGAACTTCATGAAGTTCATGTAGGTCCACTCCTTAGACTTTGTCCAGGTCCCTCTGGATGGCATCCCTTCCCTCTGGTGAGGGACCACTGATTCAGTCATTCCATCATAGAAGGCCACTGGATTACTCAGGCATGATTTGCCCCTGGTGAAGACATGCTGGTTGTCTCTAATCACCTGCCTCTCTTCCATATGTTTCAACATAACTTCCAGGATTACCAGTTCCATGACCTTACCAGCCGTGGAGGTGAGGCTGACTGGTTGGTAATCACTTTTAGCAATGAATTCAGGAATTAAGTGAAAGACTGGGGAGAGAAGGTATTTTTTCTGTCTGTATTCACCATGATTCATGGCCCATCTATTTGTGATATGGAAGTTTCAAAGCATCAAATGCTTCTTTCATTTAGATTTCATATGTGGGATTACATACTGCAAATAGGACTGCATTGCACAGGGCTGAATTTGGTGTTACATTCCAAGTATATAAGTTTGTTTTCATATGGAAATACCTCTCTTCAGAATTAGTGCAAGGCTGATGTATTGCTCTAATAGTAGAGCTCGTCAAAAACTTTTGACTGTTTTGTCCCAGAAAAAACCGCTGGCATTTCAAGTTTTTGTTTTGTTGGTCTGAATAAAGGCACCATGTGATTCCCACCCACCTTCCCCCTCCAAGGGACTGTTGTAGAAATGATCATCTTGGAAAAGCTTATGCAGCTTTATTTTGAGGTCTTCAGCTGAAGAGCAGCTTCAGAATTCCTGAGTGACTGAGCTATTCTACTTTATTCTGGTGTGATTTAAAATCTTGCTTCTTTATTTCATGGGATGAACAGATTAGATAAATTTGTCTCATTTTTCACTAGGAGGCTGGGCTTCCAAGCTGGAAATGCATGGGGTATCACAGTGGTTTATTTAGGAATACTGCCCAGTGTTTCCTTTTTGTTGCCTCAAAGTAAACAAATTTCAATTGAGTAGTGCAATTTTTCAGTTTTGCAGAATGTTTTGATGCTTGTTCATTATGCTTTGTCCATGATCTAAATATTATCCACAGCTTATTTTAGTTTCCCTTAAAGAAAAATCTGAAAGTGTTTGTAAATATTAAATCTTTCAAATGGAACTGCCTTCTTCCATAGACACATTATTCTAGTAAAAACTTCCATCGGGTTTAATTTCCAAAAAAATTTGTCACATTCTTCACTGTGGTTTCATCAGCAGTACCCTGCTCAAAAATACATTGCAGATTGCCCCTCCAGAAATTCTGTATTTAGTATCTGAAAATCTGAGAAGATCTGACTAAAATGTTTCATGCTTGCAGTGAACAACTGTTCCCTTTCCAGTGTCTAAATGATGGGCTGTTGCTGTTACTCATGATGCTTATTTCATAGCATCTGAAATTCATCAACAAAAAATTCATACTAAGAATTGTGCAAGATCTTGTGGTCTCAGCAGGTGAGATGAGCAAAGAGTGGGTAATAACCTGCAAGCCAAGGGAAGGATGTGACAGCAGGAATTCACACATCTGTTGGCTTCTAGGCTTGAGATTCAAAGTGTAAAAATCGTAGACAGTAGTACCATTTTCGGAGCATCCATGATTCCAGGAGAGCCCTCCCTACTGGGTTACTAAGTCCTCAAGTCTTTATGAGCAATAAATAAATTAGTTCACCTCTTAGCTGTCATATAACAGCATATTTTCATCTATATTGCCTTCCACAAAAATTACTGAAAACAGGCAAGGGCTTCTAGCCCTGTTTGTAACCAGCTAGTAAATATGAGGTTGAACTGTGCTCCAAGCAAATTCATAAACACTTTTTTTTACTTGTTTGAGTTGTTTCATCTTAACACCTCTAGGTCTTTTGGTACAGACCAAGGAAGGTCTTTATGTGTTGATCTTCTTTATCTCATTTAAACATCCTAATCTGGAACTAACACAGGGACATTTTACTAACAGATTTCCAGTTACTTTTTTTTTCCCACTTTGAGTATCAGAATACAATGTGAATTTAATGAACACATTTTAAGAAATCACCAAGAGAATATGTAGTAGAGCTCAAATTATGGTTTCTAGATGCATCCAAATTATGCTTTAGAGAACAAAAACCTCTCTAAGACTTGCAGAATAGGACGCAGAGATGGAGGACAGGGAGGGATGTGACACTCCCATTTCTTCTGCTCAGTGCAGCAGAGGTTTAGCATCAAGTGATGTGGTTGTGGCTGTAAAACTGTTCAGTGTCCCACACAGATCAGGGCTGTATTTGCTTGGAGTGTTCTGTGCTGAAAAAGGACTTGTTGACAGACTCCTTGCTGCAGCAGCATCATGGAAGGTATTACAGCTATTTCAACATGTCTCTGGCAGGAGTTAGGCAAGTTTGAGGCTTCTGTGGTATCACTGTGCTTCCACATCAGCATTTGTGAGAGTTAACCTGGCTCCTTATAAGCAAATATAAACAAACCAGTTCAGGTTGTATAAATTCCAGGGGTGGAACCAGTGCTCACAGCTATGACAAAACAGGAGTGTGACCTGTCCAGAACAGAGGGATACTGTTTCTTCCTGAAACACTCTGAAGGCAAGGAAGATGGAATCTGCTGAAAACATATTTTTGATGAAAAATAACTGTAAAGTTAGCATGTTTTCTGATATATAACTTATTCTGTTTGTTATCTGAAATGATGGCACGGGCCTTTTTTTTATTACTGTAGTATGTTTACCAAGTCTCATGTAATTAGACTGTTTTCAGCAGAAGTAAGCAAACTGAAGGAGCAAGTGAGATCTTCTCGGATCTTTCTGACAGAAATCCGTGATAAGCAATTAAATCTTTGTCCTGTCACTGTGGAGAAAGGCAGGGTGCCCACTGAATCTGATGAAGCTTTTCCCTTGGATTATTCAGGCAGCTGAGTCCATCAGCTCTGCCTAGTTTGGGGGGGTTTTTTTGTCTGAGGTAGGTTGAATGTGATGTGGAGGGGTGTAAGAAAGCACACAGGACAGTTCATGCTTCTGTATGATGCAGGATTTTTTATACAGTTATTCAGCAGGTTAATACATAAAAACACCTGCTGGGTGTTTTCAGGTGGCTGCTGACTGCATTCACTTTCATTATCGAGGGCTCCTTGGGCACATTACAGAATGGTCCAGGAACTGGCTGCAAATCGTCGATGAGCTGCAGTGTTCTGGATGAGGTGTTGTGTGCCCCAGCTCCCAAAACATGTAATGTAAACAGGATGTGTTTCCTGGTGAAGTATGGAAGGAGTCTGGCTGACCTGCTGTGTTCCTCTCCAAAGCCTTTTGGATGACTTAGAGGAGCTAGGGAATCACCAAGGGGATCAGGGATTGAATTGTGAGGACGGTTTGTAGAGTTTGGGGTGTGCTCACTGCTGAGCGCTAATGAAGCGAAGCTGTCCTTGGCTGTGCATGCAGGGGGGTGATACTGAGTTATGTAGCCCATGGGCCAATTCTGTGTAAATTAAACCCTTGTTGACACCTCACGGGTTTGGGTGGGTGGCATGTAGCGTTTCCTTTTCTATCCAGAGCATTTTTGGGGTGGTCATAGCACTTCAGAGACTTGCACAGTGTGTACATCCAGCATCATGACTTATGGTCCACCGTCTTCTGCTCAGGACAACATGGTGACAGGGTGGGCAGCAGACTGACCACCTCCCATGCCTGGGTTCAACAGCAGGGGCCTTGAAGCCATGCTTTTGGGGCTGCCCCCCACATTTGACCCCAGCTCTGTCAAACTGGGGAATTTTCACTTGATCCATCTCACCAATCTAAAAGGTATCATGCTTTTTATGCCTGTTTATGACTTCTGTCATGGCTAACCAAACTAAGTAGGTATTGATAAAAGAGAATTTGGTGTCCTGGATCCACCATTAACTATTACTTAAGAATGGCTGTGAGCTGCAGACTTCTTTCAGTCTTCCCCAATTTTCATGAGGATAAATTAATGATGAGATTAAATAATCTTCCTCAGGATGCAGTAAATGGTGTAAAGGAAACAGTCATTTGGAAAGAAGGATGAAGCAACCTGGATGGGTATGTTAACCTGGGCACTGAGAAACTCTGGGTTCTTGAAAATGTTTTGCAGGGGCTATCCCAAAGTCCATATAGCTTCATTAATCCAGTGATCTGTTCCAGCTATTATCATGAGCACCACAGCATAATAATCACCTCTGTGTGCATTACTCATTCTCCATTTTATGGTATGTCTCAGTGCTTATTAAATCACTGACAGTGGAAACAAGCCATGCATTGAAGGAGACCTGGATGTAATTAAGCATTGTTCAACTGAATCCTATTAGTGTTAAATAACAAAAGATGTTACACATAATCTGAATTAGTAAACTACATGGAGAGTACAGCAGAGTCACGAAGGCAAGGAATGATGCTCAGCAGAGACTGCTGCTTTGGGAGATATAACCTTGATGACATATTAGCCATGATGCCTGTTAGCCATGTGTCATTAATTCTGGCTTAACGTTCTCCAGGTATGAGAGAGAAATGCTGAGGTTATACAGAAGCTGACTAAAGACAAATAAAATGTGGTCGGGCACAGAAGAACAGGAGATTTTTGTAGTTTGTAGTGAGCACATGCCCAAAATAAGAGAAGACAGAAAATATTTCAGGGTGGTGCTTCTGCTTTGTCACAGGAATGGATGTGAAGTCCTGGGGAATCCTCTGAGCCTGTGTGACAGAACAATAGGAGCCAGACAAACCACTATAAGCAGACCCCAGCAGGAACCCCTCATTGTGCAGGTGGCTGACACTGCACTCACAAGTCTGCTTGTGTGACTGTGGTGCAGTGCAGGGACACATGAACACACAGTAAACAATACCATCAGCATCCAGGGTAGAAATGCTCCGTTTCTGCAGCAGAGTCCAAGGCAGGCTGGGTAATCCCCAACCCTACCAAGCCCATTTTCTGACTGACTTGCATCTAGTGTGTGGCTTGCACTCAGGCTCAGATTGCTAATAAATTCAGTCCACTGAGGTGCTCTAATAAGGGATCAGTTTTAGGCTCTAGCTAGGTGCGAGTCTTGCCAAGGTAACTGTGCTCAAGTACTTAATTTTGGACGGATTTCCTCTTAGAACCTGGAAACCTATAAATGTGTGAGTTGAAAGGCAGGGAGAGAAAATCCTTCCAACTCAGAATATTCTGTGAAATATCTGGGAGATCACTTATTTCCCCTGGTCAGGCAGGTGTTCAACCATGTCCAGAAAAGCTGGCCTCCATCACATGTAACGGTGACTTGGGAAGACAAACGCATTCACTCTAAATGCCCCCGTCTTCCCCCAGCTCTATATGCTGAGCATAATGCCATATGTTATGGCATATTCCAGTGGTCAGCTTGGGGTCAGCTCTCCTGGTTGTGTCCGCTCCCAGCTCCTGGTGCACCCCCAGTCTACTCACTGGTGGGGTGGTGTGAGGAGCAGAAGAGGCCTTGACTCTGCATAAGCGCTGTTCAGCAATAATGAAAACGTCCCTGTGTTATCAACACTGTCTCCAGCACAAATCTAAACCATAGCCCCATATCAGCTACTAAGAAGAAAATTAACTCTACCCCATCCCAAACCAGGAGAATAAGCAAGAAATAGCTGTGGACTTTAGTTTATACCTCATGTGTTCCAACACAGTGAAATGTTGTAGGAATTAAGGCCGACAGGCACAGTACTGAATGCAAGGATGATGAAAATAATACTGGTAGGATTAGGGAAATATACTGATTATTATTATTATTATTATTATTATTGTTATTATTGTTTCATCAGAGGTCATTATCCTACAATTTTTCTGTCAGAACCGGATTTCAAAAGTGATTAAATGATTTTCTTTATCCAACCATATTTCAGAAAATGCCATTCTCACCACACATACTTGCAGAGGAAGATGCTCAGTTACATCTTGTACATCCATTTGACTTATTAAAGACATCTGAAGCCAAAGAAAAAATTTGCTAGTCACTCTTCTTTTTTATTAGAAAAAGAGAAATCACACTGTCTTCAGCACAATTACGTTGGTTTCTTGTGTATCATGTCATGGATAAGCTGCATATTCATCAACAAGGTGAGGAGAGATGAAGAGTTTTTATGAAAATCTTTTCCTTAACAACAGTAGGAATTTGCTGGTCATTTCTCAGTCATCACTGATCTTTTCAACAAGGGAAATGTGCGTCATCATCCTTTTGGTAGAGGAGATGAGACTGAAACCAAGGCAAGAAATTTGCTTGTGTTCACGGCAGATCAGTGTTTCTGAGGAACAGGTAGAGCAACTAGCAATTAATTTATGCTCTGACACAGGACAGGAAGAAAGTCCTGGTGGTCTTCCAGCTGTAGTGCAAGTGCCTGTGTTGTGCTGGAAAATTCACATAATCTCCATCTGAAAAAGTAAGGAGGAGAAAACACAATTTACAGATTGTGTGGTTGGTTCTTTGCCTCTGAGAACAGCAGACCACCGTCATCAGGAGAAAGCAAGGGAGCTGGAGACAAAGCAAGGCTGGTGGGGGGCACCCAGGTAATTTACCTGACTGTATCTCAGATCCATGATCCCAGCATGGAAACAAAATGCAAAACACATTGAACAAGTGATTTATAACTGAGGAGGTAAGTGCCAGAACTAAAAGTTTAGTGTTGCTGTGGGAGATTCTTAAATTGCAGTAATGGTAGGAAATGGCACTGTTAGGAAAATGTATAGACATTTCTAGAGCATGTAAAATTATTGGATAAAAAGTAGCGAGGCCATGCAAACCCAATTCACAGTGCAAATTATCTGTCATATACATTGTCTTTCCAAATGTAGGTATAAAGGATAAGACAAGTAACTATGTGGCCAGCTTGTGCTATGGCTAAGAAACTTGGCATAACTAAACATATCATACAGGTCTTCCCTGTGGAAGAATTCCCCATTTAGAAGGAGCAGATGCCAGTTGCATCAGTGCTAGAGATGAGTTGCATCCCGCCAGAACCAGTAGGAATGCAAGCTCCAATGTGTTTCAAGAAAGAAAGATGAGAACTCAATTTTAGATCAAATTTGACTATGGAATCTTGGTTCTCGAGTGGTTTCAGATCTGGGAGAAATCTATAGTTTGTAAAAACTTAACACCTTAAAATGCTAATTGTGGTCAAGAGGTTTCTGCCATTCAAATGATAGTGCTTTGTTGCATGTAAATAAGAACCTAATTTATTTGTCATCGTACCAAGTTCTCCAGTCATCTCTGGTAGCTGTGTCTCTCTGAGATGAAGGAAATTTTCAGCTGGAGGGAGTAAGTGCAGCCGAGTCTTCTTTTGCCTTTTTTTTTTTTTTTTTTTTTGAGTGAAACTGCAGAACAACTACAAATGCTGTACCAACTAGAGAAGTCTGTAAAGAAATCCCCCAAGGGGTGTTTGCTGTTGTTTTCAGAAAATCCATTATGCTATTTTCAGATAAGAAGTTAAATGGGGAATGGGGGAATGAATGCAAGCCTCCCAAGCCCTGTGTTTGAGAGATATCTAGATTGAAGGCCAGTCTGTTAGAAGACAAATCTACCATGTAACCCCACAGATTTGTCCTGTATCTGTGTGGTACTTTACTTGTGGGTTGAGACAAGTAGTTGTTCACAAACAGCTCCTGTTTTGTTTCAAAGCCACATTGTAGTAGGCAAGTGTTTGTGCAAATGGAGTTAGGAGCAGCTTTCAGCTGGTATGAGTACCTGCTGAAAGGCAGAAAATTACATTTGCAAATGTTTTATCAACAATATTTTATGCAGAACCTTTCATAATGAAAACAGTAACATATCTTCTTGTTTACTGCAATGCTGAGTTTTTAATACATCACTTTCGCTCCTAACCATCTCATGATTCAGGGATTTGGAGAAGCTGAGGAGTTCACGTGGGTCAGGAAGGCTGTTTTGAACCATGCTCTGGGTGAGGCAGAAGTAATGTCTGGTAACCCACCTCTCTCTCTCATACTGCTAGCTTGTGCTGACCCCCAGTTCCTTTCCAGGATTGCTGGGACTGCCATATCCGTAGGATGGGAGTAGTCCAGCACGTGGTCTCCAGATCAGTGAATCCACCCACCAACCAGTATATAGGTATATATATATATACCAGGTATATACAGGACTTAGGATTGGAAAGCCATAGTTTCAGGCAGCAAGGGAAGTGCAACTCTTCTGGCCCTGGTTGCTGAGAGAGTAAAGAATAAAATCTGTCTTTAGACTGGCAAGGATGAGATCCGAGCTCCTTGGCTTCTATTTAACAAGGGTACTCCCCTTATTTATTGGTGTTCACGACTCTCCTTAGCCTTGGAGAAGCGAAGAGAAACTTTGAAGGAGTGTTTCATCTGACGAAATGCTTACTTGCTGAGCTGTCTGAGTGACATTTCTTGATTGTTAAGCTCAAGATACATCTTAGCACTTCATGAACTGTTGAAAAAAATCCCTTCCTGATGCTCAGCCAAGGTGGCCATGGAAAAGCAGCATGGCTTGAAGGGCTGTCGTAATTCCTAAAATTGCTTTAAACACCCTGTGCTACTGTGGGAGAAGTAACTTTGGAAACAATGTGAGTCCCTCATGGTCATGTAACCTAGGGAGTCTGTGCTGCAAAATGCTTTGGAGGCTGCACTTCTGCTGGAGAGGATCCTGTAGTCTGCCAAGGCCTGGCACTGCTGTTGGCTGAAGGGGAATGTCACTGCTTGTGATGCCAAGAGCGAGCCGAAGGGCTCGTTCTCCTCTTTGAAGAGGAGGACCCCAGAGCAGAGTTCCTTGGTTACACAGTAAAATAATAGAAATGCTAGTTTAAATTTTGAATTAGTAAAGAACTATTTTTGGCTTTCTCAGAGACAGCATCTGTAAATAATCAGGCAGAAGCCTTTCCATAAAACAACACAGAAAAACCTCAAAGAGCATTTAGATTCTGCAACATTTAAACAAGATTTTTAACTCATGGGGAAGCCAACATCAACACAATGCTTCCTGCACATAAAAGCATGGAATTTCTTAGCGGTGTGGGGGCAATAAATGGCTATCACGTTTCCCTCCTTTCTAAAACCTAAATATTTTTCAATGGAAATAGTAATATTGATGGAAAAAGAAAAGAGGACCTTGAGTTATGTAAGAATTTATTTAAGCTCTGAACCTCCATACACTGCAGACTGGAGACTAATTAAAGAAAAACTTCAGCTGTTCAGTTTTGCTCTAATTGTCCTCCAAGCTCAGGAGATCAAATATACTAGCTGAGATCCTTCCAATCGTTCACATTCATGACCCAAGTTTTGAGTTCATTCCTGCTGCTCTCAGCCAGGTCCATCCATAATTCAAACAAAAGAGGTGAATGATATACTCTTAATTATGTCCTCTACAGAGGCAGGAGGACGTGATGATGAACAGCTATACACATTTATGCTCCTAGCAACCTCTGACCACAGAGTTTGCCCACAGTGTTTGTGAAATCAGAAATTCATCCATAACCAAGTACATATGCATGGGTTATTTGTTAGGGAAAATGTAAACATTTACCAGTGGAAAAAAATTAATACTTTATTCAGGATGCTGTTACATTGATTTCTTAGCTCTTTTAGGTGTGCTGTTGGCCCAAGGGGCTGCCTAGTCAGGCTCTTGTGCTTTTGAGTGGGAAATTGTTTATGAAAAACTGGCTACATTTCTGGTCATTAGACCTGACTGAAACCTATGGATCTCCAGGCTGTGGATGAATGAACCAGTACATACCAAGTTGCTGGGAGGGATGACTGTTGCAGGCAAACAAAACTGGGAAATGTTACGCTTTAACATGGCTCCACAAGCAAGCTGTGTGGTTTCACAAACCTCCCCTGGTTCATGAACTGCTGCTAGAGAAGGGCTGAATTAAGCATTTATTTCATCTGTGTTAATCTCTGGGTAAAGAAGCAAAAGCCAGTCTTTCACTTCCTGTTTACCAGTCTGGTTAGCTTTTAGCTATAGTTTGTAAGTTGTCATTTAGAGTGTCTAATTATCTAGCTTCCCACAAACAACAGATTTGTGACTTTTCCCAGATGAGGCGTAGTTACAAGAAGTTATACAGTAGAGGAGTCAAGATAATGGTATGCAAAACTGTGCCTAGATCTGTTTTTCTCTGCTAAATGATTTACTCATTTTGATATTCTGACAAATGCTAAAGCAATTTCCCAAAAAATCCTAATGTTTGCTTCAGCAGCAGCTTTCAGAGAAAACAAAATGTTGTGGTTCAGACGTGGGGAAAGATGGTCACAGAGATACTGAGCTTACCGAAGCGCACCCATTAGGAGTTCTCAGAACCCTCAGAAAGAGGTCAGTCAGTGTTGGTGGCATCTGGGAGCCTGGCCCAGTTGTAGCTCCTGGCTGAACTGTGTCTCCTGGCCACCTCCTGCTTTCTGGCTCCCCCAAGCAGGTAGTGCTGGAGCACAGGCACATAAAGCAGTGCCCAGGTTGTGCATGGTCTCTCTGGAGCTCATCACTGACCTTTTCAAATGCACGAAGGGCATCTAAGCTGGTCTGCAGCTTTGAAAATCCTGGTTGGGTCTACCACCACATGAAAATGCTTTGATGAAAGTAAAACGTGAATGAAGACAGACTCCATCTCCTGGAAAGATTTTAAACTCTGTCCCACAGTAAGATTTCTTTGGGGGGATTTTTGGTTTGTTGGGTTTTTCGTTTGCTTGCTTTGTTTTGTTTTGTTTACTTTGTTGTTTTGTTTTGTTTTTTAACTGTTAAGTTTGGGAACAGAGCAGAGATTGGCACTTTTATTGTGGAACCACGAGAAAACCAAAGGTTTGTTCTGTAATTACTTTTTCAGTGTAGCTTTCTTTTCACAGAATCACAGAATGGGTAGGGTTGGAAAGGACCACATCTGGTCCAACCTCCTTGCTCAAGCAGGGTCGTCCTAGAGCACATGGCACAGGAAACCATCCAGATGGTTTTTGAATATCTCCAGTCAGGGAGACTCCACAACCTTTCTAGGCAATCTGTTCCAGTGCGTGGTCACTCCAAAACCAATCTAAGCTGCTGTAAGGAGAACAAAAATCTGATGTGGAGTTTGTTATCAGCAGACTGACAGACCTGCGGTGATGAAAGTGTGTGTCAACCCTTATGTGTTCTCTGCACATTAGTTTGTTTACTTGTTAATATGACCTGTGGCTTTTAACATTTTTCTTTGACTACAGGACTTACAATTTAAGAAGGATACTCTGTGAGTTTCTCCTGAGGAAGATACCCTTAAGAAGGGTAGGATGTAAGAAGGAAGGATGCTGAGCAGAGGAACTCACACAGGAGATAACTGTCAAAGTATGGCAATCTTGCAACTCTTCAAAGTAGAGCAAGAAAGTGTCACTTAGCTGCAATGTGGTTGACAAAAAAGTTTATTAACTTGGCTAACACTTATCTCTTCAATTTACAATTTTTCAGCTAATGTAAACAGATGACAATAGATTTTTAATACTTAAATTGAAGATATAAAAAGCAGGTGCATTTCCCCAAGTTACTTGACCTTACGTGTCTTATGCTGCTGCACTTTCATACAGGTACTCTAATTTTTCACATTAGATGCAGTATCCATGCACGACATGACTTCTCATGGTACTTACCAGGAGTACAGAAAGTACCAGCAGGAGCAGGGTTGATGTAGTCTCACAGATCAAAAAAACAGTGGACAAGATCATGCTGTTCAGGTGTTGTGAAACATTTTCTGTCATCCTAGTTCAATAGGTAATGAATGCATCATGATCAACACCAACACAGAAGTAATAGTATACAATATGTTTTTGAACTTTTTGTTCCTATTTTCCCTCTTCGCTCTTTTCATGCCATGTGGGTAGCTAACAGATGTGTTACATTATACTGCATTAAATCCTGTGGAGGCAATAGTCTTAAGTGCTGTGTCAAATATTTATAATGTGGAATTGTTTTAGGACAGGAGCCAAGTGCAATATGGCATCCCTCATAGTGTCTCTCTTGTTTTTGTACGAAGCGGAAGCTCAGCTACTTACAATTATAATTTTACTTCTTCTTTAATCTTCAACAACCCTTTTCGTTTGCCACCATTCAGATATGTTTTAATTATTACCGTACATTAGAGTCACTGTTGCTTTCTTTATTAGCCCTCTTATTTAAGCTGGGAAGGGCCAAGTTCTCAAGATTCTCTAGTCCTGTTTCTCATCTGGCTGGGTAAAACCCATCTTCCTTGTGCCCGTGAGGGCTCAGCACCCATGCAGGAAGTATGGACTGATTCTGTGCCCTCCAGCAAGCCCATGGCTACAGAGCAGGTGCTGGGAGTTGCCAGCCCGGAAGCCATCAGTGCAGGCTGGGTGTGAGGTGGTGCCATCATGAGGGGCCCAGGGTTTGGCTTATTGGTGCTTCTGGCCCATGGGTGAGGGTGTGGGGTGTGGAGCCCAGGGGGGCAAATAAACCTGGAACATCCTGCCAGCTCTTTTATACCTTTTCCATTGCAGGGAGTTTATGCTTTTTGAGATTATGTTCTCCTTGGTGTGCAAGACACTAATAGTTTCAATAGCAAGAGGAATTTTCACTCCTAAATCTGCTTTATCTGCATAATGCTGTGTTTATAGACATCTTGCTTTTTTTTTACTTTGCAAAAATGAAGACCCTAACCATAGCAGCCTGTCCTGAAAACATCTCAAATATTTGCAGCTATTTTCTCTTTAGAAAACCAGCACATTAAGGGAGTTTGTTTTCATCTAAGGCCACGTGTCTTCCATTTATGAGTCTGTTTAAATGCCAAACTTCTGTGTGCGTCTTTTACTTTCTTTGACTTCCAAACTTATCCAAGTCACTCTTTTAATGGAATTGATTTACAGGTTAAGTTAGTTGTTAAAGATTCTTTACTCAGAAATACTGGCAATATTTTTACTCCTTATACAGAAATATTTTGCTCTGAATGCATTGGTTACTCAACCAGCTGTATGATTGACTGCATAATTAAATTGTTCTGTTCTTTTGATTGTTTTAATCATTTGCCCACACATGCAGGATCCCAGCCTCACGGTTTGATACTCAACAGGAAAATATCTTTTTGTTTGTAGACAATTTTCTAAAGACTTCAGATATTGTTTTGTCATGTAGATAAACGTTTAGAAGCATCATTCTTGCCTACTGTAATTCAGAGGGTTTAAGTTTGGTTGAGGCCAGAGTCTGTTTCAGTGCCTCAGTTTGTTTGTCCATTAGCCTGTGGGCATGGCTAATGTAGCATGGAGAATGCCCAGATATTTCCATGTGAGTCTCACGTAGTGACACATAAATAGGACTGTTTGCTATCACTCTATCACTTGAAGTGAGACTTTACACTGATCAGCATTGGTGTGGCTCTAGCTAAAATACAAGAAAAGATGGATGAGATGAGATGAGATGAGATGAGATGAGATGAGATGAGATGAGATGAGATGAGATGGAGAGAGCGCAGAGCTGAGTGATGAGATATTTTGTACAATAAATGTGTGTCCTCTGCCAGACATTTTCTGAGTGGTGCCAGTCCTTACCTCTGCACAAGTAGTATGCATTCATTTCAGTGCTATCAGTCTTACTGGAATTTTTTCTCCACATTTAGCAACTTAGAGAATGCATTCAACTGCATCGTCTTGGTATTTTTTTGATATTTGCTTGATTTCCAAACTAAACCCAAAAGCTTCTCTATTCTGATCATTATCGTAGTACAAAGAGGGGCAGCTATGAACAGTGTGTAGCAAGGAAAATGAGGATAGCATCCAAGTTTCTTTGTAAGGGCCTTCTTTTAATACTTTCAATCCCAAATCCTAGTGTAAAATAACATAATTTTTATCATAGTATCTTGACAACCTTAATCTTCGCTGCTGGCACAGGCTGTAACTCACTCTTCAGACCCTTTCTTCTGTTTGCAAAAGGCCTCAAGGAAAATGGAAACTATCTGCTGTTCCATTAAAAAAGCAATTGAAATAAACATGAAGATCTTGGCACAGAAGTCCAAGTCAATCTTAGTTTCTCAATTCAGTGTGGCATTTTCTCATTCCATAAGAAAGGAACACTGTCTGAGGTTTTCAGCTACTCTGGGTGGGCTCATGAGCCAGCAAAATGAAGGGGTGGTTTCTACCAAACTTGGCTCGGGTCTTGTGTAGCAGCTCATAAACACCATGATTTACATAATCTCTCCAGCATCTGTGTGAAAGAGACTGTCAGTCAACACTTCTGGCATGTCAGGGTCATTCTTAACACATCAGATGTGAAAGGGCACCAGCAGGGTGAACTTAATATCCTTCCATTGATGTGACCCACATACCATCCAAGACAGAGAAGGATGTTTTCAATCAGGTCAAAATGAAGATGACTACAAGTGAGACCGTTCAGTCTCTGAGCCGTTTATTGATCAAACTTCATATGTGATATTCTTGAAACTATCTAAATTTTCAGGTCTCATTGAGATATAAAATAGCCAGACTGTCAGTCTGGTTTTCATTTGTGCTCCTTCCAGCTCAGCTGTAATTGAGAGCAGCCTCATGCAGTCTATCCATAGTTTCCATATACCTCTTTTAGGCCTGTGTGCTTCCTGCTTTCACACAGGGTCCATTAGAGTAGCAACAAGAGAGAACTTTGGGGAAAAGTAAAGAAAATGTACAGAATACATTTTGCTCTGACAGACTATTTGACTACAGGACCCTGAAGAAATTTTGGGGTTTTAATTCATGCTTTCTTTGAAAGTCACGGGGTGGTGGTTTTTGTTTGCCCTTGAGTCCCTGTTTGATTTCAATAAGGTTTAGTTGCTAAGGTACTTCCTAAAGTCACAGGGGGTTTGCATCTTTAGATGGTATAGTGCCCGTAGTAGCCTGTGCCTGCATGACTTGCTCTGAGCCCCAGTAAAAGCCAATGAAAGGACATTGTCCATCCCAGGACAACATCCTGGCTCCTGGGCTGTTTTTCCTTCAGTATGTGAAGGAAAACAGGTGAGGTACAAGAGGGCAATGGGAAAAATTAAATTAAACATTTTATGAAAAAATTAATGAGGCAAATGACTTTGTGAAAATTGTCACACCTGGGTCTCAATCTTTCCTTAAGCCATGTAACATTTCTTAAGTCACTTAAGAGTCACTGCAGCCCCTGACTAACTGAAATTCCTGCTTTCATGCTGAGCATGTTCCTAAGTTCAATCCCCTTCCTTCAGCAGGCTTGAAGGAGGGAATGCTTTCAGTCAGGCCTTCTGAGGGTTTACCCACTGGCCTATGCAATGTCTGTTATGGCAAAAAAATCAGCTTCATTCTTTGCATATTTCCTCACCATTTGCCTGTCATTGTTCATTAGGGGCTTTTTCTAGTTCACTCAAGACATAACCATTTGTTGGATGCTCTGGTATATCTTGTTATATATTATCCCTGGAATCTATTTAGTGCCTAGTATTATTTTGAAGCAATTTTTTTTTAAATCATTCGGAGTCTGCCTATGTTTTTAATAGATTTCCGTCTTTCACATCCACATACGATGACAAAAGTAATGTCTGAGTTGGAGATTTGTACTTTGGTCTTTTAGAAATAGATGTTCACTGACCAAATACTGTTTAAAATGGTAAATGTGGCTGTTGCCCTGTCAATTGATATCCTGCCAAAGAAGATGGCCTCATCTCCTTTTCTACATCTCCAGGGAGACAATATGTTGTTTCCAAGGTATGGAAATTATTTAATGTCTGGTATTCATGCTTATTTCCAAGTAGTATTTGCACTAAGATGTCACCGAGGATATCATTACTTTGTTGGGGTTTTTTTAATAACAGACTATTAATACTTCGCTTTTGTGAAGCTGAATGCTTCATTTGCATGTTGGCTGGGCTTAGAAGAGCAGGACTATCAGCAAACTGAGCTTATTGTTGATGAACTTTGTAGTGACTTTATGGTAGACCATCTCTTTCCTCAAAACTGAAGTACAAGTCAACAACGGAGATGGATATGGGGATTTTGTTCTAGAAAGACCAAAGGAGCTGGGTTTTAGGAGTGCTAGAGAGTGTGTGCACCATCCGGGGAGTGCTCTGCACTCTTGCACTTTGTCATGGCTTTTTTGGGGAAACACTGTTGCTCAAAAACAATTAGTATGATCTGTAATAAACATTGGAAAGGGTGTTAGAAGAATGGGCTTGTAAAATTAAAGCCAGGTCCAGCTTTGAGTCACTCTGTGATAACGCCTGCCTTTTGCAGACTGGCTTGTTTTAATCAGTTTAAAAAGAGGCTGAAACACCATGATGATGAACATCATTTGGAGAGAAACAAATTAAAGTAGAAGGGAGTTCAAATGCACATCTGTCCTCTTCTTAATTTTAAAGAACTTCTTATGAATAAGTTCCAAATGACACAAGCAGATTAGTTTGCTGGTGCTTTTTGTCAATTGATTTTACTTCTTTTTGACAGCTGCACCCCTGTGCAAATGTAAAATCTGAGCTCCCCACTGAGCTCTGAGTTTGGAATAATTCAAACCTCATCTGAAACTCTTTTTCCAAGCTTCAGTACTGTCATTATATATATATATATATATATATATATACATATATGAAGTTCAAGTCTTTTTTTTCTTACATGAAAATGGTTGAAGGAAATTTTTTTCACTGCAGACTGGTTGAATCATGTCCAGTGTATTTAATTCAAAAAAATCCGTTCTGTGTGTGATTATAAAATGTTTTTCTTTGCAAAGTAATGTGGGCATCTCTTTAGTGCAGTTTTATAACGCCAGTACCTCTTTCTCCTTAGTCTTGAAGACTATATGCAGCTAGTAAGAGCACAAAAAAAAGGTCAATTTATATACAATGTGTGTGTGTGTGTTTGTGTATACATAAAACATGCATGGATGCTACACATGCCTGAGTTAGGGAGTATCCTGTGGAGTTCTAGGTACATCATTTACCATAAATATGTTTTTTAAGGTGATGGTAGGTTTCCCATCTTACTCTGCTTTGTCACACTGAGAAACAATGAGGGCTTTCCAAAATAGTTTAGATGCCATATAATTATTTTAGCAGCTGTGGTTTCAGTTACCTTTAATTAGTTCCCCCTGCAGCTCTAAATAGAGGCTTCTGTTAAATGCAGTTATTTTCTTCTGCAGATGGCATGATGAAGTGTGGCTACTCATAAAAGGAGACTACTGAACACCACATGGCAAGCTTGAGGATCTAAAGAAATGTGATTATGAGTTAAGGACATGGATTTCTCCATGGATTATTCATGATTTCCAGTCATTATGTTTTTATATCAGAATGATCAGCCCTAAATTTTATGTCAGCTGGTGTTGCTGAAAAAGTTGTCTTAGATGCTTGAGAGCTGGTGAGATAACCCTCCACCTTAAAAGCAAATGGTGTTTTGACACTGTCCTGTGTTTTCCCATATCATTTACATGGTTCAGCAGCCCCAACCCTCCTAGAAAGCGTGGCTCGATCTCTGTGAACATCTGTTAAACACATGAAAAAGCCTCCTAAAGAGAGTTTCTTTCTTTCATGCATAGGATAAATTTTCAGACCCCATTCAGGCCAAGAGAGTTACAAAACACTTCAGTTGGAAACTGTAGGGCTGCATTCTGTTTCCGTAGGACTCAATGGTACGTGCCCTACTGCCATCCGTAGGAGCAAACATACGGACTACTTCTTTCCAGTTAAGATTTCATATAATGACTTCTTACAGAATTCTTCGGTTGTTTCAAGTTCATCAACTTTGTGACTCTTCAGCTGTATGAACAAAAGCCACATGAAGCAAAGTAAGGGTTCACAACAACACAACTTGAGTTTTAAGGGGTAATTTTAATTTTTTTTAAGAGGTAAAACCAAACATAAATAAAGATGCTTGACTTGTACTGCTGCTGACTGACAAGGAGGGATGTATCAGAGTCATGACTTCATTCCGTGAGCGTGTACTTCAGCCTGGAAGGCAGCACAAGACATGGTGTAGCAGGTCCCAGCAGGCAGGAGAGCCCTTCTGGCTTCCTTCTGCAACTTCTGGATTGTTTAATTAATTAAAGAATTGTTTCTCTTGCAATCACAAATGTTCCAGTTTGCGCTGTTACCCAAGGTCAGAGCTCTCCTGACCTCCCTGGCAGAGGAAGAGAAGGGTAAGGAAATCAGGAAAAAAGAGAGTAAGCAAATCACTCTAAGGAAGCCTTGTTTCCTTTACCCCAAACCCAGCAGAGCAAAAAAGGCTGAATTGAAAGGGAAAAGGCCTAAGACTGAGATTGATTAAGTGAGGTCCAACCCGAAGAAAAGGCAAAGAATGAAACAACTAAGACAGAGAAAAATAAACTACATTAAGATTGAGCTCGGATGAGGCAGTCGGCCGCTGGCCAGGAGGGAGCAGCTGCGGCAGGAAGGCCTGGGTCCCATTGAAACAGAAAAGGGGCCATCTTTCTGCTGGAATGAAAGGGAAACAAAAAAATAATTCACCTTTAAAGGAACATAAATGGGATTTGAGGCTAGGGGAAGGGCAGAGAGGAATAAGAATTTGTGAATGAGATGAGTTATTTTATTTCTGAGAACAAGGCAATGGCTGTTAAAATCCTCCCAGAGAGCTGTGTGATGGTGCAGGTTAATCAGACCGGCCAGAGTGGGTAGGACGCTCCAAGCAGCTTCATGTTGCATTCAGACTCTTGAATGAATGCTTGAAAATCAAGCAAATTTTCTCATTTTTACCAGGGGAGATGAGACAGATGACATACTATACTGATGACATCATGCCTCGCTCCAGATGTGAACAGAGAGGAAAGAAAGTGTAAGATGGATATTTCACCACAAGCCAGTGAAATTGTTGATACTGAGGGAGAACATGAAGTTGCAGATCTCAACACACTGAGGTTCCACAAAATAAAGGGCAAAAGGAGGCAAGGCAAAACCCTGTGCAATTCTGAGTTAAAATTCCAGGTTCAAGCAACAGAGAACAGATGAATTAGATGTTCATGCCTTGTAGAAAATATACTGTGCACAGTAAGTTAATATCACATTAACACATCAGTGTCACAGCAAAAAGCTGTCTGCACAGTGTCAATATAGAATTTAGGCCAGAGGAGATCAAAGGGTATGGAGAGAGCATCTCGCCTGAAACAATCCACAAGGAGGTTATGTGGTTTGGTATGTCTCAGAGCATTTACCTGCTGATAGAAGAAAGATGCCCCACTTCAAGAACTGTTCCAGTCTCGTGGTACGAGAATTGTAGGTTTTAAGGCCGTGCATTAGAAGCAAAATTTTCAGGTGTGTGTACCTAGTGAATGTAGAAGCAAAATACCCTCTTCAAATTCTGCTGGACTGGAGGTCCTGACTATCATAGGGCTCCTCAAACTCCCTGTTCCTAAACTGTCCCATTGATTCTTGCTAAATTAGATGCCAGATCTTTGCTTCTTCAGGTGAACAGGTCTTGCTCCAACCAGACTACAAGAAGGTTGAGATTCCTTAGCTTGATGTATTGGTAAGACTGACAAATCCTGGGAAAAGGGACACTTTTGGAATATATATACTAAAGCATGAGAAATACAGCATATGACTCAGCTCGGGAAATCTTCAGAAAACCCATTTGTGTCGGGAAAAAAGAGGAACTAAGCAATGCTGCTGTAAATCCTTCACTGATGCAAATACTATGTGGGGACAACAGGAGGGTGGTACCACATCCTTTTTTTTTTTTTTTTCAGAATTGCTTTTACAGGTTTTTGATGATGGTAGATATTAATTAATTGTGAACTTGTTTGAAACTCTTGGTAGTGTTTCCATCATCTTTGAGTAGGTGATTTATCTTGTGTGTCTGCAAAAATTTACAGCTGTACCAAAAGTAGCTGTTTCTCAGCACTGCATAAATTGTCCCCAGATTTATACTGACAAACTATGCAAAGACATGCTGGGGTTTTGCAATATTATAATGCATGTTGAAGCCCTCCTATAAACTATAAACATTAGGTTAAAGAATGACTGCCATGTTTGCTATTTAAAACTTTTGCAACATTTTCCCAAACTTCGGAGTACTGTTGTAAACAAACAAACAAAGCCACAGGAATGACTACAATTAAGCAGTATAAACAGGCTGCATCCAGATCAAAACAAGGGCTAGCTAAATTCAAACAGTTATGGTTGCATTCTTATGCAAAAGAGGTTGGTTTGTAGTCTGAATGACCCTATCCCTGCGTAGCTATACCAGACTTTCCATTATGGTGTTTACTATTAGGACCTGCAGTTAGGTGAACTAGAGGTTAGAGTACAGCCCTGAGAAGCTGTGGCTCAGGTTTGGCTCTCTGGTTCTGGCACAAAACCTTACAGATAACCACATCCCACCTTTTGAGGGGGTAACTGAATACCTGAAACACTGCTCAGCCCTGTGCCTCCTCTGAGTCGTATCCCGATTTCCCAAGGTGAGCACCGTACACACAGGCTGAGTTACAGATTGCTGGCTCCTGCCCAGTCCAACGAGACACAGCAGCAAGCAGAGCACAGCACAGATAGCCAGCTCTGCAGGGGCATTAGCTTGTATTTCATCCTTGTGTGGCAGGGATGCTGCAAGGGACACGGGGGAAGGCAGAGGGGCACCAGAGGAGCCTGCTGATGAAGTCAGTGCTGGAGGCGACACCAAGATGATCCTGGAGTAAAGAACCAGCAAAGGACAAGACAAAAGCAGTGAGATCCATCTTTAAAAGGCTTGGAAATACACTAGACCCAAAAGTGCCTAATCTTTGTGTGAGCCAAGCCCTTGGTTTTCCAGCCCAAGCAAGCCAGCACAGTGGTGCCAGCTTCCCCATGTCTCTGCTAATCTTGATGAATGCAACTTTGAACATGAGAAATGCAAATCTGTACAGTGTGTTGAAAGAGTTGTTGTGACATGTCGCCTGTGGTGAGCAATTCCTAGCAAGTGGGAAGCCACAGTGTGTGGCAGCTGTTGCCTCTGACTGATCTTCAAGGGTAGCTCCAAGCCAGAGTGCATTGCAGTAATTACATCTTGGAAGAAAAATGGAATGGAAGTGGAAAGCTTTGGCTAACTATGCCAGGACCTGGGCCTGAACAAAAGGTTCTAAAGCCTTCAGCAAAGCAAATACTGTGTGGGGACCTAACCAGGAGGTTAGTGTCCCCTCAAAATCATGAGCTTCTTGCATGAGAAGAGAATGGCAGCCTTTAACAGCAGCAGAAACAAGCCTTTCCAGTGCATCGCTGTCTTTCCCTCCTGTGTATCAGTGATGTACACATCTGGAGTTGAATCCCAACTCAAGCTACGCTTCAGCAAAAAGAGTCCAAATGTGAGCCAGAAACTGGAGAAATAGAGGAAACTGAACTGCACTGCATAAATGAAGGCAGATTTGAAATACACGTTTCGCCTGTGAGTAATGTAGCAGGCTCCTCACACTTACTGAACCGTACCTATGGCACTAGCATGTGCAAAATAAATGGCATGCGTATTTTTCATTTCTAATTTGATTTCTTCAAAGTCTATTCTGTCAAACCACTGTGGAATGTTAACTAAGCTTTTAATATCTATTTACAGGACAGAATAGATATTTTGTATACACTTACTGCCTCTAGATTTTTTTTTTGCAGTGTCACATTGCACTGCAGTTGAAGCTTTTTTTTTTTTTTATCCAACACCAAGTTTCCATGGTTTTCTCAAGATAAAGTCAGAAATTGTAAGTGTAGTCAAATTTTACGCTAGTTTGGTGACAGGAACACAAGGAATTGAGGCATAGTTAGGTTAGACATAGCTTTGGTTTGGACCTAGGTGTAGCCAAGTGCTTTCTCTTTAAATTTTCCCAGTTCTGTGTATTATGTTATTAAAGATCACAACGCATGTGAGTGGGTATATAAACATCCCCCCAACAGCGAGGAACAAGGCAGCCTGCAGAACGTGTGGTTGAAGTTGTCAGCTGCAGATACTTAACCCACATGCAGGAATGGAAATACTGGAGACATTCAGCTGTTCTTGGTCTGGTGAAGTATTTTTGTTTGGGGTTGGGTTTTTTTATTATTGTTTTTGGGTTTATTTTAATTAAGAAGATGACAGACACCTCACAACTTCTGCACAGAATTTATAGTAGAAGGCTCTGTCTGTACATGGCACATCACACAGATATGCTACAGCAAGTAGCCTCAGATGGGTTCTCACATATAACACTTGGAGCTTGGCATTGTAGGTCACTTCTCTGTGAAGAAGACATTCTCTGAAAGCGAAAGGTGAAACATCCCTGTCTGATATTGTAATCTTTTCAAAAGATTCTCTAGCAAAATGAGATGAGGAGGTGGTTTTGGGATTCTCCTGTTTCTTGAAATGCTGCTAAGGCTTTAGAAAGAACTTCTTTAACTTGTTGAAACACTTTTGGGCAAAAAAAAAAAAAAATATGGCTCACTGCTGAAATTACTCAATGAAAAGCAAAAAACATAGGGCTCTGTTTTGATTCAAAATCATGAAAAATGACATGTAGGGATAGCCCTGCACAGATTTTCAAGAGGGTTAAGAAGAATTGTATGAAGAGATTTCTGCACTTTGCACAAGGAGGAACCAATATTCTTAGCCTTTTGTTCAGGAGTGCCAAAGGTCTGAGTTTGATGTTGTGAATTTTCCCTTTGGTGTAGTAAGGAGCACTTGCAAACTAGGCACTAGCAGTGGGATCAAACCTTTAAATGGTTTTCTTGAATATTGAAAATACTGAGCAAAACTGCTGACTCTGTACAGTCAGGGGAAGTGCAGACTTGCATGAACCTTCATGTCCCACAAAAAAAGTAGGCTCATTTTGAGTATCTTGTAGTGACACAATTATTCATCCTTGTGCTAAGACAAAGGTAAGGTTTTCCTGGCTGTCTAAGCTGAAAGGCTCTGGAGGAGTTTGCATGCACAATGTCTTGGGAGAAGCACATTTGTTCTCAGAAGGACATATCACCCTTCCACATTACTGAGCAATCAGTGTTTTCATGTTCAGATTTAAATACATTTGCCCAAGACTGTTGGCATCTTTTCCTAGCCCCTCATTGTTTTTAACAACACACTACAATTGTAAAATGGTGCAGCTTTGAAGTTGTCTGCACAGGAAAGCGAAAGCCTTTTTATTCTTCTGAATAAGAGTAACCACATGAGGATTTAACGTGCTTTAAGTCACATGCAACATGCTTCATATGTCTAATTGATTTATCTTAGCTTTCCCACATGTCCTCACACAAGCATGCCTCAATGCAGCTTGAAAGGAGGGAGTGCAGCCTCCTGGCTGAAAGCTGATGGTAAGTAATTAAACCTAGCAGCAGTGAGAACCCCTGAGAAAAAATCTTTGGCAGTTTTGTACACCATGTAGTGAGCATGGGTCACCAAGGGCCTGTAAATAGCATCATAATGACTGGTTCCTCAGCAGGGATAAACATGTGCTTTGAGTTTTCTAAATGATTCAGAGGCATGCTGTGAGATAACTACTGATAACAAGCAGATGTGAAGTTTGCTTTTCAAGACAGGGAGGCTGAGGGGGAAAGTCAAGTAGATTTTGGCTTATGGTCCACAGAAAGCCTGATATTTGAAGATCATTAAACCTTTTTTTTTTTTTTTTTTTTTTTTTTTAATATTCAGAGGAGGAACTCAATTGTATCTAATGAAGGTAATGCTGTTTTAAACCAGTTCTTGTCAGAGCTAGTGGGATAACTGTAGGCAAAGCCTTCTCTGAGTTTAAATCTGAAGACAAAAGTGACACCTCACTTTTCAGGATTAGGAATGTTGTATAATTTCAAAATCTGTTTTACATTTTGCCAGTGCCTTTCTAAAAGCTTCCTCAAAACTTGCATATGGATAAGTCCTTTTTTTTTTTTTTTTTTTTTTTTTTTTTTAAATTTAAAGTGTGCCTAAGTGTTGAAGGATGTATTTTATCATACCAGACAGGAGGACACAAAACGAAGGTGCTAAGCTGATGTGCCCATAATCAGTGGGACAGGTGCAGTAATGCTGTGGTGCCGGGAGTGCAGGGACAGGCTCAGTGTTAACTTGGGGCTCCCAGCCCTGTGTTTCACGTTGTCAGCAGTGATGCACGAGCAGTAGGATGGTGCATTTGAGAGGCATCAAAGGAAATCTGTCAGTCTCCCCAGTCAGGTTATCCATTCCTTCTCAGGGAGGTTTGAAGTTTTGCTAATAGTGCACAAGTGGAGTGATATAAAGAAACTGCATCTCTTGGCATTATTTAAAAAGCCAAAGACCATGTCAATATTCTTTCCTTAATTACAAGAGTTCACAGCAAGCTGAAAGGTGAGATGAAAGCTGTTTCAGTGTTCAAGGAGAGAGTGAACTATTTAGTAAGAAAAGTGGTTGCAGACATCATTAATCCACAGTGACTTCTTTGAAACATGTTGGAATGGTTGTGGGGATGGATGGATTTTTTTTTTAAAAGCAGTTTTTTTGTATATTGTTTTGGAGTTTCCTCTTAAATGGCTCACCCTTATGCCTCACAATACCTGTTTTTTTCCTGAAACAGCAAAAGAAGAAAAAAAGTTTCTCCCCACCCTTCCTTGAGGGGCCAGAGAGGGAGATAAATGAAATCACCAAAGCATACTGGGGCTCATCAGTTGCCATATGTGTCTGGTGGCTCTTCAGTTTCTGCTGTGTCCCAGGTTTCCCAACAGAAATGCACTTGTTCCTCCTGTGACATGAGCTCCCTAGCTGAAGGTGCACCCTGGTGATGCACATGCCTATGTGGGAGCTCACCCCTTGTCTGAGGGTCGAAAAAGCCAGGTCTTCAGGCACAGTTTGTATGTGACTGGCCTGACACACCTGGCTTCCCAAACACAAGTCCCAGGTGAAGCACAGGTACTAGAAGCAGGAAAGAGGTGACTGGGGTGACTTTCCTGGTGCAACAGGAAATATGATAAACAGATAAACATCTCTTCAAATGCATTAAGGGAATAAGCATGACATATTAGTAATATTTTCCTTTCTGATCCTCTACCCGAGGAAGATCCCAGCATGGCTCGGGCAGCCTCTGTGTACTCAGAAAATTATCCATGGGGCAGCTACATGTTTGCTCCTTGCTGTTCAATTGGTTTCCATAAGCACAGGCAGCTGGTTACTGGCTGTTGTGAGATACCCTTTTCAGCCTGTCCATCAAAACTCCTTTTTATAGTCATATAGTTTGGTGCAATTAATGGTTTTCAAGAGCATAGAATGCTTTAAAAATGCATAGGCTCATAACTTTACAATTAGAGGGGACCATTATGATCATGAAGCCTGACCTTTTACAAAATACAAGAGAGAAGAATTGCTGAACAATGCCCGTAATTTTTTTTTTTCCTGTTGCTAAGGCATATTTTATTAAAAGACACCCAGCCTTAATTTTAACATTTCATGCAGCAGAAAACCCCGTTTGTCTTTTTTGCTGTTTCCTACTGTTAATCATCATCTCTTACAAGAATTATCAGCTTGTGTCTACTTGGAATACTTTCCAGAAGTTTAACTTCACTGTCTACCACATTGGCTTTTATCATGTCTTTGTCTATTTGAAAGCCATGTATTGTCAGAAGGGGGTTCATTTATGAACAAAACAAAATGAGTAAGTCAGCTTACCCTCATCTTTGATAAACTCAGTAAAATTATGTTTTCTTTAACCCCTCATTTTAAGGAAATTTTTTTATCATCCTTTCATCTGTACTGTCCAGTTCATTTTTGCATTTCAGTTGCTCAATGAGTGGATGCAGAAACAGCATAAACTATTCCAGTACCATCACCAGACACAGTTATACCACGTCTTTAATTTTGCTTACAGACTTAGCTATTGCATTTACTCTCTCCTCATTTACTCTCTCCTCAGTTACAGGGTTTCCTACTGTCAGGCTCTGGTGGTTACCCACACTGCCTTCCCTGCTTGCTGAAACACAGTCACCTATCCCTCCTACGTGACTGGGCTCTTGCCTTTTATATTTAGTTGGCAATATTTTAAAAGAAGACAGTACTTGATGAGCAAAACCAATTACCTCACAATTGAGCTGCTTTGTAGTTCTGACTCCTCTGTATTTTCCAAAGTTTGTATCCTCTGGTGGGGTTTTCAGCCATGACCCGCAGACTGGTGAACCCACCACAATTGCCAGATATTTTATGCTGAACAGACATATTCTCCATATCCTCGTGCACCTTTTTGGAGATTATATTGCCATTTGCAAGAATGTGGTGCTGAATACGGGTTTCAAGTCAGGCTGTTTCTGGTTTGGTGCCTCTTTGATGTGTCCTCATTCAATAGCCAGGTGGGCTTGCAGTCTGTACAAAACTTCTGACAACTGCAGCCTTCAGATAACAAGTGTATCAGCATGGTGGTAACCTCCTTTTGATATACAGTGAACATCTGTTTCTGTCACAGCCTCCTTACATGACATGATGCTATGTGGGGAAGGCAGATACTCCTCTGAGCCTTTGTTGAACCAGTATTGCCATGAAAATGGGTGGATTAACTGTATCCCCTGCTTTTTCAGGGATTGAGAGAGGAGGAAGTTTAGAGGGGTGGGTTTTTAGCAAACTTTGTTTTGGAGTGTTTCAAAAGCCCTCAGTGCCAGACTTCAGACGAAGCAGCTATAAGTACTATACTCCCCAAGTCATTTATAATACACTTTAGGTCACACCATGCAAACAGTAACTTACTCAGTACAGTCCCTGTCCAGAATTGCTTCCAGGTTAAGGACAGTGAACTGACCCAGAAGGCAACCAGGTGGCAGACTCATGTGCCACTGAATTTTGGGGCCACCAGGGACTTCTGCAGGGGAGTCAGAGGGAGAAGAATGTGATGGAGCAGGTTTGGGGCTCTTTGCACAAGGACCAGGTGCTGCTTGGCTGTTGAGAGATGGAGAGATTCCCTTGTGCATCAGAAGTTTTACAAGTGAAAAGAGGGAGGGGAAGGCCAGGGTGTGAGAAGACATTAGAGGAGGATGACTCCACAGGACATCTGGAGTTATTGACAGACCCATGTGTGTGTTGTGGAGATGGGGCAGCAGGACATAGCAGATGGATGCAGGAAATATGAGGGAGTCACTTGGGGGAAACAGAGGTAGCAGCTGCCTTGGAGCTCCTCTGGAAGAGGTCAGAAAAACACGTAAGGAATCCAGTGGCAAAGGGATTTTAATCACTGGGTCTAGGGGTGGCCAACCTAGGGTCCAAAAGTTCAGTAGTAAAAGTGTGGTGAAAGCTAACTGTAGAAACTTCTAAAGAAAGAGCCTGTATGACTAAATGACAGCTTCAGCCTGAGTTACTAATCTGAGATGTATTTGTAAACCAGCAAGGAATGAATCGTTGATATGCACCCCTTTGAAACAACATGGAAAATTAACAGTTTGTTGTAGGTGCCTAAAGGAAGGCTTTCTGCAAGTTTTAACCTCACATCCCACAAGCTTTCACAGGGACAGCTGGAATTGCTGAGGAGGTGGGATACCAACAGGAACTGTGTAATATCTAGCTGTGTATATGTTCATGCACGGGAACTTCAGAGTGTGATAGGCACGGCAGGTAAAGCGTCAGAGACCTGCAAAGTTCTCAGGGTGTTTGTGAGGGGGGAGATAGGAAAGTGTGGAGAAGACTGGAGATAACTGAGTAGTGAGTTATTGCACAACACAAGTCACACAGTTTTTACCTCATCTGGCTAAAATTCAAATTGGTTTCAAAGGGCTAATTTATCCCAGTCTGGTTCCTAAGTGTCTGGTATCTACCAAGCTGACTAGCTGAATTAGAAGAGAGGCCTGGGACTGGAGTAGCAGGGAAGCTAAGTCAGGATGGAGGCATGTGAGCCATAATCACATTATTCTTCAACCTGACTTGGGTAAATGATGTAGTATTATTTATGAGATGGTCTGAATGCAGATCACTTCCTGAAACTGTTAAATGAGCTTTTAGATTTTCCTCATATACCACTTTCATAAAGCAAGAATTTTATGTACAGGAGATATCCCAATTGAGCATGGTAAATTTGCAAAATGACTCTATTTTGCATCAATTTCTCCTAATGATATTATTCCCCACAGCCCAGGCTTTATATTGCATGTTTTCAGAGTTTTTGAGGGTGTTCCTGGAAGCACTGCCCTGACAGGGAACCAGGAAGGGCTACAGAAAGATTGGGATATTGGGTCCTGTGAAGATACAAGCTGATTTTTAATACAGTTCTTGTTCTGAATTGATGACCCCTTTTTTGAACTGCTTTTGAATATCCCACAAAATACATTAAAGCAACAAAACCAAAGATTTTGGACATGGCTTCTACAATCTGTTTCAACAAGTAACATTTTAATTGCAGTATTATATTCTAGTGCTGTTCTGTTTTCACTTGTACCCATTTAGATCTAGAGTTACTACACTGAAATTATCCTGGATTCACATTGATATAAGAGTTGAAAATTTGGTTCAGAAATAAAAAAACTTGCTCAGGAAAGCAGCAAATTCTGTGGAAAACCTGCAGTTAGGACTCTGCTCAGTGTATCTCTGCACTGGAGGGACCATATATTTCAAACTACTACCTGATGGGAGTCAAATTTTGTTTCTGTGCTATTTAAGGTGGACAGCATGACTGGCAGTCTGCATTTGAGAGCAAAGCTGTAAATACAAAATAGTACAGTAAAAATTTCACCATCTAGCTTAACAGAATGGCCTATATGGCATATTTTAGGGCTGAAAATTGGATTATGCTAAAAATTTAAATCTGAAGAAAAATTATTGTGAATAAAGAATTTTCTGTTGGGAAAAAATGTCATAATTACAGGGAAAAATCTTCTGTTTTCTGTGGTTACTGAATCACAGAATTTTTTTTCTTGTGAGTTCTATGTTCATCCCAAATATAAATTTTGGACAAACTTCTTTTTTTAGAGCTTTTGGTCTCATTCTGTCTGGTAAGTCAAAATCAAGATCTCAGCCACTTTTTGAATGACAAAAATAAGTAAATAAGTGGGATTAGTCTGGAGTCTTCAAAACAGGGACCTTGACTATATAGTAATAATAGACCAGATTTCAGAAGAGTGAACCACCAGCGACTTCAGTTAACCTTCTACCCAGGTATTTAATGTTAAACTGTCTCTTTGATGAATGGCCCCAATTTCAGCAGGAATTCCCAGGTAATTTTGAAATGTAGGCTGTTTATTTAGTAACTCCCCTGGACCTGGAAGTGCTTTACATTCCTGTGGGGCAAAACCAACTCTTTTCCATATTCGATGTAGAGCCGAATGGTGTGTCAATACTGAAGAAATGCTTGTCCTGCTGACCAGCATGTTGGAGGCAGAAGAACATATATTTGAAAAATTGCAATGCAGGCAGAACTAGGAAAACCCTTTAATTTCCACTGTCTGCTCGTTTTCATGAGCAGTGTTGTTTTGTACTAGATATCCTGAAATTCTGTATTAGAAAACATCTTCCAATGATCTGTTCACTTGAAAGTCAAAATATGTTCATTTTTTCATCAAACAATTGCAGATTTAGGGACAAATTCTGCTGCTTTCTGAGTGCCTACAGCTGCAAGTTGAGTTGGTGCATCTGTGCTGCCATATGAATACCAGACCTGATTTATGAGGTGGATTTCCACTAGAGAAAATGGTCTTAATTCATGGTAATAATCTTTTAGAGCTGAGTTTCAGTCTGTAATAGCTGCTAAGAAAATTCAATCTGTTAAAATAAATGTACATTCAATAAAGAGTCTCAAGCTAAGTAAATATAAATTTTGGAACTTGTGTCTTTGCTAGTTTTCACACAAAGCTGAAGGATGGGCTGTTCTCTTTCTTTTGATAAAGGGTGGAAAACCAGGGAACGGACATCAGTCAGCACACCAGATTTTGGGCTGAGTTTTATCTGTGTGATGACATCAACTCTGTGAGGCTCCAACAGAGCAGGTACAAAGGTAATTTGGCCTCACTGGTGTAAGAAAGTAAAACAGATTAGTCTGCAACTTACGTTGAAGATGGGATGAGTCAATGAGAACTGACACTGAATCTAAACACTGAGCCTTAATGAAAATTTGAGGCAATGGGGTTTTTTTCACTTTGTAAGATTGCCAGGCACTGTTCAGATGAATTAAGAAAACATAGGCCCTCAGTCTTCCTTTTTGCAACACATTAAGCATCCTTGTTGAAATGCAACAGTGTTCATTTAAGAAGCACCCTCGGCATTACAGTGGCATAAGTGGTTAATAAGTGTCAGACTGGATAATATAGGATATCTGGATGCTCAGCCTTCCACAGTTTGCTGCCTGCTGGAAAAAGGTGCTAAAAGAGTAACACACCTAACAGGCTGCAGAAAAACTGAGCGTGAGTGTGAACATCCCTCAAGCAGTGCCCTGAAGTAAAGGTGGCCACACGTTCTCTGCAGTGACTGTCCCCCTTCCATGACGGGGTCCCTGCCACGCTGCAGATTCCCAAAAGCGCCCTTACCACTTCCCCCAGCGCAGCAGTCTGGAAGTGGCTGGAAGCAGAGCACAAGCCGCCCCCAGCTGTGACTAACATGGGGAATGATTCAAGTTACAGCTCAGAGGGAGGCAGCTTTCTTGGCTGTAAAAGGCTGATGTGTTGATTACCCGTTATGCCATGAAAAGCTGACAAAAACCCACCATTTCTGTCTCTGTTCTCTTGCAAATTCCAGGAACCTTCCCAGCAGATTTGGATAAAGGAAAGTTTGCAAGAAAGCTGGTTTTAATGCTTAAGCTGTCATGCATGGCTATCCAGTACTTCTAGCAATCTTCCAGTGTTTGATTTATTATATAATTCATTATCCTTTTTTGGTTGCAGCTGAATTGTCCCAAAATGCAGTATTTAATTTATTTATAGAAGTAAGGGTGCAAATACAACAGAAAGGATGCTCAGGACAGGGACTGCAGGGACCAGCTGGATCTCAGAAGTTTTCTGTGAATGTCAAGTGAACTTTATCTTAAGTAGTACTTCAGTAAACAGCTTCTACGAGCCTGTCCAAATTAGCCCTTTTAGGTTTTCTAGATAATGCTTCTGTTTCATATCTTGATCCTAAATCCTTACTTTCCATATTGTGATTTTTTTAGTAGTCACTCACATTACCAGCAAATTTTCATTGATTTAAATAGTATATCATACTAGTAAAAATTTAGTATGATTATGTTTTCCCAAGCTGTATTAATTGACCGAAATATTGTTCTTCCCTCGTACTTTTCCATACTCGCTATACTCTTCAAGGAAAAAGTTGCACTTAGGCAAAAAGAGTTTTCCTCCAGAATTTGGCTGACAGCTCTGAAGAAAGTCCTGCAGACTGGAAGAACCAGCTTTAAAAAAAAAAAAAAAAGGGGGGGTCAAGATGAGAAATGTGACCTTTCACCCCTACATAAGAGACATATACTTGACTTGGTTGTTGCCTCCCAAGGTGGATATCTGTCCCCACTCTTGGGAAAAGCAACAACACAGCAGTTTTGTTTAACAAACCGGGTCAAAGATAACTCACCAAAGCTCTTAGCAATTTCTGGCAGTATTAGAGGGCCATGATTCAACATAATGAACTATCCCCTGAGCAGTTTCTCCCCCTGTATTAATAGAAGTAGGCTTTTAATTAACCTCCAGCCTTTATTCCTTTGGATTAACTTTATTTTGTTTCTTGAACAGACTTATTACCTGCTGTAAAAGAAAAAAACCAAACCCTCTTGTGTTCCAGTATACACTGAACCTTATCATCTGCTGTCTCCATCCAGTGCCATGAAACATCTGGGAGGGTTATCTGCCCACTCCCTGTTTTAGTTCTGAGCTCAGCTGGATCTGAAAGACACATCCCCCTAGGGGTAGTGAGGCCTCTTGTCATCACTGTGAACTTCCCCATGAGACATATGTTTTCTGTGCAGCAGGCCAGAGCAGAGACACACGTATTTCCACATGTAGGGATTAGAGCCAAAGCACTTAACTGCTCTGACCTCTTGTGTGTGATAGGCTGTGCAATTCTATCTAGTTACTCCTGTACAAAGTCCAATGACTTTGTTTTTGGCTAAAGCATATCTTTTAAATGAGGAGTCGGGCTTGATCTAAAGGCATTAAAGTACAGGGAATCCCCTGTGATGGTAATTTGTTCCAGTTGAAATCACCCCCACTGCTTCAATTTTTGCTTTTTTTCCAAGAAAAGTCTCTACCTCCAACTTGTAGCCAGGAGTGTATGTTACTCCTACCTCTTCATAGAAGTGCCCTTTAGTGACAGTGCTCCATTAAAGCACCCAAGTTTGCAGCCAAGTCTTCTGGCTTTCTTTTAATTACTGTTTTCTTCCAAGTATGAAAAGCATTTGGCTCAATTTAAGCCTCTCACTGTAAACCCCGGACTCCTGGTAAGACTCGTAGTGGTGGAAACACCTGGTGTGACTTGCAGCTTCCCCACTAGGGACATTAGGGTCATTAGCTCAATAGCAGCTCCCTCCTGTATGTGCTACCTTGGAGCCAGTGGCCCTCAAGACTCTTGACGCCATCAGGAGCTGCTCTTGGTCACCAGCTCCAGGAGACCTTTTCTCTTGGTCTTTCAATGACTGGCCTGGCCCTGAGCTATAGAGCTGGTCCAAGGTTGTCCAGCCTCCAAGTACTGTCTCCAGCATAAGAAGGCTGGAAGCCACAGCAGCGAGTTGGGCTTTTCTAGTCCCTGTGTTGAGCTGAGTTCTCATCAGTGCTACAGTGCTCGAGGCTGGATCAGCTGCCAGCTCACTGCAGCAAGCCAAGAAGCTGGCTCTGCCTTTTTGTCCCTAACATCATGGTGGGAATGCTTTGGTAGCCTTCATTGTCATCTCACTCGTTACGTTTTTTGGAGCCACTGCTCTCCACTCACAGCACACAGGGTTTGTGATTTTGTTTCCACCATACTCTTGGATACCCTGATATTCACTTTCCTGTATGTGGTCCCAGGTAATCCTGTGACTCAGCTTGCTTAAATGGCTGCCCTGAACTCATCATTATGTTTAGTTATGCACTAAGTTTTGTGTTCCCTTGGGAAACCTATAAGGTTTGTGTCTGCAGCTGAGAGAGGCCAAAGAAGGATTTCACACAAAGCTGTATGCCATTTTCAGACAATCCAAAATACTATGGAGCAGCTAAGCAGTTTACTAACTAATGAAATAATGATTAAAAATTAAGTGCTCTTCTGTCCTCTGGCTTCTGTCCATGTACAGTAAAATTTTGACCTGAGTTTGCTCATGCACCTTGGCAGAACACTTAGAGGAAATTTCTTTAAGTGCATTTAAATTTCTTTGACAAAGCACTCAGCAAAACAAGAAGTGGAAAAAAGAAGAACCTGCATAACAAATTATGCTTCCCAATTTCTACAGGGGTGTAACACTTTTTGCTGGGCATATCCTCTCTCATCTTTTGGCACAAGAACTACCAGGACATTTATCAAGCAGTTTAATCTATTTTAGGGTCATGTGCAAAACTGTGCAACACAGTTCATCTACAAATTTACAGACATTTATCTCACCAGTAAAAAATAGTATTCATATAGTAGGATATGAAAAAACTGAATACCTTAATTCTCCTTAAAAATATTTTTTAAACTCTTAGTTTTCACAGTGTTAAAGAAAGTCTTGTCTAAGCTATTTAAATAGAGTGGTGCATTGTTCAAATGAGCAAACAAGATGCCATCTTTTCTTGTGGATTGGGAAAGAAGCATGGAACAAGAAGAACATGAAAAGCAGTGAAAACTCAGTCTCTTACATGAAAAAGCTACAGCTTATGTGTTCAAACATTTCTCCCTTTTGGAGGCTGGAGTAAGATTCAGAGTATGAGGAGGTATGAAGTGTGCTTAACAAACAAACTACACATTGAAAAAGAAGGTTCTGCTCACACTGAGAACTCTGCTTTTCATGATCCTATTTGTGATGTGTGCCTTTAGCTATAGTTTATGGTTTTCAACATTTCCAGCTCTGCTTTTCAGGAGGATGTAGTTCAGCCGTGGAAAAAATTTGTACTGGACTGAAACTTACCATACAAGGAACTAGCCAAGAAATAAATGTACTCAGTCAAATAAAATTGCCGAGAAACAGAATTTTTAGAAAATATTTTTACTCTTAATACGTGAAAATTATTTTTCAGCCTATTAGTTATAAACCTTAGAGCACTGCAGGGACTAAGTGCCTGTGGATTCCAAAGACACAAGGAAGAGTTATTTTGTATTTTATCGGATTTTCCTTAAGCAGGTTACAGTGCTGTGTGTTAATTTTTTTAATATAAAGTTTCCACTGAGCTGCCAGTGTGGCAGCTTCACCTGCTCTTCTGTTTTATGCTTTTAGCTTGACATGGAATAAAAAACATTTTCCATCTCCCTGGCTGAGTGAGACACCTGCACTGATGTAAATTGCATGTAAGTCTGTGGAAGCCAAAGAGAGAGGTTGCACTTGTGTAACTGAAATTGTGATAAGGAACAAGAGTGTTTAGTGCAGTTTAGTGCTAAAAACATTTGACACTTGCTTTGAAGAAATAAATAACAGTGTCTCCACACTTAGTTGGAAAGGCTGTGGGTCAAGGGTGTGATGTATTTCTCTGCTGGAGTTCAAAAGAGCAGCTGCAGAGTATGGCATAAATAACAGCAGATATTGACCTCTTCGAGAGTGAAAAGGCAAGATATATTGACCCTGAAGTCAAATATTGACCCCACATTTGTTTCAGTATTTTTTTTCTTTTCTTCAAGGAGCAATAAATCTTAGTGTTTGGCAAAAAAACAAGAATGAAAAAGCAAATTCAGGTTTGACACAAATAGAGTCAATTCTATTAGCTTTCTAAGTTCTTTCCACCTTTTACAGAAAGGGACCATTTTCCTTGTATTTTTAGTGGTATATCATATTGAAACAAGGAGACTGATTATTACAGCCATTGTTTGAGAATTTCAACATTCTTAAAAAAGTTAAAAGAGTGATAAAGTTACAAGTGTAGAAGAACATTGGAAACCAGTGAGAAAGTTCTAAAGCAGACATGTAGGTCTGCAGTCCAAAAGTCTTTGGCATTAACTTCAGGCAGAATAATTTTTCAGAATGAGTTTAGACATCTTGACTGTTTTGAGTTCACTTAGTTTCCTTCTTCTCTCTTCCCTGAATAGCTGTCCTCCAAATTTTCAGTTACTTTGGGATTGCTATCACTGAAGCACAAGCTAATTTTTGGGTTTTTTATTGCATAGGGTTGTACCTTTCACAGGAACTTTTAATAACATATTTGTGTGTCAACTAGGGGGAAAAAAAACCCACAAGGTCTCCTTTACAATTTTTTGTCTGAATTAAAATTTACAAATTCCCACTTGAAACAATAGATTTATATTATGCTTTCTGCCTCTTAATTAAAATGCCCTGGGATTTTCTCTCCCTTAAAGCACATAGATTTTATAGTGAAAAGTTCTACGTTTTTTATTTAGTCTTCTGGTTAAGAAAATTATTTTGTTCTGTTTAAGCCTTTCACTGTCAGCCTCAATCCCCTGATAAAGCTTGTAGCAATGAGCTTGAAATGCATGGTAAGATTTGAGTCTTACCAGACTAAAGACTAGTAAGTCGTACTTAAGTCTTGACCTAAGTCAGACTTTAAATCAGACTTAAGAGACTTGTAAGTCCTATGAGGCATGGCTGAGGGAGCTGGAGTTGTTTAGCCTGGAGAAAAGCAGTCTCAAGGGTGACCTTATCACTCTCTATAACCACCTGAAAGGAGGGTGTAGCCAGCTGGGGGTTGGCCTCTTCTCCCAGGCAACCAGTGACTGGACAAGACAACATGGCCTCAAGCTATGTCCCCTGCCAGGGGAGGTTCAGGCTGGACATCAGGAGGAATTTCTTCACTGAAAGGGTTGTCAAGTATTGGAATGGACTGCCAAGGGAGGTGGTGGAGTCACCATCCCTGGAAGTCTTCAAGAAACACCTATATGTGGCACTCAGTGCTGTGGTATAGTTGACAAAGTGGAGATGGGTCAAAGGCTGGACTCAATGAACTTGTAGGTCTTTTCCAACCAAAATGATTCTGAGATTTTTAGTCCTCCATTTGCAGATGTGGGATCTCAGGAGACCCTGACCTCACGGCAGCTGCCTTGCCCTTGTACTGCTCTGAAGACAGAGAAGCTAAAACTCCCAAGCTCCATTAAAAAGTATTTTTCAAAGACTTGGTTTTCCAAGATTTCATAAGCTATCAAGAAAAGGATTATAGCAAGGAATATATGTTTCAGGAAAATAATTATTTTTGCAGGTATTATTACTATTGTTGTTGTTGTTTCTGTTGAAAGTGTAGTAAATGTTTTCATGATTAATGGATTTGTCAGCTTCTGTATTTTCATGATTGCAGTAGAGTTTTCACCTACTTAGCACAGTGATTGCGTTGACATAAAGAAGGCAGCAGGGTAGGTGCTATGTAGGCAGGTAATATGTTTGTTGTCTAATTATTGGCTAATTCCTTATCTTTGCAACGGTGGTGCCCTGGATGTCCTTTTGCATGGCTTCTTCTCACTAGTAACAAGCAGATTTAATTCATCGTGTCCCAGCATTTGTCAAGATAGTGCAAATTTGCTTATTGTTTTCTTAGGAGGGAAAACACAAATTACATTCACCAACCACACTCTGACCTCTCTACAGGAAACTTCTTGTAGTAATTTACGGAACAAAAATTTCCTCTCTCGGTAAGGGTGAATATTAAGCAAGGAAAAATCCCAGAAATTGTGATGGTATGAAGTGGAAAAAATCCATTTATCAGGGCTGTTTGCTCCTTACACTGCACAGTCATTACACATTGACACAAGTGTTTGAAAAAAATGTTCTGGTTGACTGAGGAATTCATCCTAAGTCTTCCTTTTATGCAGGAAATTGGATGCTAGTGAGGTGTGAATGAGCCAGGGTTAGGGAGATCTCAGGAGTCAGAGATGCTACAGGACACAAGGAGACAGGAGAGGGGGGGAAAAGGGGAGAACAGAGTGAGAAGACTGAAAGATGGGAGCTGCATTGGGTCACAATCCTTCCTTAACCTACAGATCCAGCTTCACAGAGGAAAACTTCCACTTTGAAAATGTAAGATTCTGGAAAAGGAGGCAGAGGGGGAGGTTGGTTAGGTTGGAGGATAGAAACAGGATTTATTTTGTCTGCCACCAAGCCTGCAATATTTCTGTGGAAAAAGCCCTACCTTTAGAAAGTGGTTTTAGAAGGCCGGTGAGGTGAAAAATAAATCCAGGGCCTGACAGCTCCTCTCCTTTGGAGGTGATTTAATGCCAAGTCTCAATTCAACTGAGGGGAGTAAGGCAGCACACTTCCAGAGGAGCAGCATTTATACCTAGACATAATTTCTCTCCTGTAGCTGAACATGTAGCCTCAGGAGATTAGGAATGAATTTACAGCCAGTGGATTTGTGACCATGAGCTATGTTCAGCCTATGGGGATCCTTTCTTCTCAGTTCAATATTGGTATCTCAGCCAAGCATTGTTGATATCACAGGGAAAAGACTAATCAGAAGTGGCAATTTGCATAACTGAAAGAGTAGAGCAGGCTTCTTTATACCTATTGTTTTCTGAACTCACTTTTTTTTGAGGTCCTTGTGGTCCTCTCCATTTTTGGGGTCACCTTCTAAATAAGAGATCTATGTACCTGCTAAGTACCCAGCATGGATAGAAACACTTTCACCTCTTCTTTTTTTGTGCACATTAGTCTTTTAAATTCCAAATAATATCCTCAGAGAGACTTTTCAGTTGGAGAAAGAGTAATTTTTATATTAGAGTGGTTCATAACGAAGGAAACAGGAGCATTACCACTAAATCCAGAAAAGGGTGTATAAAGGTCTATACATTAATTTGAGGTGTCAAATCTTGATGAATATTTTTCAATTCTTTTAATGCCAGGATTTATTGCAGCATTCCAGCTGGAACATGTAACGAAACTTGTAGTTCCAGATACATCTCCAGGTTTTATTTTCTGCATGAAGTTGGGTATACTTTCTCATAGTCAGCAGGCAATTTTTTCCTTCTGAAAACCTCATAAAAATATCTCTGTATTTTTCCCTAACAAAAAAAAAAAATGGTACATGCAGTTTTTATGTTATCAAATATGGTTGAAACTCTATTTTGTTCTGCTCCACTAGGTAGTAGATGAGATGAAAAATCCTGGTGAGAAGGGCATGCTGATTGTGCTTCTAACTACTGAGTGAAAATTGGTTTAGATTTGTATGAGCTACAAGAGTTTAAAAGCACACTTTGCTGTGACACATGGTGTTTTACATTGCTCCTAAATGAATGACCTGCCTCAGCCATGTCAGGGGTGCATGTGTGCACAGAAACTTACATGGAACAGATGGCTGCCAAATATTTCCATTTAACTTGTGAAGGCACATAAAAAATTTAATCTCTGTAGTTAACTGGAATAGCATTTCTGACAACATCAGTGGATACAGAAATGTTGATTTGTTGTGCATAGCTGGAGTTTCCATTGTTTCTTGTCCTATAAACAGTGATCCAATGTTTTTAGCATTGCCCTTAATGGTAAAAGTTGCAGAAACTGGTAAAACAACAGTGAAAGCTTCCTGTGAAGAGCATCGTTTTTGCACCTGTGCTCTGGATGACTTCGTCATGTCCTTGGCGAGTGGCCCTGCAGCACAGGTGTCACTGCCGTGGCTATTGGCACCTACCACACTCACAGCCCTGGAGGAGATCATGTTGCCCTCTTCAAGAAATGTATCTCAAAAGCCAAAAGTATGGAGTTAACCACTTCTTCTGCCTACCAGTTAACACCATTACTAGGGTCACTAACATCTAAACACTGTGTTAAAAAATTAGAGAATGTTAGGGAAAATGTACACTTTGGGTATGTTACCTTTTTTCATCCTTTCAGTTGCATGTAAATTGAATTAAGATTAAAAATCATGTACATTAGTCATCAAATTATAGAATCTTAATTAGGATCTATGTTTCATTATGAAGCATATTTATTTCAGAATGGAAGGCCTGGACTTTGACAAAAATGGCATTACTTTGCCGTCTGGCACAATTCTCAAGGACAGATCCCTTCTCTGACTGTGCTAAAGCTTTGTTACCTCTGGTTTTACTTAAATCATTGAACGGAATATCTTCAGGTTGTCTAAAGAAGCTGTTTCCCAAACGAAAGATCTGGCTTTGATCTCCCAATAGATCTGGCTATATTTCTTCTTGCAAGTCAGTCTAAATTTTCTCTATTGAGACAGAGTTTGAGAGAGGTGCTTTGCTGTCATGTATCATGGCTATTTTACCTGTCATTGAACAGGTCTTTAATTCATATGTAATTTCTATCTTCTTTTAACTGTTCTAGTTTTTCTCTCATCTTTTGAACAGCCTAATTAGATTTTTGGGTTGAGTTGCAGAGACATGCACTGAGTGATCCCTTGCTTGATTTTCAGTAACTGAGGACAGATGCATCTCTCTTATTCCAGACAGTTATTTAAAAGCACCAGCACTTCCCGCGGTTTGTTCTGGTTTGAGTTTGTCTTTAAATCTAATAGCCTATGGGTTGCTGGACCCTCTGCTGGTGTGATATTCTTACCACATTGTTATGGCTGGACTTTAAGATGTTGCAAATCCGTGATTTTTCATAAAATTTACCATACTGGTTCTTCATCTCTGTTCATAATATTTGCCTAACATACAGTTCAGATACTCAGCAGTCTTTGCTTAGCCTGTGTTGTGGTTGGGCTTTTTGTATCCTTTCAATTAAAATATTTAGTGTTTAATCACAGTAGGACATTGTTTGGTAATAGTATATAATTAAATGGTGGTGGTTGTTGAAGTGTATAATTAGGATTTCTGACAATTCATTGTGATTCTCTGGACTGCTGCAAAGAAGAACAAAGCCAGAGAGAAAATGCTGGCTGGGTTATATAAATAAGTGAGAGATGATGATGAGGGTTCTCCCCTCATTTAATGAAAGGGTTTGTGTACATTACATAGAATAAAGTATTTCTTAGGCTGAAAGCTTTCCAGAGATAATAGTGTTGGCCCTCTGAGGCTCTTTATTATGTCAGATGTGGGATTCTGATTTATGGGAAGTGGCCGCTGCCTCCAACAGACTCAGTCTGGTGTGTGGAGGAGAATTTGCTTGACGGCCCCTGTGTGCAGAGCTTCAGGCTGCAGTGTGCAGATCATCAAGGGCTGGGTTTTTCCAAGATGTTCCAGAGAAGGAAACCCCTCATGTTTACTGAAATACCCTGAGCTTTTGGGACAAAGTGGACCCCTTCCACTTCAGGGGTTGAGGGACAGGCTGAGCTGTGCCAGCGCCAGCCCCAGCCCCAGCATTGCCCCCTCAGTGTTGAGACTTGCTCTGTAGAGGTGGGATTATGAAAGTCCTGTAAATGGTGGAGTCTCTATTTTCTTAAGCCTTAAGGAACAACTCCTCACCACTTCTATTTTTTAGGAGTCTAGGAATCTGCTGTTCCCCTAGAATGCAAGCTGAAAGTCCCACATAATTACATAGCTGCAAGAATCATAGAACAGCTTGGGTTTGAAGGAGCCTTTAAAGTTAGTCATCTAGTCCTATTGCTCTTCAATGAGCAGGGACATCTTCATCAAGATCCGTTTGCTCAGAGCCCTGTTCACCCTGGCCTTGAATGTTTCCAGGGAGGGGACATCTACCACCTCTCTGAGCAACCTGTTCCAGTATTTCACCACACTAATGGTAAAAATCTTCATTCTTATATCTAATCTGAACCTACCCTCTTTTGGTTTAAAACCATTTCCTCTTGTCCTATCACAAGAGGCCCTGCTAAAAAGTTTGTCTCCATTCTTCTTATCAGCCCCCTTCAAGTACTGAAAAGCCACATTAAAGTTCCTTTGAAGCCTTCTCTTCTCCAGGTTGAACAGTCCCAACTCTCTCAGCCTGTCTTCATAGGAGAGGTGTTCCAGCCCCTCTGATCATCTTCATGTCGCTCATCTGGATCCACTCCAACAGGTCCATGTCTTTCCTGTGCTGGGGACCCCAGACCTGTACACAGGTGGGGTCTCTCCAGAGCAGAACAGAGGGGCAGAATTGCCTCCCTCCACTGCTGGCCGCGCTGCTTTTGATGCAGCCCAGGATGTGTTCGGCTTTCTGGGCTGCAAGAGCACATTGCCAGCCCATGTCCGGGTTTTTGTACACCAGCACTCCCAAGTCCTTCTTCGCACAGGTGCTCTTGATCTGTTCATGCCCCAGCCTGTATTGATACCAGGGATTGCCCCAACCTTGCACTTGGAAAGAAAAGGGCACCAGGTGAATTAGAAATCTTAAATGTGAAGTTCAGGATAAAATCACAGGAACTGGGACCACTGGCCCTGGTAGGGGTTGTGCAGCATCGTGAGGCACAAATTCTCAGATTGGGCTTTTGAGGTGTTTTCTTCTCTCCAGAGGTTATTTGCACGAGCTGCCAGCTGTGTAGTAGGGCAATCAGATTATGCTGAACACTGTAGAAACCTGTGAAGATGGAGTGGTTTGAGTTGGGTCCATTTATTTATTAATTTTTGAAGAAAGAAGCTCTGTGTCTTGCAGTGTTTACTTGAAATATAGAGTGGCTGTTTCAGCCTGTGTCTTGCTGCCATGCTTCATGATTTTCCACCTGGCATAGGAAAACTGGCACAAGTTAGGCGAGTACATACCCACTGCTTAGATTTCAAGTTTAGCTGCTTTAATTGCTTCCTAATAAATAACCAGAAACTTTTTCAAAGCAAGCATAGCTGGCATTTATCCCTATTTGATTACAAAACCAGGAGCAAAACTAGCAAATTCCGGAACAAATGACAGCATGTTTGTGCTAAATATTTTTTCCAATGGCATTGTAAAAATCTGATCATTAAGTTAAGCAGGCTGTTGCAATCCACCTGCCCACAAGCCAGCACTGCACTATTTGGCTGAGCAGGACCATTGCCATTGTGGAGACAGGGCTTGCCAAGACTGTGGAATGGGAGGAGGTGTGGATCTTTACACATTAGATAGGAAATACGTAGGGCGTCTATTTACATGTAGTTCAAATTGTAGCTTTAATGGTGTGAGAATAGACTCTAAACTAGAAGACATCAGTTTTATCTCAAAACAATAATTTAAAAAGGCATGAACCAGTCTCAATTTTTGCCATTTGTGACCATTATAAAGAGCAATTGCTTTCTGAAGTAGGCCAGCATATGGAACCATCAAATCATCAGTTTTGCCCGCTGCAACAAAACCATTCATGAAGGATCATGGGAATTGTTTTCATGAGAGGTAGGTTAATAAACTGTGACACAATACAAAAGAGAAGACAAAAATCTCACTGTGGATTTTGTGGCTGGCTGGATCCAGTAATCGCAAACCTATACAAAGTTATTGTTGTCAAAGATGCTGTTGCCTGCTTTTTCTTAGACTGTGCTAATATAATATGCTGGGGTTTTGTCATTACCAAAGCTTCTCTGTAAAAAACATACACACACATATTTTTCCATATATTTGAACACTAATGTGTGTTTCTGTGTATGTATATATGAAAACACATACATGCCTGAATTTTAAAATCCTCTCTCTCCTATGAGACAAACTTACTTCCATAATTTCTAATCATGCATATTACTAAACACCTACCATTTTACACTTGGGTGCCTGGATTTAAGCACTTAGAGACAGGTTTTTCAAAGCATTTAGAAATTTAAACCTAGAGATTGATTCCTTGTGGGATCACCTACTTTTGCTAGTGAGATAGACACCACTGGGAGCTTGTTGCAACTCTTCATGGTTAATTATCTCTCAGTATTTGACTCCTAGTTACACATTGAATCACAGAATGGTTCATGTTGGAAGGGAACTCAAAGATCATCTAGTTTCTGCCTCCCTGCCATGGGCAGGGGCACTTTCCAGGGCAGGAGGCTTGAATTAGATGTATATAGTTTGCTCAGGTATAGGTATTATATAGTATTTGAATATAGGTATTAGATCTACTGCTGTTTTGAAAACATTAGCTTTGAGAAAACAATCATTTGAAGGCTGCAAACTAGACTTGCAGTCTTCCTTCTGAAATTCAAGGGGTGTTATCTCTCTTCAGTGAATTATCCTGGGGAAAACCCCTCCAAACTAATGTATTTTCATTTCCTGAACTGCATTTCTTTATCTTATCAGTACATTTCTTGTCAGGGTTATGAAGGAAACGTTGCATCTTTGTCAAAATTGATTTGCTAGCAGAAATATTATGAGGCCACCTATGATCCTGCAAACAGAGCCAAGAAAATAACACAGAGGCAAATACTTCCAAAAGAAATACTCAGGAAAAAAAATGTGTGTGCATGTCATTTTCCAGTGTTCAAAGATGTGCTCCTGAAGCATAATACAGTTGAGGAGTCAGGCATTTTGTAAGGCAGTTACAAAGAGCAAAGATATGTATTCTCCGATTTAAACCATGGAACAAAACAACAACAACAACAAAAATCCCCCAAACAAACAAAAACCCAAAAGCCCAGCTCTTCGTTCAGCAAAACCTCTTCTCGGAGCCCAAAAGGAATCTGCAGATGTATACCCCCTGCATGAGAACAAAGACTTCAGTCACTGGAATGCAATGCTATAAAAACAAATACTACAAAGCCTGGTAACAGGGGGATGTCTCACTTGCATATTTTTTTGTGACCATTTTGGTTTGCAGAGAAGGGGGTCCCCAAAGCATGTGAGCCAGCAGGATCTCTTTGTACTAAGCTGCTGTCTGTTTGGCCAGATGTCTTCCCAACAGTGAGGCAGAAAAACCAGGGCTCTTATTAAAATAAGTCAGGGAAAGGAATGGAAAAAAGCATGTGTCCAGTGAAATGAGGCACATTGTGTCCCATCTGATATTTATTAAACATTGATCAAATCGGCAGTGAGCAATGCACGTCATGCGGAAGTGACCCTGGCTCCCTGAGTTTGGAAGTCAGTGACAAATGTCTGGGAGCAGACCAACATTGAAAACACATGTACAGGACACAGGAGTGTGCTGCACTAGGAGCATCACTAACAAATGGAGAAGAGCTGACTTCAGCTGAGAACGGCCTTTTGGAGGCTTTACATTTGTTCTGTCAATGATATTGGGCGTGTAGGGTCTTTCCCTGTCCATTTAGTCTACAGCTTTCTAGATGAGATGTGATACATCTCCTGGAAGAACCCTGCATTTTGTGTAAGCCATGACAGAAAGCAGTCTAGTGGATAAATTAAATTTAAATTTAAAGCCTGAGCCTGGGCTCAGGCTAGCTTCAACTCTCAGCTTTTGTGGTAAACCTTCATGATTTTATGCCAACCTGCTGAGTTTTGTGTATCAGCAAGCATTTTTAATTGTCTCCCATTTGTTGTTCCTTAATGTTTTGGCTGTCACATCTTTTCAGAACAACCTTTCAATTAAAATGTGTCCTCACAACATGGACTAAATGCATCTTCTGTATCAGAACAATCTTTCTTGGCCATGATCCTTAAGCGAGGTAGTGGGGAAGAACAACGTGGCAAGTTGAAGTCAGGGTGTGTGCTGGGGAGGTTGGGGAGCCCTGATTATGCTGTAGTTTGTCCCTGTATGGAGAGGGTTGCATTCCTGGCTTTTGCCTTTGCATATAACCTGACATATTTAACTGCTCGGACATCAGACTGAGGCTTCCAAATTTTTTCTTTAAGGGGTACCTATATCTTTGGTATTTTTGTAGTAGTTTTTATATGTTTAGTAAACTAGAAAATCAGATGTTACTAGCAGCAGACTTAAGCACTACATATTTGCAATAAAGAGCAAATTTAATTGCTCTGAAAGACTTTACTGCATCCTAGGTGAAAGAAAACAAGGGAGCCTGTTAGAGCTCCCTGGCTTTTCACTCCAGTCCTGGACACAGGTCATGTTAGATGAGGGTAGCAGGGGTTCATTGGCAATCAGATGTAGTTTTAGGCTGACAGGCAGAAAGCCCCAGCAAGGAATGCAATACACAGTTGCAGGCCAGCTCAGTTAATGGAATCACTCCAGCCTGTATGATGGTTTTAGTATGATGTGCCTGTGTTATTGATACCAACCGTGCTGGACTGTTAAAGGATGGAAAGGTCTGGCTTTTGTTGGGGTGCTGCTCTGATGTCAGTTTGAAATACACTGAAACTAAAAGTTCCGAAAAGATGAAGTGCTGTTTTATTGAACCAGAGGTAGAGAGGGCTGAGACAAGTGAAACTAGATCCCTATGAAGCACTGGAACATACATGATGCTTGATGCTGAACTGTAGTACGTCCAGTGACATCGGTGAAGTTTCAGCTCGTTACACTACCCAGGAAGCCAGAGTACAGTGACAGAAAGCAGGTCATGTCATAAAATGAGTAATCTTAATATGAGACAGTTATCAAGTGAAACTTAACTTAGTGCAATTGCTGCCAAAGGCTTTGTTTTTACTTCTGCCTTTCTCTGTGTTTTGTATGTCTGCAGTCCATCATTCTTCCCAGATAGGGATCTAGGCCTGCCTCAATTAACATTAAAATAAGGAGGATCAAGCTTTCTGTTATCTGCCGATTTAGAAAGTGAATGTGATGTGAGATTTGCCCTTCCCGACCCCCAGCTTGTTTTTGGATATGTGGGACTTTCAAAGACAACCAAATTGGAATCTGAATTTTAAACCCTTCGGGGAAGGAACCTCGTATTTAGGACACAGGGGCTCAGTGAGCTCATTAGTACCAGCAAAGACCAGAAAAATGGTGATCCAGACAACACCAAGTTCCCACTGTGAAATAATGTCAGTCTCTGAATACCTATTGCAAACCTTTAGAAAACTGCACTTTCCCTTTCCTGCTTTTTCAGCAATTTGAGCTCCCTCACCAGCAAACTCCTTGAGACTAGCAAAGAAAGCAAGCCAGCCCACGTATCAGGATCCATAAGCAAATCTGACTACTGAATTATGGACCCTTCACCTTTTCTTTTGTGGCACAGGAGTTACCACCCTTCCAAATCCAAGTCACCAATAAATAGGTTGTGCAACTGCCTGTCTCTGTGCCAGCTCCCTCCCTTCCCAGCTCACAGGCAGGAGAGAAGCCTTTACCCTCTGGAATTTCTGTTCTTGAGTTTATGCTTACAAGCCTTTGTCTCATTTTCCCATAATGTTCCTGAAAAAAGAACCAGATGTTCCCAACTGGTCTTATGCCTAAACCCCAAGGAACCCAAATCTATGACATCACTTTCATCACATGGCAACAGAATGTGATGTCACACCTGAAGAGTTTAGGAAAAATGTGCGATGATGTAATGTGGAAAAGACCTGCAAAAGACGCATTTCTGCTTTAGCCACAGCAAGTATATGTGCAGAGGGAATTGAAGAAAATGCCTTGTCAAATAAACTATGTATAAATCCTCTTCCTGAGTTGCTCCAATATGGTAATCCTTCCTCCTTCAAGTACCTTAGGTTTAAAGGAAGTCGTTGGAAAATGTCACTGGAGAGAGAAATGCAGTTGACTTAACTCATTATGTTGGTCACCCACCCTCCATTAACCCAGGGGAAGTGGCCCGTGCTTTTCTCTTAAAAAAATGAGAAATAAAAAACCACTCTGCAGAAGGTCATGAGTTTGGAAAAGTAAAATCATCTGTGCATTAGGCCTTGGGGGAAATATAAGTTGCTCATAAAAAGCTACAGAGCAAGTTTTGATTAGTTAAGTAATCTGGTACATAGAATTTATTAGAGCTTAAAGCTTTCCTGTGGGACTCCCCTAATAGTACACAAATAGAGTGAAATATCAAAGAAATGCATTTTCTGACAGACACAGAAAATTACATTAATCCCAGCCTGCTTAACGCACCTTGGAAAGGCGGACAAATCCCACCCATTTGTTCCAGCACATTGGCCCAGTTTTCAGGTTTTTACACACTTGTGCTTCTGATTAATAATCAATGCTTCCAATGCTCTTGAGTTGTTCCCAAGGAGCACAAAAGAGGAAAAATTGCTTCCCTAATAGACTCAAAGATAGCAAGCCATTCTGCAAAAACGCTCAAATATAAAATAGTAAAGCTCTGTTTTCACTCATCAGCTTGAGGCCCTTTTTCTCAAGCTTGTCCACAAAGAGAAATTCACCAGCATTTTTTCTGTGGATGTACCAATGCCTCTATCAGTAAAGCACCCCTTCTTTTCTGTGGAAATAGTGTTCTCCAACATCCCCCAAAAATATGCAAAAAGTCTCTCTCATTATAGAAAGAAAGTGTTTGCATGGTAACTATCTGCAGTAATTGCTACAAAGCAGAACTAGTACTCCTACCAGGTTTACACAGTGCTATTTTATTTCTGTGTTTTCCTTCTGCCAGAGCATTTATTGTGTCCTATTGCCCCCACAGAGATACCAAAAGCTAAGAAAGAGCTTCTGCAGTGTGATGCCTGACAGAGGAGATGCTAATAAAGGTTTTATTTCCAAAGCTCACCATAGTCTTGTTAGCACAATCAGAAAATAGCCATCTCTCAGGAAAGCCAGAGGTTTTCCAGTGAAGCAGAACCTACTTCTCTTACACATGCTAAAATCCCAAAGTGATTGTTTCACTGAGCTGATGTTTTAACCACCTTGAAGTTTGTCCTGGCAGCTTAGGCAAATAGGCACCCCATATGTAAACATCATCTGCTTACATAAATAATTTGCTCTTTACAAAACAGAGGAAAGGAAATGGGGAGCTAAACCCAGCAATGTGTTCTTTGCCATTGTTTTAAATTACTTTAAATCTTCTTTTGCAGGTATTCAGGAGGGGAGCCAATGTACCAAGTGTAAAAATAACTGGGCACTGAAGTTCTCCATCATCTTACTATATATTTTATGTGCCCTGTTAACAATCACAGTAGCCATTCTGGGATACAAAGGTATGTATGCATTGAGACCAACATTTCACTTTCAGACAAGCATCCAAGTGTATTGTTGCTTACTAGCTAGCCAGGCAATTTGTCATATTTTAGCCTAAATATCAGTACTTGGGCAATGTTGGCTTTTTGTACATACATAACAACAAACTGCAACCTTAGAATTTCACCTTCAAATTACTATGAAATTTTGAAACTACATTAGACATTTGAAAGAAAAGTTAAAACAAAATGATCATTCCTCCACCAAGAAGGACTACTGGAAGACTCAAAGCTGTGTAACATGTGCAGCAGACAGGAATATCTACTAATAGAATATTTAGCACAGGAACAAACTGTAGTATCAATATTAATTTTAAATATCTGGAAGAAGAAAACTTTAACCAGGATGTCCCAATGTATTGCCTATCCAAAATAATTGTGATGAACAAAGACACTTAGATGTTTTTAACAGTAATTTCAAAGATTCTGGTAGTTAAGTAACCCAGTAATGGAGAGAATTTCATTTATGCAAGTCATTGGTTGGGCACATTGGGAAACATGGCTTAAAATTCCCATAAATTCTTATCACTAATTAAATGTAGCCACTTAGGCATTTTTAGAAATGTTCTGATGTAAATACCTGCTTATTGTGCAGCTATAATAAGTTAAATAAATAAGGTGTGGATTTCTGGTAAGAAAAAGAAAGTGAACAACATCATTGTGAGCATTATAACAGGACATCACAGCTTGCTGCAGAGAAAACCAAACTAACTCTAAACTACCTGTCTGAGTATGGCTCTGAGAGTAGCTTCAAAACCCCTCCAAGGAGCTGGGTAAATATTCATGTGATTAGCATGCAGTGCGTCCTGTGCCGCCAACAGCTGCGCTCATTGCAGAGCTGACATCACCTCTGGTCCTTTGCCAGGGAAAGAAAAGGAAATTGTAGAAATAGAAAGGATAAATAATTATTTAAGAGGATTTGGCACAGTTTTGAGTGGGAAAGAATTAAAACTATTTGGTTTAGATGGAAGATTTACTCAGAGAGAAGAGACGATGTGAGGAACAGATTGAGAGACTTAGATAATCCTGTTTCATGATAAAACAGACAGAATGTGGCAAATTAACATCAAATGTAAAAAAATGCAGTAAATCTTTGTGAATACATCTCCTGAAGTAACTGGTCTCTGGAAGTCAGGTTTTGAGGGACAAAAAACCTTCCAGGATTCAAAAATTTGTTCTTGATCTATAAATAGAAGATCATTTGGTCATTTGGATTAGTGGAGGCCTTTTGTAGACATAAAGCTGTAGAGATCTGCTTACATCAGATGAAAATGGGATCTTTCCAGACTTAACTCAGCCACTAAATGACTGGGATTTAGCAGAATTTCCCTCAAGAGTTTTAAATAAGACTGTCAGTTCTGGGGCTTACCAGAAGAGTCAGACCTCACTCAGCATCAGAATCAGCGTATCAAGTTGGAGGGACTACTGCTCTTTATTTTGCTTTGGCAAATGATTGCATGTGTGGAGGAAGCAGTAGCAATAAGGAAACTGTCCAAGCCTTTGGGAGAAGGAGTTTGTCTTCCTCATTTCAATCTAGTTTTCAAGCTTCTTTCTCCATGGGGGCCCCTAGCACCATCTTTTCCCCAGGCTTTGCTCTCTTCTTGATCCTCAGTCTTTGCTTCACTCATTTCTAAACTTTCTGTGAATGAGCAGTCACTCACCAGGGATGAGTCTTTCTGTCTTCGCAGTACCAAATCACAGCTATCCAGGGCAAGGACAAAATAATCTCTCTTCCACAAATAAATGTTAAAAGGATTGTAGGAAGGTGGGTAATGCATATCTTGCTCACAGACCCTAAGACATTTTGGTGACCGCTGCTCCACTGCTCACCATCTTGGTGACTGCAACATTTGAATGCTAAGGGAAAGAGGCAAAGAGACAAAAGTCTTGTTGAATTCAAGGTATTCCTTCTGTAACACCAAGGAACAAATGGTCATATGTCAGGCATTAATTTTGCACTTTGTACCTGCAGTTTAAGGGCTTTGTCTTCACGGTGCCTACGTGCTAATTTGCAGGTAAAACATAAGATAGGTAAAACCCCAGCTGACTGTATATATTCAAATGAATTACTGCAATATTTTTGATTGTTAAGAAGAAATTAGGTCTTATAGAAGGAACAAAACTCAGACTAAAAGGATAGAGTTCTTGAACTCTCCTCTCTACATCAGAGTTTGGCTTGTCTATTTTACTGCAATATTACACTGAAAGAAGGAATTCTGCTGGCATCGGGGATTCTTTTAGTCTCTTAGCTAAGTTTCCATTAAATTTGCCTCCACACTTAATGTTTATAAAGCCCAAAACTACTTTTAAAACTTTCATTTCCTACACTGCATTTAGATATCCTTTGTGATTTAAAACATTAAAACTACTAATCACTGGATTAAATATGGCAAGCAAAAAAGTAACTCAGTGGGAGGCAAAGTCAACACAGAACAAACCTGCAAACTAGTGGTAAAAATTACATAGTATGTTGGAGAAACCTGAAACCAAAACATGAATGAATAACAAGGAAACAAAACATGAAGGAATAACAAGGCAGGTTTACTATTCTTCTGCTTTCAGAAGACAAATTATTGTTTAAAACATTAATAAAGAAATCTGTAATTTTTTGCACATACTTTATTAAATTAAATAAAAAATACAAAGTTATAATTTTTCTGGCACCAACCAGTCAGTCTCAGATTAGTCTACTGAAGATGAATGATCTTCCTGTTCCAGTAAGGGAGTGCTTGCAGCTTGAATTTCTGGTAGTTTTTATTCTCTAGTCCTTGTTTTTAAGTTTCTTGAGTAATGCCCACCATGACTTTAATCTACTTCTTTTATCTGTCTCCCAGACATAGTTTGCCTGCCATTACCTGGGGCCAACACATCCTGGTGAGATGGCACATTTTGTCGTAGTGGCTTAGATGCAGACAGTCCTCACTGTTCTGGTCAGCAACTTCTTGAAATTTTGGCTTCCTTTAGAGGATCTTCACCACATTTTCCACTGTGACCTTGTCAGAAATTGAGATGACAATGCAGAGAGACCAAGCTGTGAATTAAGGTGAAGCTAACCAAAAACAAGTTTAGGACATACTCAGCTTTGCCTTTTTAAGAGCAGGCAGATTGTTGGGAGCAGCAGAGTGGCCTTTTGTGAGGGATAGTACAGATGCTCTGCCTGCTTTGCCTTTTTCTGGAGAAGGTGGAAAGTGGCTATTCAAGCCTGGGGCACTCACTAGATGCTGACTTTCACTTCTGAGAGTGTTCCACATGCTCACCTACCACTGAAGGCTCCATCCAGAGATGGTGGTGGGAGCTGCTATCAGGGAAGGAAAGGCATTCCCAGTAACAGGACATCGGTCCATACGACCTATTTTGACATCAAGAGCAGCAAAACCCAACATTGGCCTCTCTCTACTCATTCTCTCCCAAGTTCATCCTTTCCACTTGCAGGGCAGTAGCAAGAAAAGCAAATAAGCTACAACTTGCTTTGGGAAGGAGTTTGGGCAGGGGATCAAGTTCCCCAGACCCATGATTTGTTTGACCATGGAGGCTAAGATCCCACCCCCGTATAAAGCAAATACATGCATTGGTTTGTATCTATGGGATGGCAGCTTAGGCCTTGAGCTAACACTGCAGTCACGTTTGCAGAGACCTCTTCTGTTTCTGATGCTGGAGTTGGGTGGTTTGGGGTTTTTTTTCACTTTGAGCAATGAAAATACCATATGCTGTTGTATAATTACTACTGTTCAGTCTCATCTAACTGCCAGACAACTACTTATTGATAGGATTACTACTGTTTTCATTTGCTTTGGACTCTTCAGGGTGATATTTTAACCCAAGTTTCCAGTGTTAGATTTCATTCATACATTTTCAGTGTAACATGAAGTATAACATACTTGTTATGTGATGGTATAAAATTTGAGTTTCACAGACTTCAGATCTGAAGTACAAACTGCTATTCATTTGGACAGCAAAAAGAAGAAATTACATTTTTCATTTGATTACTGATAATATATATTTATTTGCTGACTCCAAGTGTGTTGCATAACTGGGGAAAACAGTTGAATATTACACTAAATCTGATTTAACAAGAGCCGTAGGTGATGTGACATTGCTAGTCAAGGCACAGGTTCAGCAGAAACACTTGAATTAGGCCTGCTTTTTTAAATGCAGATGATTTCATCAGGTCCCTCTAAATGCCAGAGTGAGCCATGCCCTTCACACTGACTATCTGTAGCCAAAGGAGAACACCACAGACTGAACAAGGAGCTGCCAAGAGCCAGAAGGAAAAGCCAAGTATGGTCCTCACGCTCACTGCATGTCATACATTGGTGTATACATGCATCAGCGGAGTGTCAGAAGTAGCTGAAGGACCTTTGCTGATCGGGGCTCCAGCCTGGAATACAGCTGGGTGGGACAAACAGAGAATCAACTCTGGTTTCATTTAGGAAAAATGGCATACAGCCTTTTGACAACTTTAATGGGCAGAAGAACCAGAGAAAAATTAGTGCTATAATGGGGAGAAAAATTCTTTCTAAAGCAGAAGGTATTGAGCAACTGTGCCTCTGAAAAAACAAAGCCATTATTGTAGCCTGGGTCTGGTGTTTAGCAAGCGATCTGTCATCATCTCGACTACAGAAAGCCACACTTTGACTTTGCACACACAGTAAAGTCTCTGTTTTACTGGCTTTTTAGCAGCCTAGAATGGAGCAGGCAGGTAATTCACAAAGGATGTCTGGTCTCTCTGAAGACCCTCAGACTTTTCTCCAGTTGTAACTTCATTCACCTTAGTGCCATTGCATCAGATAGTCTTGGTCTGTTTTTTCTCATGTTGGTTTTTGGGAAGCAGTAAAAGCCTTCTGTGTAACTGTGGTACCCAGAATCAGAAAAACAAAGTCAAAAGTTAATAAAGAAGAAGCACCTGATGGACTACACTGTAAAGGTCTGGGATTCATGTGGTTGCTTATGAGCCACAAAAGATCCTTAAATTTCACTTCTTGTGAAAACCCAAATCTTTACATAGCAACAACTTCTATGAGACTCTTTCCAAGCTGCAGATCATTTCACAGACAGAAAGAGTGGAACCCCCTACCCCACACAGGTTTACAAAACATGTTGCAAAACATGGGAAACGCTATTTATGGGAGGAAAAGAGGGAGCTGGCTCAATAAATCATGTAGCCTCTCCCAGGGTTGTTACAGACCCATTCTGCTCCCAGTGTAGCAAAAGGACTAAATAATCTCATGATGAGAAGCAATTTCTACCCCTGGTTGTGGCTTGAAGGCAAAAGGCTATTAGACAAGGTTTGGTGTGAAAGCTGTAGGCTTTCACCTCTAACCTTGCAAGCATTTCACATTTTTGCCACTGGAAGCCACCCCGGGCTGTTTATTTGTTGCTCTGCTTTTTCCATTCCCATATTAATTTCATCAAATAATTGAATGTCTCAGCGACAAGTACTCAGGCATTAAAAATAAATTGCAGATCAGTCATAAATCTGGGCTTCCTGAATGACCATCCTTTCAATCTTAATGAGACAGAATTGTTTCAAGACCGTTTTGAGTGACCTGTACCATTATCAATATGTTTAAACCCCCCAAAACGTTTAGTAGTTACTATCTCACTATCTCAGTCCTAAGTTTGCTATCCAGGTGGCAACTTTTAATGATGAAAAGGCACAAGAAAAAGAAGTTCTTTTTAAGGAGAAATGGCTCATAACAAAATTAAAGGAAGTCTTCTTTTCACATGTCTGAGCCTTTAACAATCAGGTTGCCTTTGCCACAGCACTGTGCTTGAAGCGTGGAAATACTGTTAAAAGAAAAGGACTTCGTTCATGAGGAAAACCCACAAAGAGGGATTTCCTCATTCAGGAGAGAGATTGCTCATGGGCAAAAGAAAATGTCTAGGGACTGCTGGCAGACTGAAGAAGAGTTCTGGGTCCACCAGCAAGTAGGAGCTCATCCTTCCAACATTTCACAGAGCAGCAGCAGAGTGTAATGACAAGCAAGGCAATTTTAAGGTGTTTTCTTTTTTTACTGTTTGATGGTAGTGGTGTGAGGTTTTGTTTGCTTTAGTGTTTACTAATCTTTTTTAATCATTTCCCTTTTCTTCTTTCCATAACATACTGTTCTCTTTCCCCTAGTTGTAGAAAAAATGGACAATGTGACAGGTGGCCTGGAAACGTCCCACAGAAGATACACAGAAAAGCTCACAGAAGTGGAGAGTGATCTGAAGAAATTAGGTAATCTACACACAAGCAAAGCCCCTTTGTGTTATGGATCTGGGGTGTTCTCCTGGCAGATGGAGGCAGGAAATGTGTCTGAAAAATCTCTGCCCATGACAAGATACAGCACTTCTATTCCAGTTTCTCAAATACTTGGTAAAGTCCTTAAAATGAGTTCAGATCAGCTCTACTTAGGAGAGCATTTTAAGAATACTTCAAAATTTACAATTTCCACTGAACTCACTCTGAAAGCATTTCTACTTAAATAAACAGACACTTAAATGTTGTCCTCAGGAGAGAATCTTCTCTGAAGTAGAGATAGAAAACATAGCAGAAGCTGTTCCACAGCACAAGGGATTCTACATAAAATGAGAATCTGTCACCCAGTCATCTTGATGGTGTTTTAGCAATTAAGATTCAAAACTGAACGCCATTTTACAAGGTACACAAATAATCAGCTATTCAAAATTCTTATGTCTGAGGGGAGTGGATTACTTCCACAAAATGTTTCTTGATCATCTCAGGGAATACAGGACGTAAGGGAATACAGGACATAAGATTGTTATGTGTTTGGATCTCCCAAGTGCTATCAAAGTTTTTAATTTGCAGGAAGATGTAAAAAAAAATCATGGATAACGATTCTACTCTCTAAGTGTACATTTTTACCTTTCTTCCTGGCCACAGACATACAGTTTTTATTGTAGAAGTATTAATGTACACATACATGCATGTGATTCTTGAAATAAATTTTGTCTAGTTTCATAAACCATATATCGAGATGTGCATTTCTAGGAAAACTTACGTGCTTACAGCTTGATTATAAATTTTTACAACTTTTTTCCCCCAAAAAGCAGCTGGCTTCTAAAGTATTTGCACATTGCATTTAGTTCAAAGACATGGGGTAATTCAGTGTGATGTTCTCTTACTGGCACATCTACAGAAGTGTTACACTTGGCTTCTGTGTGGGTTATTATATCAAGCTGATTAAATTTTCACAACTTGGAGCACCTTTGCTTCATTCATGACCACACATTTTTACACACTTGCTGGATGGATGCTCAGTGAGATGCTCAGGATCATCAGTTCCCATTTAAGTGGATTTGCCATGGAGGCAGTTAGGAAAGTTCTGGGGCAGTTTGAGTAGGGGACACAAAGGTAAGAGAACAGCTGTAGGGCCAGAAGGATAACAGCGTGTGGTGAATGGAAGACAGGCCTTCAGGGATTAGCTGTATGTGGACCTGGCAGTTGTCAGAGCTGTGTGAGGAACACAGTAGAATTTGAGCTATAGCCAAGAGGTAAACATAGAGTCAGAGCTGAGAAGATCTGGGAGTGAGACAAGCAGCAGGGAGAGGAACTGTGCTCAGGAAGATGTCCGTCCACAAAAGACTCCATAAACACTTCAGGCTGAAGTCTCACAAGCCATCATTTGACATTTGCCATCGTGACTCATTCAATCACACCAAACAAAGCTCCATACACAGCTGTATTCACTGTAATTTATAAAAACCATACTGCTCTCTCTTAGCATAATCTGAAATTATGGACTTCAGACTGTGTAATTCATAAATATAGCTACACTTAGATGAGGACAAAAATAAATGGACTGTGAGCAGGATAGTGAAGTGATTGAGGTCAAGCAAGGGAGTCTTCCCTGAAAGCAAGTGTTGACTGCTTATTTCCTTGGCTTCTCTGTCCTGGATGATAGGCTGTGCAATCTCAAATGCTTTATCATACTCAGACAAGCTTCCAGAAGTATTCCATAGGGCAATGTAAGCACAAGCAGAGATGTTTCTCAAAGATTAAAGGTTTTGCCTTCCTCAAACTCAGAACATGAGGAAGCAATAATGGAAAAATAAATGTCATTAAAAGCAATAGTAATGTATTAGAGAGAAAACCAGAAATATATCTTATCCTGATATATTTGAAGTAGCCTGCTGGCAAAGCTTTTGTCTCTAACTCAGATTGTTTTAAAACTTACATAAAACTAAACCCAAGATTTAAAAAATTGGAGTTACATGTACTAAATCACAATGAAGGTATTGTACCTGCAGTGAAAAGAAGGAAGAAAACATGAACAGATTAAAAAAACTTCTGAGCTTTCAGCAAAATCCAGTTGTAACTTTAAAATCTACACTTGCTGATACCTGTTTAATGTTTTGAATTCTGTTTCCCATTCAGTTTTCATTCAGAACACAGTGTTACTTGACTGCATATGCTCTAACTGTGGTTTTTCCCATTTGTGATGACAGAATCACCGTTTTGTTCTCTTCATCAAGACACAAGGTCTTCATCAATTCCTCTCTGCTTTTTTTTCTCTGTCTAGAGGTAGAACTTTGCTCAGTGGTTTCTCTTTTCTGGAAAAGATAGCACAGAAATTCTGTTGAACAGTTTGACAACCTGACTGTTCTTAAAATACTCTGTGCTGTTTTATACTGTGTTTTAAAAAAAACCCTAAAGCCTTTCTGGTTTGTTTTTTTTCCTGTACAACAGATGACCAGGCTGGACAAAAAGCCTTGAATACTAACACTGAACTGTCCAGCTTCAGATCTGACATTCTGGCTCTTCGTCAGCAGCTTCATGACATTGCAGAGAAAACTACCAGAAACAAAGATACACTGGAGAAGCTGCAAGAGTCTGGAAATGTATTAGATGATAGACAGAACCAAATGAAAAGTGCCTTAGATAGTAACTCTTTCATGATCGTCAGTGTCAATAAGACTCTTCAAGCATATACTGGCTATATCAATGATCTTCAACAAGACACAAGTAATATACAAACAAATCTGCAAAGCCAAGTGCATTCTCACAATGTGGTCATCATGAACCTGAACAACTTAAACCTGACTCAAATACAGCAAAGAAATCTTATCAGTGTCCTACAAAAGTCAATGGAAGACACAAGCTTGGCTATATCGAGAATCAAGAGTGACTTTCAAAATCTGCAGCAGGTTGTCCTTCAGGCCCGGAAGGACACCGACTGGCTAAAGGAGAAAGTACAAAATTTACAGTCTTTGGCTGCCAACAATTCAGCAATGGCAAAAGCCAACAATGATACGCTTGAAGACATGAACAATCAGCTCAACTCCTTCAGTGGGCAGATGGAGAACATCACCACAGTTGCCCAAGCCAACGAACAAAGTCTAAAGGATCTCCAGGAACAGCATAAAGGATATGAAAACAGAACTGCTGCCAAATTCAGCCATCTAGAAGAAAGATTCCAGGACTTTGAAACTGATATAGTCAATATCATCAGCAACATCAGCTACACTGCTCATCACCTACGGACACTGACGAGCAATCTCAATGAGGTCAGGACAACTTGTACAGACACCTTAAGTAAACACTCAGATGAGCTGATTTTTATGAACAGCACGCTAGCCAATATTCGCATAGACTCTACATCTCTCAAGGTGCAACAGGATTTGATAAGGTCAAGGTTAGATGTTGAAGTTGCCAATTTGTCAGTAATCATGGAAGAAATGAAGCTGGTGGATTCCAAACATGGCCAGCTCATCAAGAACTTCACTATCCTACAAGGTATGCAGCTTCCCTAATGATGTGTGTGTGCTGAATTCCTGCTTGCATTAGTTCTTTAGTTCTGTGGAAGTTAGTGCATGCTGGTCCAGAGTCCTGGGGTTTTCCATTATCTAATCCTAAACTTAGGAAATGTACATATAGCTTGAATTTTCCTTACTAATTTTTCTATGCCTTTTTTACATAGCTAAAATGGGGATGTTATGAAAGAAGGTTCTGACTTAGCAAAATTTTATTCTGCCTGACTGACTGACAGGATCTGCTTTTGATTTAGTTTTCTAAAATAAGTGAGTGAAGGTGTGGAACCTCAAGAAACCAATCCCCAGTAAGGAGGAAATGGCTAAAAAATATATGTTGGACTATTCCCAGAAAGGTCCACCCTTACTGAAAAACAAGTTGCTATTTCACTTTAAGCCAGTTGTTAGTCTGCCAGAAAACATCCTACTTTGCTTAGTTTTTAATCCTGAGATATTTCATTTTCTCCAGAAATAAATAGCATCAGGTTTAGGAGGTTTCTCCCAGCCAAATATTATCCCAAATGAAAAGAACACTCATATTTCCAATCTGATGTGAACCCGTCTAAAACTCCAATCACAAATATAAATCCATTGCTCCAAATAAACTAAGGCTGCATTAAAGCCAAGATTATATGTCCATAACCTTAACTGTTCTCATTTCAACCAGGCCTAAATGATTCCAGCTTGGAAGTCTATCTCTGGAGGAGTTTGAATTATGTACATTGGTGCCGGGGGTGGGAAGGTATTGACGAGGGTTTTGCTCATCCATGAACAGAATCCCAAATTGTTTTGTTGTTTATTGCTGTCACAGTATTGCCATTTCCTGTCATGGGTTATTGTTCCCTGTCTTGTTAGAGCTGGCCAATTTGCAATTTCTGGCCTTTCCCACAGTTGGCCTGTTGCTCACTATCCATCATTTTGTCTCTTTTTGACCCCCCATTATTGACAGACCAACAAACAGGATCAGGAGAAAAAGTCCTGGGTCTAAGAGCAGAGAGGTGAGACTAGAAGGAGAAGGGAGCGTGGCAGAGTGAGGAAACAGGACCACCAACACACAGGACTAGTGCATAAACTAGTATAGACTAGTGCACAGAGTCTTTTAGGGACTGGCACCTTAGCTGGTCACCTGGGGCACAGTGTCACTGTCCAGTTCACATGGCTGGGTGGATCAGAGTATTTTCTGTATCCTGTATTTTGTGGAGGTCAAAGAATGAACAACAGTATATAGGGCCTGGAAAGCAGCTGCACTGTTACAAGCACTGGTGAAACCAGCTGTTAACCCAGTTTCTGTGTTGTTAAATATCCAGTGTTGTTGGTCTGAGATGTATTAAACAATCCCACCCCATGTGGGCTTTTTGTTTTGTTTTCTGTGCATATCCCCACTTTGCATGCTTACATTGTTTCAGGCCCTCCTGGTCCAAGGGGACCTAAAGGTGACAGAGGCCCTCAAGGTCCTCTTGGCCCCACTGGCCTAAAAGGACAAAAAGGAGAGAAAGGAGAGCCTGGACCACCGGGACCTGCAGGTGAGAAGGGCCCACCTGGGCCAGCCGGGCCACCAGGAGAAAAAGGAGGGAAAGGTTCAAGAGGATCGCCTGGCTCCAAAGGTCAGAGAGGTTCTCCTGGCAAGACGGGTCTGCCTGGACCAAGTGGAGACCCAGGGCCACCAGGGCCTCCAGGCAAGGATGGTCCACCAGGGCCTCAAGGCCCACCAGGACTTCAAGGCCTGCAAGGAACTGTGGGACAGCCAGGGTTACCAGGACCACGAGGACTAACTGGACTACCTGGAGTCCCTGGGCTGCCTGGTCCAAAGGGCCCACCTGGCCCGCCAGGGCCACCAGGTCCAGGGATGCCAATGGCACTACAGAGTGAACCTACATCTGTACCCGAGGCTAATGGTAAGCCATGAATATACTGCATGCTGTAGATGGGTATGGGTTCCTCCATTTATTACTGACCCTATTACTGCTCTGCTGAGTTACCAAGAATGGGCTTAACACCAAAAATTCACACCACAGGTTGTTCTCCCCATTGGAAGAACTATACAGAAAAGTGCTACTACTTTTCAGTTGAAAGAGAAATTTTTGAAGAGGCAAAGTTGTTCTGTGAAGAGAAAGAATCGCAATTGGTTATCATCAACAACAAAGAGGAGCAGGTAATTGCCTTCTCTTTCTGGTTTTCAAGGAGGGAGTTTGAAGTTGTTTAACATGTAGAAACCACAAGATAGTGGGAAGCTGAGAGCATTGTGACTTCATATAGTAGAAGTAAACACACTGATTGACTCAGAATTTTGTCCACCCTCTGCCTGATCAGCAGCTTCTCCATCTGCAGAAGGGCAGTGTAAGCAGAGCTGATGCTGAAGGTGGTGAGGACAGAGCAGTCAGAAAAGCTGCTAAGAATTGTAGGAGTTTTGAACCTTTAAAGATGGAATCCATTATGCCTTGTATATTATCAGTATCTTTTGCAGCAGTGAATATAATTTAATTTTAAATTATCTGATTTAACACATGCAGCCCAGGACTAGTGTGACCCAAAAGTATTTTTAATCTGACTATAAATCTAACTTTATTTTTAATACTATTCAACATGGCAGTGGGGATGTCAAGATACAATTGCTTACTATTTGGGTTTTTTTCGATTTGTATCTATAAGACATTAGCTGTGACTTCATGTCAACCTAATTTTCATGCCTAGCTCTCTCTACCTCATTGCAAACACTTCAAGGGATTCTAGTCTGGGCAACACATCCCAAGGCCAACTCCTGAAACATACCTTCAGCTTAGAAAAATTTCTCTGGCCCTCTTTATTCTGGTAACAAGAGGCTTATGAAACCAGTGTAGTTTATTGGCTCCAAAGACTGTCATCCTTGTTATGGACTAAGATCTTTCTTTCACAGCAATGGATAAAAAGGCAGATTTTTGGGAAAGGCAGCTTCTGGATTGGACTAACAGATTCAGAGAAGGAAAATGAATGGAGATGGCTGGATGGATCCTTACCAGTTTACACGTACGTTAACAAAAAGCAATGCTACCACTCTTGCTAACACTTCTAAAAGCACCATCTTGAAACTATCCAATGGATCCAGATGGTTGTAGATGCCAATAATTTAATTTGTTACTGGGGATGCTGGGCTTTTTTCTCTCTCCCTACTCCATGCACAAGGATTCCTTTCCTTGCCAGGAAGAAAACTGAATGTTGAATGAAAGAATCACATAACTACGCAGCACAGTGTTTCTTGCCAAAACGTTTGCTCCTGACTTTTATTACGAAGTTGAGATGGAAAGCACAGACAGTTTTACTGTTTTGGTTTGAATTTTCCTTATTTGCATTACAACTGGCTATAAATAGAGTACTCGTTCTGATAAAAAATGACCAGTCTTTAGATAGAGCCCAAATCCAAGTGGAAAGCATTAAACATAAGGAAAATGCATGAAATGAGGGCGTCTATGCTTTGGCCAGCTGAAAACTGAATTGGCAGCTCTCCAGGAATCCTAGGGCTACACCTAATTTGTTCTAAATGGAACAGATTGCAACCACCCAAATTTTTAATACTGAGGAGTAGACTAAAGAGTTTATAGATCTGAGCATGCTGTGCTTTAGAAAAACAGGCTACACAGTCAGTCAGATGTTACGAAATGATTAGCTGTGATCTCATTGGTGTTCATTTAGATGAAAAACATGGAAAAAGTCAGATTAATTTCAAATGAGCCGTGATATTTTCCTCTTTTCCTCCTTTCCCGTTTTCATCTTTCTTCCTCTTTATGGCAGCACTGTGACGGAGCCCCACTTCAGCCACTGCTTTTAGTAGATTTCCACTACACCGTGGTTTTAGGTGCTCTGTTGTAACCTCAGAGCTGTTAGTTACAGATTTTTGGAGCATTTCATTACTTCTGGAAAGCTGTGTGTCCTCCCAGGTGCCTGGTTGGACGCTCTGTGTCAGGCAGGCATGTTTTTTAGCTGAGCATGGACTGTGTCAGCCAGCAATCACAAGCTCCCCTCAACAACCTGTTTCTTCAGGAAAACTGAGCTTTTAAGTCCTGAGTTTGGAAGCATTTCTCACTCGTTAAACAAAAACAGGATGAGGATACACTTGCTGTAAGATTTCTTACTTGCTGCGTTCAATTTCGCCATCAAAGCTATTGTTCTCAAAAGATGCCTGTAAATATACTCTGTGCATTCCTTTTAAGTCAGTAGAATTCCCTTCCCATCTGAGCCTGTGTCCCTAGAACATGTGCATCTTTCCTGTTCCTCCCAAGATGCCCACCTTTGTGCAGTCAGAGGGCTGAGTGCCTTTGCAGTGAGCAAGGGCAGGCTGTTGCCATCTTGGCAGTACCTTTGAGCCCATGGGCTCTTCTCAGTCCCATCTGCCATCAGGAATGCAGTGTGCAGGTTTTGCAGGCTTGGAGCAATCCACATGGAGCATGGAGCATTCCCACTGTGTGTGGATGTACACTCAGAAACTAAAATAAAGTTCATTGGTCTAAATTTAGGTCTCTGAGTTTTGGCAGCCTGAGGCCAAATAGATTCCCTTCTCTGTAATACATCTGTTTTCCATTTTCAGCAAGAGTCATGTATTGTTTGTTTCAATGTGAATTTCCCGTTCAGAACAGATCTCATGATGTTTTTGTTAATTTCTTGTGGTGAAAACCTGCCATGTGTGCTGTGTTGTGCAATCATATCTCTTGCTTTTTGGTGGAAAGAAACTGGAAAATCGGGCAGCCTGATAACTGGAATCATGGGCACGGGCCAGGGGAAGATTGCGCCGGGTTGATCTATGCTGGGCTCTGGAATGACTTCTACTGTGAAGATATTAACAATTTCATTTGTGAAAAAGACATGGACAAAGGTAAGCAAGGCCCTTGGTCTGATTATTTCATCTTGCCCATAGTAAATGTGCCACAGCTAGAGGTGAGATCTTGGCTAAATGCTACAGCAGTGCCTTGTTGAGGAACAGGGGGAATCACATGTGAAGCACTTCTAGTCAGATCCAGATGCAAGTGCTGGATTTATTGCACTTGGAAAAAGCAGCCTCAAAACTGGCTATAGCCATGGCATGCTCAGCATCTTGACCATCTCCTGTAGGCCTTACACGTGCCTAAAATTTTGGGCATGATTTGGCGCATGCTCCAGATCCTACCCACACTGGAAGCTGTCTTTATAGGCTCAGTGGCCACACAACAAAGTAAAGGTGGCCTTAGGGTGGCTCAGGCACCAGCCTTCAGAAACCAAAAAGACTCTGTTTTGAAAGTTTGTGCAATTGGAGGCACTTGGTGACTGCTAAGGAGATCTTAAAAGAATTCCCATTGCTGCCAGGAGATGTCCCATGGGACTGAGAAGCTGGGTCCACAGGCCATAAGCATCTCATCTGTTGCAGCTGGAGTGAAGGACTCATAAAGTGCCCATGTGGCCCAGCAGTCAGCCAGGTGTTTGCCACAGGGCATCTCTTTCTGTTGACACAGGCATTTCTGCAGGAGCAGAGGGCAGGTGGTTCCCATGGCTGCATAGAGCCCTGCCCCATCATCACAGAACGTGGTCAGAGCTGCTGTTTGTGTTCATGGTGGGGCTCTGCCTGAAACGTTATCTCCTCCATACAACCTGTTTAAACATTGCTTTGCCAAGGGTGCCTGGCTGCTCCAGTTGGAAACTTGTCAGCTGAATTTCAGTGAAGGCAGACATAAATGTCAGCTAGAGCCAATTACATCCCATCCATAGCCCCCTAAGACAAAACAAACTGCTGAACAAGCTTTGTGTGTATAACTCTGTTTGGAGGTCCAGATTGAAGGACCGTGTGTAAGTAACAATATAATTTACCTTGGTTTTCCTACATACATTTGTTATTTTAAGAAAACTTCAAGGTTTACAAATATTTATCCTCCAGGACCTACAGGATCTGAATATGAGTCTGCTCAAATTTTTAACATACCTTGATCTCTGTAAGTTTTCTTTTTGGAAATTTGTTTAATCTTCACAGGCTTTTTACAGGATTTTTTTTCTTTTTGTTTTTCTTTTTTTTTCCCATACTGTAGGGCAAATACTTGGAGTGTAATAGGCTGTGACTTTACAGATACCTTCATATTAAGGAAACTTACATGAAGAAGAAGAAAATCCTGGGAGAGAGCAACACTGACTTCCAAAATCAAAAAAAAAAAATATGAAAAAAGAAAAAAGCAAGCACTGAAAACTGATTTAAAAGCATCAAGGAATTCAGCAGTAACTCTTCTCCAGCATCCTGTAATTATTTAAGGCCTTTTGACCCATACCATCAGAAAATAGTGTTGGACTTATTCTGTTTTAGATTTTCTTCCCAACCAGTAACCACATCCATAAGCAACTTGTGTCTTCTGAGAAAAGACATTCTATCAATCTGAGTAAGACTGTTGGTCACTCATAGAAAAACATATAAAGCAACTGTGTGAACAGTTGCTTCATTTGCTAAAATCCCAAATGTAGGAAAATTATACAGATACACGAATATATAGATTTTATATAAATATATATATATAGTCCAACTCTTATCAATAATATGGAATATACTTTTAAGAGCTTTTAAAACTTTGTATTTTTGTACAAAATATTTGCTTTTTACAATTGTTCTCTTTTTTACTGACTTTTTTTACAAATATAGTGCACAGGGGCCAAAGAAAACAATAAAGGTACTAATAATTCATTAAGGTTTGCTGTGAGGCCTAGCTCAGCTATAGAGAAATATTTTTCCAGTTAGAAATATTTTTACTTTCCCAGATGATTTGTTCTGGTTAAATAACTTTTAAAGCAGATTTTAGATAGTGTTTTCCTTACTGTATGCAGTCTAGTCTGCATGTGTAACAATTAAGTTGACTAAGGACTAGATACTCATTATAGCTCTGATCACAGCCAGTGTTTTGTTGGGGTACTATGGAAAGACCATTTTAATAAAAGCTTTTCCTTCCTTCCTTCCTTCCTTCCTTCCTTCCTTCCTTCCTTCCTTCCTTCCTTCCTTCCTTCCTTCCTTCCTTCCTTCCTTCCGAATTCCGAATTCCGAATTCCTTCCTTCCTTCCTTCCGAATTTCTTCCTTCCGTCCTTTTCTGCTTGCCTGCCTTCCTTCTTTCCAGCCTGCCTGCTTGCCTGCCTGCTATCCTGCCATCCTACATTCCTTCCACTCAGGAGAAAATGCCTGAGAAATGGAAGTAAATCTCCAATTTTAAAGAATGATTTTGAAATGTTTTCATTCCTTCCCCCTTCTCGTAAGGAAATCCACCCGAAAAGGTGCCACACATACTGCAGGTCAAGCCCAGGTGAGAGACTTTATGAAAAGAGAAACAAAGAAGCTGCACACACTGAAATATGTTTGTTTTTAAGACAGATTTCAAGATTTGGTGAGAAAAACATGCCATACTCAGAAAAGTCTAATAAACTTGCACTTCTCCAAACTGCTTTGAAAATCAATCTCTCTGTTTTCTTGGACCAGTACTTCTCTCCCAAACAAAGTAGAAAATAAAATATGCTGCAAAGCAGAAAGAGATGATATCATTACCCAGCCAGTTTCCTCCACAGTCCCATGAGCCGTTGTCTAGGCAGCAGTGTTGCTTATCAGGAATTTTTAAAAATTAGCGGGTTAATTCATTAGCAGAAATCTTGGTATTTGTTTCCAGTTTTTGTACTCTTTTCATCGCCACATGCTCTACAATGAAGGAAGTTGTTTTGGCTTCTTGGGAAGGAGAACTGTTTTTCCATTGCCTCATGACTTGCCATTTACCTTGGCTGAATGCAGATAAATTTGTTGAAATACTCCAGCTCTGTTGGAAAGAGACAAGATTTTGTACTTAAGATTTTCAAATATTGCTCCTAAGATCAACCAGTTAAAGGCGTTTTTTTCTCTACATCTCAAACTCCCTCCAGTGTTTTAAATTTCAATTATAATTTTCTTTCAAAATACACAAAATGTTACATTTGGGAATCTGCCCTGTGGGTACAAATTAGATATGAGACAGGGACAACCTGAAAATTGCATCTGCTTAATTAAAAGTGAAAGGTCTGTGTATTGCAGCTGCAGAAACCATGTGTCACCATCATGGAGGCAGGGCTTGTCTTCAGACAGTCTGGATTTCATAAGACTTTTCTTTTGGCTTTTTCATAAGGTTTTGAATACAACTTGATTCTGCCATGCACTGTCATGCTGTACCAAGGAGTTGCCTTGTAAACACATGCTGTAGTGTTTATATTTACACAATGTCTGTGGAGATAATGTTAAACTGCTATTTTTGGATAATGAGGTACAAAACTAGTATTTTGCATGCCCAGAGAGCCTCACAGACCCTGGTGAGTGGAGCCTTGCAGAGCCACACTGAAGTGGAAGCACTGCTACCTTTGTTTTGAATGTTGGCTTATTTAGGTGAAATAAGTTTTGAGCATCTGCCACATAAAATTGCATTCTTCATGCTTTTTATTGATGCCACAGACTTCTGTCACCAAAATAAGTGAATGAGAAACCTCTGTTTAGGCTCAAGCTGTATTGCTTCCTTGCCCAGATTTCATCCTTCTCTTCCTTCAGCAACAGCAGTGATGGTACGTACATGAGATCAGATTATCCAAGAGTTATCTAGTGTCCTATAGTCAGAGGAATGACAAGCTGAGGACACTGAGAAATGAAATGTGACTGGGCTCATACCTTCTGTTCACACACTTGAACCACACACTGCAGCTGTTATACAAAACTGGATGAAGAGGGATGCTGCAGTTGCGTGCCTGACGTGCCCAGTCATCCTTAAAATATGGCCTGAGCAGCCAGGTGTGCTGAGACAGACCAGCCTTTTGACCTAGTATTCCTGCAGGAAGGAAACAGAGGTGTCCAATGGCAACAAGGATTGAAATCACTGAGTGTTAGGACAAGAGAGCGTTAAGACAGCTCAGGAACCTGTCACAGAAAGGACAGATTGGTAGGAATGCAAGCAGGACACCAGAATGGGCCAAGATGTTGTCATGAAAATCAGACCTGCCACTCTTTAATGGGAAAACATCCCCATCAAATCTTTCTGTATGCTTTGAGTAATAATGTGGGTTGTATGGAAAGTTTTAAGTGATAGCAAATTATTTTGTCCCAGCTTGAGTTTTGGCTTTCCTTCTTATGCATGAGTAATGTAACTTGTAATACTGAGCACACATTGCCATCACCCTTCTTGTTTTACATAAAATTAAATTCAAGTCCGTATACCCTGGCAAGCACTGAGACTGTTGGAAGAAAAAGAGGGAAAGGCAGAGAAGGTACAAAGTCACTGTGATTTACATTCAGTTCTGGATTTCTTAATGTCATTTCTGACTCGTTTCATTAATTTATTTGGAAATGCCTTCAGCTGATTAGAGCTTATAAATCTCAACTCTCATTTCCTTTGTTGTCTATAATTAATACTTGCAAATGTTCTAATAAAGGAATCACTAAGCGGAGACGTGGAGATGAATGTTGTTCACTTTGTGCATGGGATGTGGAGATCAGAGAGATGTGGAGCCAGAACATTCATATGTATTAAAAATCAAACTGATGAAGTTTTTTTCCATTAAAGCTTTGCTTTTCACTTACACCGTCCTAGTTCTAAGCCTGACCGGGGCTATCTTATCCCATAATTGCAATTTTAGTGCCTTGTTCTTGCAGCACATAGGGGCTAGGAACATGGGTTCGAAGGTCTGATCTGAACAAGACCTTTAAGAAGGGCTGAAGCCCTTTGCTGCTTACTGTCCTAGCACACCAAGCACCTCAGATGGGCCCCCTGGTGAAGGACAGCCTGAATTGAGTATCATCAGTCCTCACATTAGCCATTATGATGGCTTAAATTGTCTGTTTATTATGGCCAATCTGGTCTTGCTATTCCTCTCTCTCTCAGATGGCTGACCTCCTCTTTTAATTTTCTGTTCCTGGCAAGTAGCTACTCTGCTTTTAGCAAGTAGCAGGAACTGGTGTCTGATCACTGGCAAGGCAAGGAGCTGGTCGGAGAGCAGCCACTGGCTGTGGGAAGAAACTGCTCTGCAGGGAGTAGGGGAAAGGTGGCCGAGTCCACTCTCATGTGAGAAAACACAACCACTTTTCCCCAGTGCAGCCCCCTTGCCTAAGAGCACAGCAGCTCACACATCTGTAGCATCCAAAGGGAACAAAAAGTCTCCAGCCCCAGCCTCCAGACTGACTTTTTTTTTCCTCCCTCACTTCTGCTGGTGTGTGTGCACCCCAGAGATGTAGGTTCCTCCATGACTGCCTGGCTGTCCCTGGAGCGATCTCTGTGCTGCCCTGTGCAGGTGTCAGGGCTCACACGTGAGAGTCGAGCAGTGGGACAGCTGCCCATGCCTGGCACTCCCCCAGCTGGGACACTCCGATCTCTCCAGGGCTTGGGCAGGAGCAGGAGGAGGAAGTTCCCAGTGTTACCTACACTCAGAGATAGCCTTGGCATCTATAAATGCGATAGTACACTGCTTTACAGACAAAACCCTTGCTCCCCAGAAACCAGGCCTTCCTAAAACCAGAGCCTATTTGTTCATTCACCATCTCCACCTCATTTTTTTCATGCTGTCTAGTGAAACAAAAACTGGCTGAAAACTTTTTTGAAAGTTCTCATCTGTTTTCTTTCATATGGTGGAATACGTTTGTTTTTTCTTCCCATCTGGCTCAGAAATGAAAAAAACATTCTTTGATTTCTTTTTCAAAATAAACTCAGTGTACTGCTACAAAGTTTGTGTGGAGATGTTTTGGGGTTTTTTTAGACCAAAACAATAAAAGCAAATTACTAGGCAAATAATGCTCTTTTTGGAGAAGATCTTGCATGCCATGAGGATTTTCTTACCCAGAGAACTTCCCAGAGGCATGTTAGTATTGCCAGCTCCATTTTTTGACTGGAAGAAAAAAGAGATTTTCAAGAATATGATTCATTTTGATATCTTGTTTTGGAGGGGGTTTTTTATTGGGGAGGTGATTTTTAGAAGTGACTTTTTCCAGTGAAACCAAAATTGGCATAGAGCAAATTATTTTTTATACACCTCAAGGAGGGGAGTGAGCTTTTCAGTGCTGAATTAAACAGAATGGTGTCCTTCCCCCATCACCCTGCATATGGAAGGCAGACATTTCTGCTGCTGTTTTGTAGAGCAGAGCTCAGTGTGATCACAGCAGAGGAACAGCAGCAGAGTAGAGCAATGTCCTGTGTGGGTAAGAGTTAACACCTGGCACTAAATTACCAGGAGACCCCCTTGATCAGAAACAAGAAGGTTAAGGACTGCTGAGACCTTTGACTCCTCTGCAGCTCAACTTCAACAAATCTTCCTGAAAACATACCAGCTTACACTTCAAAAATTATTAGGGGTTGCTTTGTCCCTTAAATCATTTTGGCTGCTCTTCAAAAACTTTATTAGGAATCTTCTTTTAATAACCAGTGTGAATGCAATTATGTCCCATTTAGACACATTTGTTCTGTTTCCAGTGCTGTCCTTTAGCTTAAATAGCATCTCTCCTGGGACCGTCAAGTAATTGTAGTGGTCAGTGTGGAGCCATTCATCATGAGACACAGTAAGGGATGGTTGGGAACAAACACATCCCTCTGACCAGCTGGGGAGCCCTGATGACAGAGCCTGGCTCTGATCCCACCGCCCAGGCCCACAAGGGATTATCTGAGGACACTCTGGGCATCTTGCTGAATGGTGGAAGTTTCCATACTCTTTTTTGTTAGTGTTGCAAGAGGAAAGAGAGCAACAAAATGGGTATAAAGAGTGGTTTCCCACTAAATTAGAGTAGGTTACAAGTGCTTGGCTTTTTATAAGGCAGTAACACATTTTATAAGGCATTTGAAAAATCACTCTGTAGATCTGAGCTTAAGCACACTTATTCTGGGTTTGCACCAGAGCAGAATCTAAGTTCAGGTTATACTTAGGTTCTTGATCTTCAAGAGATTAAAATCTCCAATTCAGAGATTAGCATGGGACTTCTACTTTTTCTATCTGTCCTGCCAAGGCACAAATCCACAGCTCAGGCATCAGTGTGATTCCAGGCTCTAAGGATTGCTTCCAAACTCCCTGTATTTGCAGTCATGCTCCTGCCAGCCCTGCAAGAGGTCCAGCTGATAGAAGCTGCAAGTCTGAAATATGACTTTGGAAGAATTTTGTTCAGGAATCCCTCTCATTCAAAAGTCTGGGCATATTGCAAAGATGACATTTCTTTAATTCCATCTCTATTATCCGCACTCATATCAAACGGATGATGAATTATTTTTCTGAATGGCAACAATGTATTTTTGTCCACTTTGGTTTTTTATGTCAAAATAAAAGCCTGGAAGTGGAAATCAGACAAAGCATCCTTGGCATTGCAGTATCTCACTGTAGCAGGCAAATAATGTTCCTGGATTATTGCCTGTGATAACAGCACGAACTGATATCTGAACAGACAGCTTCATGCTATCTGCTTGTAGAAGCAAACTTAACTACAGGCACAGCCTCGTCACTGGTCCATCTTCTGACAGGCTGGGGCAACCGTGTTTCCTGCTGTGTTTCAAAGAAACTGTAGGAGAGAAGAAGGAGAAAAGGTAAAGAGAGAAGAGCTGATGACAGAAGGGAAACAGAGGAAAAGAGAAAGGGACAGCTCAGGGAGTAGAAGAGAAAAATATGGAGAATGATTGAGGACGATAATGAACACTGATGTCCTCGTGGTTTCTAGTAAGATCAACCACAGAGGAGGTCTCTTCTCAGAAACATACAACTGGGCAGTGTCATAGTTCTCGTAATTCCCATTCTTGGCTGTGAAGAGAACACATCCCTGCCTTGCAAGAGAGGCATATCATTCAGTTGGTGCCTGAAGTCATGTAATACTTTCCCAGCACAAACAAAAATTCCTGGTGGCTCCAGGTCTTCTGGGAGCTGGGTCGAGGCTTTTGTTTTGGTGGTTGGTTGGTTTTTCCTACATGTCCTTTTCCTCCTACACAAGTTTTGAAACACAGAATATTTTCTAGTTTTCCATCTGTATTAGAAATACGAAACTCAACTTTGGAAGAGAGAACAAAAGCAAGAACATACAGTAGGTCTCCAAGCAACAAAACACTGTCTGGAAAATATGTCCACAGCAGTATTTGGACTCGCAGCTCCTGTTTCTATACTAAATTCTCATTGGTATTGACATTTGAACAGGTGCACTTTATGAAGTCAAACATGGATCTTTGATAAACAAACTTCAATGAACAAAAGGTGCAGAAATGTACACATGCTGAAAAAGAGGATGCAAAAAGGAGGTACCTTAGTTTTTATAAACAGACAGTTGTTGAATTTGAACACCAGAGGCACTTCAATTCCAAATACCCTTGAATTTGCTTTGAAGGTAGCATTTTTAAATGACCAACCACTGATTTTCCCCAGTTTTTAACTTTAAGATGCAAAAGCTGGGGACTCTCATCAGTCACCAGCTGGTGATTTCATGGAAAAAAACTAATTTCAAAGGCAGATTGGATCTCTGCATACCATTTTATCCAGATTAGCCATGTTAGGAGTGGGAGGGTGGTCAAAAGTCCTGGTCAGGACTCTTCACTAGCTGAATTAACTCTCTCTGTGTAGAAGGAGAGCACTTTATTTATTTCAGACATCACCACGAGGTCTCCCAGTCTGTGTCTATCTTGTGGCATCTTACATATGACAAAATTCTAAAAATAAAATAAAACAAGAAAAACCACAGGCAGAACAGCTGTTGTTCTACCCAGACAAAGCTTTGAATGAAAGCCTTTGTGACGGATCAGACTCTGCAATTGAAAAGCCATTTACATTTTCAAGTCTGATTCTAACTGTAAATCTTGAGTTATATATATGACAGATTAAAAGACTCTGGCCTCACTGCACTTCTCCCTGGCAAGAGTAAAACCATATGTACAGCATCACTTGTGGTTGCTTCAACTCTGTAGGTACAGATTTTTAAAGGACATGGTGATATATTTTTTCGTTTCCCTTCCCTTTATTTTAACATGCAGCAAAATCACATGCATGGCATTTTTCCTAACCCTCTGGTAGCTGGGACTCTGGCTCAGGTGACTGATGTGCTTTGATTTGCTCTTTTCCTTCAATTTGAGGGGCTACTGCACTATTTCCTTTGTGATCACACCAGCCAGGGTAAAAACCTTGTATGAATATACGGCTGTGAAACTAGGAAAAAGAGCCAGGAATGCTGCTCTCTTTCCAAGCACAGAGAGACAGTGAAAATGAGTGTACACCATGTAATAGGCTGCACAAACCCATCTGGAACTGACTCCCACAGCACTCTGGCCATGCTCTGGGCTACTCACGCCATGGATATGGGATGAGGAATGACAGTCCATGCACACGGAGAGCCAAGAAAAAGCTTCCCGAAGCCCAGGCAAGCCTTGTTTCTTTTGACAGTTTTATCACCATTTGAGAAGTACCTGGCTCTTGTACCAGTTGCTGGAGGCAGCTCTCCCCCTCCACCGCTGATGCTGCAGCCAAAGATGTTCCCATGCTCAAAGACCACAGATAACACTGGGTCAGCTATTTTCCAATGCACATGCAGCACCTTGCAAGGTTCAGCCCTAATTTTTGAACATTTTGAAAAAGAAGCTGAAGAAATCAGGAGAAGAATCTGATGCTCTCCTGGGAAAATAAAAGCAAAAACAAAACCAGAAACTACACTAAGCCTAGAACAGGTAAATTCTTTGATCATTAGTTAAAATATGTGATAAGTAAAGCTTAGGGAAAATATAGTATTTTTTGTAGTTTATTGTCAGTGTGACCAGGGCTGTCAGGCACCGGAAAAGAGCACACACCACACACTTCTCCTTCACATGAGATGACACTTATGAAAGGATACAAAGTAAAAAACCTGTGGGAGGACAGAATCAGACCCATTACTTCTCTTCAAAAGAGATTGCTGCCGGAGAAAGGAAAAACAGGAGGAAGGGATTTATTCAGGCATTTACTCCTAAGTGCTTTACTGCTCAGGGCCACCTTCTCCCGCTGCCAAGGGTATAGTCTCAGGCTGTGTCAGATATGCCACGGTGTGAACATCTCAGCAGTAGATGTGGCATCACAATACCTGTGGCATCATTAGGTGGCAGCAAAGAGTGCTCACCAAACACACCACTAACACCATCCAGCACCACACACAACCTGGACCTGATTTAGTGTGGTTTGTATAATAACAACTATAATGGCATGAACATTAAATTCTAGAGCATGAAATAAGTGCACTTGGAAAATATATTAATTGAAACATCAGCTAAAGGACTTTCAAATTGCCTTCTAATCCTGCAACTAATAGAGCAAATTATGTCATTTACATGCCAACCAGAGACAGAAGAAAAAAACTTAGAGAGCATTGTGGTATCAGCATTTGAATTTAATAGAGAAGCAGTTTTTTCTAGTAGTGCTCATACTGTGGCTGTGAGTTTTAAAATGGACCATCCCATGCCTAATAGGGAATTACTGAATGCCACTGTGGTTTAGGCAACAGAAGTTAGAGGATCTCAATATTTTTCACCTTTCAGGAAATCAGGTGAAATTTGCCTCATGTTTTAAAAACTCTATAGCCTTACAACAGAGGATTTACTCAGCAGATGTCCGTCCCTCTATTCACAGATTCTCTGCAAATACATTCTATAGAGTCCTTTCTCCAGGGAAGTCAACCAGAGTCAGTCCTGCTGCTGTCACACAAGATTTCTATGTGTAGCCGTCTGCCACAAAACCAGTTCATTTTTCTTCCAAGCTTGTCAGATATTTTTTTTTTATTTTATTTTTTTTTTACTAAATAAAACAGTAGTTTTCTATAATAATTAAAATGTGAGCCTGGCAGAGCTGTAGGAGATATGGGTACTACCATCAATTTTCTTGATGACATTTGGCAAAGATCTAAAGGCCTGGTGTGGTAAATCACTTAAATTTTTGCTTGGCTTTAATCAGATCATTGGTCCCATTGATCAATGTCTAAAAGATTCTTTACCCCAGCTTCTCTCACTATTCACTACAGATGCTAATGAATTTTTTCAACCAAAGAAAGGTTTTGTGAGTATTCCCACAGAAACACCTGCAAAATATTTTAAGAAAGTTGGCTGAAAGATGGAGTAGAAATATAAACACACAGAAAAAATGCACTAGTTCACAAGATATTTGTAACTGACTAAGGCAAACCACCCTTTGCCTCATTTACAAAACAGCAACTGACCCAAACAATTACTGCTTCACTTCACATAAGGCAGTGAATGGAAGGTCTATACTGAGTGGACAGGCAAAATAATTTAGGGGGTAGGATTTAAGAACAGGACTCTTTGAGGTCGATTCTATCCCTCCTTTTGTAAGAGCGGCAAAAATGTTGTGCTATATCTATAGAGGAAAAACATGAACTTGCATTGTTGCCATACATACTGCAGAACCAAGGTTGGGTCTACCTGTGAGAACAGGGGCACAGAAGTAGTGAGATATGGCAACACTGACTGGCTGCTAACAGCATCACCATTACTCCAGGAAGATCCCACCACCAGCACCTCTCAATTTCCCCTTTGCCAAATGCTCTCAGCTCAAAAATCTGGGATAAGATTTGTGTGTACTGCTTGCTCTGCCTCAGATGGCCTTTCTTGCAACACCTCTTTCTCTGATACACACTTTTCTCATGTGAAGAAGCCACAGAGGTTTTAAAACATTTTTAGATCCACAGCTTCACAAAGAAAATGGCCCTGCTGCCTGTTGTTGAAACAGAAATTAGTCTTCCAGCCCTGGATTTTAAAGGAAGGCTCCATGTGGCTATTTTAGTCTCTCTAGAGTCTAATAGATACCTGAATAATCTTAGGAACCTTCAGGTGAATATTTTGGAAAATTATTACTGTTCCCTTGGGTAACTCAGGGAAGTAATTTATATATGAAACTTAAGTAGGTGAGCTATATATAACAAGAAACAATGTGATTGATATAAAGCTGTAGTCAGGTATTACATTTTGTCATTTGGGTGTTTTATCTTCAGGTTAGAAACCACACTGTTACCTGAGCATCCCTACTGCTGTGAAGTACAGGGGCACCTCAGATTACTAATCCTACTCTAAAAAATTCAGGGGGAAATATATTTTTCCCTTTTGTTTGGTGGACTGACTTGGTGTGTTAGGCAACCCTTTGCACATATTTCTCCATGTAATGAGTTCTCTTTTTTTTCTCCTACCTGATCTGAAGGAGAGTAAAACAACTTGAAAACAAGGAGAAAATGTACCACAATGTCACTTAAATTGACACTTAGAGTCAAAGGAAAGTAAAGAAAGTGAAACTACTTCCAGTGTGTCCTCCCCCTTCAACTTCTTCCCCAAGAGCCAGGAGAATTTTCTCGTGTGGTAGCAAATGCTCTCCTTCAGCTGTTTGCCCAGATTCCAGGTTCAGCAAAGCACAGGAACTTGTCTAGCAATTTTTCTTTGGAGCTACCTGCATGCTTCAAATATATGCTAGCAGACTGTATTATTAACAATGACCTAGTGAAACCTTGTTCCTGAATTGTTTTTATGAATCTGTTGCTGTCACAGCTCTGAGCACAAGCTCCAACAGCTGATTTAAAATCCAAAACCATAGCTCAGAGGCTCAGAGTTTCTTACACTGCCATACAAACACTCTTGTTTTAATTACAAAATTGTGAAATTCCTCAACAATAAAAAGTCCAGTGGCCAGTAACTATGCCAAACTATTAGAATAGTTTGAGAATTCAAGTCTCATTATGAAGAATTCAATACCAAATGTTGTGAGGAAACTGAAACTGTTAATATAATGACTGTGAATATGCAAAGAGTCCAGACTTGTGAGAGTGTGACGAAGCAGCTAACTAAGGAGAGGAGTCACAGTGACACTGCAGATACTACTGTGCTAGATATACCTCCTGACACATGCAGTTTGCAACCAGGTTCATGGTTCTGTCTCAGGACCACAACCAAGTCCCAGAAGAAGTGAGAAGGTTGATCAATTTTGTCTTTAGTTTTGTAAGAAGCATCTAAGGTCAGGAGTCATCTGGAAAAGCAACAGATCTGGGATTATCTTGAGCAAGTCAATTTAGCCATTAGTCCTAGGCTGCAGCCTGCTGAAGGGTGGGTGAGTGCAATCATCCTGCCAGGATGCTGGTCTGCTCCACTTGCCAGAACACAGCACAAGAGCAGTAGGGGAGATCATGAAGTTACCTCTGTCATTGAGATCCATCCCACCTAATTCATAGTACTTAACTAAGTGCCTAAGAGATAGGCATACTTGTCCTAGGCTCTCTGTGAGGACAACAGACCACCACAGTGTCACTCTCTCACCTAAATCCTGAATCACCCTTTCATTTTATCAGAAGATGTGTTTATGAAGGCTGGGCTCCTCACCTAGCTCCACACATGACTGGGATCCAGGCCTTACTGAAGGAATAGAGCTATCTATGAGATATAAAATTGAATACAGATTAGTAGGTCTTCTACACCTTCCATCTCAATGCATCTGAGCCTGCCATTCCCACATCTTTTATAGGAGTGATGTTCAAGAGCTTTGCTTCAGGCTCTTCATCTAGGAGGGACGCAAGAAGAAAACAGCCTTACTACTCTGCCCAGTGATGACTGAGGACATCTTTTAAGCAGTCTCAGAGCCTAAGAGGGCTTTGCTATCTCAGTCAATGCCATTTTGCCATTGTGAGTATTAGCATTCTCTTCGTTCATTTGTTGTCACTTAGTTGTTCTCCTGCTGGGAGATTAGAGAGGACTTTCCATAACAGAGTCTCAGAAACCTGCTCATCACATGTTATGGTCACATAGGATACAAGGAGCCCTTGGAAAGGAGTTTGATTGCATCACCATAGTGCGTTGCACCATGGCAATAACACTTGATCTTCTGGGCCTGCACTGTCTTCTTTCAGCTAGAGAACAGCTCACCTTGGTGAAGGTGATTGTGCATGTGAAAGCAAGGGTAAAAAGCCTTAGGTTTGCTACAAATTGCAATGTTAAAGGACACTGGGTCTCCTCATGAGCTTTCTCCAGTACTGTATGACAAGCAAGGCTGCCTGGAAAAAGACAGCTTCTAATAGTAGCGAGCACTTGGAGATAACTGACAAAAATGTAAACACTCTGCTGATTCCAAGTCTGTTCAGATGTTTTGATTGAACAAGCTATACTTCCAAATGCCTTTCCATAGTTCAGTATGGAACTGTGTTTTAGTAGATAGTTGCACTAAGGAACTGTTCAAAACAAGAAAACCTCTGGGGCATTTATATCATGGGGAGGCATATTGATGGTGCAGGGATTTTAAAGTGATTGGTTTCTCTAAAGCAATAAGAGTGACTAATTTCCCTTTCAATGTATCCACATATTCTCAGTTCTCAGGTTTTGAAAGGCAGCCAAAGCAACATTCTTTCAGGCTTTAAGTTGATATAAATAAAGTATAACAGAGAGTCCCAATAGCAAAGTTTATCAATGACACATGCCTTAGTTAGAATTTACACACGGACATGGCTGGATTTTTCCACTTTGTCTTCAGATGTCTCTTAAAGAATGTCATCAGCTGCTGTAAGCTGGCAGTTTCCAGCCACAATCCATCTGAGAGGGGGACACAAAATCCCCAGGTAAGGGAAAATCTAGAATGACATTTGGAGAGCAGCAGGCTGAGGTGAAACACAGGTCCACAAAGAGCAAGGTACTTTACAAACTTCCATTTGGGTATGGAGAACTTACGGGTTGTGCAGTGTTAAAAAAAAAAAAACAACCAAAACAAAACCCAAACACAGATGAACGTATTCATAAAGTGAGCTGGGAGATGTGACACATACAGTTTGCTAATTCCCTGCTAGTCCTCCCTATGCTTTTTGGGTTTTTTTCCATGTACTTTAATAAAATTGCTAGCTGTAGGCCTTCCATATTTTAAGATATTATACTGAATTTCAGTACAGTTTTTAAAATATTTTTCCATTCTTTCTTTTCTTCACTCTTTGTTAAAGAGAACCACCATGTGAGTGCAGCACATAGTGATCATGCAGCAACTATACTAGAGGATCCTCTCTTGTAAATTATGCCCTGTGCTGAAGTACAGAAGAGATACAGCAGCTGACATTGCAACAACTTCTGATATAAAAACTTCACCCAGATAATCTGCCTTTTGGGGAGATTTTTGGATGAACTCCTGCTACACAGCCTCAGCAGAGCTTTTCCTGATTGCATCTCTGCAGCTTGAACTACAAGAGTTGATTCCTTCTTTTCCTCTTGCCTATGCATGTGACCATCAGAGGTTATTTGGACTGGACTAAACACTGGTAGGGACCATTTCCTCATTAACCAAGCCCCACACAGAGAACTATCGGGCACCCAAATTAAAAACATTTGCAGCATGGTGGATTTCTTCCAAAGCAGGCTGAACATTTGAGCTAAGATTGGCTCTCCCTGCTTAGGTTCTTTTATTCCTCCAAAGGTTCCTTCTCTCCCTCTCCACTGAGACCACTCCAGCACTCATGACTCTGACCCCTTCTTACATCTTACTCCCACTTCCTTCCCCTTAAGGGTGGGTCATCACACTCGCTCTCTTCACCTGTGTCTTTCTGGGATTCTCACTTTTATGACTTCTTTCTTATTACCCCAAGCCTGGATTGCTGAGTATCTTTGCTCTCTCATTTCAAATTTATAGTCAAAGAAAAGCTCATTTTCTTTGACTTATGATCTTTCTTGGCTTATGATCAGAATTAGTTGCCTACCTCTTCCACTGGCTTTTGTATGTTTTTTTATGTGTATATTCAAACTAGAAGTTCTTAGGGGCAGAGCTGTATTTTTTCTGAATATTGACAAGGAAGGGCAAAAAGGAGATGACAAGGAGGAAGGAATGAGCTTCAGTAGTGCAATCCACAGGACCTGAATCTACAAAAATGGTATCATTTTTCAGTAGCATAATCACAAAACAACAACATACTTCAGAATCCATACCAATGGCAGATGTGAAAGTAACCTCAGGCACCTGTGGTATAGAAACATAGGCATGTGGTCCAGAAGATGCCTTCCTGCATTCTTTAATAACTAAGTCTGACATTCTAAAGCACTCATGAATTAAATTAAAGGGGTTCCATGTCAGAGTATGTGCAAAATGAGAGGTATGTTGTAAGGAAATTCTAGCTAAAAAATGTCCAACTAATCCAAGTTCTCTGCTGGAATCACAGTAGTATTGTTAGGTTAGAATCCAAAAAATATTGCCACATGAGGAAAAGAGCTGCTGATAGCATGATTTTTGTGAATAGCAGCCAAATGTGTGATACCTTGCTTTTGAAAAAAGCCAGATTTCTGTAGTATTAGTAGCACACAGATACTAATTTTATTAAATTCTTTTGGTAAAGAAAAAGACACATTCTCTGCATTGGGATAAAGCAAACAATATACAGTAAACACTTCTGCAAGGTTTTGACTCTAAGATCAAATCCCTGCTCTCAGTCATTAAAGTCCTTAGTGGGTGATTTGACAACCATTGCCGTTTGTGACCATATTTCCACCTACGTGCAGATATAAATTTATATAAATAAAGTATAATACCTGGAAGTATTCCAGGTATTCTATGCTAGCAAGTCACATGTCCCAGAAAAAAGATGAAGAGTAGAAAAATTATTCATTCTCAGATTCACATGTGAAGCAGTCTTCTAGGTGAATTGAGGTAAATGAACCCTTTCTAGGCACTCCTACCAAATTATTTGAAAAATGCCACCAAAACGTATCAGTGAAACATGTCTGCTGTAACGGGTATGAGGGAATGGGATCATATGGTATATATTCCCCAGCAATTTATTCAATAAATTGAGATAAAATCCTGAAAGTATTAAATGCACCAGAACATCATCATGAGATTTAACAAACATAAAAATTATATGTATGTTCTGGTGAAAAGTGTAATACAATAATAAAATGCAGAAGGATTCTCTATTATTCACTTTATAAAAATGTTATTTAAGTTTTCCTGAGGGGCTACTTTTTGTGTTAATCTAGCTCCTCTTTCATCAGTCCACACATTATTAATTGTATCTCACCGTCAGTAACAAGCTACAGTGGCTGGCAGGATGCCACCTTAAAATTAAGTGCCTAAGGTAGGACACCTTGTATTCATCATCGTTTAAAAGATAAAACTGCCTTGTGCAACTTCCCATGACTGGTTTGGAAGTAACAGGTAAGCTATTTTAACCAGTCTACTAAGGCAATTTATCCAGCTTTCATGCCTGTACTTCCACACTGGAGGGTGTGCAGGGCGATGGGGAAGGAAGTGGGTTGAGAAGAAAAGCACTTTAGCACAAGGGTGGGCAATGACAGAGGGAGAACAAAGCACTAAGCCCTACTGCCATCAGAGATGGGAGGCTTCAGTCTCCAAACATGCCCTTCTGTAGGAATGGTAACAGAAATTTAAATGGAAACTCAATTTGGTCTTGGAATAGGATTTTATTCCAAAATACAGCATCTGGGTGAATTTTTTTGTAATTCCAACTACACAGCCTCTCGATGATAGAACATCTGTTCTATCAACTGAGCTCTGAGTACAGAGGTGTCCTGAGATACTGTTGCTGCTGATTGCTTTCATCCATCTGAGCTTTCAGCTGGTGATAACATTCAAATCTGGACTAAAACATTATTTTGCTTAAAATATTTCTATATAAAGCAATATTTACTCCTTTTTTCCCCCCTTAGCTTCCCACCTAGCACATACTAGAAGACAGAGCTTTTTCTAACATACTGCTAGCTAATTTAGGACAGTGACTCTTCTTAATATCCAGGATAATTGTGGCATTTTAATTTACAGGTACACAGCACTACTCCTCTGACTGAGCTTTTGATCCCAAAACCCAGTTTGTTGCCTGCCAGCCCAGAGCACAGTTTGGCACCTCTGTTAAGGAGGTGATGAGGATGGCTTTAAGCAATGTTGTCAGATGTTGCAAGGTGACAAGCAGAAGTGGCAAGCAGAAGTGCCACGCTGCTGACATTGCTGTTGAAGGGGCAGTCTCTGCCCTGGCTGCACAGCAGCTGCTGGGGTGAGAACTTCTTCAGGCACTGCAGCCTCATTTGTCCACAACCCAACACGAGCACTAACAGCCCAGTGTTGATCCCCCCTCGGCATGAGATCCATGAGAAAGTAACAAGCACCGTTCCAAACAGGAAAAAATCGGTATCAAACAAGAGGTGGCTATAAAACACTATTAAATCGCAGTAGTAACATTGTTCTTCCTTTTCATTTGTTCCTACCCCAAGAAAAAAAGTCTTCAGGCATGTTGTACTCGTTAACAAATATACTGTACTGCTTTTTTCAGTATGTTGGCAGTCCTCTCTGTTCATATAAAACATTAGTCTTGGCTTAAGGAATATCTATAGTCAAAAAAAGACCATCTCCTTTGACAGTATCTCCTTGGAACACTTCTACTTTCACTTTCTACCATCTTTTTAAAGTTTAAAAACTTTATAACCGATTTAGAGAGCTCTTCTTTGGTTCTCTTTCATACAGCAAGAGATGGGGGCTAGAATAATCTCAAATTACTCATTTGGAATGGCCCTGTATTCAGCTGATAATATGATTTAATTTATTAAAATAAGAGATGAGAAATGGGGGGGGGGGAAGAAAGTAAAATTTCTCCCAAGCCTGAATGAACAACATTCAGCAAGTCTCACAGCACGTGCAGGTGACTCATTCAAAAAAGACAGATCACGTGGAGCCTATTTTCAGTGTTATGAAGCCCCTTTCCCCATGATTTGAAATGAATTCGCATGGCTCTGGCACAGCCCATATTTTTTAGGCAGCGTCAAACAATGGTTTCAATTATAGATGAGGTGACAAACTCTGGGCTGGCAGGGTGCCTCCATCTCCCCATTAGCGGAGCAGCGACTGGAACCAGCCACCCAAGCGCGGCTCAAGCTGCCCCTCACGCTGCGTCCTCCTTTTCTGGAAAAACACTTCCCTCTCCCGGTACAAAAAGCTAACTACAGCCATACCACACCAAAAAAAAAAAAAAAAACCCACACACTCATCTATCCTTTCATGCGTTATTTTAAATATTTGCATTTAATAATGACAATAAATTTAATTTTAATATTATTTGCCTCTTCCCATATGAACAGGATAGTGGATGTTGGAGCTTCTTCCCACCTATAAACAAGAGTTTGGCAGTACCTGAGCTTTTGGCCAAACACCAAAGTCCCTTCTAACCCAAACAATTCTATGATTTTGATTCTATGATCATGAAAAGTGTAATTTCTTCTGGAAATATTTCTGTCACTGAGGAGGTATCCATAGGATATTGCTCAACCTGTAAATTGTGAGCGCTGAGGTGATTTGACTGACAATATAAAAATCCCTAATCATTCTTACTTCAGTGATACTTTGAAAATGGTGGCAGACTGTGGCCTAGGATTGCTTATCAGAAAAAAAAAAACCATTTCCACTTTGGCAATAATGAAACGTGAAGGGTCTGGGCGCAAGTCTGATGGCTGAGGGAGCTGGGGTTGCTTAGCCTGGAGAAAAGGAGGCTCAGGTTGTTGCAGGCTCTTTCACCTGATATTCAAGAGGCCAATCCACACACTGAGTCAAGATATTTGATTTATTTCCAGTTGTGAGCAGAGAGGGGTGCTGGGTGGCAAATCCACAAAGCCAGCACGCCTACTACAAAAATGTTTCACTATTTATACATTTTAGCAGACAAGGGCACTGATGTTCATTGGCTACAAGTTACATAGTTCTCTTATTCATTTGTATTCTATCCTATGTTGGTTAAATAATTCCCTCAATTCTCATGCTAATTAGTCATATGGTCAGGCCTTTTCTTGAGTTGGTGGTCCATAAGTAGGTGGTTGCAATCTCCCTGTCAGAATTACCTTTTACCTAGCTCAAGCTGATTTCACCAGAGTTGCCGCGTTGCCTTTGTTAATTCCATCCTTATCTCGGGAGTTCTGCCAAATGTTCTGGTGGCCTGTAAATTCCGCATTCTTTTGTGTCCACTCTCAGTGGCACATCCTTCTCCCCAAGCTTTGTTAACCTTTGTCTGAGATCATTGAAACATGTCAAGTCCTCAACTTTAACAAGGCAATTCCATCGACCAGTAATTTATCTTTCTAACACCTGGACACCAAGGGAAGACCTCTACACCTCAGAGGAGGCTGTGGCCAGGTAACAAGTGACAGGACAAGAGCAGATGGCCTCAAGTTGTGCCAGAGGAGGTTTAGGTTGACGATCAGGAACAAGTGCCTCACTGAAAGGGTTGTCAAGCCATGGGAACAGGCTGTCCAGGGAAGCGGTGGGGTCACCATCCCTGGGAGCGCTCAAAAAGCGCGGCGCTTGGGGCCGTGGTGTAGTGGCGGGCCCGGCAGCGCTGGGTTAACGGCTGGACTCGGCGGTCTCGGCGGTGTTTCCCAGCCGGCCCCGCTCCATACCGCGGCGATTCCCCGGCAATCCCGCCGCCGAAGCCCGCGCTCCTCCCTCTTCCCGCCGGGAGCACGGCGGCCATGGCGTCATCGGCGCGCGCCGCGCCGCGCAGCGCCGCCCGGCCGGGAACATGTCGCCGCCGCTCTTCAGCCTGCCCGAGGCGCGGCTCCGCTTCACGGTGAGCCTCCCCCGCTTCCCTCCTGCCTTCCCTCCCCCCTCTACCCTTCCCTCCATCCCCGCTGCTCAGGCGGCGCCCGGCCGGGCGGGAAGCTGCGGGGCCGGGCTGTGCCTTGGCGCCTCCGGGCCCGCGGCCCGGCTGGGGCTGCTGCCGGGAGCGGCCCGGGCGCTCCTTTATGGAGCGCTCAGCGCGGCCGAGGTACGGCGGTGTGGGAGAGAGGGCGGGCTGCGCGACGGCTCTGCCAAGGCGAGGATCAGCCGTCAGGTTAGCGAAAATTAATGTAAAAGACAATGAAGGTATGGCGTGCCCCCCGCAGCAAAACGTCTGAGTGTATTGCACTTGCCGCCTTTGCTGAAGGATGCTTCTCCTTTGCCAGAGCATGAGGCCTGCTTGTGTACGCAGGCCTCTGGATCCTGTCGTTTGCGACCCAGGCTGTCAGACAAGAGGGTGGGATTTGCACAGAAGTGGTCGAGGCACGAGCACTCGATCCATTAGATCGATTTCGTAACAGGAAATAGTAATTTTTAGACCATCTTCTTAGCAGGAAGTGCTAAGAAGTGCTTTTCAACACCTTCCTAAAGGTGCAGGACTTGTAGGGATCTTATGCAACTTTGAAGGTGATACAAAATTGGGAGGAGCTGTTAACTCCCTTGAAGACGAGAGGCTCTCAGGCACATGATGTGATTCTTAGGGCTGTCCGTGCAGGGCCAGGAGTTGGACTCGATAATCCTTGTGGGTCCCTTCCGACTCAGAATATTCTGCGATTTGTATCCCAAACCACCATAACCACCTGAAGCTGTGAGTGTGGCACGTGAGACGATAGATGCAGTGTTGGTCACAACAGCGTGTTCCTCTGTGTGTCCCTTAGAAATGCTGTTTTCACCACACTGTTAGCCCAGGTTTGAGGTGTGATGCTCTACTAGCTCAGGTGTCTAATTTGCTAGGTGCTTGTTATTTGCCCTTCTTGTTCCAAAGTTCTCTCTGTAAACTAACACATGGTGTGTGGTAGAAAGATTCCTTAGTATTTCTGTCCACTGTCAGAGGAATAGGAAGATCCTTTTAGTTTTGTACTGGTGTTGTAGCTTTTTTTTTCTTTGCATTTTGGTAGACGTCCACCAGAGAGGCTCTGATTAACAAAAGCATCAAGCCGCTGTTGAATGCATTTAACCAGGTTCCTGGGAGGTAAGTAAGGGCCACTTGGTTTTTTAAAAAGTGTCTATTCAGATAACTTTTAGTAATCTTGTGCCTGAGTGTTGTTACTAACTAAGGTGGAATGTTTGCATTTGCAGTGAAAATGAAAAGAAGTGTACCTTGGATCAAGCTTTTAGAGTTGTTGTAGAAGAAGAAATAGTAAGTACTTTAAACTGCTGAAGGTTATCTCTTGTTGAACCTCAAATTTCTATTTGCAGGCTAGTATATTAATGTAACAGCAACTTACTTTAGTGTAAGAAAACATTGTTTATTAAAAACAGGAACTATGTAATAGGTGAGATTAAATACAGATGATTCAAGGAGATTGGTAGAATCTTGTATTTTACAGGTGTCACACTATGGTGGGAGCTGTTGACTGAGCCTCTTCCAGCAGTTCTTTGTAATGCTTATGAAAGTCTGCTACATCTTAAAATTCTAATTCATAAATGTGCATTGTTCTGTAACTGTACTTTAAGAGTAGGTGGAAAGGGTAGGTTTAGAGTAGGTGTCAGAAAGAAATTCTTCACTGGGAGAGCGGTGAGGCACTGGAACAGGTTGCCCCAAGATGCTGTGGACGCCCCATCCCTGGAAGTGATGGAGGTCAGGCTGGATGGGGCTTTGAGCAACTTGGTCCAGTGAAAGGTGTCCCTGCCCGTGGCAGGGGGGTTTGTACTGGGAGATCTTTATGGCCTCTTCAGATCAAAACTGTTTTGTGATTTGTTACTAATATGTAACAATACTAATATGTATTTGTAACAAAGCTGCCTTGTCAGCTGAAAAGAATGATGTAAGGAGTCAAATAATGTTACCATCAAATAATACTCGAATGAAGTCTGAACTTGGGGTATTAATTTTCAGAGGTAAATGACTCTCCCAGTATTTGGGTCTTTAGTGGCTGGAAGCAGTCAAGGAAGGTTTCACACTCAATAAAAACTTATTATAGTTAGCTGACAGGTCAAGTTTCATAGATTGTTTTGGAAAGTTGAATGTCAATATTTGTTTTAAATATGCTTGCTTGGAAACAAAAAAATTAGTTTTGTTAGATACATTTAGGTCAGACTAGAGAATTTCAACACTGTTTTCTCTGTTTAGATAAACAAAGCTCCATGTGAAAATCTCCTGGCAATTATTTCTCTTGCTATTAATGGAGTCACAGAAGGTGAGCATCTCTCTTTCAAATCTGTTGGAAGTTTTAGGGACCATTTAGGGGAATTTTAAGATCTTGATTTCTGTAAGTCACCTGCAGCAGTTACCTTTGGTGATATGTGACTCTTATGCTAGTGGTAAGTAGGCTTGGCTTTCTTTCAGAAGAGAAATTAAGTATAATATAATTAAATTTGGTTATATATGTGACATTTGTACTGGAATTTTGAATTTTTTTCTTCTTTTTAATAGAGATGCATGGGTTTCGTTGCAGCATGATTAGCATTTTCTGTCTTTGTCCAGCACTCTAAAATGATTAGAAGTTTCCCAGCATAATTTCAGAGATGAGACCACTGAGGCAGAGATGTCAAATGACTTGGCCAAGTCAGAAGTGACATTTCCTGGATATTTGTGCTCGTCTCCTTGTCAGTACATGGCTGTTTTTCGGATACTTGAATCTGTTTCTGTAACAGTTTTTTATGTCAGAAATCAGTGTGCTGATCTCTTCTGAAGTGACCTTTGAGCCCTTCCTTTTGTTTATTTGTTCACATTATTCATCAAAAATTGTTTGTTTTAGTAAGTATAGGTCAACTACATGTATGTTTTGTGAGCTGTAGAATAGCAAGAACTGTGTGATATGAGGAATGCAGGCACTACCTACAGATCATGGATGGATGGCCTTGGAGCAGTTTTAGTGGTGCTTGGAAAGGCTGTCGGGCTTCATGGGTGTGTGTAGTGTGCCTAACTGTGGGTTTAGAAGTCTGAAAGAGTTCACTTGCGTTCTGCAGAGAGATGCAGCATCGTTTGAGGCTTTGTTTGAGGTCATTAGAACAGGCAATTTTTTAGTACTTGTTTTATGTTAGTGCAAAACTTTTGCAGATCTCATTTGAGTATGTGTAGAAATATCTTCAATGAAAGTTCCCATTTTAGTCCAAGCTTTCTTAGGAAGAAAAACTTTTCTCTTCTTTTTTTTTTTAATAAAATGTCCCGCAAGTGCAAGGCATCTTTTTTTTTTCTTTATATTTCAGTTCAAATTTGTTGAATAAAAGATTTCCTGTTCCTCACAGGTATCTGCACTGCATCAACTCCTTTTGTGCTTTTGGGGGATGTTCTGGATTGCCTACCTTTGGATCAGTGTGACAAAATTTTCACTTTTGTGGAGAAAAATGTTGCTACGTGGAAATCGGTGGGTATTTTTGCGAAACATTGCATAGTTTTGCCAAAGCTTTTGTCTACATGAACAATTTTTATGAAGAGAATTTAACTGTCTTGTAGCTGACGTGTCAGGAACCCCAGAGATAGCACCCAAAAAGCATTCTTCTGTCTCAGTGTTTTCCTAACCTGGATTTTCTAACCAGAACTTCCTCCTATAGTCATTAACTCAAGCTGTTCTGTTTCAGATAACACTGCAGCCCCTGATATATTCGCAAACTGTTCTTTGTCATTAATTCAATTAATTCTACCAATTTGTTTCTCCTGCTTTCAAATCACCAGTATTGTGAACACTGTAAATCTTTTGTGAGTGCTCTTTGCTTATTTATATAAATCATAAATGAAATTATAAAGGAAATTACTGTAAAAATTAATGTATTCAGAAAAAAAAGTGGATGCTGTTCTTACTGTTCACTGACATACGTTTTTCTTTATGAAGGCTGGATTTAAATGTGTTTTATGCTTTGTTGGAATTTGTGGGATTGCTTGTTTTATCTTCTTTTGCATGAAACCTGCCTGTTATGTAAGAGAAGACTCAAATTTCGAGTTATCTGTAGGATTGACTCATACTTACTCATACCTGGTGGCTGGATTAAATCTGCTCAAGAAGGTTTTATTATCTCTTAATGTTCTAAATGCCTTTACTCTGTTTCAGAACACATTTTACTCTGCAGGGAAAAATTACTTGCTACGCATGTGCAATGGTGAGTGGTAGTTTTTCGGGGAGGGGGGAGCAGTTTTAAAGAACTTATCTCAGCAAATGAAAGTGAGTTTAATAACTTGATTTAAATTCAGATATGTTCAATAAATTATAAAGTTAAAAGGTGCATCTCTCAGCAGATAGAAATTCGTGAGTCTTGCTTATTAATGTAAAAGACGTACAGACCTCAGGGAATTCTCTTCATCAGTGGAGATCATTATAGAAGAATATCATTCCTCAGCAATGACAAGGCTCATATCAGAGGCTGTATTTGAGTAGGATTCATTCACTTATTTTTTATTGGTGTTGAAGGTGTTAGAAGAATTGTAAGAATGCATTTGGAAGAAATATGTCTGATCAGAGGAAGTCACTGGCATTTAAATTTACAAATATGAGCTTCCTTTCGTTAGCTCTGTAAGTCGTGTAATTAGCAAGTCTTGAATTCTATTACATGAGAAAGGAAAAGAGGGACAAATACTAATATTCTGTACTTTTTATGATATCTAGACCTCTTAAGAAGATTATCTAAGTCACAAAACACAGTCTTTTGTGGAAGAATTCAGCTCTTCTTGGCTCGGTTATTTCCACTTTCAGAAAAGTCAGGTGAGATTTTTTGCATTTCATCACACTTAACATTGAGACTAAATAAGCTGAACCTTGTAAGTTTCTGGTGGTTGCAGACCAAGTCCAGTTGGACCAAATCACTTTGCACTTGTATCCTAGTTCTTGTGTCTGTCCTCGATGTTGTAAGTGACTTTTATTTGCTTTGATTTCAAACATAAGTTTTGAATGCTCTGAGAATTGAGTACCAACATTTTATGAACAGCTGACTGAATGAACAGACTTGGGAACTTCACAACTTCTAAAACTTACCCTTTGTTTTTCACAGGGCTTAACCTACAGAGTCAGTTTAACCTGGAAAATGTCACTGTGTTCAATACCAATGAACATGAGAGCACTCTGGGACAGAAGGTGAAAATTCCTATGTCATTTTTCACTGATTCTGCAGTAAACATGTTAGATTGTTTGCACAAGAAGTGTTTGGGACTGTAGGTTCGTCATTTGGTTGTTCCTCTGCCAGACCAAGCTGTAGTTTTGGGAATAGGCATGTTATCTGGAACATTAAACTGTGCACTCTCAGGGGAAAAAGATTGGTTTGATTGTGAGGAATAAGCACTGTCACTCACTGCGAAGTTTTCCCCACAGTGTGCAGAGAACAGAGCTGTCTCTTCAGCTTTTTTTAGGAGAAGTGAGGCTACCAGTGCGTTAAGACACGAATTTGTTGCACATTTGACAGTAATAATACTTCAGAGATGTTTTGAGTTACCACCTTAAGCTTTCTGATCTAATATGTAGTAAAGAACACTGTGAGAACCCTATGCAAACTGTAGTGGCATTTGTATAAATTTTAAATATTTTTTTCCTATTTAGCACACCGAGGAGAGGGAAGAAGGAATGGATGTAGAAGAAGGTGAAATGGGAGATGATGAAGCACCAACAAGTTGGTGAGCTTACAGAAACTTTAAAAGCTGAAGCAAAGCTTTGTAAAGTGAAAGGAAAAAAGCTATTTGGGAAATATCCTTAAATGTTGTGGTCCAAATTCTCCTTATCTCCTGCCCTCTGAAGATAAGATGTATCTCCTTGGTGAAGACTCCTGACAGTGCCTTAACTGTTCAAGTGAAGTTGCCTGGAAGACAGAAATATACAGATTTGAAAAAATTACATACCCTTGCTGAAAACCAGTCTGGTTTTGACAGTTTTCCAAATTCCCTTCACAAAACTTGTTGTGATAAGATGTATTCAGGGATTTTGAGTATATGCTTTAGGAGAAAAAGTTGTGGTCCTCTTTGTTCCCCAGATACTGAAAACTCCTAAGATCCCTTTTACGTACTATTTTGGCTTTTGTGGTGAGAAAGTAACAATAGACCGAATGAAAAACTCTTACAAGGACAAATTCTGAGTTACAGATTTGTCTGTGAGGGTTCTCTACTGACTCATTAATTTACTTCCAAAATTAATTATATTTTCTGGATTGTACATTCCTGAGTGAACTTGAATGCTGCTTTTCAGTATGGTTTTTTTTCATTATTTTTTCCACAGTTCCATTCCAATAGATTATAACCTGTATAGAAAATTCTGGTCACTTCAAGATTATTTTAGAAATCCTGTGCAGTGCTACGAGAAGGTGTCATGGAAAACTTTTCTTAAGGTAATCTGAGTTGGTGCTTTCAACCATTCAGCCTAAGTAAAGGTCATTGTTTACACAAATAGCAGTGACTGCATAAGCATGGAACAGTTCAAAGGCTCAGGCTGCTGGAAGATGATAGTGCAGGAGGAAATGCATTTTGCTGTTTTCTAAAGTGAGCCTTTTGCAGTAAACAAACATTGTGTTCAGATGTACAGTAAGCCCCCTAATACAGCTTGTGTAAGTCAGTATCAGAAATACTTCATATGTTGCAACAGTGCCAGAAATAACTTTTCTGTGGCTTAACAGCTGCAAAAAGCAGAACTTGTAGGTTTGAGTGGGTTTTTTTTACCCAGAGAAGGTAAGTAGCTCTATCTAGTTCTAGCTCTTATTTTTGAATAGTCGCATTGATCCCAGTGGGATCCTAAAGATTGTTGGTTTCTAATGAAGCAAATCTCTTTATAGAAACTATGACTTGAATGTCCCCTTCAGCCAGCTGTTTCAGTTTTGTTTAGTATGAATATTGAAGATGATTTATTGCTAAGCTACTGTTTCTTCACAATTTGTCACTCAGTATTTATTTAATTCAAAGAAGTCTAGGGTTTTTTTTTCATCTTTGTTCTCTGTGTTCTGGTAATAAGAGGTGACATCTGCTCAGACATCTGAATATAAATGTAATTAATGAGGTCTACTAGTGGGGTCAAAAAAAAAAAACCACCCGGGTGCAGTTCAGAAACTGATCAAGGCCTGACTTAAGTCTTTCAGGTGAAAGTTTTCAGTGTAGCACTGTCATCATGTGAACCTTTTTTCTTCATGATGTCTCAACAACAAAGCACTATTTACAACCCAAAACGTTCTTTTTCTTAGCATACTTTAAATATTCCATATGATTAGGTGTTCTGACATGATAGTGCTTTCACTTCATTTGTGTTGTACACATTGGTAACAAATGGGTTGTTTCAACGGGCTGATAGCAAATTTATGAATTATTTTACTTGCTTGGCTTTAAGTCTAGTGTAGTTCTCTAACTACAAAGGTTCAGTATTGTTTTCACGTGCTAAATAACTCTGTTTTATAGTACTCAGAAGAGGTTTTGGCTGTTTTCAAAAGTTATAAACTGGATGACACTCAGGCTTCCCGAAAAAAGTTGGAAGAACTAAAAACAGGAGGAGAACATGTATATTTTGCAAAGTTCCTAACTAGTGAAAAGGTATGTGATTTCCTGTCTTGTAATCCTAGGGTACTTGAGGTTGGAAGGAACCTGTGTCTGGTTCAGCCTCCCTCAAAGCTCTAAACTGGAGATTAGCACTATGTCCAGTTGGGCTTTGAATGTCTCCACACATTGAGAGTCCACAGATGGAGACTCTGGTACCCAATTACACTGTTTGGCCAATTTATTTAGATACATTTATTCTATTTCTTTTTCTATTTTATTCTTTTTTGTATTTTTTTTTTTGTGGATTGCCTCTATTAATTAATGACTCGGGAGTTTCTATTTCTGGAATAAGAGTCTTCAGTAAAGCTGCCATTTGTTTATTTGATTTCATTTGTTATGTTGTCTTTACAAAGATAAGTTAAAAGAGAATAAATATTTAAAGATCTGTTGCTTTTTTTGTTGTTGTTTAGCTGATGGATTTACAGCTGAGTGACAGTAACTTCCGCCGTCACATCTTGTTGCAGTACCTAATACTGTTTCAGTATCTAAAGGGACAAGTCAAATTTAAAAGGTAGTGTGAAAATATTTTGTATTTTGGGGATAGAGAACTAGGAACTTGGAGATAAACCGAAATATTTTAAAATAGTTTGTCTACTTATTCTGAGGTTCTTGTGGAACTTGGAGCCTTGGATTGGTAAATACAGGGTGTGGCTGAAGTTATTTTACGGCAGGAAAGCAGAGGTCTCATTAATTTCTCTGTTCCTCTGCCTGACTGTTTGCCATCCTTTGCTTTAGTGTTGATTTGACTTACTCAAACTTGTGCCATTTACTATACAGGCAAAAACCCAATCTGCTCATCTTTGCAGAGTTAGTTTTCTGCCAAGTTGGTGAGTTGTGGAGTCTCAGAGAAGTAGAGGCCGTTAAAACTTGCTTACAGTGAGTGCCAGCCATGAGAGGGAAGGAGACTCTCCTTGGCAGCACCAAGTTGTTAGACCAGTGGAAGGTACTTGTGTGGGGCATCATTTTGAATCTATAGTGACTCTGCAATGTGGCATTGGTTACTGGTTTGTTTTTTCTTAGTGTGCTACAGAACTCTGTCTAAAATGGCAAGAAATAGCAATGGTGATTGATGCTTTTATGAATTAATGGGATAGAACCAAACCCCATCTGTTCCTAGTATCTAACATTATGCTGAAGAAAATCCCATCTCTCTGTTCATTTCCTTGTGCCCTGGGCCATATGTGCACATAATAATTAACATCCTTAACAAGGCAGCTGTCTCTCACCTGCTGTATATTGCTTTTTATAAGCAGCTCTCAAAGAACTTTGTAAACTAGGTTAGGATCATTACCCTAATTCTACGGATTATTTGTCAAGGCAGTCTAGTGACAGAGAAGGAATGGAATTCAGGTCTCCTGAACTGCAGTTCAGTCCTGTTGAAGTGACAGTCATTTCAATGTCAATGCATAAAAATGCATTATGACCACTTCTTGGTGGTCAAGGATGTCATGAGATACAAATGGTGTAGTATAACACTTGGTTACTTCTTGAGGTAAATCTTTTCATTGTGTCCATTTGCTGGGTTTTGGGTCCAACATCCAGGTGTGGTCTTGAATCACACAAATGGGCTTCCTATTGGGTGAATCTAAACCTTGAAAGCACATCTCATTAATTCCACAAACTAATAAATGGTCAGTCCCTGGGACCAGAGCAGTTCACATTCAAAGTATTTTCCTTAGATCCCCTCCAACACTTCTCAGAAGGCATGTAGTGTAACTTATGTGTCCTCAGCACACTTTTTGATGTGTTGTTTTGTTTTTCAATTTCAGTTCAAACTATGTTCTAACAGATGAACAGTCTCTTTGGATTGAAGATACTACAAAAGCAGTTTATCAGGTTGGTACAGTATCTACTTTCATAAAAATTACATGGAAGAAGATTAAGCATATAATATTGTATCAACCACTCTTGAAGCTGTAAGGACTATTTTCTCTGGGGGCTTTTTTTTTCCCCTACATATTCTGCTACAGATATAATGCAAAAAGTTCACTTTCTTTTCTCCCATTCATAGCTTCTTTCAGAAAATCCTCCAGATGGGGAAAGGTTCTCAAAAATGGTAGAGGTAAGTACTTTGATGCCTGCCTGAACAAAGTCTATATAGCATATAAAAAATCAGTTTCAGCTTAAACTAGCTTTTGGAACACAGCTGTTATATCTGAGAAAGTTTTTACCTCATCCCAGTAAAAAAAGGTCTTACAATGTCTTTTTATTTTGTAGTCATATTTTATCCCATGTTTTCATTAATACTCTTTTCTTCCTTGTGCTGGGGAGAAATGGAAATATGCCTATATGTGCATGTGGACATACAGGAGAGATGGGTTATTGGAAAGCAAAAAAAATTTAAAACTTTTTGCAGATAGGAGTCCTGTGCCCAAAGACATGGAAATAAAATACAAGTGAAATTAATAAAAACCCAAGAAGTTGTTTTTTTGCTTTCCTTTTTTCCTTTACTTCAACTCCATCTATTTTCTTGTGTATACCAGGGGAAATAAAGCCTTTCCCACAATTTTTGAAGAGAGAAGATACACTATTTTTTAATAAATTAAACCAGTTGCCTAAGATTATACTGGTGATCTTCAAGATAGTGACTGAAACACACAACCTAGAACGAAGTTTTCCCCTTAATTTTAATAGCTTAGTTTAAAACTTTGGAGTCAACTCTGAAAGTGCTTATGATCCTAATAATATGCAATACTTTCTTTGTTTCTACAGCATATATTAAATACTGAAGAAAACTGGAACTCATGGAAAAATGAGGGCTGCCCCAGCTTTGTGAAAGAAAGGTAACTGTGTTATGAAACAGAAGCTTTCTGCTGCTTGTTTGAAATGGTGGTTCCACTTCAGAATATGGTACCCATGGTGCCTATGAGCATTACCCATTCACACAGCTTGGAGATCTGTGCAGTTGCCTGTCCCTACAGTGAGTGCAGAAGGCTCTTAGATTTCTGCCAAAAGTTGTAAGGCTTGCAGTGTGTCAGGGAAGAGGTGGTTATGGGTGTGTGGGCTCTCAGGAGAGCATTCTTCATTGTCTCAGGGGAACATTTGGTGGTATTGAGGATCCAGTGGTCCAGGAGACTGGAGCAGGTTTTGTCCCCTCCTGCTTTCAGCAGACCCTAGGTTGAAGAGGTTAGTGCCTGACTTTCCCATATACCCCTTTGGATTGCCTCTAATGTAGCCTTTGGCTTTATGACTTTGGCAGAGCAGCATATCTGGAGTTTGTGTAACAGTTCTCTCATGCAATTAATTTATTAGTGTGCCACTTGATGGTGATCTCTTACCTTAAAGGAAATGACATTTAGGTGGCTTTCACTGCTGAAAGTTTCCTATGTAATTAGTTACTAACTAGTGGCAAAACCTGAACTTTGACTCCATGTGTCTACTTGACTGTCTTGAGGGGATGACCAAACATTTGTCTTCCACCCTTCTTCATTGTACACTCAGACTGTAGCCTGTGGTAAGGAGCATCTGGGTCATTATCTCTTTGGAGATTTCCTTTTATTGCAGAGATGAGGTGCAGCCACCTCTCCATGACTTAAACTGTTTGCAAAAAAAGGGAGGGGAGCTGTTAGGAGAGAGAATTACTGTTGCAGGGGGATTGCGGGGAAGTAAAATTATGAAATCTGACTTTTATAAATATTCTGTCTCCTTTAGATCTCATCCAGAGTTTCAGCTTGGGTAGGTCTTGCCCTAACCTCAGTGCTCTGGGATCTCCATTCTCTAATCCCGTGAAATCAGGTGCAGCTGGGGAAAGAGACCTTGCAAGCATAGAGCAGATGATCCCAGCAGCAGGGTAGATCATACTTACATGTGCTGCTGGCACAAATGTGATTTGCTTCCTTCTTTTTATTGGGACTCTGGTAGACCTTTACATTTTTGAGTGAACTAATTTTGGTGTCTGGCAGAATCCTTTCCTTATCTTTACTTTGCCTTCTCTCTCCTCTTCCCCACTGCCTCCTCCCACTCTTAGACTCACTGTCCTTCAGTCCTTTTGTTATGATTTAACTTGGCACCATCTCAAGGTGAAGGTGAAATGGCTTTTTTTGTTCTTGAGATGTTACTGGTTTGATACTAAAGAGCATCCTTTTTTTTTTTTCTTTAGACCTCCTGATTCTAAGCCAATGAGGCCTGTGAGAAAGAGGCCAGCTCCAGAGGACTTCTTAGGAAAAGGATCCAACAAAAAAATCCTAATGGGGAAGTATGTTGGAATCTTTTTCCAATACAGAGTTTCTGGGTTTGGTTTAGTTGGTTTGGGGGGTTTTGTGTTCGGGGTTTTTTTCCCCCACTGATTTTTCTATGCAGTAATTTTCAAACTTCCTTAGCTTGGAACTGCCAGGAAAGAACTGCCAAAGGATATATCATCCTTTTAAAACTTGCAGTAGGCTTTCTTTCCTTGTAACCATCTTTTACAGATCCCTTTAAAACACTCCATAAGTGTGGAATTGTAGAATGATGAACATAAACAATGTGTGGTTATGCTTTTCTTTTCAGTGAGGAACTGACCCGCCTTTGGAATTTATGTCCTGATAACATGGAAGCCTGTAAATCTGAGAGTAGGTAGGTAAAAAATGGGTGTATCTTTTGTCTAAAGGTAACTAATTAGCACTCTAATTAGAGAGTTACAAATTGGCATCAGGAAAATATACAAGATGATTTTATGAGGTGTGCATTTCACACCTTGAGAGAAGGTGTTTGCGTGAGTCTTTGCCTTGAAATCCCCTTACAGTTTTCCTCTCTTCTTCGAATATTTATGCTGTCAGTAATTTTCATGGCTTAGTAAAGTAAAATCTAAGCTGAAAACCAGATGAAAACTCCCATTTTATAGAGCGTGATTGTATCATTAATTACCTTATATAATGAAGGAAGATTGCCAAGTCTGGCTCTGATGAAGTTAGCATGCTACTTGGCTATGATTTTCAAGCAGGCCTGTGCTTTGAACAATGCTAGATAAGAGGAAATTGGCTACCAGGCATTGTTCCAGCACATACCGTATCTACTCGTGGGACAGATGCAGAAAAATGCAGTTATTGGTTGTCCCTTCAGCTTGCACAATTATGGGAAATACTTAAAATGTACTGTGCTGCATAACTTTGTTTGTTACAGATACCAAAATCCCTTTTTCTGTGCAGACACGATGCAGAGTAAGAAAATTTGGAGAAGGAATGGGAGAGTTCCCAAAGAGGACTCTGCTAGTAGTGGCTGTAGAATCTGGTTGCCTGGGGTGAGGTGCTACCTGTGCAGATACCCTGAATGGAGGAATCGCTTTTCCAGAGGGTCAGAGCTTTGCAGAGGAAGCGCCCTCCTTTCTTGTGAGGCTGGAATGTCCAGGAAGGTCTCTGACAAGGACACTTGCCTTTACTAGGCCAAGGGATGAAGGTGGAGTTGTGTTTGGGACCAAAGCTTTTGATTCCCTGTGTGTGATTGTATTGTGCTGCAGTGTCTTTAAATAAAAATAAATTAATAAATAAAGGCCTAAACAAATGGAGATAAACGAAGAAAATGCATGCCATGGTAAACAGGAAATAGGTCCCATGGGATCTGGATTCAGTTCCAAGTTTTTATTGTAGGCTTTGTGATTGTACGTGGTCAAGTGACTGTAGCTTTTTGCTTTGGTTCCTCACATCTCCATTCAAATGGGGAATACTTCCTTAGCTGTCTCCTTTTTAGATGGTTGTTCTGGGGATAATATTAGCAGGACTCAGATGGGTTTTCAAGGTGCTGGCTTTGGTTCCAGTAGTCACTGATAATGCACAGGGCATTGCTGCCCTGGGCAAAATGCCTTTTTCATAACAAAATTGAAGTGAGTTTTTAGAGCAGTGTGCCTCACCCCCTGTCCAACCCTTTACTATGGATAAGACCTTGTAGAAGCAGCTGTGTCTCTGTCAGCATTAGGTAGGAGAAATACAGATCATTCTGAGCTTGCTTTGCACCACTGAGCGTCTTGGCTCTCAGTCACCTACAACTCTTACACAATCTGTGTTTCTTGGTTAGAGTCTTCTCAGCAGCAAACTGTCCCAATGGTGTGAAATTTCATTTCTGTTCTGTTCTTAGGTCAGGGTTCCTTTTGTGCTGCTTTGAGTACCTCTCAGAACCAACCACAAGTGGTTCCGAGAGCAGACGGAACTGAGATGGGGGTGGCAGGGACAGCCATGTTTTACTGATGCTGTCAAATGGCACAAAACTAACAACCATTTTAGACTCCTGAGCACTTGTGAGCCGCGCAGATGCTGTTGACAGGTGTTGGTGTCACCTCTTAGTATGGCAGGAGGTTTAAATGTATATAATAGGTAGTGCTAGCAACAGCTGGCATGCTCCGCTGGTTACACAGTAAATAATTTTATAGCAATGTGTATCAGACAGATTCTTTGCTTATTTAAAATTGTTTAATTTGAATGGGTTGGTTTGGGGTTTGTTTTTCTCTCTTCAGTGGATGAGCTTGAGATGTGTCTGAAGGAACCAAATACTGTCTATTTTAGAGAAGTTAGTGAAACATGTTAATGTCCTTATTTGATTTTCTTAGGGAATATATGCCAACACTGGAGGAATTTTTTGAAGAAGCTATTGAACAAGCAGACCCTGAAAACATGGTGGAAAATAAGTATAAGTATGTCCATCTCTGCTGTGTTTCACTTGATTTTAATTTCTTTCATGTTTGGCTTGTTAAAGAAAACAGACTATTCTCAGCATTACTAGTATCTGTGCAGGACTCCAGAAATGTACAAAAACTGTTTAAATTTGGACAGAATTATGTTACTAAAAGTCTCAAATCTTTCTCTGTGCTTTTATAGATGCCAGACTTTACTAAACAAACTTGTGTTTTATTGTAGGGCTGTGAACAATTCTAACTATGGCTGGAGAGCACTGAGACTTCTGGCACGCAGAAGTCCCCACTTCTTCCAGCCAACAAACCAACAATTCAAGAGTTTACCTGAATATCTAGAAAACATGGTAATCAAATTAGCCAAGGAGCTGCCTGTAAGTAATATTATCCTATAATAATTAATGTTGAATTCGTTCACTTTCTGCTTGTCTCTCTACAGTCCATTTGGTACCTGGGCACAGAGGGGCCAAAAAAAACCCCCAAAAACCCAACTAGGAAAAGAGTTTGTACACTAAAGTAAAAATTACAAATTAAATTAGTCGAATTTCTGAAGGTCCCAGTAACAATAAACTAAGTAACATTGATTAACCTAGTAACTGTTGAGCCCTGCCTTGTACTCTGGGGAAAAAAATCAGCTGTGGCAGTTCTGTTGGTGGGCAGGAGTGTATATATATATATACACACACATGCCTATATATATATCTATATATATCTCTATATATATATATATGAACCCAGCCACTTGGGTTCCATGTTGCAGTGCAGACCAATTTTATGGAAGGTATAAGCCAGAATTATGGCTCATGAATATACTGGGGTGGCAGGAAAAGGGGCAGCATGTGCAGCTGAAGGTGCTGTGCTAAGTGTTACCAGAGCTTTACAGCAAGGTTTGCCAGAGTTCTTCTATCAGCTCCCTGACTTCTAAAATACGCAAAACATGAATAAACCTTGTGGAGCAAAGGCATTAACCCTTTGCTTGGTCAACAGTAAAAATTTGAGTCCAAGAAGGGGCCTTTCAGATCACTTTATACACAGTGGTAAGAGAGGCTGCAAGTGGGGAAGGGGCACTTTCTACACCTTTGAGTTAGCACACAACCCAGCAATGTCTTGCAGATACAAACCCCTGCTCCTCTACTGAGACCTTCCTTGTGTGTAATGTGAAACTACCAAGGTGTAAAGGTTGGATTTTAATGTATGGCTGTTTTGTTTGTCCAGCCATCAGAGTTAACTGTATGCTAATAGCAAGTTCAGAAAAAATAAGGGGAGGGCAAATGTATTTTAATTTGTTGAATGTATTAAGGTATGGCTGTCTGCAATATTCCTGATGGTACTACTGTCATGTGCCAAATGCTATCACAAGAAAAAAATATGTACATAAGACCCGTGGCTGAAATGTAGAAAAAGATGAAACTTTTTGGCTGATCCGTAGCTAAATGAAGGAGTGAAAAGTTTGTTGTTTGTGTATTTGTTTGCCACCTTCCAGAAGTCTGAAAGTGCATAAACTTTGGGGAATTCCCAAGTGAGGAATAAAATAAGTAAATAACAATAATAACGACTGTTTTAAAAAATGTTCATCAGTAGTGATCTCAAAGTTGATTGGCTGGGATTTTTTTTAAGCAAGTGATAAAGCTCACTATGGAATGCTTAGTAGTTGTTACTGTGAAAAGGAAGAATCCTGTGAGGTCAGTGGATGTTTTTATTAGGTTTTTTAGTTAGTAATGTGTTTTATTAGAACTTGTTACTGTTATTTAGGAGACTATGGGGGATTTTTAATTCTCATGTGGGATCATGTCAGGCCTTCCATTCTAACACACGTTTCAGAGACAAGCACAGAGCTATAGAATTTCTCTTTGAACACAAAGTTCATCCAGTGATGTTTAGTTCTTTCATTGTAGCCTCCTTCTGAAGAAATAAAAACAGGTGAAGATGAAGATGAGGAAGATAATGATGCTTTATTAAAGGAAAACAATGAAAGTAAGACTTGCATGTTCTCAGTCTTTTCAGTTTTTCTCTTATGTGTAATGCAGAATCTGTTTTAACATAGTCTACTGAGGGCCATCAGTCCTGCTTACCCCAGTGCATTCGTACCAAAAAGCGCAGCCTTTACAGGACACGGGGCACCAGGAGCAACCTCCCAGAGTCCTGGCCTGCAATGCTGAAAGCATCCAACCTGTTGGATTAGCACTTCCATTAGGAGCCTCTTTCACCTTTCCTGCTATGTGGTGTATGTTGCCAGTGTCACTGGGTGTTCATGGCTGAAATACCAGCTGTGTAAAAACCTGTGTGAGTGCTCCTCACCCACTTCCCTCTTCTCTCTGCCCTTTAATTGCTGGGGTAAGCACTTTCCCCTAGCCCCTCCTGGGGTGGTAGTTTTGGGACTTTCAAAAATTAACATACTCCAACTCTGAGGTCTTTACTTCCTCTTCATTTAAAATACTTTAAAGGTAAAAGGTTCTTGCTGAGAAGAGCAACATTCCTGACAAACATCATCTCGCTCATTTTTCTCCACAATCCACTCCTGGTTGTCTCTTGCCTTTAATCCTGGCATGTCCTGCTCCTAGGTGTCCTTCCCCATCTCCTTTGTCTGTGAATCTGCCCTCTTCCATCCTCATTCATGCCCTCATCTCACAGCACCTTCTCCCTTGTGTGTTGTAACTCTGTGTGCCAGCTCCTGGATCCATCATGGGCAGATGGGATATGCAGGGCATGGAAGCAAAACACTGGGTACCTCTGGCAGCTTTGTTGAAAGCTTTTTTCTGGTAGTGGAAGGCCACCTGTGGGCCTCTGTGAATCTCTCTCGTGTCTCCCTTTTCCATCCAGCACTTGACCTTCTCCACAGTCTCCTTGGCAATAGCAGAGAAGTTCTTTTCTCTTCAGCTTAATGCTAATTCACACAGCCTTTGTGGTGTCACTGTGTGGGATTTACATCTTCCTTTAAATCTTGTCTTAAAGCAACGATGGCAGAGCCGTGGTCTGCTGTGCTTAGACATAAGGGAAGTGATCTGAGGGCTTTTATTGTTTTGTTGTTCAGCATCTTTTATCCTTTCCCCTCGATGTGACTTTAGTTCAGATAAATGAGTGTGACTGAAAAGCACTGGGTAGAGTTGAAACTTCTACTCCATGCCACCTGTTTTTTCAGGTGGTACAAGGGTGAGGTATTTTATTAAAAATTATTATTAATTTCTCTACATAATTCAGTCTTTGGTGTTTCCTTCTTTAAAACTGTGAAATAAACATGGGTGATAAGCCATAGATGGTAGACCATGATAAGCTGTGAATGTGCAAAGCCATCTATGTAATCACTACAGCACTTGGCTTCTCAGCAGAGCCTAGTGTTCCATGGTTCTTATGTCAATGCCAGAATGACAGAAAATTCCTTAAAGTACTGACTAAACATGACATTTACTGTCACAGTCCTGCTGCTAGTAGTAGCATGAGAAAAAAGGCAAGTAAACTGGGTTTGGGTTGTTTTTTTTTACCTGGGTTGACCTTGAGTAAGGTGACTAAAAAATTCCAAAAGACAACTGAGTGTTAAAGATCACTCTGTATTTTAATGTTATAATTGACTTGTGTTGAAAACTGTAGTCTGCCTGTCAAAATCCTTGTTTTCATTTGGAGGAGGCAGTTCTGATGTATTTAAGACTTTGGCACTTCTCTCTCAGTATAATAGGAGATAACATAAAAAGCAGTATTTTCTTTATTATGGGCATTAAGAGACATTCCTCTTGAAACCCAGGTAAACACCTGTAAAAATCTGCTCTCAGAGCTCGAGTAGGTTTGAAAAGCTACAGGAAAGGTGTAAGTCAGGCTGTCAGTAAATAAACAGAAGTTTTGAAATGGGGCAGATCAGAGAAGATTAATTTGCAGTGTCTGGAGATGTTCCCTGTGTTTCACTGATTCCTCCTCTGTTTTCTCCAGGTCCAGAGGTGCAACGGGACAAAGCCATGACGGGCGAGCAGATCGAGTCCTTTGCGAACAGGCTGGGGGAGCAGTGGAAGGCCTTGGCCCCCTACTTGGAGATGAAGGAATCTGATATACGGCAGATTGAGCTGGACAGCGAGGATGTGAAGATGAGAGCGAAGCAGCTGCTGGTGGCCTGGCAGGATCAGGAGGGTGCTCACGCCACCCCCGAGAACCTGATCACGGCCCTGAGCAAAGCCGGGCTTGGGGACCTGGCCGAAAGCCTCACCAACGACACCGAGGGCAGCAGCTAACTCGCCTCGGATGCCAGCTGACTGACTTGGGGCTGGGGGTGCTGGTAATTGTGACTCTTCTGGTGCTTGTCATTGATAATTGTTACTTTTGTCACTAGGTAACAGATTTTTGATAGGTATTTTATGTTCAGTAAATGATACAAAGCTTTTTAATAATACTGTGAGATTGTCCAGATTGTCTGAGAAGAGGATTAGTCACCCTGGCCTGGAAGTAGGAAGCTTCATCTTTGGTGGTAGAACGTAAAAGGGAGGATGGAGAGTCAAAGCAGATTTTGGTGCAGGCTGTGGGAGCGTTTGGCACCAGCAGAACTTGGGTTGCTCCCACTGGACAGAGCATTGGCAGCTTCTCCCACTGCCACTGGCTCTGCCACGTCCCTCAGCGCAGGGAAGGACTCTGTGTGAAAGACTTTGGAGTCACCCCTTGGGGTGATGGGAGCTGGGGACTGTCAAAACCTACCTGGCAGAGGTAAAATAAGAGGGTGGCTGTGATGACACTGCAAGGCACAGCATTGACTTGCAGGGAAGAAGTGCTGTCCCACTCTCCTGCTGAAGAACTGGTTCAGTCAAGGATCATGGGATTTCCATGCTGGTTTTTATTAATGATTATTTTTAGCCTCATTCTTTGGCTGTGTAGGAACTCCTCTGAGTCCTGGTAAACAAGGGAATTTTTTTGGCACAGGTTACTGTGAAGGTCTCATTTTAAGGCCATGGTTCTCTGTAGATGGGTACAAGCTGTTTTCCCTCAAAAAGGGAGATATTTGCAGTATTGTTAGCTGGCTACAACTTGTTCTGTGGCTAGTTTGTATAGTGTTTCTGTCCTTCACAAGATCTCTCTAATGGATCAGTGTTTGGAAAACTACCTTCCACTGAACTCTTCCCTGTATTTTTTCAGCTATTCAATCATAGCTGTCAATTTCCAGCATGATTAGCTACCACCTCAAAGGAGGGTTCCTGCCTGCAGAGCCATTGGTAAGAGTTTTGTGCCTGCTGCCCCACTTTGGACTTAAATGTCTTTAAGAATTTGGTTAGGGTGCTTCAGTAAAGGTTGGTAGGGGCAGAGATACAGGAAAATTTTAGGAAAGAACAGCCCAGGTCTTAGCTCCTGCTGCAGGTAGGGGTTGGTAGAAGGTGTGAACTTGAACAGTTTCAACTGATTGAAGGACTTGAGCATATTGTAAGTGTGCAGGTGTGACTGACAACTTCGGTGCTGGGAATGCTGAGGATGACAACAGGAGGATGCAGTTCCACAAAGCGGCAACCAAGCACAGGCACCATCCCTCCTTCCCCTCTAACAGGATGCAGAACAAGCATTTAACTTAGAGGAGCCTGTGGTTGCTGTGGTGCCTGCAGGAACTGAGCCAGTACTGTCAGGGGGCTTCCCTACCGGGCAGAACTTGCGTTTAAGAATTGTGCCACTTACTTAAAATACACCCCAAGGCCTTTGGTGTGCTCCCAGGGGAAGCTGTGCAAGGGAGGTGGCACTGGAGTAACAATTGCAAGGCCACGTGTGAAGGCCACAGCAGATGCCAGTGTCCCCAGGAAAGGATAAAAGAGCAAGTGAGGCACAGGCAACCTCACCACACTGCCAACAGAAGTGCAAGTACTTCCTACGAATAGGGACCAGCTCTTCCAGAAGGCACTGGGACACATCAGCACTGGGAACCTGTACACAAGGGGTGAGTGGGTTGATGGCCTTGTTGCTTTTTAGGCTGTAGCCAGCACTAAAATGCTTTTTTTACTGCAGTCACACCCACCCACTTACTGCAGCAGGTCCTGTAAGTAAGCAAAGCCCAGTTTTGTAGCCACCAAACTGGGCTTACCTACTGAGTAAAGAGTAACAGGACAGGAGACACATCCCTACAGCTTAAAAAAAAGTGACTTTATTCCATGACTGCTTTGAGACATTCATCAGTGGTGGCCCAGGAAGTGAAAACAAACGCATACTGACTACAGTACCAGGACAGGAGCTGTTTTTAATGGAGACACATTGTTGATCACAATTTATTTTGAAATCATGAGATGCCAGCAACAGAACAGACTGAATCAGCAGGTCAGGCTGGACAAATACTTGATTGTAGCCACAGCTGTTGGCTACAGGCAGCAGCACTGAGTTACACAACAAGGCAACAGTTTCTCTTCTACCTTCCTAACAGAACTGCCAGGTAAGGCAAAGGATGGACAGCTACTGAACTGTGGTATAAACCATGCAAGAGTAACCAATGTGAGAGGAGGTGTGTAATAAATACTTGATGACATTAGAGAAGAAGAAGGAGGAGAGGCTCATTAAAAAAAAATTATCTTCTGCAAGACATTAAAGCTATTTTAAGTATTGTCACCACCACAGTGGGCAGTCCAGTCCAGTAGTGACTAATTGGTACATGGATCAGTTTTAAAACAATATCCCTCTGACATGAGAAGGTTTAAACAAATTGTTTATCCACTTGCTAAAGCTCTGGGGTTAAAGAAGTGATCAGTAATCAACATTTATTTCACACCTAGGCAGAATGGCTAAAACGGAAGACTATTGTTCAGCTTCTTCTTCAACCACTTCGATTCTGCGAGGCCCATAGAGTAGAACATAAGCTATATGCCAGTCTCCACCCCCAGATAACCTCAGAATGTCTTCAGGTGTAACAATGCTGACTTTGTCATCATCGAATTTAATCCATTCATCTGCAAGGAAAACAACAGGATCATTTGTACATAAAATCTAAGCTTGCTTAACAGCCCCTTTGCTGAAAGGAGCTGTGAAGAGTGGTTAACACGGCTGCAATTTGTTTATTTTTTTTACCTTGTTTCCTTTTAACCCAAGACACATAATGCCCAGAGGAACTTGATCTGCCCTGATGAGTAAGCACTGCCTGCAGGTCGTAATAGCCACAATTGTTAGAACCAATATCTGAAAGGGAAAGAATGTAACGTTGAGTCCTACTTGAACGGCAGCAGCGTCTTTAACAGCTCCCAGACCAAAGATGCATCAGCCAGGCTGCAGCACCAGAGCTGTGTGTGTAAAACCCCAGCTACAGCACGGTACAAAACCACTGTGAACTAAAAGCAGCAGCTCTCATCCAGGAGAGTCTCAGGAAACTGAGGATGTTGTGCATTCTCAGGAAATAAATATGTATGCATAAATATCACTGACATAATGCACAGGGTGAGAGCTTTGGGCCTTCAGGCTCCAAGCCCTCCCCAAAACTGAGGCAACACCAGCACAACAACAACATTTTTAGAAATCCAGTTCGAGTTTTTGTTTTGATTTCAGCTTTCTACCACCCACTGACAAGGCAGTGTGCAAAACAACTGCACATTACATGCAAATGTCTTTGATATGCCTGTCCTCTATTATCACCAGCTTGTCAGATGGATGGCAATTATGCCTTTGACTATCTCAACATTTTGGTTTACCTAATCTTTCCATTCCTTAAATTTCTGTCAGTCTCTGAAGATTAATTTTCCAAAGGCATTAAAGAGAGCCAGGGTTCTCAAAGTATTTCTACCATCAGGCACACTTGAACACAAGTAAATAGAAAGTTTCTTTAAAGTAGATTTGCTTCCCTGTACTCACCATCAGGAAAAGAAAATGGTTCATATTTAACTTCTTTCTGTGCACCATCACTTTTACTAGACTAAAAAGGAGAATAAGCTGAATTAATGCAAAATGGTTTAATAAAGGCTTTAGCACAATCACATCAAATCCCAAGTCTCCATTAATTTAAATATTTTCCTAAGTCTAAATATTTTTTGTTCAACTTGAAAGAATTTCCATTACTGTATTTTCTAGGTGGACATACAAAAACCTTATCTGAAGAAGACCAGTTTTAAGCAAATATATAACCATTTTAGCACATACTGCCTGCACTGTTCACCCACCAGATTTTTGGGTTTGTTTATGAAACAATTCTGCAACTGAAGATTTATTCCTTGGTGGGGGCTTGCTAGCAGCAGAAGTGGCAATAAGAAAGTACCAGGGACTGACTCTCAGTGCCAATACATTCTGTTCAAAAATAGCACTCTTTCCTTGCTCCCATCTGTGTAAAAGAGGGGCTGCAAGCCTTATCCAAATGTTTAAAAGAATTTGCCAGGAGTTCGGCCAGGAAAAATACCAGCAAACTTTAAAAAAAAAAAATGGCTAAAACACTACAGCTCATTTGCTTTTGTCTTCATGAAAGACAAGGAAGTCAGTGTTAGAGCTATGCAGGCAGGGTAAGACATGAAAGCATTTACCAAGGTTTCAGAGTGCCGATTTTAAGCTCACCAGTACACGTACTCTAATTTTTATCAGTCAGACATGTAGCAGTGCGTTGTACAAGCCCTTCCAGCTGGTGAGCAGGGAACTGTAGGGAGCTTCCTACACTCCACTGAAGAGGGGAGCAGCCAGCAAACAGTAATATTTGAAGAGAATAATTTTGTGTAACTTACAGAAAACCTACAGAAGCACTACATTTTAATACATTTAATACATGCTGTCTGACTACAGCATTTAAAACTTCTCATCAAGCAAATATACCAAAGCAGATACTGTATTTTCATGAAAATACAGGATAAAAAGATCTAAAGCTCAGAACCAATGAGTTTGCTACATAAGAAAATAATATATTAAAATAATATATTTAAAGTTTTCTCTAGTCCTTATTAGTACCCCAATTTCAGATGGATGAATTAGTGAAGTGTCGGGAAGCTTACGTTCTTTGGCTGTTGATTTACTTTTTTGTCTTCTAGATCTTTGAATTTTGATCGATAAGAAACCATTTTTTCCTGCAGGTCTGGCGTACACAGCTCATACACATCCAACATAAGAGGAAATTTGACATCCTAGGAAGTAAAAAGCATGTAGATTTATTAGCATCGTTTGGTACTCCACATTAAAGCATTCTCCCATGGGAAGACAACACTAAGCCAAATTAAATGCAACCCTCTTCAAATTGTTGGCAACCTGACCCACTGGGAATCTGGTGACAGTATTTACCCAAAGGGCTACAATGCTTTCCCAGAAGAATGTCTAATTCAGTATAAACAAACCACTATAAATTATTACATTCAGCATAGACTAGTAATTAATAAATCAGACTGTTTATTGTTAGCTGTCATACACTACAGAAATACCTATACAGGCCTAAGGGAAAAGAAAAAAGCAGCAGACATGTAGAATGACTGTATCCTGGCAAAAATGTCCATTTGTGTTATCCAAAACCATCTTCTGAAATAGTTAAAATGTACCTTCAATCTTTACTTCCTTTCTTCCTTTTGTGAGGAAGGAGCATCTATCATGATGCTCCTCGGGCAGCCTACGAGGTCTGTCAGCCATGGCCAACAGAGAGCAAAACCAGAACATTCAGCTGTTTGCAGCTGGTTCCTGCATTTGCCCATCAGAAAGCCAGACAATTAAAATCACTAATACAGGAAGTGTTTGACAGCATAAACATCTCCCATCAACACTAGAACACTGTTCAGAGTTTGAAAGCATGGCCCTCTCCTTAGTTACACATTCTTCTCAGAACCACTGGTGAGAAGAGACCAAAAAACATCCTGGTTATTCTCATCCTGTAATATTAGCACTACTGGGGCAAATTCACTTCTGCCCCTCACCTCCTCCCTCACTCTGTTGTGGGTAATGTAGTTTGCCACACACCATCACAACTGGAAACGAAACTACTTTGTATTTGAGCAAAGAACCTGCACTGTTAATGTTTTTAAATGCAATTTAAAAGCAAACAATTTAGTAAGTAGTCTTCAAGTCTTGGTAATCTACCTGTAATAAAAACTCATGGAAAAAAGAAAGAGGAATTAAACATCAATATGCAGAAAACTTACCTTAAGAACTTTTGCATTCACAGATTCTTTCTCTTTGTAAAAAAATCTAACCATCTGAATAGTCAGGTACGCTGGCAAGCGACTAATTTTGGACTATAAAAAAAACAAATTAGAAAAAGCTATTACTTTAAATATTCACAGATCTTTTATACCTTCAACGCTGTTCATCCTAAATTACAGTCTATTCTGAGAAAGTGTTTGTACACAAACCCACAGGAATAAAACAAGGTCTCCTTTTTTGAAACTCTGTCTTAAATTTCTTGGTAGTGGATACTCAGATGCTTTATAAAAACAAATCACATGGTGTTGCAGCAATAAATTTGTGGTTTGGAACAGAGAACTGACAACATTTAGAAGAACCATAAAGAGCAACGAAAGTACCACTCACAGATTTGATATAGAGTGCATTTCTCTGCAGTGTTGGAGAGAGTTTGGTGATTTCCTCCTGAAGACGCTGTTACAAGGAAAAGTAACACATGTTCATCATAAAACACAGCTTAGAGAAAAGCACAACAGGGGTAAACAAACCATAAACTAAATCTTGTTCTGCCAGTCTCTTCTGTTGCTGCCAGCCATTACAACACACAGGATTTTGAAATTCCTTGGCAGAAAGGACCATGCCCATTCATTTCTTCAGCTCCAGGCTCATTCCTGAGCCCTGACAACACTGAGTTTATCTCTGCAGAAAATTTTGCTCCACAGGAGTAGAACTCACAATTGGATTTTGTTATTAATTGTATCTGGACTTGGTTACAAATGTATCATATCATGCTGGGAACACAACTGAAGAAAATCTGAAGGTTCCTGTGAGAAGAATATTTGCATATTTCTCAGCTCTCAGCCTCAAGCAGGCAGAGCTGCATCTAAAGTGACAGCTGGTGTCTCCTAACAAAATTCCCGGAAAGACTAGATTGGTTCTTAATGTTGCAACTTTCTTGCTACAGGCAATCCAGCATAAGAATTGTAGACTTTTTTTGGCCTGAAAGTGGAGTTTCTTTTTTGATAGTTTTTTAATTTGTGAGCATTAGCTATTTTATTCTCCTTTTCCTTCTAAATTCTGTTTAAAAAAAAAAAGGAAGAAAAAGAGATACAAAGATTATCTGAGAATCATGCAACTTGGTTTTAGTCCTGTACAAACCAGATCACTGCCCTAGCCTTACGCAGTTACTATAAAGGTTTTGCAGTAGCTCCTCTCCTTGTCACCCCAAGACATCTAGACTCTCCAAAGAGCTCTTAAAATTTCAAAATACATATATAAAAAAGCACAGACTACCTTAAGGAGTTCTACTTTAAAAAAGTTTGAGGATGATGTTGTCTCATGGAAAATAACACCCCCTTCAAAATCTGCAAAATCAAATTTAGTTTTTACATCATCTGGTGGGGTTTTAATTAGGAACCAAAACGCCACTCTACTTTCAAGTTGACTTCTGGACTTTTTGGGAACTGATTTCTGCATAAACCATGGTACTGCTCAGTCTGGAGTGAAACCAAGATAAACAAGTGGCAAACTGCCTTGCACTTGGTTACCTGCATGGGGAAGACCATGTCAGCATCAAGAAAATGCTCTGCTGAAGTCTGTTTAACATTAACATGCAACTCCCTTTCACAGCCATCTTTCATCCCAATAAACACCAAAAAGATTCTTGAAACTTTGTAAAGCTTGGACAGCAGATGCCAATTCCAAGTCACAGAATACACTCAGAATTAAGTGTATTTAGGTCACTTAGAATTTCAATTAAAAAATACACAGGCCATTTAGAACTTCAATAAAAGCTGCGATAGCTTACCAATTTTAGTCCTGTAAACAGGTATTTCACTTCTTGATTGATAAAACAGCTAAGCTGAAGCAGGTTCTCCTTTCCTTTAGTTACTTCTTCTTCTTCGGCTTCTGTACATTTCATGCTTCACAAAATTAAGGAAAACCACCATGCACCAAGAGCTGAACTACTGCTCTAGTGAGAACAACATGCCAAGCAGCACAGTAATTTGGTAATTCTGTGCTTGTGTAGACAGTACTTTTACTTCTCGTAGTACAAAAAAGATTTGAAGGAGCCCTTCCTTCAGACCAATCTGTTCCTTCGTGGCTAAGGACAAGGGGCAGCGGGGGCAGACAGCACACCAAAAAAAGTAAAAAAGGTAAAATAAGTCTTTGAGCACCATTTAAGCTGGGGCCTGTTTTTTTCTTTCTTCTCCCCCATCACCACCCAACCCACCAGACACAGAACACATTAACTGGCTGCCAACACCAAGTCACAAAGCCCTCCTGCAACATTACACTCCATTGTTGTTTATGATTAATAAAGTTCTTCTATTGCTGCTGCTGGCCAGACTTCCTGCTTCTTTCAACATACAGAGCCTCCTTTCTCTGCCTTCTATCTGTCCTCTTCACTGAAATGAAATTAATTCCTTCATTATCTTCTACGCTTTCCTTTTAATTGTTCTGTCTGTTCTCTCCTCTTTTCATACTTCTACCTCAATGCTTTTCTCTCATCCATCTCCTTCCAACCAGGTATTTTTCTGACTGCAGCTATTCTACAAATGCTACCATAATCACACTTTGAAAGTCTGCAACTCTTCTAACAAGTCTTCTTCCTAATTCTGGCCTATGCATCACTCCTCTTAGCTGCACACTCCAAGACTCCCAAGTATTTCAAGGACAACAAACATCATGACAGAGAGAGAGATGCATGACTCTCACCTTAAAAAATCCCTTTATTCCTCCTTACTACCAAGCTATGAGATACAGTACCTCATCTAAGGGGATGTTTCCTTATTTCAGACAAGCGAAATGCAGAGTGTAATTCTTTCTAAAAGTGGTGCTCAGTTTCATGACAGCCAGGATTTTGGGGTGAAGAAGTGGGACAAGAGTAATACTTGCCATGAGATGTGTGCCCCATGTGGTCATATCCTCTTTTTCTTGCTATAAAGAACCTACTAGAAACTTGTCAGCTGCATTTGTTTCTTACTCATAAAACAGTGGACACCTAAGTTATTTCTTAAGGAATCGATCAAGCTACCTTTTGTGCATCTTTAGTACTCCAAGTGTGTCAGAAACACACCCTCACAAGCCAAAAAAGCCTATTTAGGACAACAATTACTTTCAGTTGGATAAAGCATGTCAGCATCCTTGAAGCTGGTACGCACCAATCTTCTCTGGGGAGGAAATCTGCTCTTGAAATTTAACAAGGGTTTTTTTTTCCTGTAAATTTCCATTACCATTCTTCCTCCCCACATCATCCTCTCTCTCAAAGCATAATCCAATCTTCACTTTAACTTCTGTGTACTCCTGCACAACATCATGACCCTCTTCCCAGACCTACATCTTTATTTTCCATACTATTCTGAACAGTGCTTTTCATCCTCCCTGAACTCAACTGCTGAAGTGTGAAATCACCATTGTTCATGTCTTGCCTTAGTCTTTAGGATACGCTGTTTCAAATTCAATGCTGAAGAACTGATCGATTAAACTCTTCTTTTTAGAGGATGCTGCTGTAGCTCCAGAGTCTGTCTGTAAAACAAAATCTCTTATGATGTAACTTTAAATAGAATGTAAGTACAGTCTTCCGTACAGACAAAATAACCCCATTTATTTTAATTCTTTAAAGCCTATTCCTTCATCTTTCTATAGGTACATTTTCTCCTAGTCAGTCAATCCTCTTATACAGCATAAAGGTTTCAAAACAAATACACTTAAAACATGCTGCTAAAACCATCCTGAAGCACATTAACAAGCAAGATCAGAAACTCACACATCCCTGCCCCCCCAACTTAAATCTACCTTAAGTTTCAGATTGTCTTTCAAGACTCTGCCAAGAGTCTCCAGAAAACAGTTTACAGAGAAAAGAGAAAGCTGTTCTGGTAAAACCTTGGGAAAAACTTTCAGCAACTTCCTCTATCAGGTTGATTTGGTTAGCTCTCCGTTCATAACAGTTCAAGTTAAAATTGTAGCACCCTTTTTTCAGAATTAGAAGTTCTGGTGTGCTGAATTCACAGGTTATCAGGGCCACCTGCCACATATGTGAGTGTGTGTCACCAGCAGCTTGGTCCAACACTGCCTTACAAAACGCAAAGGGAAGGGTTCCTTTAGCACACTCCACAGCAGAGCTGACAGGACCATGGTAGCACTATGCTGATCAGACACATCAGAAAGCAATTTCCCTTACTGGACTCCAGACACATGTTAAAGAACTCACAAACAGATAATACTTAGCAAAAATATGTGAAATACTATTAATCCTAATTCTGGTTAGAGTAATACTACAATTACCTCCATAACTGTATCACCTTCAATGCCTTCCAGCTTCTGCTGTAGTACCCTCATCATCTGCACCCAGCACTCATTGGCATCCTAGGAAGGGAACACAACATTAAACCTGAGTAGTGGCATTACAATTTAGTAACATTAAACCCATCAGCTATAAAGACAAATGTGAGGATTCCTTAACTAAGAATTTCTCCCAATTCCACCATGCATTCTCAAAGCACTTGATATTACAGTTAACTTCTACACAACTTTTCTACAGAAAAAAACACCCCACTTTACTGGGAGTAATTATTTTCACAAGAGAAGGAAAGTCTTAAAATATTCTTGTTCTCAACTTCCAACATACTACTAATTTTAAACAATAAGCTCATAATTGGTCTTTACCTGTTGAAGGTACTGGCCTTGGTCACCTTTCTCTGCAAACTGTGGGAAGGCCATATGTAAAAACTGCAGGAGAATGATAGGTGGGATACTGGAGGAAGTTTTATCCATGGAATCAAACAAGTCTCTAAGAGCTTGAAGAAAAAGTAAGTGAATGCTTTGAGAAGTGCAGAAACAATTCAAACATGGCAGGAAGTGTAAAAAGAATAGTAAAACAGCAGAAACATTTAAAGACTGATCATTTAACAGTGTCCAATTTGATCTTCCCAAAGCAGGACCAAATTCCCCAGGTGGCGCAACAGGTGCACCTAAGATCTCCTTTGTGAACACAACTTTGAAAGCATAAAGCTGGCAAATCTGAGAATTTGGCACATAATGCCTTGTCTTTCCTGGCTGCTAACAGAAAAAAAAAAAAAATTGAGCAATTAAGATTTCATTTGGAACACATCTGAGGAACAACATTTTCACAAGAGAAACCAGAAGGCATTCACAATCTATCCTCTAGAGCAACTTAAGTTTCACCAGCTACTAGGAAAAAAAACCTTTAATAAAATATCTAGGAAATACCCATGCTTAAAGCCCAGGAAAACAAGTATGTGTATGCATATGTGCAGAGAGCTCTTAACTATGTGCAATCCAATGAATGATACTGCATGACAACACACATGGCCTTCTTTTTTGTTCCACACTCCAGCATATGTCTTATCTACCCAGGTTACAGCATTTTACATCCACAGATCACATCAAAGGCACCTGTTAATCCTCACAACAACCCTGTGAGGTAGGCAACAATCTGCATGGTCACTAATTTACAAGTGGAGAGACTAATGAATGGTACTCTTGAGTAAGTGAATATAGGCAAGATTACAGGGGATCAAGGTCAGTTGCTTCCTCTTTCAGAAATGTCTTCACTGACCTTGACAAGAGGCGCAACTGATATGACACAGCAATTAAAAAAAAATGCCATAAGTGTCATGCAGGAGTTCCTGAACAGCTCAGCACCCAAGAATTAACTACAAGTTACTTAAAACTATTAAAATTCCTAAGAAGCAGAGCTGTCACCTTAAAAGGAAAACAAGGGACATGAAGTAAAGGCAGTGAAAAGGGGAGGGGCAGGCATGGCTGTATAGAGTAACCATTGAACTTACCACCCCAAAATTCGATCAGCAGGCATACCCACAAACTGGACCTTTCCTTCCTTATATTGTTTTGTTTTTCCTTAAATGGACTGGTAGAAATCCCAGTGTCCTGGCCCAGCATCTTAGTGGGGCAATGAAATAGAGTAAAAAAAGAAAAAGCGGACAAGTAGTACCCTTGTTCAAGTGTAAAGGGTCTAACTAGAACTCTAGTTAGAGCTTGAAGATACAGGGCCACCGTGAGCTCCCACAGTGTGAGCACCCACACTACCACAACAATGAATAACTTTTGTTTTGAAGACACTACTTTCCATTCCAGTTATGAAATCTGGATCTTTAGGGCAAAGGCTAAGACACTTTCCACCGTAACAATAACGCTCAGCCAGTAAATTGTATTAAAAAATACCAATGAAATACATATCCCAGGAGTATGGTGTTGGCCTACCACTATGTGAAACAAAGAACTAAAACATTTCTACACAAAGTGATCAAATCAAAACATGGATGGATGGAGTCTGCTTTAGGAAGTTCCAATTACTTAATGCCTACATGTAAAACATGGAAGAGATACAAATTGTTTCTATCTAAGCCTAGATCACGCTTAAATATCTTTTCCCTAGCCTGCAGCTGGGTCATGTGCAGAGATAAATGCTTTGCAGGCAGGGGCAGAATAACCTTTAAAGACGAAATGAATCCTCCAGTGCCAGCAGATCTGACTTTCCTATAGCATATGCACTAAAGAACAACACAGAGAGTTCTAACTGCAAATTTCATCTGCAGTTAGCAGGAGATCACACACTTGTCTAAACCCCTGTTTCCTACTCTAAACACCAACCTGCAGTAATGTATTGAGCAGAGGCCATTTCTCCTGAAGCTCTTAAGGCACCACCATACCTAAAAGGGAAGAAAAATAATTTGCATGCAATTAAACACAAGCAAGAAGGACAGTAAGGTTTCTGAAGCAGGCAGCAGCTGGATTCATTTAAAAGAAATCTATCACCAAACCAGAAGTAACCGAAGGTAAGATTCACTCACGTTCACCTCAAAGTTTCAGCTATTTTGTAAGCAGTGCATGGAAGCAATCTTTCAGACAATAAGTAAAGGCAGACCAAGAAGTCTGGATACATCACTGCTGCTTCCCTAAACCTTTTGCCTCAGAGACTCGTTTTATTTTTAAAGAAACTGAGAAAAGGTCTGAACAAAAGCTACTCCATTTCTGAAACATTTGCCATGGCTTCTTCAGATACATGCTAAAAACCACCTTCAAGGATATATAGCAGATAAAATGCACAGAGATGGAGGGCAGAACTACTTCCTCCCTCCACAGCAGAAGCAAAACAGTGAGATGTTTTCTTGGGGAAGTATTTCCTATACTGAAAAGGTGTGGGAGTCCACCTATATGACAAGAACTTTCCACTCATCTTTGAATTCTTAAATTAGCAGCTGGATGAGGAACAGATGGACTCCACAAAGCCTTCAAGCAAAAGGAGGGTCTCACTAAATCTTGGACTGAACTTTTGAAATTCTGACCATTGTTAGATGACGAGCAGGAAACCTTCCCCTGACACGCTACAGAACAGGGAGGAGTTCCTTGGGGAGATCAGCAGAGCAGACCGTGAGAAAAGAAGCTGTAACAGCTTTCCCAAGTGAGTCCCTTCACACATCTCCTGCTGCCACACACCCTACAGCCTTCCATGTTGTCATCAAGCAGGGAAGACCAAAAAAAGGCTAAATCTCCAGGGAAGAACAGAGCTTGAATCCGAGTGCGAATGTGACTTCCCACAGACAATACAGCCACGTCTTGTATTGCAGTCTGCCAGTTTCATAGGCTGCATTTTGCCATTTGGTAGGTTAAATTTGTCAAATACTCTGATTCAGTGCAGTAACTCAAGAGTCCTTCACATGGAAATGAACAGACCTTCCAAAAATATAAACACTGATAGCCAATAAAAACCTTGAAATCAAATTTCTGTACTTCACAAATAGTTCTCAGCTCTTAATAATTAAGGTTCACCTGCTAACAGAATGAGAAACAATTTATAACTACTTAAATAACTAGTGATTACAGTAATACAGAATATCCAGTTGGGTACCAAGGAATTAAATTAACCCTAAGGTGGCAATAATGCTCTACCTAGTTCTCACTTTTTAAAAATACTCATTGTTTTCTCATTACAATTTATCTGGAGGACAAATTCAGGTACACATTGGCAGGTAATTCTTTTTTCCTTCAATATTCATAACTTTCAAGTTTCTCACATATTCCTTACCAAAAAAACCAACCAACCAACCCAAAAAAAAAAAAAAAAAAACACTGGCCATTTTCACATTTCAGTCCAGAATAACAAAAGAAACAAACAAAAATCTGAGAAGTTATCCTACAATCAGAACAAACTACCAAATGAAACAAAATTCCACAAAGGCATGTCTTAGAACTTCCCACTGTACCTCCAAGCAGCAAATGTCAGTAACATTAGAATTTCACAGCTGGAAACACTGTGCAATAGAACCATTGCAGGAAATATTCCTCAAAGGAACAGGACTCCCATATGATTGTTTTATACAGAACAGGACCATAAAAACTAACAGCAAAAAAACAGGGTTAAGAGTTCAGTAGCTTGTCTTAGAATTTTAAGCAGGTCTAGCTAAGCAAAACACATTCTCTCTACTAAAAGCCAGTTCCAAGAAACACAAAGCCTTAACTTCTTTGTTAAACCACAGACTAACACAACCATAGGAGAAACTTTAATCGATCATTATGTTAATCTTGAATAGACCTAAAGAGCAACAGATTGTTATGATAATCCATACCAGAGTTAAGATGAGCATTCCACAAAATATCTATTTCATAAGCTAAAGAAAACATTTTAGTCACGGTATTTTTGTCCTGAATCCTACCTTTTAAGGGCCTCTTTCACTTCTGGCACTGAGCGGATACACTGAACCGTAGCATTCATGTAGCAAGTGTTGCCAAGGTTTGTCAATCCACATGGCAATTCCATCTACCAAAAAAAATTCACAAGGGTGCTTGAAGGTCAGAGAGATGTGCAACCATTTTTGTATAAACACTGTAATGTGCCATCAACTTCTAAGAAAATGAATTATGCATAAAACCTGGAATATTCCATCAAACTCCATGAGGTTTTCCAGATCCATTTTATGATTATATTCATCATTTCACCATTTGATACTTTAAGGGGACATTCAGGAATGCTCTGGGGGCTTTTCTGTGCACGTTTAGTTTAATGAACATATTCTTCAAGTATGCAGTCATTCAGAAAGTTCAATTATAATCCCATTCAAGTTTTGACCTTAAAATTCTATTTCCGTGGAATTTCCACATGAATACATTTGTACAAAACACTGATGTTTTAATTAAAATCAGTTTTCAGTAAAATTCTGAAAATGCTGGAGTTCATAGTTTGAAACAAAAGCATTGTTTAAACTCCTCTCCAGAAGTTTGCAACAGATCATTAGCTTGATCTTTTCAGACAACTTGTGAATTTCTGAAGTTTTGACCAATGTGAAGGCCAACTAATAGTTCAACTAACCAGTTTCAGAAATAACTATAAACCACCATGTAACAGAATTTTTCTTTTTTTTTAACCCTGAATACTTTGCATTTGCCAGGGAAAAATACACAGTTTAATGAAACTGACGTAGGACTGCATACCGATACCAATAGATTATTTTAGGAAGAGAGAACTCATTTAGCATATTCCACAAGTGAATACATGCAGTGCAGACAACTGAAGTTTGATGTATGACAAAATTTCAATGTGATTAACTTTTTCAAAGTTAATCTGACAGTGCATCACCTCCTTGTTTGCCTCTCAGTTATCTCAGTGTCTGTGTATGTGCTTAGTCAAAAATACGTAAGTATCCTTCACCTGCAGGTGGCCTGGAAAGCACTAAATCCTGAAGCACAAACCCAGTCCTAAACTACAGATCCTTCTTCATACAGACATGCCTAAAAGTATTCCTGTTCTGCATGCACAGTTGACAACAATCACGCAACTGCTAAGTGTGACAAAGAGCTTGCAGTTCAAATGACTGGTGAGAAAATTTAGCCTTTCAAGTTATTAAGAAAGGAAATTCAGGAGTTACTTCATTAAGAAAATAATAGACTAATTATGCTCTTCCAGACTTTACTCCCATAAAGTAAAAATGTGTGTCAAACTCACTTTCGTTTTTCACAAAGCTGACCTAATACCAGTAACATGGACAAACAAAACCCCAAACACACCCCACCCCAAAACAAACCCAAGTCTCTCCTCACAGATATGAAAGACGCAGGAAATAATTCTGCATATCTACAAGGCCTTGTTTAGACAAAGTTCAGGACACTGATACAGCCAGGGCAATACAACTTTGTTTTTAAAAACATCAGCAATGCTATTTTTAGAAAATCTACTAAGCTGCCTGCTCAAAGGAAAAACAGCACTAATTGTATGACTTTTAAATTAAATCCCAGACTTCTTTTCACTGCTCCCAGCTTGGCCATCGATGTGGATTTGTGATTCTTGGTGAAGATGCTAAACAGACGTTCCAGTTTCAAAATCCACTTTTAAGCAACTGCAAGTGTTTAAAAACTTGCCATTACTCGGAGGTTTACAAGAAATCAAAGCTGGAAACATGCTTACAGCAGAGGCCAACTGCTCCTCTGTCATGTCCTCCACAAAGACGGGTCGAGAGATCGGCTCTTCTGGAAGCGCGTCTGCGGAGCCCATCATTAGTAAGGTCATCCCCTTGAAACACAGTAAAGACAGCAATGAATGCTTAAGGACAGTTATTTCCACTCAAGCCCTTGTGCTCTTAACATCCTTCAGCTATTTCCCCAAAAATAAACACCATCTTTCTCTTAGTTTAACAGAACCAATACTGCACTACTGTGACTTTAGGGCATACCTTAATTCCTCATATCTAGGAAGTAGCTATTGAGAACAATTCCACAGAATTATCCATGCTAGATGTTTCCACTGAAACATCTGGTGAGGCTGCTGAGCTTGCCTGACAAGTTCTGAGTTAAACTAGTTGAAAAGTGAAAAATAACGTAAATTACCACATCAGTACAAGCACAAAAACTAACATGTAAGGGTGGGGGAAAAAAATCAAGTTTCCATGCTTGCTGAACTAGCATAATATGAAAAAGAATCTTTTGGCATTCAACAGGAGCCCATCTACACAATTAGACCTGTCAAAGGAGGAGAAAATTACTACCTGGAGCCTTGAAACATACAGTGCTAAGAAAAGGATAAACAACACAATGAAGAGAAATTGCTCTGACAGTGTAAATAAATCACTAGAACTTGTATACAATAGTATTAAAATGAATAAAGGCAGCTATTAGCACAACAGTATGCAGAAAAAGACAAGAATATTATGTACTGGGGTTTTTGCTGAATAACTTTGCTACAATAGCTGCAGCTACAGGCTGCTAACAGATGCCTGCAACCTAGTTACAAGGGTAAGAGCAATGCTACCTAATTCACTCTGCCCAGGGAAGAACTGGAGTAAAACCTGTAACAGATGTTACAAGATATTACAAGAGACCTACAGTAACGAAAATGACACAGAAAAAACCCCAACAAAAACCTGTGGGATTCCCTGAGGCAATATTATACAGGCAAGCAACACAAACACATTCACTTTCTGTTTTCTTTTTGAACTAGCCAAAGGTACGAATCACCATTACTAATGGCTTTGTTTATGAACAGCAGCTATTTAACACAGAAGAGCAGATTTCAGCAGGCTGGTAAAAAAGGACATAGGCAGAGGTGTAACTTCAGCATCACCAACACATTTGTCCACCCTGGGGACGTGCAAGAACAAGGGTCTGCAGAGAGTGCCCAGGTTCACAAGCTGCCTCTAAACAACATCACTTATTTTTATGGTCACCGACAGCACAAAAGGACCACTGCTCTGACCCAGACCATCTCTTTTACAAAATAAATAAATATATGCTCCCAAGTACTTCAGAATAGATGGTGTGATTCCCTACTGATGCCAAAGAAAAGTTTTTTATAAATCAATGGTGAGACCTTTCTAAGTATGCTTACATATGACACGTATAAAATTATTTTTCATCAAGGTATGACCTTTTAAGAAAGCACTGCCCATTCAAACAGAAACAGCAAGCACTTTCAAGTCTTTCTTTAAATGCCAGAATAAATATAAATAAAAATAAAAAATAAATAAAAATTAAAAAATAAATAAAATTTAGTTACTGCTCAGAACTTACATTCTTAATTTTTAGGTTCCCCCAGTCATCATCCTGTGAAATAAAATAAAAGACAAGTTAATTATCTTGCAGCAAGAGACAAGCAAATATTTTCATTAATATTAATCACATATTTCTAAATATACAATTATATTTCATCCAAGATTACACAATATTAGCTATTTACATGTTATCAAGTCTTGTCTGACTAAAATAAAAAGCAGCCAAGTTGTGTTTTCAATAAGGTTCTTCATGTGTTGTTTAACACTGCTTAAATGTAAACAACTTTTTGCAGCAAAGTTGCCTGTATCTCATTACACCAATAAGCCTCCAGCAGAGAAGCACCAGGAAAAACTTCTCTTAAACAAACCAGGAGGAAAACACTTAATTCTGATTCTGAACACTAAAAAGTAGCACCCCTCCCCCCAACAAGCTGTGTTTTGAATAAATGAGTAAAGAAGTGCAGTCAGTTTAACACATACAACTGAAGATCTGCCAGAGGAACACCCAAAAATGGGGCCATTGTTCTTGTTAACACATAATAAAGTTAGACATAATACAAAAAAATTGACTTCTACCTTCAGAGTTCCTCCTTTAACCATAACCTTCTGTCTAGCTGGCTGAACTCCGGTCAGTGCAAACAACTGGGCTTTGAAGACCATTGGAGGTTCGTCAGTGTTCAGCTCCACGCCATCGAATTTCTCTTTTCCCCATTTCACATTAACTGCAAACAAAATGTTTTGAAACTTGATTATTTCCTAATACCCAAGAATGTAATTACCAAGACTTCATACCATCTCAAAACATTCTGTTTTCAACTCTTTTAAAATGGTACATAATGAAGCTATGGAGGGAACATCTTTACTATATGGCACCTCATCCATCAGAACATACAACTTCCAGCAGGTCTAAAAATACCCTACAAAACCATTGTAAGTAACATACATACTGAGAAACTTTGCAAGCAATAAGTATGTCTAACAGCATCAGAAACCCTTTAGCAGGTCTTCACAATAGCAGTCTGGAACTACCTCTCCCATTCTCTTGGCACTGCTCATTGCAAACAATTGAACTTTCTGAAGGAAGTTCAGAGGTGCGATTCCAGTTCCGTTATCCATAGCATTTCCGTTCTCCTTCAGAGGAAAACAATACAATGTTCTTTAAAAGCAAGGCCACTGACCCCAGTAAAGGTGCAGGACTGGAATTAAGATGGGAAGTGAAATTTGGTCACAAAAAGCGTAAACCTCGATGCTGGGAATGGGATAATCCAGATGAAACAGGAGCCAGAATGGCACAATGTTAATCTCACTTTGCTGAAGTTAGTAATGACCAAGAGCAGACAAAAAATGCTTGGAATAAGCTGTGTGCCTCTACAGACACACCTTTGACCACTTCCAATCACTAACACAATAAACCTTCTTTAGCAAGCTGAGATTTTGCTGAAAATCTGTAAAATACAGCATACAGTGATATCCTACATGCACAGTAAGTGACTGAAATACCAGACTTTAGGAAAGCCACATCCTTCTACCTGTGCTTTGGTTTAACAAAAATATATCGCAGCAACTGTACCTTTTTAAAACACAAAACCCTTAGAAGTCATAATTTTAAAAACCCTTCCAAAAAGGTTCGGACTTCAGATCTATTCAGTGCTTGTGATGGGTAATACGACAGAATAATCAAAAGCAAGTCTAAATGAGTTAGACTAAATTAGTCTACAAAGGAACTCAAATGACTGACTTTTCAGTTTTTCTAACAGAAAGCACCTTCTGATTTGCCCAACGTTCTGATTTTTTTTAAAACACACTTATTATTTTGCATATTTAAGACCTACGAAGCACGAGGCTTTTCCCGTTTTCCAGGAAGACAACCCACTCAGTCACTGAACAAGTCAGCTGCACAGACTTTTTGGGTTTGAATTTTTGAACAGTCAAGCATCCACTGCTAAATATGCAGAAGAGTTAGCAATTATTAATCTGTAGAGTCACCAGTTTTAACAACGCAGCACTCAGGAGGAGGAACGGAAGAGCATGAGCATCTTCTCTTCAGAGATTGCAACCAAGACTTCGTACAAAATAAAGAGAAACTTGTTAATTTGAAAACAACGGAAAGTAAGAAAAAGGAAGGACGTAATTTCCCTGCTGATCAGAAAACACAGTGCATACAATTCACAGAACGGGTCAGACTGGAATGGACCACAGAGGGTCATCTTGTCCAACCTCACTGCTCCAGCAGGGCCATCTCAGAGCACATGGCACAGGATTGTGCCCAGACCGTTCTTGAATATCTCCAATGAGGGAGACTCCACTAGATTTGGAAGAGTTCAGGAGAAATCGTGCTATATTGACATAAGTACCCCAGTTTGCCGACCACAGCCAAAATTGTGAACAAACTGTGTCCTGAGACCGCCTACAACCTAAAAAACTGAAGAGCCCAAATAGGCCAGATCTGTGAGATATTATCAAGGCAATTAACTGGTCCTGGAAGTGTCACTGGAGGTTTTGTTCTTGAAGTCTTCCATTGAAACCTTTCCTCACAGCAAGAAAAGTCAGCAGGATGTGATATAATTTAAGAAAGCTTTAACTTCAGGTTTAGGCTAATTTAGGAAGAATTTCTTCACAAAAACGGTGCTTAGACAGTGGAATGGGCTGCCCAGGGAGGTGGTGGGGTCACCACGCCTGGAGGTGTTTAAGAAAGGACTGGATGTGGCACTCAGTGCCGTGGTCTAGTTGACATAGTGGCGATTGGTCAAAGGTTGAACTTGGGGTTTTCCAACCCACCTGAGTCTGTAGCATATAATGGATTTCAAAGAGCAGAGGCAGACACACCTGAATAAACTGGGAGGCGCGGATGCAGAGTTCCGGCTCACCGGAGGGACAGCACCGCTTCCCTTTTAGCGGAAAGCCCGAGCAAACCGCGCCAGGGCCGTGCCGAGGCACGGCGGCCCGCGGGACGCGAGTGACACCCGCCCTCCCTCCCGCAGGGCCGGGCCAACGCTGCCTCCCTGCTTCCCTCCCTTCCCTCCCTCCCTCCCTCCCTCCCTCCTCCGCCGGCCGGGCCGCGCCTCCCGGGGCGCTCCCGCCGCTGGCCCGGCCGGGATCGGCGCGCACGTGCGAGGCGCCTCCCGCGCCCGCTCCCGCCGGGGCAGCGCCCGCCCGCTCCCGGCAGGGCCCGGCGGGGCGCGGCGCGGGGCGGCGGGGCCGCGCTCACCTGAGAAGAGCGGCATGGCGGAGCGGCGTGTCCCGGGCGGGCGCGGAGGGGGCGGGCGGGCGCAGGGCGGCGGGGCGCGGCGCTGGCGGGGCGGGCGGGCGCGGGCGGGCGGCGGCGGCGGCGGCGGGTCCCGGCCCCGCTCGGGCTCTCATTCAAACCGGCCCCCGGGATGACGCTGCAAGCGCGGCCGCTCGGCGGAAGCGGGGCGGGAGCGGTGCGCGCGCACCGCCGGAACGGGCGGGGCCCGCGGCGGGAGCGCCCCGGGAGCGGGCTGGAAACGGGCTGGGGCCCGGATCCCGCTAATCCTGCGAGCCGTGGGCCGAGCCACCGCAGGGGTCCGGGCTGGGGTCTGGAACGGGCCCGACCCCCAGAATGGGGTGCAGGCGGTGTTGGTGCCGCGGATAGGGAACGCCGGTGTTGGTGCCGCGGATAGGGCGCAGGGCTGGAGGGAGAGTGTGTCCGGTTCTGGGATCGCCAGTACAACGGAGACATGGAGCTCCTGGAGCGGGTCTAGAGAAGGGCAACAAAGGTGTTTAAGGGACTGGAGCATCTCTGTTGCGATGGTACGCTGAAAGCTGGGCCTGTTCGGCCTCGAGAAGAGACGACTGAGAGGGGACCATGTCAATGAGTATAAATATCTCAAGGGAGGTGCCTAGAGGATGGAGCCAGGCTCTCCTCGGTGGTACCAAGCAGTAGGACAAGAGGCAATGGGCAGAAACTGATGCACAGAAGGTTCCATCTGAGCATAAGAACTTCTTTTCTGTGCAGGTTACTGTGCTCTGGAACAGATTGCCCAGAGAGAGTGAGGATTCCCTCTGACTGGAGATACTCAAAACCATCTGGATGCAATCCTGAGCCGTGTGCCATAGCACAGGCCTGCTTGAGGACCCACTGTGGTCCCTCCCTTCCTGCCCCGTTCTGTGACTGTGATTCTGTGAGAGCTGAGGTGGGCTGTTGCACCCCCGGGGGTCTGGGCAAAAGTTGTGGTTGCACAAGGCGGGGGAAGGAAGGCAGAAAAAATGAAAAGGCTCTAGTGGGTGAAATAGGTTTGATTTATAGGAAAGGGTGAAGTGGGAGCTAAAATTATCAACAAAAGAAGTTCATTGGGAGGAGAGGAGATGAGTAATCAACCAGCAATGATTTTTAGGCTTGGTGATAGATAAGGAGCACTGAAGGATGTGTGTGATGGCAACAGCCAGGAGCCTTCAGCATGATAAACCCCAGGTTGTAAACATTAAAACCAGTAGATGCAGAGACCTGAATCTCAACTGCTTCTACAAAAACTCCTGGTATTAGGGTGTGGTTAAGGAAACCAAAGCAGTGCTTAAACATATAAAGGAGAGAATGCCAGAAAGAAACATCTCTTCCTTGGATCGCTCCTAGCTCCCACCTCTAGAAATCCAATGCACCTCTGCTGCTTACAGGTGCAGCTGTGAAGAGCTTCTGCCACAGCTTATACTACTGTCTGGTTGTTGGCATGTGCACTTCTGGATGTGTTTTTGCCATTGAGGTGATCTCCTAAACAAGAAGGATCTTTTCCTTGCTGTTCCCCAGATGTGATTTTCAGTTCCAAACAGTAGAACAATGAAATAGAAAATGGCCGTAAAAGTAATCCAGGATTTGAATGTAGGCCTTAAGCTGAAAGGCTTAGAAATTTCTGTCTTTTCAGTTTGTCATGGACAAGAAGAGTGAAAGTTGATTTTATTGTCCAGTGTAGGCTCCTAGATGTGAAAAGGAGGTTTGGGGGAGCGAGGATTACATTTCACAGAGAAGCACCAATGGGTGTTACGCTGAAATTATGCTGGTTTATGCTGGATCTTGAATTAAGATGGAGTTTACAATTATTAAAGCAATTTAAGTGTTAAAATCGACAAGGAAAAGCGATTAATCTTTTGTTACTTGGACTTGCTGATGGGAGCTTTCTAGAAAAGCTTTGATGCAGTTCTAGGGTGAGATCCTGCAGACCATCTATTAAAGTGAGAGCAGATCCCAGCTGCCTGCCTGTGAATCTAAGTGTGGGATATCTCCAGTTGAACGTTTTGTTCAATACCAATGGTGACCTATGTAGAGTCACGTTTACTCGTGCCAGCTGAATGGAAGCCGAATGCTCTATGGTGTGAAGCTGCTCTGAATACATCCTTCCCTTTAGAGAAACCCTTAGCTGGTCAGTGCTCGGGCAGTCACAGACCATGCATTTCCAGGATTTGGGGAAGGCACTAGAGGGTGCTGTGCTGAAAGAGAAGAAAACGGGATTTGTATCTGCAGGAAAAATCATCCCGACGAAGAACCACTGCCTTCCGCTTTTTTCCTCTGAGACCGTGTAGGGCTCTTCCTGCAGTAGCAGCCGTGTGCCTTTTTACTAAAGGAGGGGATCAGTAGATGCTGGTTTCCCTCAATCTTACACAAACTGACATAAGGAGTGTGGAGAGAAAGAGTGCAACCTGATGTATAAATATGAGCTAGGATTACCTTGACATTAAAACTGTAAAAGCTTGGTTGGACATTATTAAATGCACCTTTTTTCTTAGTAAATGCAGGCCCTGGGGGAACCTTGGGTGGGGACATGGGGACACTGGAAGTGCTTGCCCTGGCTGTGTCTCTGTGGCCTGTGACAGGACCATCTGAGCAGGGCTCCTTCCTATCCTGAGCTGGTTGGATACAGGCCAGCTTGGATCCAAAAGCTGGGGCTGTCATCAGCACCATAGTGCAGTAGGCCAACAGGCCTGGCAGGATAGATGGATGCTAGAAGATGGCTCAGAGCAAGTCCAGATCTGTTTAGAAAAGGCTTTTAATTCTGTGAAATCTTCCGTGGGCTGGTTCCGAGGAGCACAAGTGGTAGGTGAACCCTCAGCCAGTAACAAGCAGGTGCTGTGATACAGCAAAAGGTGTGGGGAAGGAAACCAAAGCCCTTTGCAAGGCATGCTTTAGGCACCTGTGTGATACCTGTGATAGAACAAAGATTGACTTTAAATAACCAGAGACTCAGGAATTAAAATGCTGCATTTACATTTCTTGTTTCTTTGAAGGTCAAGATGAGTTACCCTCATTCAATATATTGGCAGATGCATTTATTAATGTATAATTTATTTTCTGTGGGGAACATAATGTTCTTGGGAACCTCTCTATCATAGAACAGTTTGGGCTGCAAGGGACCATGCACAGGGATACCATTCTCTAGATCAGGTTGCCCAGGGCCCCATCCAACCTGGCCTTGAACACTCAGGGGGATGAGGCATCTACAGCTCCAGTGTATCTTCTGTGCATCTTCAGTAAAGGAAACGTAGCAATCCAGGAGATGTTTAAAGTAGCAACACCCCCTATTTTTGTTACCTCTTCCATTTCAGCAGTTTTCAAATGTTTTACGTTCTGGGTCACAATGTACAGCTGGGGGAAGGAACAAGAACAAATCTCTAGTTGCATTTTTAATGTTTGTAACTAGTATATGAAACAAATCCCAGTAGAGTTCACCAGATCAGAGGGAAGCTCAGCACCTGCTGCCCCCTTCTCTTGCTGCACAATTCTTGACTTGCTTCTGGCTACAGCCTCAGTGGCTGCTGTAGGAAAATCCCACCTGTGGAAGAGGCTGTATATCCTTTTATTACCAGGCTGTTTTACTAGTTAGCTACTCTTTCCATTTTCTCTCCTGTTGCCTTCAGCAGGAATAGGCAGGCTTGAAGAGAATCAGATTTTTTGCATTCTACCAATGCCAGTGAACCTAATACAGTCATAGAAAAATGAAAAGGTGGAGGCAAATCAACAAAAACAGGATCCTGTAAGAATCTGGACTTCTTGATTTCTCAAGCAGCTTGTAAAATTCCAGCTTCACCAGTATAAAGGCAGCCAGGGTGATAGATGCTGGCTCTTCACAGCTTACAAGTTTCACATCTCTTGAAGACTTGCAGTTGAGATTGTGAGCATTACTTCTCCTAACAGTGGAAACCTTTGGCTGCTTTTTTTATTCCAAGTATCAGTATTCCTGTAGATAGGCACCTTGCTTACAGTAAACAAGTGCCAACATCAGTGTACCAGAACACGCAAACTGTAATTTGCACGTCTAGACTTTGTTATTATAGCATTTTAGTTGCAATTTATCCCAGACACACAAGTCAATGTAATTTTACACTTCATTATGTCTGCTGCTGCTTTCCCACATAAAATCAGCATTTAAAAAGAACTGCAGAACTTCAGAATACTAAAAAAACTCTGGAAATGACAGTAGGTGCCAATCTGTAGAGCAAAAACCATTTTTCCACAATGCCTCCCTCTTCCCACTAGTCATTAGCTATTCATAACAGGGTTTATGCTATTTCTCAGATTTATGAAATTACAAGATACTACTTTTTATTAATAAATTACTCAACCAAAAGGTTTTGAGCCTGCAGAGGTAGCCAGTTACACATAAAGGAAAGCAGAAAAGCAATCCTCAACCTAATCTGGGTCTAGAGAGACCACAGGCCTTTCCAACTGCTCCAAATTTCCTATTACAATGTGCATATTTAAGTAAGAGATGTTTATTCATCTTACTGTATTTTTCCCCTCCCAGTATCTGACAGAAGATTAAAGCAGGTCATAATTATCCCTTTTATTGCTTGACAAGCTCACAGTCAATGTGACTGGTGATCTGAAGATTGTCTTTAGTGTACTCCAGGCACAGCTTAGATAGTGCTGACATTCCTGACACAGCAAGCTCAACACAGAGGAACTTCCTGAAATTACGAATGGCTTGTATTTATCTGTACTTCCCAGCTCTGTGACCTTCAAAGGACATACAACCATTCACATGTAATTTGTCCTTACTGCTCTATTGTTCTGCAGGCCTTAGTGGATTACCCAGGGAGATTTATGGACAGCTAGCTACATGGGATGTGCAGGCTGTTCCAAAAAAACCCAAACAAGCCTAACCCCAAAACCCCCCACCAACAAAAACTACCTTGTCTTTTGAATAGTGTTCCCTCCTGCAAATAAGTGGGATTTCTGAAGCTCCAAACCTGCATCATGAAGGATGAAGCAATCACAAGACCAGCTCAGGGTGGTGGTTGAATAATAAATATAAATTAGGCTACTACAGCAGGCCATGATAATAAGGAAATGAAAACATTATTTAATATGGTATTTACTTATTCATTAGTATTAAAAAAAAAAAAATTTAGAGCGCCCTGGGCATTACGCTGCAAATGCACCTCGTACTTGGAAACTGTTGAAATGCCTGAATGCTTAGAAAGATGTATAAGCTACATTCAGGAGAAAACACCATGCCAGTCATTTTCAAAAGGGTCTTTCCATAAATTACTTTATTTCTCATTAAATGAGCACAGAGTCATTACCATATTAATAACAGATATGTTTATTATTACATATCCATCAGTGCGGCTTTCAATACCACTTGAAACATGCAAATCGTCCTAAGGACGAATCAGTTTTCCAGTGCTTCTTATTTAATACACAACTGCAAAGCCATTATAAATTACTGAGGAGGTATTTGGTTAAAAAATAAAATAAAATAAAACCATACTGCCCATACCATGAATGTATTCCTGCTACAAAGCAAGAGTCTGACAGCATTTACTGAAATTCCTGAATTACCTAGAGCTTTTGCTTTTTTTTTTTTTTTTTTTTTTTGCATTGCCTACACATCTCTTGGCTTATGAACAAAAATCAGTCTTTCTTTGTAAGAGGAATTCTCATTCAAAGATTGTACTTAATTTAGAAAATGCATCTAGCATCTACAATACTTCAACCAATTAAAATTCAGTAAAAACTACTGATATACAATAGTTTTTTAGAGGTTTCTTTTCTTTAGTTTTAGGTTTCTACATTTATCGACATGGCAATAATACAATTATCTCAAATTAAGGCACTAAAAGAACAATGTAAAACCAAGTAAAAGTGTTCTAAGAATAATTTACAGTTCAAACAGTGCATATATTTCTTAAATGTTTGTTAACTTAATGTACGTTATCACTTAAAATTGTAAGGCAATACATTATACAGTAATAGAAATGATGTACCCCAAAATATGCTTCCAAACTCGGTGGTTCTTTTTACTGTTAGTTTCTAATGCCTCTAACAATAAAATAATTCAGTATGGCTTGGCAAAAATGCATAGATTAAAGGCAATTACTTGTTTTCCCCCCTTTACAAACCTGCTGCATCAGTATTTTGTAAAGCATAATGCAAAATATTTAACACTTTGATCCATTCCATAGTGGGTGGTTAAGATTAAGGCTGTAAAGAACTCTGCAGTGAAGGCACTGAAGTTCAAGTGATGAGGCTTCATTTTAAGCTAGTTCTGCAGTCTTCAAGAGCACAACTTAAGAGTCTTGAAAGCAATTGCAGTCCTTCTCATTGAGAAACCTTCCTCTTCTACTCCGTTTCATATGCTCATCTTGACATAAATATCCCCTTCACAGGGTTAACAGTCCTTTTCTTTCACTGGTACGAAGAAAGTTGGCTGCATTTCATCGTGACTGACAGGCTTTTTTAAAAAATCCAAAAAGGCAGCACCTTTTTAATACACCTAGCTAAGCTTTATTTGCTTTAACTTGCATTACATAGTAATAATTAATCTAATCTACCTTGAGGCAAACCCGCAATTAAACACCCTCAGCGTGCTTTTGTGCCAAAGCAAGGAGGAGACAGTAATAGCAATCTTAACCCTGAAGCCTGTGATAGTTATGCTGAAAGGAACAACAGCCCGTCTGCACTGCTCTGTGTGGTTAAAAAAAGCCCTGTTTCTCTGACTGCATCCCATGAGGTTCCATTAAGCACTGTACATGTGGTTAGCTGGAACAAAGAAGAAAACAGACAATTAATAACAAATATAAACATTAGCTTCATAACGCTAGTGCGTGTTTGCCAAGAGCTGCAGTGAAGAAAATACTTTACTTGAACCAATTTTTTTTTCTATTCACAAGGTACAATACTAACATCATACATAGATCATCTTCCACAAACTGTTCTCAGTTTCAAGAACATTAAGCAAACACAGAGAACACACAGATTTTACTGCAGATATTACTGCAGCTTTACAAGTAAGCAGTTAAGAGTCAACAATCATGGGTGTACTCATGGCAAATGCAAGGTGACCCTCTTTCACTTGCAGGACAAGAAAAGGCTCTCTAGGCTAAGACCACGCACATGCAGTTGCAGAGCTCATCTGATGCACAAGAATTGTGGCTGGTTGGTTGTTTCCCCTCTTTAAACATGCACTAACTTGATCAAGTGCCCAAGTCCAACTATATTAAAACAAAACCCCTCAGCTGTGCTAATACGTGAATAAACCAGCAGACTGTAAGCTATGAAGTGTAGCTTCCAATCTCGAAGCAGTACTGCAAATGCCAGCGAGTTCATCATGAAGTTCTCATTCATATTCATTAGTGATAAGTTATTAAAATGAGGAATAGAACTTAAGATGAACTTTTGTATGTGAAGCTCCTTTCAATGGGTCTGAGACACCCCTCCATGAAGTCAAGGAAGCACTGCCTACCAACTGCAAAGAAAGGTGGGTCAGACCCTGAATGAAATGTACTGAAATGTCTTCAAGCATGTGCTCAAGTCTGTATCCATTCAACAAAACAGTTAATGTCGGCTTACATGGTAGGACTCCATCACCGAGAGCAAGTTCTGCTATACTGTCTGACAAGAGAACAATTTTCAGATACTTAGTAAAAGCTAGACAAGTATATCCCATAAAAAACATTGCTGCTTCTCTTATTCCCACACCTAGGTAAAGAGGATGCAGCATCTTGAGTTCATAGAGGCTGATCTAATAATTGACTGGCCTCCTGAGAGGAAAAGAGCCTGCTGTTCCTCCACTTTATCACCTTCCTGACCCCAGGAGAGCATCCTCCTACTTACCTGTCCTCAGCTTTGGCAATCACTGCACTTGTTAGTGCACTGATCCACTCAGTAGCTTGGCACAGTAAGTCTAAATTTTTTTGACAGTCAGGAAACTGAATTGGGGACCTTCATGGAAGGGTCCAAAATGGACCATTTACAGCACTTACCTAGGATCCAAGGACAGAAGAGAAGGGAAAGAAGACGGAGAGGGAAAATCCTCTCCTTTAAGTAGCAACAAGCTGTCAGATTAGCTCAGCTGCTGTGCTGAGCTGCCAGTTAAGTGTTCAGTATATAAGATTCACTGTGAATTTATTTAATAAGATAAATTTAAACACTGGTACATTAGAAGTGAATTTTCCTATATTAAATCTATTGCCTCTTCTTTTTAAACACACGGGACAGAATATATAGTGGTATCAGGGATAGGCTGGGCATAGTCCATCACAGCAGTACTTGTCTAGTTCATAGATACAATTTACAAAAAAAATTTGTCTGAGAAAGCCACAAAAATGTCCACAGTATAACTGCCAGAATGAAAAGTTCCAACCAGGCCTTTTTCTAATGCTTCTTTGCTCAGAGTAACTCTGAATCTTTTCACCATTTGCTCGCATTGCTCTGCCAGTGCCATGCAGCCCCACTACACTGCAGTCAATCCAGTGGCAGCTGTCTGATGGGGACAGAGAGTGTCACAAAGCCACCCAAGGAACTCCCTGAGCATCAGGGAGGTGCAGGAGCCCCCATCTGCCTCCTGCACACGTCTCCAGGCACTGAGACAGGCAGGAGCACACACACGCACCCAATACTCCTGCTGCTCAAGTGCTGTGCCTCTCTAAATGGCTTATGCTCAATAGAACTTTCTCCACCATCAGAGCCTACAATATGCAGCACTAAAACAGAGCTTCCTGTAATTAATTATATGTTCTAAGAAGCTCTGTCAGTATTTGACATCATCAAAAAGCAAGATATCATCAAGTTCACTAGTTGGTTTTGGGGTCAGTCTAGAAGAGTAATGTAAATGTTAATTGTTTGATCTGCGCCACAGTTTGTCAGATAAATTCAAGAAGCCAGAGAGATAAGATACCATGCACTAACCATGTACTAACTTCTGAATTGACAGAAAACCTTAGAGCTTTATTTCTTCCCAAGAACTTGGAAGATCTCCTTGGGTGATGGAGAAACGTGTGAGCAGAGGTTGTACACCAGGGCAGATGGAGAAAACTTATTTGGAACAGCTGATCTGACATGACATTCACTCGTGCAAGACCATCACCACCACCCTTCCTCCTTTCATTCTTGAGGCTCTCCCCTAAACCACTGCAACTTCGGAACCCAACAGAAATCCACAGGCTTTTCTTCTGTGGGGTTAGGGTTGGATTCTTTTCGTTGTCATGCTTTTGGCTTTCCTTTAGTCAAAACATTCCTGGATTAATTTTCTGCTGAAAAATAGATCACTTCGCTCTGGTAATCTATGAAGTATGAACTGACACAAGATAAAACTCAGGAATGTGCAGCTGTCCTCCTCCTGGTGCTGGTGAGCCATTAGACTCATGGTATCATTAGGATCTTAAAAAGAGCTTTAATTATGGTGTTCCTCATTTTTTTTTTTTTTAAAGTAAGTTCAATTCCCTACTTGTGTATTTCTGTGACTCTCTAACACTCTCACAGGACAATGCCAATAGGATTAAAAACATAAACAGTCTGGATAATTGATGTTCCCAAACATACCCATTCCTTTGTTACTGTAACCTTTCAAATATGCAAATCTATTCCTTCTATAGCAGATTAGCTGCACACTTGTCCTTGCTAAAGGCAACTCCAAACCAGCATTTCCATTAAGACAGAGTGAAAAAGAATCAATTAACTGATTTAAGAAAATGGATTTTTCTCCCATAAAAGTGTATGGATGAAAGCTGATTATTACAGCTACCAGAGGACCTCACAAGGATAAATGGAAAGGAAAGCATACTCAGAGTACAATTCAAAGAGTCTTTTGGAAGAGAAAGTCTACAACTCTAAACATCTAAACGTGAAATAAGGAAGTATGCACTATCCTTACCCAGGCAAGGGTTGGCAGGGAGGAGGAAAGAATCTGTACATTCAAGACCAGAGGATGATTTTTAAAATGTACAATCAGCATCTTTCAGCTATTGTTTTAGATTATCCAATAACACATCTTAAAGATACAAGTAAATGACATTAAAATAATTCTTTCCAATCCCACTAGCTGGTTGGTTGGTTTGGGAGGAATTAGTTGTTCTGTTTATTTTGGGGTTTTTTTTTACTGTCCAAGAACACTCCCCTCTTCAAAAGATTCTTAATTTAACACCTTTTTGGTAAGCAATGTTGACTAACATTATGCAGTGTCACATTTTTAAAACTGTATCAATGATTTTTACATCATCAGTTCTGGAGGTTTTTCTACCCAATCCTTTTAAGTAGCAGTGTGATATCTTTTTCTTTCAGGCTTAAGTGGTCCAAGACTCACTGAAAAATCTTACTTATCAGTCATGGAGCTCTTTAACCAGTTCTGGTATCCTTGTCTGTCTTTAGTAACTAGTTTTTAAAATCCTGATTATCACTGAAATAAATGTATCATACAATACATACAGCACTTCATATTTTTTTCAGCCATAAAACAGGAGTATTTCTTCAACAGTCCTACTGTAAATAAAGATGATGTTAAACAACAGCTATTAATTATGCATATTTTAAATTTAGCAGGTAAGACTAAATTTAGCAGGTAAGACTAAAAGTCTTACAGAATCTGGCTAAAGCCTTTGGAAGTGTCTAACATTTTTCTGTCAGTCTTAGAACATTTCCTTGGACTGAAGGAAAAATTAAGTTTGGAAACATCATGAAGCTTTATAAAACCTTCTGAAGCTGGGAGAAGTGGACGTTTTTTAGACAAGACAGATAGTTCGACAAGATTCTGTTGTACAAGTACCCACCATGTAAGTACATAACCAACATGGCTGAGCCCCCCCTGAAAGTAACAATTACCAATTTGTCTTTATTTGGTACAATGCTGAAGATGCTACTTCATTTAGTAAGCAACCCCTAATTTTACAGTCTTTTTAACTCAGGTGTGCTTTTCCACTGCACTCACCCTTGTTTTCCACAGACTTTTACAGTAAGGAAAAACTGCCCACTTCCCAGGAAATCTCCTCACAAATCAGAAGTGTTTCTGTATTTCAGAACTTCAGCTTGATTAAGTGCTGGTGTTGAAAAATGTAAAATTACACCATGATTTTGTTGTATTCCTCCCATTTGAACTGTAACTGGTAAATTGAGACTTTGTTCAGTGTTTGTGACTATGGCTTCTCTCCCAAGGACTCTGGCACAGCTACAAATAATCTTAACTGCTGGTCACAGCTTTCTCTTTATGTCCTCCTCATGCTGTTGCATTATCTCGAACACCAAACTGCCCACATCACTGATTTTTATACTGACAGCTTTGTATTTGGGGCCTAAAGTGATTTTCCTGGATGAGATTATTTTAAGGGCCTTCACTCAAAATATTGCTATCTCAAAACTATGATCCCTGGGAGTGTTCAAGGCCAGGCTGGATGGGGCCCTGAGCAACCTGATCCACCCTGGCAGAGTAGGATGGAACTAGATGAACTTTAAGGTCCCTTCCAAACCAAACCATTCCATTTCGGATGGAAGTCTTGGGGACAAGAAAATCAACTCCCTTTGTGTCTTTCATATTTTTTTCTCTACTGTTCCCTTCAAGGAGGATGTTTCATGATACACCCACTATCTTTGTACATGCAAAAGTTTGCTTTTATTACATTTCATGCCAGGACTGTTTGGTAGCCCTGCCAACCTAGGAAGACTCTTTCCTTACTGAGACACTAGTTTCCGTTCTATACTGTCGATTCAATCGGTTATTTGGGGAGAAAACAACACACATACTGTACCAGAAGCTAATGCAGGTTAAAATCAGATTACAGTAACCTAAGCATTAAAAAAGTGTATTTTACATCGTGTCTTGGTTAATGCATAGGGTCACAAATAGCTTACAGAAACAACTCCTGGAATAGAAGACAACAGGGAATGAGTAAGCAGGGAAGAAGAATGGAATTAATACTTAAGTGGCCTCACAACAAAAGAAATGGCCCAACAGAATCTGTAAATTTCTCATTTCAGCCCCATTTGCAGACGACTTCTAGATTATGCAAGATCTGAGTCAATCCATGGATGAGATGACTGTGGATCATCCTTGCTGCTAAATGCCATTGCTGACACATCTGCTGAGCCTTGCCTTTAGACAGGAAAAAAAAAGGCAACCAGCTCCCTTCCAACCATTGGCAGGCCAGGTACCACCTCCATGGTACCTTTCCAAATGTGAAGAACAGATAAATTTACCACAATAACAGGAGAATTTTGCTCCTTCCTTAGGGATTTGAGCAAAGATTTAGATCAGCCATTCAACAGCCATTAACTAGGGAATTATTTCACAATTTCACATGAAGTAGGATTTATAAACTGAGATTTTTTTTCTTTTTTAGTCAAGAAGATCTGTAGTTTTTGTAGCTTATTTCTCACCTAGTTTTTCCAGAAGTATTTTTAACAACTTTTCGGAATGACTGGTTTGCTGAGGATCTTGTAGACAAAGTTCTAGGAGAAGCACGAACAAAAGTAGATGGTGGCGTCTTAGGGATCTTCTTTACTAAATGAGTCACCCACTTCTTCTGTTCATCTTGACAGGATGCCAGTAAGAGCATATCTCTTGCTGAAGTTACATCGTAACTCACTACAGGGAAAAGGAAGATGATTCAGTGAAAATCAGGGCTCCTCACCAAAGTAAGAGTTATGACACACCAACCATGCCACTGGAAGAACAATGGCATCCAGATAAACTCTTGTACTGGATTTGTTTATCTATTTTCGGAAGACAACAAACAGCAGGGGAAATGATGAATATAATGTTTTTCACTATTTGTCATTCTGCATTAAGATTCTTGAGTCTAACATGAATATTCAAGAAATAAGAAATTTACGCTAATTACAATTTTAATAAGCTGGAAGGTTGTGTGGGTGCCTTATGGCCAAGTTCCAGAGTACATACCCTGAATGCTCCACTTCACAGAAGCACAGAGAAGAAACCTTTACTCCAGTCTGTGATGCAAGGTTTTAGCAGAACTTGCTGATGTAGCCACTGCAATTGTCCCTAGCATAGGTCAGGTATAAGGGAGTGGTCTGGGCACCAAGGAGCTGCCCAGTACTTGGGCACAAACCTGTAGGGAACAACCTTATGCTCTCAGGGCCTTCAGCAGAGCCCCATCAGTTACACCACCAAAGGCCTCCCTACAGAGGTTTGCCACAGCTGCCTGCTCATAAGCAGTGTAACAGCCTATTGCTTTAATAGCAACTTTCACATCTAAAACCATGGAACTTTAGGTTTGGGTTTCATTTTAAACTGAAGTGCTTTTATTCACCTCCAATAGTTTAGCACGTGCGGCTTAATCACGCAGAGAATACAGAACACCAAAAACCATGAGTATACCTTTGCATGGTGCAATTAATTCCTCCTTTTTATCCAAGTGGTCTCTGTGGCACTTCACGTGGCATCTTCGACATTCTAGGGCAGCAGGGGGTTTAAAGACATGCCAGAGAGGTTTGGCACAGGCCTCACAGTTGGCTGGAAAGTGGTATAACGTGGGAATAAATTCATGGCCTTTGTGATTTAGGAAATTTGTCTTCTCTGCCGGCTGTACTGGTTCTACCTCCAAATCCTTCCTGCATTCCCCCTCATTAGCATAGAGAATCTGAAAAAGAATACCGCTGTGTTACTGCTGAAGCACTAAGTACTTTTATACCCTTTTCAAAGAAGCCACCTCTTTTTTTCAAGAGAGTTAAATAGACAGGAGAATATATTTCTTTTTACCTGGAATATTTTAGGAATTTCTTCAGTTTCAGCTCTATATACATCTCCTTGAGTTACAGGCCGGACATGAAACAGCTTACTGGATTAGAAGAAACATGCATCAGAAAATGCTAAAAGGCTACATGTATGTTTCAGAATAACTATCAAACTGCTTTGAAGTTCTTAGAAATTATGCAAGCAACATGACCTTCTTCAAGGCTGCAATATGATTTCAGGAACTAATTCATAAACCATATAGATTTTGTCTACCCAGGTAAGACCAAAATATTTCACAGCATGGAAAGAGGGTTATCTTACAATGGACTCAAGATCCAGCATGGTAAATTTACTTAAGATAAAGGCTTTCAAATACTTCCTCAAAACACTAGGAAGTCTAACATTATTGCTAGAAAAGCTTAGTGAAAACCTGGATGGAAGTAACCATATTAAGTAGAATACTATGCAGTAGTTTTTTTATTAAATCATGTTATGAGTTGATAATCAATGCCAAAACATCACAAAAGGAAATCTGGGGCACCAGCTGTCAAAAATACTATTAAAATTGGAACAAACATTATCTTATACTGGGTCAAAACTCTTAAGTCCACCTCTCCCAACCTCCTGTTTTCAACAGTAGTTGCAGCAGATGTTTACAAAAAGAGAGAAAGAAACAGTTCAAAGGGAAAATAACTTTTCCTGGTTATGAGCAACTGGCAGCTTAAGCACTTCCTGAGTTTGAAATTCCTTCCAGACCACTGTATTTGTTAGTCATTGATACAACTATTCATGAATTCTAAAACCTTTTTTCAATTACTGCTCTGTAAGATCCTATAATGTCAATCAGCTGTTCAAACATCACAGTCATGTACGAGAGATGGGCTTCAGTGATATTTGACACAATTTTCCTCATGTATAACCAATGTAAAGGAATCACAATTAATATATTTTATCACTTTAAACAGAAAACAGCTGGAAAAGTTAGAAATGCTTTGAACTAGAACAGCAATGATCCTTTCTCTTTTTCTCTAACTTTTAGCAATCATAGGACAAAAAAAAAGTACTGTCAAAGTTCTGTTAATGGTATGCTGAAATACAGATAGACATTTTCCAACTAGTATGGGAAATTAAAAATTATGTATAGAATTTTTATTTCGAGCTTCTGGATTTGCTATCTGCTATTTCACACACAACACTCTTGTCAATTTGTATCAAAACTAACAATAACTTTACTTACTCTATATCTAGTACCATAGATGGATTAGACTGGTCCTTGTCCTTTTCATCATTGTAGAACAGTATCTTTTTACTGCTCACCACAACATACTATGGAAAGAAAGGGTAAAACAGTTGAAATTGCATTTTAAAAAGCAATTATTTATCCTAATGTGTTCCCACATGCACATAAAAAGCCTGAGTAAATAAAAGGTTTCAAATTAACATCAAGAGATGTTTATATCATCCTGCAGGCACCTACACTATTGACAGCTGTGCAATGCTACAGTTACAGTGACTGCGTTGTCACTGGATCACTCTAAAATGCTTGTGATGACTAAGTCCAGCTGTACACAAACTCACAAATTTCAGTTGCTATTGGCAGGTTACTATGAAAGTTACTGTTTCACTGAGAGTGACACAGTGCAAAAATTATCACTTATTGATAATGTTGTAAACAACTTCTCTAGTTCTCCAGGCCTGCAGGACTCACTGGTACTTCCCACAAAACTGCTGGTAAGCTAAAAGAGAGTCCCATGGCTCCTGCTATTTCCTACACTTTCAATTTAATGGACTGGTAAAAAAAAAAAGAGCCAAAATGAACCAGCAGAAACAGAGGTCTGGTACCCAGGAATACACTGAGAGAGTTAAGATCAAACACCTCTAACCTAAGCACTTCCCAGTAAGTTCAACACTGGAATTCACTGCCTGCTGCTCTTCACTGGGAGTCGCAAGTCCAACATCTTTGCTGGAACTGTCCACAAGCATAAACTCAGTGACAGATGTGGCTGTTCTTCCCCTCCCCCCACCCCCCCCCCCCCCCCCCCGCAGTTTCAAATGTTTTAGAAGGAACTGAAAGGTATGAGGCACTAAAGAGCATTAAAAGGAGGTAAACTGACAGCTCTGTCTATACTGATCTCCAGCTTCACATGTAATATAACCCAGAAGGAGGCGAAAGGAGAGAAAAGCATGAGAAATGACTGCACCAATAGTTCATCTTGAATTCCAAGTACTGGCAGGTAACTGGATGGCTTTCTGCACAATGCAGATGCTGATAATTTGAAACTATGTTTACTCCTTCTACAAGGGGAGGTTTCAACCTCATTTTACACAGGACTTGAAGCTGACCTCAAAGCCTGAGTATGAAAGTCATCTTAAGTTTATACAACAGTGTTTGTAAAATGTACAGTGCAAGGTGTGAGCTACAGTTGTAAATCTCAATTACTGAAATGCATCTAAAAAAATCCACAAAAGGGCATTTTGTCACAATTCCTTAATAGAAAGCCTAATCAACTTGAGTAAGTACTAAGCTGAAATAGTGTGAGCCTCCTGTGATTCTTCCTATTGAAGAAAGACTGTGCTTCAATTCCTTCATCCACTCCAACAGAAAGCTAATGCCTCTTCCATCTTTGAAGTGTGCACCTCTGCCTTTCAAAGATAAAAGGAAGCCCTTAAGATGACAACTATCACAAATGCAAATTCTGACTGCAAAGGAATTCAGTTATCACACTGTATATAAGCCTTGGTGAAAAAACAACTAAATGTCACCAAAAAGAGTTATGTACAACAGCCTCAATATCCTGTTGTGAACATATAAAAAAAATCTTCTGACAGTAGTTCTGTTCTACAGTGGTTTTTGAAGGATATTTTACCAACTTCACTTGGGATGAAATTAAGCTCCAGATAAAAATATGGCTAACCTATTTTAGTGTTAGCTTTAGGTATAACTGAAGTGTTTATTCTCAAATATGTTTTCCACACTCACCCCTTTCTAACTTAAGCTAAATAACTCAGAGGCCATGGGACAAAAACAAAAATATCAGTGCTACTGACATTTGAGTCAGAAATGCAGCAGCTCAAGTTGTAACAACTCAGGCACCAATCCAATTGCTAATGTAATTTTGCTTTTTCTCTAAGTTAATCTGGGCATGCCTGTATTTGAGGTTGCATACCTCCCACCTTCCAAATTCTCCTGCACTTTCAGTTTTGGGATGAGAAGCACATGAGGAAACTGACTACGTGCCAGCCTGTTTCAGCTGCAGTACAGTTCAGCCAACAGAATGCACGTGTAAGTGAACATGGTCCCTCACTACTGTGTCTCACTGATACGAACCTAGTTAAGGAACCTTATCAGCACAATTTATTTCATGACTGAGCCATCCATCTGCAGCTCAAATTCCTCCAAAGTGTGACCATATTCAAACTAGGAAAGTGTGAATGGATTAACTGCCTAAAATATCTTGAGGTAAGTAAATATGCCTATACTGGGCATGCCTAAAGAAATTCTGATAGTCTTTCACTGAAGAAGCTGCATTTATCAGGAGTTTAAAATTTCAATTATCAGAGAACACAAAAGTAATCTCCATTTTTAAAAGACAACCATAAAAGGCTGCTGAAGTATTCTGACAGGAAAATGACACAGTATTTTATATAATCCAGAACAGAACAAAGCTACATGATCCGTGCCCAGGCATGGTCAATTCTATAACAAGAGGAGTCAAGCAGCTTTAGCTATCAAACAGATCTACAGGAAGCATCCACCATTTGGTTTTGTTCCTGATGGTGAACGCCTTTTTTGTGGGCAAAACACCTGCTCCTTCTGTATACTTTTGCTATTAATATTGCTGGTTTTATTGTGCTTGTCTTAGTCTTGCTTTGTGCTTTCAGTAAATTGTTAAGTCAACCCATAAATTCTGATTTTGTTCTTCCCTTACCCAAAAGGGAGGGGGGAAGGTGACTGGCCATTAGCTGAAATAGGGCAGAACTTAACACTCACTCCCAGCAAGCCAGAATAGGTGGTGGTTTTAACTTACAGACAAATCACCAAGGTCTGATATTGACGTAAAAATAGGCAGGTCTGGAACTCAAAACATTTGGAGTGTATAAAAAAGGCCATGTAAGCCCACTGAAAATAGCAGTACTTCAAAGAAGGAGTTCAGCAGCTAAAGGCCCAATACAAACACTTAAGTGCTTCTTTGACAGGAGTGAATCCCTTCTCCTTTAAATTTTATAGGAACCACTTCTAACTGTTGTAGAATGTGAATGTAAACAGGAACATTTAAGAAATAACTTTCAACAGGAATGAGAAAGTTACTTTAAAAGTGTCATGAATAACTCAGTAATTCCCAGTAGCAGTCTTTGATTATAAGGAAGAAGGAGGAAAATAAACTGTTTCATACAAATGGCTTTTAAAATTTAAAAAATTCTAGAGACCATGTTCACTTTTGTATTTAGTTGTACTAGAAGATGTTCAAAGGGGGGGAACTGAAAACCCAGGAAAGATAATCAGAAACTGGTTCTTAAGTATCTCAATTTGACGTTTCAAAGAACCAGACCATAACCTTTGCAGAGGAAAAACAATACTGCTTTGTTTGGAGTGGGAGTTCCAGCACAGAGATCCAGTTTCTGAGAGTAAACCAGTTCTTTTCAAGAGAAACAGATCATTTTAAAGGTAAGGGAGACAGAAACATCCTTGGAAATCATGTGTGGCAAGATACAGTGTGATGCACTCTTCCATGACCTTCAGCACATTTAAGTGTGGTGTTCCCTACTCTCTGGTGCCAAGTTGCACAAAGAGGTTCTTTTTCCGTAACAGAATTATAAAGAAGTAACTCAAAGAAGAAATGTGATTTTTAATGGTTCCAAGATGCTCACTGTAAACCATTTCCTCCCCTGTTGTAAATTTGCACAATGTCATTATTAAAGATTTCATACTGAACTTGAATTTTCTTGGGTTTTTTTCCTTCAATAATGTACATACACTAAATTACTCTTAATTATTTTGTTTGTTTCTTAAATATGAGTTGTAAAACCAATTCACCACCTGCCTAAAAACCTTTCCAAGGAAATTGAGGAAGAAAGAAAAAAAAGATGTTTGTACCTGTTTCTTCCAGCCATGCCGCTTTATATTTCCTTTGTTCGGTACTGAAAGCCAACCTTCAAGTCTTGATTCTGGTTTTAAAAAATGCATATTTAATAATTTTGTGTATTTGTAATAATAAAGCAGAATAGCACAAAAGCAAACTGCTACTAGAAAGGAAGATGTACTACATGCAGTAATGGGCAATTACCTATTCAGCAAAGCAGAATAAAAAGCACAGCTAAATAAAATGAAGGTATAAGCATTTAATTCATGCTGCATCACAAGCCAACATCTGATTACACAGTTACTGCACAATAAAAGTAAAGCCGTTTTCCTTGATGCCAACATCTAACACTGTATGTAAATAGTTTGCAAAGAGCCAGGCAGGAAAAACTTTGCTTTGAAAATATGTTACAGTTTAAATTAAGAGATTTTCAATGTAAACATAATTTAACATTCAGAGGGGCTGTATGAAAATACTCAGCAGGAAGATGCAGGAAGTAAAACAAATCAGATCCACATTTTCCATGGGAAACAAAAAAGGGAGAGAGAGCACAAGAGCAAGCAAAGCTACATGGGTGTCCCATTACTCACAGAAGATAAGCATAGGAGAAAATTAAATAAGGAATGCAGGAAGAATCAACTAGATATAAAGAATAAGAGACAAGTGTTTTACTCAAATTTTCAGTGAAAAATTCTCCAAAGAGAAATGTAGTATCATATTTTCCCACCATGAAACTACTGAAATAATTTAGCATGATACAAAGAAGGGCCACAAGAAAATTAGCATTCTGCCTAATGTGGACTGTTGATTTAAAAAGCCCTTCCAGCTAACTGAGAGTGGTTTCTAAAACTGAAAATCATGAAGCCAAATAATAGTAGCACTGAAAACTTCAAAAACATTAAGTTAAAATTTTCTGAAACACTCTGCACAACTATTTATGTCCTAAGGAGCTAGTGGTTCCTTTTGTCCTTCGGGAGTAACTCTATATGAGGTGTATCCCAGCAAGCTCTGAAATGCATTCAAATGTATGGAAGTTATTGTCCATGTACTTTGCTATGTAGAATTACAATGAGACTGACAGCCTAGCAAGTCATTCAAATGGGGCACGTAAAAGCTCTTCCCACATTAGCCTTACAGGATACAATATTTAGAAACTATAACACTTAGAAATATGGAATAATTTCCTAACATTTCTCCACATGGAAGAGAATCAAAATACTGGGGATCACTGAACTACTGAAATCAACTGGAAATAAAGCATGTTAGCAGAACTAATTCCAATAAGAAAGCTTCCCAGAAAAACGAAGGAAATTTGTGCCTCCCTGCCTCCCTGCATCTGCATAATAACTATGGGGATTGGAAGGTAGGGGTCTCCACCCTCCCCATCCCTACTCCAGACTCTCCTCAATTCTTGATACTCGGTAGCTTTGGGAAAGAAAACCTACTTCCTCCATGTCTACAGGCCTCACAGATAATGCTTACCTTGTTTTGAATACTTTGATTAATTTTTACATTAAGAGAAGATTCTTCCATTTTTAGAAATTATAGAAACATCCTAAAACTCAAGTTTCCATTGCAAAACAAAGTGATGAATTGCTAATAAAGAACAAAGTATGGGTGACTGCAGTTCAAAAGGAACACAGGAAGGATGACTTGTTCAAAAAAAAGAAATACGCATGTGTTGAAATAGTGGCATTTGAAAATCTGGAAAGATCCAATGACGATGAATTTTAAAAGACACTTATAGAGACAGTAGGAATTTTTCCAGGTTCCCTTCTATTTCAGCACGTTCTGAAAACAATTTCAAAATAAGTAGGAAGTAAATGAGGTATTTCAAATTAATCAGTTGACATTCTTTTCTGTCTCCTACAAATCTATTTTAGGGAGCAAATTCTGTTTGAATGAGAGACTATTTCTGACCTGTGAATAACATCTTGCAGTTGAAAGTAACAGTTTCCAAACGTACTCCTTTTCAACAAAGCTTAGATTTGCCTGGAACCAAATGTACTCTTAAAAGGGTAGATGAGCTCTTTCATTCCAACCTTGCCACAAAGGTTCCTCTCAAGTAATATTTATAGTGCAGTTTAATTTCCCTTGACGGAGTTACACAGCACAACTGCAAATGTTCATCTGGCCATTTCACAAATATTTGATCCAGAAGAATAATATTTATGAGTGTTCTGATTAAGTAATTAAGAAAATATGGGCTATCTAGGCTATGAAAAAGAATCTTCCATTCCTGTCTTTAGAAGTAGGCTCAAAACTATTGCCTGCAACTTCCCTGTATTTTGGAAAGAATCCCAGAATTGATACCTCATATTTGCAATCCAGAAAATCCAAGATAGGCCTCAAAAATATCTGACAGCTAGCTGGATCTGAATAGGATATGAAGAAAGAATTCCATAAAGGCTACAGATCTTATAGTTCCCTCTGAATATATTTTAAATGTAGATTTGCATTCTAAACATCTCCATGGCTAGTATCCACACCACCAGGATTCATAGGGATTCAGTATGATAAGAGTTCTAACAGTAAGACTTCAATCACACAAGGCAACCATGACTGTACTGATTTATGAGACCTTTTGTTTTTCTGGAGCTAAGAAATATGGGTACTTTCATGAACAGCAGAACATCTCTTTCAAATGTTCAAGAATTCCTACTCCTAAGAGCCTTCCACAGCAACCAAAAACCTGGAGATACTACCTTACTAACTCTTTCCAGTGTTCCAACTTGATTACTTCCTTCTTCAGACTGTCTTACTATAATTTCATGTGGATTTCACTAAGGATTTCTGACTGGAACTTGCTTTGGGGTTTATTCAGGTTTATTCAGGCTACTTGCAGGTACCTCAGGAAGTTCTGTCTGAGTCCAATAAAACTGCTGGCTGAAATGCTTCACATTTATTATTCCACCGTATCTTTGGGCAAAACATGATTTACAGCATATGCTATAAAATATTATGTGCTGCAGTTAAACCTGTAGGACAGTTGAATTGCTTAAATGATCTTGCCAATCAGATGAAAAGAAGCAATTCACAACAGGTTAAGTGCCCTGTAACTATTAGGAGAAAAAAACCCCTCAAGTTCCTGATTATGGTCTGTCTTGGCAAAGAAGAATTCTGTTTACAATCATGCAAGCATAAAGACTCCCTAAGTCCAGCCAGGAGGAAGAGGCATTCTAAAGGCATCATTAAAAAGCAAGTATCTCAGCTGTTTCAGCAAGGACTCTATTAACACTGGGGACACCAACTGAGCTGCTATCTGAATCAATAATCAGGAGTGAGAGTTACAAAACATGCCTAGAATTGAATACAAGGAAAAACCTTCATCCACATAATGATAAAAGCCTGAGAATAGCCTGGATTGTCTAAAGGGGCCAACCGCCACCTTGGGAGAGTGTAAGTTACCCTAGGATCTACCAGAATTTGAGGGAGTATTTAGGTCAATAACAGAAAATAAACACCTCCAAGTGAAATGCAGCTGTAAAGTGTGCTACCATATGAGTTCTCTGTGTCTACCTCTAAATAGAGAATTTTTTTTCCTTAAAATTTTATGAGTATAAAAATTCATTTTACTGATTTTTCTCCTCAATTAAACCAAAGACTGCCTATTGCCAGATCTGTGACCATGGAATCATTCTTTTACACATGTTTGTATTATTTTGTATCTTCATTTTTTCCTCTGGTGATGTTTTTATCACGACAGGAAAATGAATAAATCATACTATAATTACTTATAAAATTCAACCATTTATTTGCTGAAAATTTTTTAAGGAGTCTCTTTGCCTTAAGAACTGGTGCACCAGCGGGAGAATCCCACTGACTACTCCTCACATCCAGCTCTTAAACAAGATGCTATTCAAGGTGCTCTGAAGGAATGGCCAAGTTTAGGCTATGGAATTGATGGGAACTTGGCACACAATTGAAGACAATCAACATCATGTAACAAAACTGCAGCAAATGAGCTGCTGTAATATGTCACCTTCTGTTTTGTAATCTAATTACTTGGTTTGCAGGAAAGTAACTATGTGTTGGATAATTTCCTCTTTCTGTGGCATGGGCTATTTCTACTCAGAAGTCTGGATTTTTTTCTTGTCTTTTTAATGCTACTGCACTCCTTTTTTGCCCTCTGCTTGGCTCTTTCACAAGTGTGTGAAATCTGACTATACTAATGTCACTTAATCTCTTAATTACCAAATCACTTCTTATTCAGATTCTGATCAACCCAGAAACTCATTCAAAAAAAAAGAAAAAGGCAGCAAGTAAGGACATGATCTAAATCTAGAGAAGTCCTAATAATATGTATTGGAGGTCCTACCTGTATCACACAGTAAAACCAGAAGCACAACTGCAGTAAAAATCAGAGGCATGTGTAGAGAAAAGGGCAAAAAAAGAGAAGAGAAATGAAAGGCTAGCAAAAAAGAAATAGTTGAGGGATAACAAGTAGATACCTCACCCAAGAACACCAGAACTTCCAGTAACTGTGATGTTCTAATTAACAATGGAAATTAACAGCTGACTTGAAAAGATCTTGCACAGACTGAAATTTCTGCCTCAAAACTGAAGCAACAGGTCATGCAGCCAAAAGCCTGACTACACACATCTCCAGAGGTAAAACTGAAAATAACCTTCCTTAATGAGACAGACAAAGAAAGAACTTCCTCCTCCAGTCCTTTCAAGATCTGAGATACAATGGCTCATATTGACACACTACTGCCCTTAGGAAAAAAACAGGGAAGGTATCTATGCCCAGATGGAAGCATTTGTATTTTTCATGTAATACACAGCAGCCATTAAACGAAAATGGATGAGATGGAAAGAGAGGAAGTTCAAAACTTCTCCTTTGAGGAGAAAAAATCTGGCCTGTTTTGCTGTTGAAAAAAACCCTAAAGCTCTCAATTTAAAAGAGTTCAGAAATTTTCTACCAAAATTACGAAGCACGATCTTCTTCAATTAGGAGACACTTAAAAACATAAGGCTTCATCCCAAATTGTAATTTGAGGGGAGGAAAAATACCACTTTAATAAGCAAAATCCCTCTGATTTCTTTTTTATCCCTGTTAAATAAATGGAATACACTGAGAATGACTATCTAAGACAAAAACTCCTGGAAAGTACTGATATTTCAGAAATACCAGAAGGAGCTCCTAGCAAGTGACAGCAAAAAAAAAAAAAAATGTTCGTTAACCAGTCTAATAGTTCAAAGAATTTCCAATGGAAGTTTGCCTTGAAGATGTTGTCAAAAGACAAAATCTTTACAAGATGGCAATTTCCAGATGAAACTCCAGAGTGCAAAAGGCTTCTTGAACAAAATGGAAGTTGTGAAGGAAAAGACTATACCATTATCTGAACAAAAATCTATTCTAAAATGAAATTCATTAAAGTATTAACTAAAAATAAAGATCTAAAAATACACTAGGGGAAGATAGGAAACAAAAACAGACACAGAAAGGAGTAACTACATCAAAACATGTACTAAAACTGATAACCTACCTGAAATTCCAATCACTAAGACTTCTGGAAAAACTCTAGATTGTGGCAATTTGAGCAGCATGAAGTGCATTAACAGGAAAAGAGACATCTAAAATTATTCTATTTACTTTTATCTGACTGCTCATCCACTAAAGTCATAAAATACCCAAAATAGTACTCTGGTTTTGTATGTTTAAAAATATTTTTCTACAATAAAATTCAGACTTATCGAAAACTTATTAAAAATTTCACAATTAATTATAAAAATTACTTAACTGTAGTAAAAAAAGATATACCTAGCTATGATGTATGGAAATTGTCAAGCACACCTGATTACCACTGAACTTTTTTTTTCCTGTACTGAGAGATGCAGAAGTGGATCATGTGAAAGTAGTAACTGATCACAGTTTTCAAACACAGGGGAAAGGGAGAGGTAAATAACTGATGAGTCTAACAGTGGGTCTCAAAGTACAGTGCCTGGTACTGACACATGCAAATGGCTGGCTACACTGTATTATTTGTTCTTATTTTAATCCGCTAAATCAGAGTACCATACAACCACAAATTCATTATGGAAACTCCTACAATTATTTTTCACATCAGCAAATATTGCCAGTTGTCACAGAGCTGCTACGTGACTGAGTAAGAAAAGACAAGATCAAGGCAATTTTGCATTCAAGATCTAAAACACAACTGTGATGTTGTAGACATGTTGGCCCTGTTTTCTGTTCACCAAATACTGCACATTGTATTCACTGTATTTGAAAAACAAGAGATGTAAAGATACTCATTCTACAAATGTGCATATAAACTATGCTAATGCCATACAGTGGGAAGTATGATGTGAGAAAAAATTAAGACTTAAATATAAGCTACCAAGGTCTGAAAAAAAAAAAACCGAACAAACAAAGGAAGTGGAGATGTGATATAGAATTAGACAGTCAGAAGATTTTTAAGAAGCAGTAACTTGTTTGGAAACAATACCTTCCAAAACTACGTGTATGCAACAGGGCCAAGTAGTTCAAATATGCTTTTCTCTTACCTGAAAGATTTCCATCTGTTTCATCTGTTGGAAGGCTGGCAACGCTGGTAGAATCCATTCCTTGCTGGAGGTCCATAATTTTCCTTCGTAGTTGCTCTATGTCACTCTCTTTACTATCCAGCTGCATCTGAAGCTCGTTCCTGTATGTAGATTCTTCTGCTAGTTGCTGTATTTATATACACACATGCATAGTTACTGTGTTACCAAAAGTACAGCAGCCAAATATTTTAAAAACAAAACTCATTACTATTTTTTTAATACATGTAGGTACTTTTGATAGAAATGAAATAAACTATTACAGTAAAAACTTTTGTTTAGCTTTGGAAGGAAAAATGTTAAATATCAAAGATCCAGTGATGTATTCACGCATGAGACAGTCAGATTCATCTACTATATTACCATTTGTTATGAAAAGGAGACCATCTACCAGTGAAATGAACAGACAGTTTCCTGCCTGTTAGATAGTATTCAGGTTTTTAATCTTTGTAATATATCAGTAAGTTCCACAGTCAAGAATTTTGGGGAAATGAATGAGAACAAGCACAGTTGCACACGTGTCAAATTCTCTGCTTCACTAAACTCCTGTTTAGCCTAGAACATGTGAAAACTAATTTGTTTTCAAGTACATTAGGAACTATACATTTTCCCTTTGGAGATGATTCCACAATGTGATTAAAAAATTAAATTATTTTACCGCTTGCATTTCATTGAGCTCCTTTTGGTATTTCACTACCATCTGATTGAATTTCTCTTTTTCTTGATTAAGTTCTAATTGAAGCTTTCGGTTTTCCTTCTCCTTCTTCCTCAAATCTTGCATGTTAGCTTTCTTTCTGTCTATTTTAAAATCTTTCCGATTCATTATCTCAGCCAGTTTGTTAACAGCCTGTTAAGAAAAAGGAGAACCAGCAAGAAAAATGATATGTGCAGCATGTTTCACACAAAACTTCTCAGTTCCTCTAGTTATGAGATTTGATAAAAAAAAAAACCCTTCACCAAAATAAATGGCTCTCACAATCAAAGTAATACTGAAAAGTACACAACATCAAAACTTATTCTTTCAACTGTAAATTTAACAATGCATAGTGTACATCATGGTTAATACAAGCTTAATTTCAAAGAAACTAAGAGTTAGTTCACAAAAGCAATAAACCTGAAATACTTCTGTTACTGCAAAGTAATTATTGCTATTAAATTGCATAAAACGTTATACCTGTGTCTTCAGAGTTCTTTCAGTGTTTATGTTCTTCTCATAATGCATTCTAATATTATTGATTTCCTCCTCTTTTTTCATTTTGTAATCTGTTAAAATAATATTCAACTTTGAGGTATTTTAGTACAAAGTAAATATTTTAAACCTAATTACTTCTATAAGTGCATATTTTTTCCGATTCTGTTTTCCTATTGTTTCCCTTTTTGAGCACAATACAGTTTGCAAAGACAAAGGTTACCAGTTTAACGCTACTGCAATGACAGAAAATTACCAGAAGGATATATCAGAAAGGCACAAAGATGAAATACTAAAGCCAACATCAAGCCCAAAATAATATGGAAGATAAACAGCAATGTCTCCTTCCACTTCCCATTTCTCCACATATGCTTCAAATTCAATTGTGCTTCAGAACAGATCAATTAAAACTCCACACGACATACCTTCTTCTTGTTTCTTAAATTTTTCACTGATCTCTGTATTTTCCTTTGTTATTAAATCAACATCTTTGGTTAAAGTGTTATTAGTTTCTTCCAGCTACATGAAAAGAAACACATTTTAAAATAAAGAACTTGGCATAAATTCTAAAAATATAATACTATTATTTTAAATACCCTTAATTCTCTAACAACCATTTACTTAGAACACCTTCTACCTATGTGAACTTTTAAAAAATGCTACTATTTTTCTGTGCTGTTTTGATTTACCAGAAAGCTCAAAATACACCTGTCCCAGAAAAAAAAAAAAAAAAAAAATCATTGCAGAACTGACAACACTGTAGTATATAATTAAAAATCAACTTAAGTTAGACTGTCAGTCATGGAATGTGGACACTTTCAATTAATTTGCTGTACTTTAGAAAAACTAATATGTAGAGGTCTGATACCTTGAATCCAGACAGAAAAGTAGCTGACAGGTGACAGAACTACAGCATTAAAGGCTAGAGTAGATACAAGGCATTTACTGCTAAATAATTGTCATAAATCATAAAAATCAGGATAAAAATAAAACCAAATCTGGTCTAAGACAATGTAGAAATAGGTAAATATGTACAGAGCTTGCAAAAAAAATAAAAAAGTTGGGAAGGAAAACCACGACACTTTGAATATGCGAGTATGTTCACTGCCACAGCCAGGATCATTTAACAAATATATATGAAAAACCAGACATAACTGTATTCCTGAACAAAGTTTTTGTTTGAAGCCTATGCAAATGCCTGTGTGTCAAGCTGTCTGACAAAATTATCAGAATATATGAAACCAAGAAAGATATTGGCAAGAAGGTATTCCTTTGATGCCACAGAAATAGTCTTCTAAATGGTGCTTAAGAAATGGTGGTATTATGGAGATCTCAAGCTTATAAAAGCAAATTCATGAAACAAACACTATTTGCACTATCTTTACACAGGGATGGAATATCCACGGTAGCACTAACAGAAAGCTTTGAGCAACTGAGCCAAGTTCAGTTACATCTGGAGCTTTACACCCCCAGGATTTTTTAAGAAAACATGCATAGCTGATGCTAAATGGGAAAAAACAACAATGATAAAATAACTATGGTACATATGGCATCCTATTTGAGACTTCTCAGTTAAAGATTTATCAAGCTCATACCAACACCCAAAAGTTATGCTATAAAGCGTATTCAAAAATTACAGTTTGAGTTTTGGCTTGTGGGTTTTTGTGACTCTGAAGTGGGTTTGTTTTTTTTTTTAAAGACTAAGTTACTTTTCAGTAAGAGTCTCTAATACACTGCTCCACAAAGCTACAAGATTTCAGTAATACACTTGGCAATGACAAGAAGTAAATACAAAAGGCTTAATAACTGAATTATAGACATTCACTTGATTTTCTTTCTGGCTTCACCTCAGATTAATGAATTCTGCTTTTTAGGGAGGTCACATGATGAAATTAAATGTTTAAGGTTCCAATGAGCCCAAAACTTAAGATATTTAATTAATTATCACTTACTATCACAACAAGACTTTAAAAATTAAAGCTATGAATTTCTGTTTCCAGTTGGAAGGGATTTATACAGGTATTGATAACAGTTAATTTACCCTTCTTATGATGATGTCCTTATCAGTCAATTCTTGCCTGTGCCTTGATGCAGCTTTTTTGCTTTCCTGATTCAGTTCATAATACTGTTCTTCAGCGAGTGCCCGTGCCAACCGTTCCGACTCAGCTTTGGTTTCAGCTAAATCCAGCTGGGTAGCGAGTGCTTCTCTGTAAAAAGGACATTAAGATGCCTATGCAAAACATTCCAAATTTTCATTAAGACTATCAAACCCAAATTATATCACTCAGCTAATGGTCATTATCTTAGTTTCTTAAGACAAGCAAGAGTTATAAAACTTCATTCTGTACACTTGTATCTTTTGATGGTCCACACAAGCTACAGCAGCAAGCTCACTATTTCATTAACATTTCAATCATCCATGAAATACCAAGACACATTCTCCTCCCTTTCAGGAACAGAAAATAAAATTGAATTACACGTACAGAGTGGTCCCATCAAAAGATACTTAACCCACATTTGCCCATTATCACAATTCCCATAGTTATATCCAAGTGAGAAACATTAATGATAAACATAAGATTGCAGAGAATAGTGAGGGAATAGAATACAGAGAATCTATAAAAAGAAGTAAGAAAATAAATAATTAACCCCAAGAAGAATAAGGGAAGTCTTGGCTACCTTCTCTTCCCTCCCCATTTTTTTATGTTGGTTACCACTTCTGAACAACTTTGCAGAAACACATGTATTTTCCTCCTACACCATATTTATTAGCACAATATCTTTTCTTTCTCCCTTTCTTAGCCCACCAAAATGCTGTACAAAAAGAACACTGTACATAACCTCAGTTTTTCAATGCTGATGCTCAAGCAGAACAAGAGACACAGACTTTAGAAAAAACTGTACTTCATGCATGAGGCTACAGTCTCCTTCAGCTTATGAAATAAATTAAGAAATTGGAAAAACCTTAAAAAGCTTAAAATTTTTTCTTCTTATATAACTTAGAAAATAGTACATCACAATTAATGGTCGTTAAAATAACAATTTTTGCTGTAATCAGAAATATACTAAATTTCAAATGCAAAGACTTTTCGTTACCTTTTTCTCAAATTATTTTACTGACATAGAAATATATTAAGTAATTATCAGGGTAATATAATCAAATTAAAGAAGTTGATAAGTGATATGATTACTGCAAATTAGAATGTTTTTTCAAATTATTGAATCTTACTAAATTCTCAGAGAAGTCATTATTCTTCTTACAGACATTACAATGTCCAAAACAAATATGAATAACCGTATTTGACTTTGAGTGTCAGTATAGGTAACATCTTATGTATCTGCCATTTACAAGGTGTGCTACAGAACACTTTTGAGGCCTTTTTCTGAAGGAATTAAAACATTTTAAATCTGATTCAAAGTATTCATGACTGAGACAATATTCCACAGAAAAACTTAAGTGTATGTGAGAAACATAATGGGCATACTTTTCATTTTGCAACTCCTGCATTTTTCTTTGTGTTTCTTTATTCTTTTCATCAATCTCCTCTTTCAGTTCCTTAACCTGAGTTTTGTAAAGTGTCTGTAAAAGAAAGCATAAAAAAGAAATCATTACTCAAATTCCATAGTGAAATTCTTCCTTGTTTTCAGCCTAGGTAGTCTGAATTTGTCAAACCCCAACACATGCCAATACTGCCATTACTGCCTCTCCCTGATGCTTCTTTCCAGTTTCTGCTGGCTAGAGAACTGATATGACCAAATTACTTTTCAATTTTCTAATCTGTTTTCCTACACAGCTGCACAAATACATCTGCAGCAAAAGAGAAACGAGGCACTGTGACACAGCAGAGCAGGTCTCCTGGACACAACAGGACAAAACTGCATCCTCTTGAAGTATCACTGTCTCAAAATGTTTGTCTAACAAGCCTAATATCATTCTGTGCTTTCACCTGTTGCATTCTCTTGGTGCCAATGTATCTTTTCTCTTAGAATCTTAAGTTTTTTCTGCACAAACTTTCTCTTAGTAAGTGATTCAGCTGAGGCCTGATTTATGCGAATGAATTCTGTGAATTACTTCTGGTTTTAATTACTATATTGCTATTAACATCACCTGCAATTCTGAAAGTTAAAATTTGAACTTCTACAGTAAACTACTTTTGCTAAATATTCAGACTGAATTATGAATGTCTTATTTAAACTACAAGTTAGTGAAAAAAGAAAAAACTGAGAAACACAATGCTCTGCATCTTCTTATTAGCAGTATGCCATGGAAAAAATGCACAAAAAGCCCCTGTAACAGATAATGAAATGACAATCATATGCAGTTTAGTAAACATAAAAATTTTTATTGCCTCTCCCAGGAAAAACCAAATTTAAAACTATTTCCCAAAGTGAAATGAGTCTGTCCATATTCACAAATGTATTTGAACTTCAGTTGTTACAGAGAATCTCATGCTATTGTTTCTTTTCACAGAGACGAAACAGATCGCACTACATCTAATGAAATACACATTTTGGTTACCTGGAGTACCCAGTAAGGTTCTTCAGGGATTCAGGTCAAGAGAAGGTATCTTTTTAGAAAAAGGAATATATGCAGAATGCTACTGTCAATGGTTCTTAAACGTATGTATGGTAGATCAACAGCATGGAATATTTTCCAGTAAGTTTGGAGATTCTGAACTCTCTACAAAGTCTGAAATTATATCAGAAAAATTTCCCCTTTCCAACCTCAAGATAGGAACAACTCTGATGAATAATTCAGGTAAGAGTTACTCAGCGTAATGTAAGTTTTGACAAACAACAAAGCAACATTTTAGATACACCATCTAATGCTCTCTAATACTTTGTTCCTTATTTGTATTTCAAGCAGGATTTTCTGAATTGCTGGCTTATGCCAGGCTGTTACTTACATTAAAACAATTTTAGTTTCAACTATTCACTGTTAAATGATTTTACATCAAAATGTAGCAGATGCAATTCCTTACAAGTCTTACCGAAAAATACTGCTCAGCTTCAAGCTGATCCTGAAGTTCACGCATCTGACCTTCATTTCCCCTGTACTGTCTTTGAAGGAATAAAAAAGGGAAACATTTTAAAAGTCAGGTACTAACAAAAGACAAAGACAATTTCTACCCGGGACAGCATCCTACAATGATCTTCCATTTGCATAAGTATTATTTCACAAAGAGCAACAGTTTGCTGCATCCTAAAATTCTGATTTAATACAGTTCTTATTCTAAAATGATGATTGTTTCAGTATGTAATTTAGAAACCGAGAAGTACTCTAGATGGAGAAACATCAAGTCAGCTGAAGGAATATATGATAGAAGTCTAATTAATGAAAAATGTCAGTTCAAGAAACCTTAAGAAAATTAATTAGGCACTTAAAGGGAACTACTGACTCCCATGTACTAAAAGTCCCATATGATTTAGTAAGTAGCACTGGAGTCAATCCATAAAGAAGTCACTCAAATAAAAGAGGCATATATATATGTATACACACACATATATATATATATACACACACAGATATATGTGTGTGTGCCTTAACATAGAATGGTGAGCCAAGAACTGTTCTGACTCATAGCTCATAACAAAAATATTCCAACACTGAAGGCTACATAGAAATCATAACATGCAGCTACATAGGAATCATAACATGAAGCTAAAAATACTCTTTTAGTTTAGGAAAAAATGCCTATGCACCAGAGAACTTTATTCACTAGCAGAAACAGGCAAAATAGTACATGTAAAATTAAGCAATTTTTTCCATTTTACTTCAGGTTTTTACTTACTTTGCAAGTTGAGCCAACTCAAATTCCAGTAATCTCTTTGCTTCCAACAATGTATTGATTTCCTGTTTCAGCTGCTTCTCAGAACCCTTCAAGTTATCAGCTTCAAAAGCTTGTGCCTTTAATTCATTCTGTGCCATTATTCGCTTATTCGTCTCTTGTTCTAGCTTAAGTGTCAGATTCTTTACCTAAATGAGAAACATTTCAGTTTAGGAGCCTTTGCTAAATAAGCAATTGCATGTGGCTGAAGAGGTTTCATATATGGATTATTTCACATTAAACACCACTAACTAGATGCTACACCACGTACCATATGTCAAAACATTCCTGAATCTCCCAATATTTCAGAGCAACAATCTCACACAGAGATGCTGCCCTTACAGAACCTATGGCTATGATGCTGCAGGATGCTAAAGCTTTCCCATTTTTAGTTTATTTCAAAATTCCCAATTTGTTTTCTGAAGGACAACAACTGAAGAAGCCCAAATTGTCTGGAAACCTCTCCATGGATTTCAGATTTTAAAAACCTCTCACCCTAGAAAAAAAATGCAGCTTACCAACTATCTAAAAGCTAATTTACATGAGTCATGACCCCTAAGAGAGGTGTTACAAACTTCATTCCCACTGTCCTGTAAAGAAAATGTAAGGATGAAGCTATCATTCTTAAGACCTAGTTTTCACACTCAGTGTTCTAACTGCATTTCCTTGAACAAATTTTGGAAAGAATGCAAACTAGACAACACAAACTCAGATCTGTAAACCAGGCTGCACAGTCAAATTCACAAGTAAATTTTTTCTTTAGAAAAAGAGAAAACACAAAAAAATGTGTTATATTGAATTGAGGTTCAAATATGTAAGGAAAGTAAGAGCTAAGAAACAAGAAGAAATTACCTAAACCCACTTAGGCCAACAACTATCCTCAATTCTATTGAGAGCTGTATTATTATAAGGAGATCAGTGTAAGTTAATTTAATTTTCTATTTCTCAGTGCAACTCTAGTTTCTTATTTATATAGAAAATTATTAGTGATGAACATTTTGCTTACTTCATCTTCCAGTCTCTCCTTTTGCTGAAGAAGATGTTCCAGTTTCTGCTGAGATTGCTTCAGGTCAAAGTCCAACATGGAACACTGTTTTTCAGCTTGAACTATTCGATTTTCTGCCTTTTCTCTTGCTGCCCGTTCTTCCCTTATCTTTTTTTCCATTTCTAAAAAAGATTAGGGAAAGAAAAACAACAAATATGAATACGTAGCATCTGCAAGCATGCTTTTGTACAAACAGTCTTAAATATCCTAATATTTTTCAGACCCCTTTCTTCAGCTATCTAAGCTCTTTTGCTGTTTGATCAACTGATTACTAAGTAAAAACATCCTGGCACTATTACAAGGAACACTAAAAAAGAAATACAATTCCAATCTGCATTCAAAGAAAGCACTGGAACATTATCATGACAACTGAAAGATAAACAGCGAAAGAAGTAAAAAACACAGATTACTGAAGTAATCATTATGAAGTAAGGCAAAGTTTTATTTCCATGAATGGATAGTAGCAAAAGAAAAAAACACTGCCATTTATTTAACTCTAAAAACCGCATTTAGGTACTGATGACCTTCACAGAGAAAACCTGACATACTCAATTATGAGATCAAGACACACCTTTGATTCACGTACATACATCTATAAAAGAAACTTCTCCCTATACTTCAGACAAGCCTAATACAACTCTGGTATTTTTTATGCAGTTACACAGGAATGAACACTCAGACATCTTTCTTGATAATGCATTCCTTCAATCTCGTTTAGCATTAGCCAGCATTTCAAGATCCAATAGCATTTTAGAAGCCAAGGAAGGCTTTGAAGTATGGTATGCAAAACATTAAGAAACAATACAACTTTTATGAAATAGCATGTTCGGGAAAATAATTTAAAATGTGTAGTTTTCATATTTTAAGATTTCAGTACGCATTTTCTTTACACAAGGGATCAAACACTAGTGCAAGAGTACTATGTAGTAAGACAATGTGCATTAAAACACCGCGATCAAAACACATTTTATTACGTATTTACCTGAAACTTGCAGGAAACACTTACCACACATCGCAACTGATCTTGCCTCCTCTATTGACTGGTGTTTGTCAGTTAACCGCGCTTTAGTCACTTTGTGCTCATTGACTTCCTGTTCTAACCGGTCTTGTAAGGATTTCAGCTTGTAGTTCAAATCTATCTCTAAATTATTCTTTTCCTAAAGATAAGGGAAAAGTTACCAGATTTCTGCAATACATGAGGGAATCACCCTTTTATTCTGTTTTTTAGTATTAACTTTTTGTTATCAAAAGATTATCAATGTTATTTTCCATGCTTAGTAAAGAACAGTAACAGATCAAAACTGTACTCAGTGCTCTGGAAAAAATTTAATTAACCTTTTTTCAGTAGTCAATGAATTTCTAAGATAATGAAAACAACTCAGTTTGAATAATCAGTAGTCACCTAAATTGGAAACATACAACTAATGAACTGACATCCTAGAACACAGAGGAATCTGAATTATTGTTACCTGGATGTAATCATGTTATTTCATTGCTAGGATTGCCAGGCATTAACAGTAATTCATCAAACAAGCACTGGAGATGTGCTTTGAGAGATGAGGACTTGCCTTTGAAAGGCTCCTTCACATAACAACAACTTAGAATTGCTCACCTCTTCCCTCACTGGCAGTCATATCTCTGGTTTATTTGCACAGACCACACAGCACAGCAAGTCTTAACCTGACCTCACTACAGAGAGTTAACTCTGCAGTTGTCTGGAGAAGGGATGCAATATTCCCTTTCACTCTTCTTGTTTCTCCATCACATGGAGGAGATCAGAGATGTTAGGGGGACATTCTCAGAAGGAAGGACAGAAGGACAGAAAAAAATGCCGCACCAAAGTTGAGCAAAAGGCTCAACTAGCACTGATCCAGTCAAGTTAAAATCCAGTAAAGGCAGAAAAAAAATTCTGATTTTCAAAAAGTTCATAGATTTTCAGAGGCAAGTCTTTGCAGTCATAGTTAGGCAGACAGAAAAAAAATTCCTTGCTACTGGCAGTAGGACTGGATCCTTGAATCAGTGATAGTGAATGACAAACACAATTTTTATGCCCGGTGCTACAAGTAAGAACTACCTGAGGACTTGTGAGACCACCCTGATGAGACCGTAAACTAGCAGTACTCAGTTAATCTAAACATAAGACTAATTTAGAACAATAAATAATATTTGAAAATATAGTCAAAAGCTGACAAAGAGCATAAGCCTCTAAAGAATTTCACCATACCTTTTCTGAATGATTAAGCATATCCTGTGCTTGTTTTCTTTCCACTTCCACTCTTTCAAGATTGTTTTTAATGTTTTTAACTTCTTCTTGTAAAGTTGTAATCCGAACTGCCACAAAAAATTAAATACCACTCAATATTAGTTACTTTACTTAGATCAATTGGCTTTGGAACTTTTAGTGATTTCTGGGCCCATAAAATATTTCAAATACTTCAAATTTTTCAGCCATGCAAAGGCCATACATTGCAGGGGAAACTGACCTTTTCAGACACTCTTTATGCACGCCATCAGTAACAATTCACAAAAACCAATCATGCAGAAATGGTTACTGCCTTCCATCACTTCCAGTATCTAATATTCAAAATTTCTCTCATTAACCCAAGCTCTGCTATGCTATGGAACAAGCACCCTTCCTGATGCTAACTTCACTAACGTGTAGATAAGGCACATTACATAGAATGTCAGTCTCAGATCTGTGGGTACTAGCACAACATGTATTCACCTGTGACTCAAACCATAGGGAAGTCAGGCACTGGAAGTTCTGGGTTAACAGCTGGACTCAATGATCTTAGAGGTCTTTTCCAACCAAAACCATCCTATATGATTTTAAATGCTATGACATGGAAAAAGGAACTATTCCTCAAACTCCACAGCATCTACCCTTGTGTGGCATAAGAGTTTATATGAAATACTAAGTAGGATCACTTGGTTTGGAAACCACCTAGGTCCAACCTCCCTGCCACATGCAGGGACACCTCTCACTAGACCATGTTGCTCAAAGCCCCATCCAACCTAGCCTGAAACACTTGCAGGGACAAGGTAACAACAGTTTCTCTAGGCAACCTGTCCCAGGGTCTCACTATCCTTATTGTTAAAAATTTCTTCCTGTATCTAATGTAAATCTACTCTCTTTCAATTCAAAACCATTGCCCCTTGTCACTACAGGCCCTGGTAAAATGTCTCTGTCTTATAGGATCCCTTTTAGAAGGGAAAGGAGAGTCCTCATCAAAAGCCTGCACTTCATGGAAACTCAATACTGCACACAGTTGGTTCAAAATGGCAAGTTAAGAGTCAGGGTCCATTAGCACAGGCACAATCGTGAACTAATGCATCTGAATAGCTCCTAGTATGAAGAATCAGTACAAATAGTAGAAAGTTTCAAGCATCCTGAAAAAAGGGATTCCACCTCTGCATCCCTTATTGGTGCTCTTAACCTTGCTTATAAAGTAATGTCTAATCATCATAAAAGAAAAATGCAATTTAATAAAAAAAAAAAGCTTTCTCCACAAATGAAAGAAGAGAAAATGCACGATATATCAACTTGGCTACTGCACAAGGCAGTAAGACAGGCTGCATCCTCTCTAGCACTGTATCAGCTCTTCATACTTTTGCACCACTGGACTCAAGACTTTTAGTCAGGGCAGCCCCAGACTCACAGTGTTTGACACTCCTTGATCTTGATATTCTCTTTCCCTCCCAAGAGCTGCTCAACATGATCAGGAAGCCAGATCCAATCTTCAGAAATTGTTCAGTCACGCATTGTTTGCAGGTTGGCTTTCCTCCCGTTATCAAACTGTACTCCACTTAAGTAGGGTTATCACAACTTTTTTTGGTAAAGTATAAATTCAGAATAATTACCCTGTAGTTCTCCAATCATTTCAGATCCATGACTTCTGTCCCTTCGTTCTGACTCCAAAGCTGCTTGTAGTTGGTAATAATCTTTCTCCACCTGCAGTTTTGTGCTTTCCAGAACTCTGCACCTTTCCTGCAGTTCTCTATTCAGTGATTCAACCTGACTTAATGACTTGCTCATTTCTGTGTTACCCTTTCTCAGTCTTGCAGCTGTGTCCGATTCTGTCCTCAGCAAATCATTTGCTTCTTCTAGCTGTTAAAACAAACCAGACAAGATTCTCAAATATAAAGATCATGGAACCACTTTTGCTACATTTGAATGCTCAAATCTAAGAAATAATGAAGACAAAGAACACAAAAAACATACTTGTTTTTGTAGCTGTGTTATCTTCTCATTTGAAATCTGTGAATGCTGGCTGATTTTTTTCAAGTCTTCCATCTGATCTTTTAGTGTGGACACTAAAGAGAAATTGCACTATCAATACAGCATATTAAAAAACTCTTAGGGTTTTGTTCTTGTTTTTTTACACAAACATTCTCAAAAATATTTTTTGCATTAATAGATCTTCTGTTGACTTTTTGCTTCTTATATATTTTTTTGTGTGCTTGCAGACCAACAATGCACAGTGCAGAGAACAGAAGTTAAAAATAAGAACAAAAAAATTGTGTTCAAATAAAAAAACCCTCAAAATCTGTGTTCATTATTTGAAAAGATCCCTTTTCTTTGAAGTTGCATAGCACTTAAGATACTATGATACTAAATTATTCTCCAAAACACATCATATACCTTATCAGTACCAATGTTTGGACAATATTGCGTACCTTCATTTTCTACATTACGTCTTTTTTCATTCTCTTGTTCAAACTTTCTTTGGTACTCATTTATCTTATGTTGTAATACCACCTTTTCCTTCTCAATCTGAGACACTGTTGTTTCCAAGTTCTTTCTTTGATTTCCCTAAAATTCAAAGAATTGGTATTTTATAGTTACATTTGAAGGAGTGATCCCTAAATCAGTATCTCTGCAACTAACTAAACAAGGAAACTGATGCATTGTTTCAATGAATGAATTTCTGGCTTTCTTGGAAAGGTTTTCAGAAAAGATGGCTTTTTTAACTTCTACATGACAAATTTATACAATTACTCGAAAAATTGTTGTTAGCATGATTACATCTAAAGTAGCTACAAAATTATTATCAAGAGACAAGAGAAGGACTCAATAGAAAATAAGCTTTATTTTTGTAGTAATTGATTTTGATAAACTCCAGAAAAATTGCAGTGAGCAAGACTAAGCAAAATAATTACCAGAGTAAACAGAAATCAGTATGACTTACAGAAAGAAAAGTTTTTGAACACGTGTACAAATAAAAATATTATCTCCCAATGCTATGTATTGAAACATGATAGTTAGGTCTCAAACTTGAATACAGAACAATTGTTTTAGTCATAAAAGTACTATTCCTAACTCCACTCTTTAGCCAATTAAGCCAGCTTCAGTGAGGAAAAAACATTACCTCTTCATCCAGTTCTTTCATTATCTTGTCTAGCTTTATGTTTGAAGATCTAAAAATAACACAAGATCATTTAATAGATACATTATACATACTGTTTTTCTAATGAAATGATTTGTGACTACTACTAAAGTGAACATTTATAATTTGACTAAAGTTATTTTGTAATGAACATTTAAAACTGAAGACAATCAATCACTGCAAATAATTTGTAAAATGCATCACTAAGTATTTATCAGTTTTGCAGCAGATTAAATATGCAAAAACTTTAGATGCCACATTTTATCCCTTAATCTGCAAAAAACAGTGTATGTACACAACAGGTTATCCTTAAGATTAGAACACCCTGGTAAGCTGCAAAAACTTCCTCTAGTTGTGACTTCCAAATATCTACAATAGTTCATTAATTCCACAGTAGACAGCTCCCTACTACAGATAAAGGTATATGAATAATATTATTTGGAAGTCTCTCTGTTGAAGCAATGTATTAGAATGCTGGACTACAGAGAGAGTGAGGCAAAACACACAGTAAAACCTCATTTAACTGGCCATAACATTGACGCATCCATTGCATTTTTGGAGGCAGCTATCCCTCTTCAAAGAGGCAACAAAAAGGACCCAGACAAGGCTACCTGGCAGGTACAAAAAATGATAACTGTTGTAACTGCCTCTGTCTCCTGTCTACTAACTCCACAGTGAATGGTATGACGTACCAGAAGACACAGTTGTGCTCTGACAACTCCAGCAGCACTGCAGGGAGACAGCTACTGAGTATCCCTCAAGAATGTATGCCCTGCTTGTGGAGAGCAATCAGAACATCCCAACAGTGCAACAGTGGCACACAGCCTAAATTCCCACCAGACTACTTCGGTTACCAGTTTACACCTAAAGAGCTTGTGTAGCTACGCACTATGGTTCTAATTCACAAGTCTAAATTCTTCCTGTATGCTATACCTAGTGTTGCCTCCTAGTATTATTTAATCCTTCAGGAAAAGACTTCAAAAGGAGAAGCTAACTGAAGGGGAATTTAGTTTGCATGACTGAGTAAAAATGCCTGATTATCAGAAAAGAATAATCTCAACCGTTTGTTCATAAGTGTAGCTGCAAGAAAAATGCTTCTTCAACATGGTAGAAACAGGATTTTAGAAAGCAAATAGTTGTTCTTACACGTCAGTCATAGAAGAAAAAAAAGTGGTTTTCCAACAAGTACCCTGTATTTGGAAAACAGCTAATTAATTTTAATAACCCAATACAAGCCATATATACAGAATCTCACATTTTCAAAGAAATCAGAATGATGAGTGTGTACCTCAGTCCAATAAAACGTCTGAATACAGAGATATCAGGTAAACTCAAACACTTAAGTGTTCAGAAAGAACGTGTTACATGGATGCCAATGAAAAAAAAAAAACCCAAACATTTTCTTTATACTATACTCAAGAAAATTTTAGAATTACTTAATGCTGTGCCTGGAACTCCCTTGGAGAACTACAATACTATTCTTAGTGTTATCCTGGTAATCCCTAAAGCAGTAACACAAAACTGAAGTGTTAGATACATTTAAATTATGTAAACAATTAAAGTTCAAAGTCTTACCTGCACTTTTGCTCCATTTCATCTTTCAACTGCATTTCATTATGTAGCTGTTCTTCTAAGTCATAGATCATCTTCTGCATATTTTCCAGCTTTAAGTATATATTTGTACATGAAAGAACATGCATTAAATTTAGAAACTTTAAAGAAGTACTTAATAATATTCAGTTCTGCTTGCATCGTATCACAGCTTACTTTCTTCTACCAAAAAGACATTTTACCTTATTGAAATGTGATGCATGTCCCTCCCTCCCTGCCCCAAAATTTAGTTACAAGAAATAACACAGTTTTTTCATTTGCATGCACATGAAATTTTAGGATATCTTCAAAATTTACAGGGCTAAGCTAAATCATTAATCCTCCTTGTTTTTACATTTCTTTGGAATCTTACTAAAGACATTACTACATAGATGTAAGAAAGCACTTTTGTTAGTCTCAAAGTTTCTTCTAGCATGAATCACCACATGTATTTTGCAATGCATCTTCAAGCTCCCAACAAGCTCAGGAAGCAGAACCAGGCCTGTCAGTTACTGGCAATGGGGAGAAAGTGCTCTTACCATCTCTTTAGCCAGAGATCATTTTTACAGCTAGAACTGTACTAAGGTTTGAAAAATAGTAACAAACTTCAGATGTTAATACAGCACATTACGGCATAGCACGTACTGTTTGCCAGCAGGATAAACTCAGAAATTCATTCTTTTCATGTAGCCTCAAAATATCTACTTTCCACTGAATATCTAGGCACAATAATCCCATTCCAACATTAAAATCCTCAGTTAACGTGATGGTGTCAGCTTTGAGGCAGCTCATTAAGTCAACCTTGTGTTGATTCATTCACCTTTCTACTGATATTGTCAGGATTTCGGCCTATTTAGTTTTTCCACATTTCCCTCAATGCTCTGGAACTCCATAGAGAAGCACTACATTCCTAATCTAGACTCTCTTCACAGCAACATATTCAAGTGGTTCTGATCCTTTCCTTTCTTGTTTCCCATTTCAACTCCAAAATCTCAAAAAAAATCCAAAAATTATACATTTCGGCACTTAACAGAGCAGCTCTGGAAAACAAATTACTGGTGTGACATAGAACACAATACTATGTGCATCAAACAATAGTTGTAGTTAAAAACAAGAGATGGCCTCTAAATCTAAACTTTAAGGAAAAAGGAAGGACCAGTACACAAAGGATTTATCTCTGGTATGAACCACTGATAAATAAAGCAAGAAGCAAGACTATTTACAGGCTCTCACTTTAATAAGAAAGGACTGCAGCAAACACCCCAAAACAGGATAACGAAGTTTCAGTGTAATTGCTCTTCCATTTCTTTTCATTCATGTTACAGCCCTTCCAGACAGGGTGCACAGAGGAACTAAATGGGATAGATGAGAAACAAGTCTAAAAAGACATCTGGCAACTGAGGCATTTCTGTACTGACTCCTACTAGCTTGGACTGCTATCGCATCCTCTTGCGTTTCTCCGTCTCTGCATGTTCTCACATCAGGCTGGACCCCAGGGGACCCATCTGAGCTTGCTGAGCAATCTAATTATATCAGTAGAGACAACAGGCTTCCGGACAAAGTTCTGCACAATCTGCTATCAATAGACTAAAGAATACCTCAAGAAAATCCTGAGTTACAATTAACTCAGTATAAAAGCACTCCTTTAAGTTTTAGTTTGTTCTCAGTTTCCATTTTGAGTAGGAAGCAGGGGAGGAAAGTATAGGAATGTATAGGAAAGTCTGTCTGCAGCAGAGAAGTCAAGAAAAATCCCTCTGGAACTGTCATAGTGTTTCATTTTTCTTAATCACTACAGCATAGTGAGTCTGATTCTGTACCCTGAGCAATGAAGAAAACTTAAGATCCAGTGCAAAAGCATCTGTTAATCATCTTTTTCTGAAAATCTAACTGTTTCCAGGTGGTTATGGCAGCACTAAACCAAAGTAAGCAATCAGACATTGAATTCCATTTTTGCACAATATCATGGTCTAATTCTGTGAAGTTTTACACACTTGCAAAACAATCGATTTCTTGGAAATTTGTGGCACTCATATCTCTCCCAGAAGACATTCAGTACGTCAAAATGCAGAGACCAGGTGACACCTTGTGTTATATTTCCAGAACTAATTAATTTGCTAACAGTGTGTCAACATTACCATTTTCATTACAGCATGTAATGAAAGAAAAACAGCTGAGAAAGAACTGTGGGGTAAAAATACCTTGTAGTAAAGACTCAACATTTATTTAAACCTTCCTACACTTAAATTCTTCCAGACCTTCACCTCCCAAAACTGCTAAAATCACAAGACATTCAAATATGTCTGATAATATGGACAGGACTATTGAGGGCTCTTTAACTACAGACTGAGTAGTATTCCACTGAGTACGCCAAGTCCATTCAGTACCTCTCTTCAAAGTCAACCAAAAGCCAGCACACAGTTTTTAGTATTTTCAAATATTTGAAAGTCTGGCTCTGGTTTTAAATTTTACTGTATCAACAGTCAAATGCTTATTAGGAAAAGAGAATATATCAAACACATCCATATACAAAACGAATCAAGCCATTTCAACGAATAAATTCAGTTGCCCAATAAAGGACATAATCAGTTCCCCTGCCCTGTACAAATTTTCTCTGGGTAGTGCCATGTGTCCTTAAACCTTTTTATTGCCAGTTTAAGAGAAAAGGGAACACAAATCAGTATCTCTTCTACTCTCAACAGAAAACAGAAAACTATACTAACAAAGTAGATCATAGTCAAAGCCAAGATTTCTTTTAGAGTTAATTATTAATTTTTTGACCATGCTTTCTTCTGGAAAGAATGTAATTTGTAAAATATCAAACCAGTCTCAGGGAATAGCTTGATTTATATCAGAGATTACATAAAATCCAAGCATTCAACCAAGTCTCAAACACCTTAGCATATCTTCCCGGAAACCTGACTGCCAAGATGCTTGGGAACGAGTATTCCCAAGAAAGAATTCCTGACCATTTCTTGCTAGGTGAACTGCTCTAGAAATGCAGATCCTCAATGCCCCAACTCCCAACAGCTTGTGGGGAAGGCTTGTGAAGGAGCAGAATGCCCAAGTTTGGTACATTATCTTCCACCTCCCACTTAGTTCACTGGAAGTCCAGACTCCCCATGGTTGCCACAAAGATACCCAGGATTGATAAGGTACTCTAAAAACCACTGCACAAGCACTTTGATATTTCTAAAGATAAAAACTGTGAATCCTTTTCCACAAAACATTTTGGCTATTTTACTCAATTCAGGAAAATCAATGTTATATTAAGAAGTGAAATTCTGCTTTTCCAATAGCTTTATTAGGGAGGCCATACTAAAGAGCTAAAAATTATGCATCGATTTCTCATATCCCAAACACTGAGACAACTTGAAACATTTCTAACTCAAAACAGTTTATGCCTATATGTGCAGTAGACTCTTTATTAGGATACAGTAAATATGAAGACATACCACACTTTTGTCCACACTGGAGCCTGTTCTGTTATCATTGGAATTTTCTGCAGGGACACCTAAATACCTGCAAAAACATTTTTTAAAGTTGTATTTGAAGAGCTGTTTAAAGGCAAGATTATGAAAAAAAGATTAAGATAATACAGACATCCTAAAATATAACTCCCAGATTTATTGCTCCAAAATATGGATAATCAAATAGAAACATAATCAGATTTGAGCACATATAATTGAAAAATTCAATTTATTATAAAGGTTAAAGTAGAAAGCTGCAATAGAAGGCTTCCAGAAAAAAAGGATTTCTGCCAAATACTAATACAACCACTTTTCTTTTTTTAAATAATAATTAAAAAAAACTTTGCTTTCCTTGGTTACAACACTCTCATTGGCTTCCATCCCATAAATATTTACTCAGGCACTTATGCAGCAAGTAGCAATAATGAAGCAAAGTCTGCAGAGATTGTGTGACTTTCAACAAAGTTACTAAGAGTTCCACACACAAAAAGTTTGCCCTGAAGCCAGTGTTCTCATTTTACATAAATGTTTTCTAAAAATACCATAAATTTCTAGTTGTGATGATTCTAAAGAGTCAGGTAAACAAATACAAATTACTATTTTAAAATTCCTTTGGTATTTGATGTGACATTCTTGGCCTGGTAACTGCTCTAAAGAGACAAAGTATCTATTAAGGGCATCAGATTATGTGAGGAATAACTCTCCAACACATGAGCTGCGAAAGATGGACACATCCTCTTTTTGTTTCACGTGGATCTTTTCAGATGCAAAAAAACCTCTCCAAAAGATCAAGGAGGGTAAAATCAAAGGCATCTCCAAACCATGGTCAAATTAAACATCAGGCTAGCTTTCAGACAGTCAAATGACAAAGTGGAAATGAAGCTGTTTCCTTATAGAATCAGTCTTGCTGTTTGGAGCACAAGAAGCCACCATATTTTACACACCAGGGTTGTTGAGCAGTGAGAATGTGATACTTAGGCACAGCACCAGCTCCATCAAATCTAGAAGAGAACTCACAAGCCAGATAGGGCTACAAAGCGTTCTCAGCTGGTATTCCAAAACCTGTGTTAAAATGGCCAAATACAGATTTATTTTTCTTTTAATACTTGAATTGTTTTCAGTACAAAAAGAAAACAAAAGTTATGATTACAGGTTTAGCAAGCATGACTAGTCATTTCAGAGTTTTCAAGACCATCACACCACAGCAGAATATCACAGCACAAAATTCAATTCTAGGCCAGCATTATAGTTCTAGTAAGCCTACAAAGTTATGATAGTAGCAGGGAGGAGCAGAGCTGTTCAGTGACAGCAAGAACACAGCCACTTAGTTCTCTAAATTCCTGGTACTGTCACCCAAATAGGAAAACGGGGAAGGAAGAAATTCTGTTACTAACAAGCTCGTAAAATGCTACTTCTTGACAATATATTCCAAAATATTCCTGAAAGGCAAAAATTAAAACTTTTCAAAGTTACAGACTAAAGTGGGAACAGTAGGTGAAACTCTTGAACTGCTGAACTCACCCAAAGTGTATGGAAAGCTTGCAAGTCCTTCTACACCTTACCATGGCAAAAAGTAACAACAAATCCAACTCTTTGCAGAGATGGAAAGAATTTCACCACAAGCTTGGAGAATTGTTTCCTCTTCTATGCAAGGATGAAAACCAGATTTATTTCCTTTAAGATTTTCCTATCCAGAAATGCTACTAAAACTAACAGTCTCTGACAGTTCTAGTAGAAGTTTTAGCCCATTTTAAGCCTGACACCACAATTAAAAGCAGCTTTCCAAGTAATAAAGAGTTATTGAGATTTTTGAATGTAGATATAGCTAACCATAGGGCCTACAATAATAATGACTACTGAAAGCATGAATTAATACAGTTTTAACTGATGTAGTTTAGAAGTCTTTCAAGCAATAGTGAAAACCATAAAGCATCACAATCTCACTCTGCAGTGAATGTGTACTTAAAAAAAAAGAAAAATTATGAAGCAGAAAGCAGGCAAGTAGGAAATATTGCTAGTAAGCCAAGGTTTAATTTACTGCACACTAAAACACTGATGTAAAGTATGGAAACTTCATATACAGCTCAGGGACAGTAATTTGCAGTAAAACAAATGGACTTTCAAACCCTGATTCATGACTCTACACACACAACTCAGTGCTCTGCAGACAGCTCTGCCTAGTAGTGGCAACAGTGGATTTTTCCTGCTCAGCTTCTGCAGCATCACTATAAAATCTTCTCAGTGCAGAATAGGACATTTAACAACACAATGTGATATTTTAAGGTAATGATGCCTAGCAGTACTGGTTATCATTGTTAAAATATTAAAAGAGCAATTTTCAGTATTCTGAATGATTAGTAAGGATCTGAATAGACTTAAATCTAAATGATGGTTGGTAAGAGTCAGAAACAGTGCCAAAAAAAAGAATACACTGTTAATTTGGTTTCTGCATACGTACCGACGGTTGCTGTAGTATGTAAATCCTACAAAAGGAAGCTGGTTGCCCACAAATGCTTTTGGTATGGGAAATGTTTCTTCCTCTCCTTTGTCTTCTTCCAGATCATCAAAATTACTAGTGTCAATGTCACTACTTAAGTCAGGCACAACTGGCGCTACAGCTAGAAAAAATGCAAAATATTATGATAATAATTATTATAGTACTCAAATCACTAAAAAATTTTTGCTTGGTATAGAGTAAATACAACTTTAAACTCCTTTAAACAAAATAAACCAGAGTCCTTTTGCTAACATGATACATACATAAACCAGACCACCATTTCTGAGAAAAGCACTGTACTTACTGTCTCTGAGTGTTTCCCAAGCCCACTGATCATTTTTGAAGAAAAGGTGCCGTTTAATTTCTTCTACACCATTTCGTCCTAGCCTCACTTCCCTGTTAAAGAGTATTTTGATTAAACACGTGAGATTCCATAAATTATTCTGAAGGAAAGACTCAATTTAAGGCATAATCTAACAACAAAGACAGTAAAATACCGCTCAAGCTCGAGTAAAACGCAGATGTAACTCAAAAGTTTTCATAAGAATGTATCTATATGACCACAGCAGCTACATTTCAGAACAGAGTTTGGGTTTAACTTTTGTCTCTAAGCAGCTCTGCTGCTTCTGTTTCCACCATCATGGACAGCTCAGGCAATTGCCAAATTGTTATACTGCATTCCTGCCCAAGTAATAAGAATTTCACTTCTCTTGAGCAGTTTAAGAATGCACACAAAACAAATACCCATTTTCCTTCAACATGACAAGAATTATTCTTAATGAAGGCTTACTTTCATGATGAGTAAAATACAAATCTTACCTATCAGTTAAAAAGGCACAAATAAGGTTTTTTGCCTCTTTAGAAATGTCACTGTCATCAGGGAAAGTAAGGGAGTTCTTATGGTTCATAATCTTACTGTACGTTCCAACCAAAGAATCTGCATAAAAAGGTGTATCGCCTGAAAAAGCAGAACGATGAACATTAAAAAGCAGATCAAAATTATTGTAGACTTGATTTGCAATATTTGAATTACATATACAACAATATGTGCAATCAAGCGAACAAGAGGCAAGGACAAATGTTTGAGAACTCTACCAGAAGTTTCCTAAAATATATTCTGTAAATACCAGGATCTGTAAACCACAGCTTATGCCAGAAGAGTAATAATGTTAAAAACAAGAGTGATTTTAACATGGGATCCTACTTAAGTAGTGTAGTGCAGTCTATTTTGATGATCCCACTACTCACCTACAAGCATCTCATACAAGAAGACTCCAACTGACCACCAGTCACATTCCCGCCCATAGTAACCATCCCCTCCCTGGGACTTCAGTACTTCAGGAGAGATGTAGTCAGGTGTTCCCACAGCCGTGTCACATCGTACCATTCCTTCCTACAAAGGAGATGAAATCAGCCAGGCCCAAATTGCCAGAAAGTTCCATGAGTTTATGCAGCCTAAGCAACATCAACAGATCCACATCAAATTTTGTCAACAAACATTCTTTTTTAAATGGATTTTTTGTATTTTTGAAGTCTAAGCTGCTAAAACCAGAACAAAGCACTAGATCTGTCAAACACAATGGAAGTTACTTTAAAAACCTCAGTTAGTATCCAAGAAGTAATCAGAATTGCATCTAGGCCCTGTACACACCACACAGCCACTCATGCCTGTATAAATAGAAATGTGTCATTTGCTGACAGGATGTACTGTAAACAGTGAAAGCTCCTCTGTTAGCATAAATGGGTCAACATTAGGGATTTTGATAACAGGAACAGCTGAACTGCAAGTTTTTGGCCTCTGACGCAAGATACAGAATGCTAGGAAGACTAAAGGTAGATAAGGCTTTGAAAACCTAAGAAGGGAGACTTCAAAGCAGGTAACAGGTGAGAAGAATGTTTGATGTTCCTCACACCCCTGAGAAAGGGCTGGCAGAACTGAGATCAGTCACACTGGAGCTGTCATCCAGAATGCTGAAGCCGCAACCACACACCCTTTTCCAGTGCCACTCCGGCACTTCTGAAGTAATCCTATGCCATTCCTAGAAACTGATCAGTAGAAAAATTTGCATAAAAATATATAACTAAGCAAATAAAATAAATGCCAATCTAGCGTTGCATATGCAGCAAATCCTAAGTTAAGCTCCTATGCTGAGCAGCTTTTCTTCTATAGAGTAAATTTTCTCTTTCAAAAGACTAGAGGAACCAAGACGAGGCTCAAGACTACTAGGATTTGTACGCAATAACCTGCACTTGGTTTTCATTGGCGCCTTTTTTTCAGCACCTAAGTACAGTAATTTACTCAAATCCAATGGAATATGGTGAGAACATACTGTACATATTACACCAACTCCACTAAGTACCATGCATTTCAGACTTCCACCACACGTGTTCCTCAAATATATGCACAGGCTGACACAAACAAGTCGGTTTTGTGTAGGGAACAGTGCTACAGAGTATTCGAATATTGTTGCAAAACATGTTTTTTAATGACTTGAGAATACATTTTTAAAAAATAAATAATTCTATGATACCTCTTTCCTTCAGATTTGTCTTCGCGCTACGTCAGCAAAGGTTAATAAGTACAACTGGTATTCAGAAACTGGCACATCAGTTTTGATTCTTTCATTTCTGGCACACTATGTAAAAATCATCTCATTTCTTTGCATTAACTTTTCATACCAAAAGACTTAAGGAAATAACCCCAAGCATCTAGAGACAATCGGCTTGACTTCAGAAAGTTTCTTTCGAAAACAGTACTTGAAGAACCATTTCTGCACTTTACACTGTCACTGAATAAGAGGCATGAATCTCAGAATCACAGAATGATTTGGGTTGGAAGGGACCTTAAGGATCATCTAGTTTCTTTCACTAGACCATGAAGAACAGTAAGAGAGCAGAGTGGAACTTTACATTCTTCTTATCTAGCTTAAAACTTTTCAGTATCTTTTTTTATCACTTTTAAGTATGTTTTCCTTTCACAAACATAAAAGTGAAAATACAAACACATTTACCTTGTTCATCTTCATACAAGTACCAAAATCTGCTAATTTTAAATGACCAGCTTTATCTAGCAGCATATTATCAGGCTTCACATCTCTGAAAGAAGAAAAATACATATTTTAAAAAATAAAAAAAATCCATTTAACTTATGAAAACAATGGAAGTCAACTGCTTTTCAGCAACATTGCATGGAAAAACAGCAACATTAAAGCACCACTGCTGCCTCCATTTTTTTCTGATTTCTCTAAGTATCATGACCAACGCAGATTGCATTTTTAAAAAGTAGACCACACGAGAATACAGCCTCAAAGTCATCAAATGTAACAGATCTGGACACTGATCTTGAACTTCAAGTTCCTAAAAAACACTCACTGGTTACGTCAAAAAGGCATTGAAAACACAGCTTCTTTTCTGTACCACTTCTATTTCAACAACTGGATGTCATTTTCAAAAGTCTATTATTGTGAACAAATATTTTCCCATGACTCAAGAGGAGCATTAACTTATACTCCTCTCCATCAAGTACTTTCACTGGAGAAGTTTTCATAAAGTAACTGGTAAAGTGCAGCATGTTGATGTTATTGAATATACTGATGCAGAATAGCAGTAAGAAACAATTATCAAGATAATGTAACACAAATTTCAGGAGAAGTATATTTCGAAGACCTAAAAGGAGAACTCTGGTCATAACCATCAGATGAAATGTAGTGCAAATGTACCAGTAGACTCACAGAATAATTTTGATTGGGAGAGATTTTTGTAAGACTCTCAGTTAGCTGCCTGATGTATAGCTACAAAGTCAGATTCAACTTCAAAGTTACATTAGGTTACTCAAAGTCAAATCCAGGCAAGTTTTCTTTTTTTTTTTTTCTTTCTTTTTTGAGGATGGAGATTCCATAACCTCTCTCTTGTACTGTTTGACCTCCCCATAGTGGAAAAAAAAAACCTCCTAATGAATAGCTATAGTTCCTTGCTGCAACTTGTGTCATCCATTGCCTTTCATCTTTTCAAGTCTGGCTCCACCTTTTTTATAAAGTCCTGTTGGGCCACTGGGGACTAATGCTTTCTGTCTTGCCTGAGCATTGTTCATGTTGTGAACAGAGACAGTGCTAATCCCAGTATCAAACCTCTGGGGAGCTGCTGGTAGCTGATTGTTGCTGCACAGCACAATCTATTCAAACAGTATCTAGACAGTTCTACCTGTTAAAACTGTACCTTTCTAACCTGCCTACATCTACAACCTCGCTAAAGTCAAGACAAACACTCTGCCTCACCAGTGAAGCCCATCATCTCAACACAGAAGGTAACTGGTTTGGGAAGACTTGCATTTCCCTTCACAAATCCATGCAGGCTGTTCACAATCACCTTCCTGTGCTCAGAAATGGTTTCCTGAGAATTTAATTCAACTGCCCTCAGGCTGGCTAGCCTTCAGCTCCTCTGACTCTCTCCTCCTGGCCCTTCCTGGGGCAAGACAGGTGTGCCATTTGTTTCCTTCCAGTCATCAGGAATCTCCCAATTCCCACACACCTCCCAAGGTGACAGCAAGCAGTACCATAAGGCTGCTTGCCAGCTCCCTCACCACCCCTGGCATGTCCCACCTTGTGCCTTGGGCACATACATTCAGTTTGCACAACTAGGACTCGGCTTCATTTTCCTCTGCCAGAGCAATGCTTCCCTCTCCCAAGCTCCACCACTGGGCACATGGACCCAAGAGGCCTGAAACCAGACCTTCTCAATGAAGGCTGGGGCAAAGGCAGCAGCCTCAGCCATTCCCATGTCCTCTGTCCCTTGGTCCCTGACCCATTAAGCAGTAGGCTCATTTTTCCTTAAGTTCCTCTTCATTCATCAGAGTTGAACAGATTAACTACAGGGAAAAACAAATTCCAAAGTACCTCCTGGTGTCAAAATAATCTAAATTTTCACAAAAAAACCCTCGCTGTGCTGCTGGCATCTTCTAATGCCTGCTTTCTAAAGCTTGCAATACACACGTACAAATGGTTCATTCAGCCAGATAATTTACCCATTAGATTCAGCATAGCTACATAATTAATGATGCTCTAGGTCCTACTCAAGCAATGGATTAGTCATTTATTTTGCTTTGTGGTTGCTTTTTTGCAAAAGCTTACATGTTAATGCTGATCCTGTGACCAAATTACAAACTGAAAATGTATATACTATAGGGTATACCACACACTTCTCAAAGTCTTCCTGTATTTTCGGTTGAAAAAAGTTATTCTTCTGCTCCTAGTTAATACAATTTTTAAAAGGCTAGCAACAGATACAAGTTCAAATACCAAAAAGAAAACTTCTCAACCTATCTGAGAAATTATTACATTTCTCTTTAGGGCAAGTACATAATATGAAACTAATACAAGTCCCTTTGCTCTGCATCTCAATTTTCCATCTTGCCCCTTACAAGGAAACATATGGCTGGGAAATTTTCCTCACATTGTTCACAGATTCTTGTATAATGGGTCACTGAGGCTTCAAATGCCTAGCAGAGAATTAATTCCTAACAGTGGATACTACTGTGATCAAATTCCCTAAACAGCTTTTTCTAATCAAAAGGAAAGAGCCATTTTGGGGCCAACATGCTCATACCATTTTTGTTCTTGTTATCTCTTGGTAAAGTGGGACAATTTTATTGCTCCCCAAACTGAGGAACACTGGCCTGATGAAAACCTTTACTTTTACTGTATCACCTCAGACTTAGTTTCTGATGGCAACAACTTTGCAATTTGTGAGATGGAATAATTATGTAACAACAATAAGGAAGTAATATCTTGAATTTTAAAACTGCCTAAACCGAAGTAATTGCAGTAGCATCAGGAAATAAACAACCCTATGTAACATCTTCTTTCTTACCTGTGTATAAAACCCATTGAGTGAATTGCATCTAATGCAAGTACAACTTCAGCAGTATAAAATCTTGCCCATTTCTCTGGAACATCGTAGTTACTCATTAAATTCACAAGGTCCCCACCAGGCATGTATTCCATCACCATGTACAGGTAACGGTCATCTTGGAATGCGTAAAATAACTGCAAAAAGCAAAAACAAAAAGTAAGCCACTTAATATTCCAGTTATCTTTAATATTTTGCTTGTTGGCAATCAAAGACATTTCTGAGAAAACTGATTTCCAAAGTAACAGAATTTCTACAATTACTGCAGCAATTCTCATTATCCTGCAGACTTCCTAAAAAGAAATTAACCTCTAGAGCAAATTTTAGCCAGATCCTCCATCCCTTTACATTACTGTGGAAGAAGTGCTGGTTACAAATCAAGATTAGTGAATTTGGTACAATGAATTTTGAGATAATTTCAAAGAATGCTCATTACATTAAGATGACAAAATGCTTGTTTTCTTACTGGGATGCTAGCTGACACATACACAAACATGAAACTACTATATTGCAAACATCTGCCCAATTCTATTTGTATTATCACTAAATGTTTACTTTTTATTGTCAACATTTATTATATAGAAAATAAGCCTAAACTTTAAATAATAAAAATATTTCCCTCAAAGTTGTCAGCCCTCTGTTCAACATCAGTAGTGCAAGCAGATTTTTCTTTACTTAAAATTGTACGAAATGCTTAAGTTTAATTCCATCCAGACAGATAGTAATGCAGTTACCCATCTGACTTGGGTAAATCTTGAATGAGTTTGTGTAATTCCAACCTAACAGAAGAATTTATATGCTTAAGGGTAAAAACAGTTTAAATTAACAAGCTGACGTGCACACATAATGCATGATGATTGGTTCAGGCATGCTCCTTAGAACTTCAAAGGCAGCAGTACCTCCCAAAAAACTGTCAGTGACAACACTAAAATGAGGAAAAAATAGCCAGAGCGGGCAAAATTTGAATCAAAGATACACACAGAAATTAGAATACACAGAAGCTGTGTCTTAAGTATGTCTTTCTAGTATGCTGGATGCCTCAAATAATTGCTATGGAGCAGATACACCAATATAAAAATATCTGGCAAAGAGTTTTAATAATAAACAGAATAGTTTATCTTGTTGTGACAAAATACAGTTTGAAGCAAGTGCAATACCTGCTCTTTTGTACAGCATTCCCAATGTTAGTCGTGTATTCCCTAGCAGACCAAAAAACCAAGAAAAGAGACTTTGAAACATGTAATTCTAAGTCATCCAGTGTTGCAACCAAACTATTCTATAATGTCAATATTTTTAAAGTAGTATCACTTTACCTGAACAACCCAGGGACTATTAGCAAAAGCCATAATATCCCTTTCTTCCCAGAAGAATGCAGAATCTGATCTTTTTATCATCTCAAATTTGCTCAGAAGCTTCATAGCATACACTCTCCTTGAGGATTTATGCCTTACCTGTGAAGACAAATGTGACACGCGGAACATAGTAGTTTGCCATATTAACACACAATGAACATCACTGAAAGCATTACTTTTCCTGCTCTACCATTTAATATGTTTTATAAGACTCTTCACATTACTATAAAGGATTATATACCGTAGGTCCACAAAGTAATTATATCTGACAATGCATTACTTTTAAAATACTTGCTAGAACAATTCAACACGAAGTCCATAGGCATAAGAGTCACATAATTCGCATGTATGTGCCTTTAAAAGAACAAATATTGGCAGGTAGTGTTGTTAAATACCATAAAGTTAAAACTATGAGCATTTTCCAGAGTTCATTAGCAGATGTGTATACTTGCTGCTGTATTTCCAGTTTCTCCCACCAGCACTCAATTAAATAAAGCAGGATGAACAAGCCTGGCTGCTAACCTATCACAAACAACACACATCTCTCATCTGTGAGAACTATGTCCACAAAAATCTGGTGCAGTCCCTGAACTGGCAGAAACTCTTCTAGCCTTTAAGACTTCAAGTGTCCATGTAAACAGTGGTAAAGGCTAATTTTCTTGATTATGAGAATACACATTGAATTTTATTCTAAGAGAGAAGACTACAATGCAAAACAAGTACTTGTGCACTTGGACAGGACCGAAATACAACGTTTCCAAAAACATTTCCATGAAATATAAAGGAATAAAATTTCACTGATCTAAAGGCTTTAATATTTAAGACTGCATCTTCAGAACACTACACTGAGAAACAGATGCATGAGCAAACACTATAGAATACATTCAAATGTACAAATAGAAACTTAACTTACCAACTGAACCTCCCCGAAAGCCCCTCTACCGATCACCTTCACCACTTCATAATCTTCAGCTTTCATGCGCAGATCTCTCATTTTATTTACTGTGTCTTTATCTACACAGAACAAAATTCATATTTCATATACAGTCAATTTAATTAAACCCATTTCTCTAATTTCAGTTTCTCGTAGATTTTAGAAGTGCTGCTCAAAGAACCTACCTTCCCATTGAAAAACTCTCTGCAGAATGCATGACCTCATTCTCATGACCACAGTAACCAAAATCTGACAAAACCTAATGCAATTACTCTACCATACAATCATATTACAGGAGATCTTAATTTAGGAATTTTTTAAAAATAATTACCTGCAAAAAAAAAAAAGCTATGCAAAAATTTCATATCCAGCATGAGCCTGCTTGCAAGCTGATCAGTATAATAAGACTATTTTTGAATAAATATGCAACACATCTGGGAAAGCGTATCAGAAAATATACTACAAGACACTTGAAAAAATATTTTTAGAAAAAAGTTCCGCTTTTCTGCACTTTCATGATTCCTAATACTCAAAAAAAGTAGATTTTAATTTAAAACATGCACTGGGAATCATTGCAATTATTTATATAAACCTGTCATTCTATAAACTAGAATAATTTACAAACTCCCTGTGGGCAGATATTCTAATTCCAAATTTGGTAAAAGATTAAAACAGTCTATTTTAATCCATGTGGGTCAACACTGGCATGAGACTATGTAGAAAAGCTTCATGCTTCAGTATTTCTAAAAGCCAGGAAGTTCTACTAAAACAGATATGCTTCTAATAAAATAAATTATGCAACAATGTTTAACTTTCAAAAATAATATTCTAGGCCTAAAAGCAAAGTTTAGAGAGAAGTAAGGACTGCGGAAGAAAAAGGAGGAGAAATAAAATATTTTAAGTTCAAATGTTACAAAATGAGGAGGCACTTGACAGAAAATTATCATTCAATTTCTGCCTACACAGGCCACGACCTAAAACAAAAGCAGCCTATGTACAATAAAAATTCAGTAAGATTTTATTACTGCAACAGGAACAAACAGTTCTGTTTGAATAAATACTCTGTGGCATTACTATCTAATGTAAAGCCAACCCCTTTACAATGCAGCACAACACAGGTTGATTCTGGTAAATCATAGCAAAATTCTAAATTCTGACCAGTTCTTTCACACAGAGATCAAAATATTCAGGGGTTCCAACAAATAATTTCTTATTTCCCCTGGTGCCAACTGGCCTACAGTAGAGGAGGAGCAAGACTATACAGAACTGAAATACAGCAATTTTCATGACAGCAATTTTCTAGCTATTGTTAACTTCCTGCCTAGTAATCTCACAACAGGAGGTTCACCACTTCTGAATGAAAAAGCCTGACATTGGTGCAAAAGAAAGTGAAGCATAATATGAATCCTTACATGGTATTCAACCACAAGCCTTGCCTACAAACAAAGCAGAATTAAGGAAAATATATCTGAAGAGCAACCTAAGATAAGGATTTTAAAATAATGTAAACCAAGCTTGTGATCAGTTGAAAATTGAAATTTACTGCTTGAGATAACTGAGTGTTAACAAGTATCTTCAGACAATGTTACAGTAACAACAGTGCCGGAAATTCAACCTCCATATTCTAAGATCTATTATGCAAGGTTTGTCAGGCTGCAATATACTTCATTGGCAGTTCCTTATCTCCCAGGACCAGTGGAGGACCTGGCCAGCTTATGCTGTATGAACAGCTGGGGTGGCTCCCACAGCAAAACATCGCCTTCTCCAACTTGCCCTGAACTTTGGTTATAGGCTTAGATGCTGCCTTGAAATAAACTGGGTCACCACTGCAAAGCAGGGCTCTTGGATACCTTTAATACTCATTTCTTTATTCTTTTAATTCCATATGGTAGAAGATCACTCAGGTTCTACATCTGCAAAAATCACCCTCATAACCTCAGCTGGCAGAGGTAGAAATAAGTAAAGAGGGGATAGGGAGTGGTTCACAGGGCAATCAGTCTATAAAATAAAGGAAGCAAAGTCCCATTTTATTTGCCATCTAGAAATGTATTTTAAATTTCTGCAATAATGGTGCAAAACAGGCAGCTAATACTGCATAAAAGATATTTAAAACAGTCTTCTAATAAAACTACAATAAACACAAAAATGTCTGTTTAACTACAGAAATTCAAGGCAAACTAGACTTCAGTGTTCCCTCTAAGGCCACTACTTGCACATCCACAGCTTGCTTTCATATTTCAGCAAACGCTGCAAGTTAATGTTCTAAAGGCACTTTGAAGGGAACTAATATGTTCTGTTCTCCACTTTCAGATTACTTCAGGTCACATCTTACACAGGATATAATTTATACCTAAAAGATATTCATTATCAGTCTGTAAATGTAAAAGTTTTCTTTCACTCAGCCCCAATTGCAAAAGTGAAGCTTTTTGAGACTCACTAATGATTTCACTACTCATAAAAATTACATTCAAACTATCTGTTGCAATGACTATTTCCTTTGCCTAATACAACTTCTCTTTTCTCCAAGAGTTTCACCACACCTTCTCAGTAAATAACTGAGTATACAAAATGTGCATGTAACTCAGCATATGGTATCAATATAGTTTGAACTGTTAAAAGTTAAACAGAACATCTGAGCTTAGGCTTTCAGTAACCAGCTTATGTGCAAGTGAGCCATCAACCAGTGGATTCATATATTCACACAAATGGAGAATCATGTAAAATGAACACCACAAATTCACTATCATAGGTTACAGCTGCACTCAATAAACCATTTGAGAAGACCCTGGAAACAGAAAAAAGCCCCACATAAATTTCAATGAAGCAAAGACAAAAATTATTTTAGTCAAATTACTTTATATTTCCCCCAAAAAACATTTATTATAGAATTCAACTGAGATGCTTAAGCCCATAAAAATCTAAAAATATTAGCTTAATTTCAAGGTTTGCCCATTAGTCCACAGGCAGAAGCAAGTCTTCAATCAGCAAACATTTCTGCCATATTCTTCAGAATTTCTCCTTTTGGCAGCCTTTAGAAAAGATTTGATTCTTAAACGCCGTTTTGGGGTTTTGTTTGTGGTTTGGTTTTTTCAATTATGAAAATTATGGAACTATGATTTCTATTTAAAAAACAAACTTTATTACTTTAAAATGTTATTATAGAGTATAACATGCAGGAAATCTGGTAGTGGCCAAATACAGAGTAAATGCAGACAATACTGCAGACACATCAGCCGCATACACAAATGAATGCATCAGCTATGCAGTATGAAGTTTTCATGAAAAGAGAGCTTTTATGCTAAAAAAAAAAAAAAACAGCCTACAAAATGTGTGCTCCAGTCTGTTATTATTTAATACTGTTTCCTGACATTGTATACATCATTCTGTCATTTTACTGTTAATTGCTTATGATATCTTGCATATGACATTAGAAAACAAGTTATGGGAATCCGGGGAGTTGCCCTAACAAAGAGAACAGGCCTTTCTCTTAAAAGGCTTTGTGCCACCGCACTCAAGGCAACAGACTGGACATTCAATTGCTGGAGATAAGATTTGTATAGGCAGCTGTCACTTCTCACTGGGAAATAAATAAATAAGACTCTTACAACAACTTGCACTCAAAAACTCAATGCACACCAAATCCCTAGCTGCTCTTCAAAGAGCTAGAAGAGGTGTTTTCTTTTTGATACTATAAACTTCTGTTACTTAGTAAATTAAACATTAAATACTTACACCTGTTTAAGAAGTTGTCAATGTTCTTGTTTTTTCTTAAGGCAGGAAAATCCAAGTCATATACCAAAGCATCTAATCCATCCTGAAAGAAACCAAACAAAACAACAAGCAAAATTAAGTACTTGGAAAAATAATTACACATGCTGCTAACTGAAGAGCCAAGATAAAAAGCCAGTTGTCCCTATCAATTTTCCATGCAAATGAAATCATTCACATTATTTAATGACTGTTAGCAGTTACATGAAACAGCTGTCACTCCTTCACTTCCATTGGACCCATTAAAATTTAATTCCACACGCTTCTATGAGTTATTAATTACCCTAATTAGCTCTATACTTTCATGAAAAAAATTACTTTTTCCAAATACAAGAAGAACAAATAGCAGTTCTAATGAAGTTCAGCAATATTAAGAAGTCACAGTGTATCACACAGTAGGGACTTGAACATGAAATGGCAACTGGCAAATAGGACAATGATGGTAAATCTAATTCTCAGAGTCAAACCCCAGATTTTACCCATTGAATCAGTGTGAATTCTCATGAACAAGATACTGGCTTTATACATTCCAACTTAAATCTAGAAACAAACAGCCACAAGCCCATCCGACACTACTACCACAGCACACATCCCCATGAACAAAAGTAAACCAAACATCATCAAAAAACTCAAGAGAAAAATACAACAAAGAAGGCGATAACTTTAAGGTCTCATTAAGTGCCATGAACTTTGTGACTTAAAGGTTAAATCTGTGTTTATCAATAGGTATAAATGATTCCTCAGTGGATAGCATCTTCTTGGAGAAAAACTAAACCCAGTCTTTTGGCTGAAAACCACAGATATGGTTTCTACTGAAAAATGATCAAGTATTCTAGGGAATTACATAACAAAGAATCATAAGAGCGTTAGGGAATCCTCTGTCTCAGGTAGGTATTGTGTAAGTGACAACTGCAAAAACAGAGATGAAGGTCTTACAATACGAATTGATGGATGTTACCAAAACACACCAGAGATGTACTGCTATTTACTTGTCCAGTTCATAGCTAGGTGTCTATGTTAGCTATTTTTGACCTGGTTGGAGTGAGATATTAGACCAGACATACCTTTGATCTGATCAGTTCAGAAATGACTAGAACTAATTTGATTGCTTTCAGCTTTTAAAAGGATTTTTCAATCCTTTTTTCAGGATTGAAAAATGACCCATCAGTATTCACTAAATATATCAAGTAACTATGCCTGAACAAAAGCTAGAGTATAAGCTTTTTGAAAGCTTATTTTCCAGGAATATATAGTTGAGAACACATTTGATTTAGACTGAAACAGTAGTCTTTGATCTTTCACTTCAAATTCACATCTATTTTTCGCCTCAGTCTTTAGGACTGACTTTTAACTATAAAAAACCCAAAGTGCTATCAAAATCAACATTATTTCTTGGCTTGCAGTCCTCACTTTTAAAGTATGTGAGATAGAAATTATTTACTTAAGATATAATAAGAGTAAGCAGTAAAATAATGCTAGAATTTGAAAGCTGGTAGCTGCAAGGATAATCAGAGTTACTTTAAAGGCTAGATATATTAAATTTGTCAGTTTCATGAAAACATTCCTGTTTTAAGTTACCTCTGCACACAGTGGCTCATTTTGAACTAAGAAATGTTAAAATGAAAATTATACAAATCAAGAAAAGCATCACAGTATTTTAGCTCTCTAAAATAAAGCCAGGTTTTGCATCTTGTGTATTAAAGGATCATCTTTTTGGACTGACACTGACGATGAAAAGGGAAAGCAAATAGCAAGGAAACAACATTTAATAGGTCAGTAGTAGAAATAAGAGAGTAAGAGGCCAACAACAATTTGGACTCAAGACAGATGCAGAAATAAAGCTACGCAGGGTAAGTGTAACTTAGTGAAAAATACTTTGCAAACTACTAAAAGACACCTGTTCCAAAACCACATGGTAAATACCCAGGAAATCCAGGAAAAAAATTCTGTTCTTTGGTAAATTCAACCGAGAACCATAATAACTGCTTGCACAGCAGCACAAAGTCCACTAGTAGCTTCTGTGCATTTATCTCAATGCTGTGTGAAGCAGTAGGAAAAAAACAGCTATGAGGCTATTGGGTCACATCCAGTGATTTTTAAAAGCAAACTAGAGATGGCAATGAACTGTCAAAATTTGGGGCCCAGTCTGCCGTGAAGCCTTCAAATCTGTAGAGTCAATTGATTTGTCCAGGTTCAGGGCTAACACAGAAAACTTCCACACGCCAAGCAGAAGCACAGAATTCTCAAATCCTGGTTGGCTCTGGGGTTCTGCAATTACCTGTTTCAATTCAGAGCTTGCTTCAAAAGCCAAAATTCAGTCTTTTGCTTTATAGGAAGGGAGGTTTTAAACACTGAATACAAAAATAAAGGAAAAATGGGAATATGTTCAAATTTATAACATCAATCTTACTTTTGTATCATACTTTTTCTTCCGAAATAATACTACATAAACCTGTACCAAAAGAAGCATAAAGTATAGAAAATGTCATAGTTTCCGTGGTGTCTTAGGCATGTTAGGTATTTCGTTGTGTTATTTTTTTAAAGTTTTAAATTAAAGATGGGAAAAAGTATACAAATTCACTTTTAACAGGCAAAAGCAAATTTCAATTCTGTTTAATTCAGAATTCATCATATACAATGTTTCCTGTTCTGTTCTTCGCCTTCCAGTTCTTAGATATGAACTCTATCAAGTAAAATACTTAACTAAAAAACTCTGAAATACAGATTCAAGCTACTGATCTCACATTCATTTCAAATCATATTTCAAGATCATGCAAACAATATCTAAGGAAGCTACATGCCAAGAATTGCTTATTTAAAAGGCTCTTCAATAATCAGCTCCCCTTTTCCAGAATATAAACTATCCTGGTTCAAAACTTACATCAAAAAAGGTAGGGATGGGTGATATCCTATAACTAAGAGACTTGCAAATCCTTAACTGTCAAAATGATTTTTTTTTTGGACTGAAGTAAGTTTCTGAAGAAAAAAACCACCTTGGTATTTTAGTGGCCGACTGCAAATGTAAGAGTGAGCTTAGGGTGATTTTATGGAATCATAATGGAAGTAAAATATTTGGGATACCTAGTGTATAACATAAAACATGAAAACAGTCTGTTTCCCTTACATTAGCTAAAGCAGGAGAACTTGCAAACACTACAAGCTGTGCCAGCACAAAGGGAAGCATAGAAGCACAGCTATTTTTAAGTGGTATCACTGGTGAACAAATAGGGAGGAGTAAACAAGCTCAAAGTGAGTGCTGGTTCAAAGTGGTACAGGTCAGAGAGATGGGAATTTATGACAGAGTTTAAGAAATAATGGCTTGCAGAAAAAGGGTAAAGGCCAAATGAGACACAAAATCATTATTGGCAATGGCTGCAGAGATAACTCATCTCTCAGCTTTCTTCATTCCACCTTGCTCTGCGGGAACCCAGAATGCGGAGAATATTTCTCTGCCTGTTTTGAAGGGTTCTACCCCCCTGGACAACACTGTTTCACCTTTGTCCAAGGAGAAAACTGCCTACTCTCTGGGAAGAATTAGAATCTACACTGGTGTGAATTAGGTGATAGAATACTATGTAAGATTGTCACAGGGAGAAAAATTTAGAGTTTTTGAGTTTATCAATATAGTAAATAAAAGCAAAAAACTCTAATTGCTCAATCTTTTAATACATCATCTGACTTCTTTGGTAACGCACAAAAGAAGGAACATCATCATTCCATCAAGACCTATAGCAGCCATACTCTTCTCCTCTTAAAAAAAAAAAGAACGACAAGACATCATTTTAATAGGCAACCATACCTCCAAAAGTTTCATACACTTTACTAAAATAAGATGGCCTCATTTTTATGATGGATTTTTTCTCCACTTGGATGGGTTCCATGTATTTTAGTATGCATCTTTTTTAAATACAGCACATTCCATACTTCTTGGAAATACAGATTGTGGCTTAGAGGTATTTTCAGCTAACACTAAGTTCCACCTTATTCTGTCATTACACAGCAATTTTCCTGCTCAGCTTTGAGGTCTACACAGACATTTTCCTTCCAACAATTAAAACAGAGTACTAAAATAAATTGGTTTATACCTCCACTTATGTGGTAACAGTATTTCAGAGGTAATTAAAAAAATGGGAAAGCTGCCTTTCTAATGTTCTTCAGTCAGTTTCATGGTCTGATACAGACTTTTCTATATCACATTCATTCAATGAAATCATCAATAGTTTCATTATCTATTTAAAACACCTCATTTTATCTGGAAATTTTTTAAAAGGCACACTAGGGAGCCATTACAACATGCAGAGCTCTTGTATACGAAACCAACAATTCCACATAATCTGTTGGTTCACTTTTATTCATTACTACACCACACTTAAAAGTTTAAAAGGAATAGTTATACGGAGTAAAATCAAGGTCTGTCTAGATGCATAGACTGGCTCTGGAGATGACAATAAGAATGTCCAGGAAAGAGGATATGAGCAAGTCCAGCACACAGTAGTACTGCTCAGGTGTATGTGTGAGCCAGAAATGGCACTGTCATAATTAACTATCACAAAGATTTTCTAGGCAACATTTTTTTCAGTGATTTTCTAAAACATTTCTAAATGTTTTCTCTGGTTTAGTTTCTTGCATTTACAGCATCATGCAGATGTGAATTCCACCACCTACAGGCTATGTGAAAGTGTACCTCGTTTTGAGTGTACCATTCTTCAGCCAAAAAAGGGACAATGATTCTTTACCCATGTACCCCAAGACACAGCTTCACACACTTGCAGCATTTCACCACTGGCCATCTCTCTTCCAATTATCCTTGTATGAAAGCTGTTTCAATTCCCACCATCAGCACCCTCTGGTGCTTTGTTATTTCCACCATGTACTTTCTAAATGGGGCAGGGGCATGTGTGGAGAAAACACGTATCATATTTAAGCTGTGAGCACACCGTAAGTACACGATGCAGTACATTTCCTGTTCTGTCCTTCATTACATTTTCAGTCATTCACCAAAATAGCTGGTTCATTTTTATAGTCACTGTGCACTAGTTTGATTTTTCCACAAAACTAGGCATTAAAAATCAAAGCTAGTTCAATGTAACATAAGTACATAAAGATGAGAGGTTTTTCTCCCATGCATTCATTCAACATTCAGTGATGAATTTTACCTACCACTTATAATCAGCCAGGCACCACAAAGTATTAATTTCTTCTTTGATTTGCTGGATCTTTAATTTTTACTGCTCTGCCATCATTAATTAACCATTACTCACCATTTTAGATCCCTTATGACTGTGAAATACCACACACCTGTTAAACCCCATTACCAATCTGTTTTGAATAGACTGATCAGCAGCTTTCCATTCATTTGTCTATTCATACAACAAGCCAAACCCAACAGCCTTTTCCATTACTCTCCCTTCAGTTTTCCTAAAAATACAGAATGCTGGAACATAAAACTTATCATGAACACACACATTCACTACACAATCTATTAACACTGAATTTCTCAGGCTGTTACACTAACTTCCTTTCATTAGATTCATCTAAAATGGACCGGTTTTCTTCAGTTTGACCTAAGCAGTGTCACATTAATTGGATACTTTCCCAAATGTTGGTCTATACCTATTTCCAAAGTTTTAATGCATCAAACTGCCAGTCCTACTATGACTATACTAGAGTTCTTCGCTCTGCAACTACATTCCTTAATCTCAAAACTCACTACAACTATGTAATACTTGTTTTATTCAGATGTATGAACTAATATTGATGCAATTTTAATTTTAATATTTCAAAATATACACCATCAACCAATTCCAATTTAGCAAAACATATCTCATTATTTGTAAGTGATATAGAGTAGAAAATATACAATCTACATTGTCAGGGTACAACTATAGCATTTTTATATTTTGAAATTTTATTTAATTATGATGTAGTATCATCCAGCACATAATAAATAAAAATGTATGAAATTCAGTTAAAACTTTGTTATTGAGACACTTTATTATTTTACTATTTATTTAGCACTCAAAGAACTAAAAAAATACTTAATGGGTATTACCAGCATACAAAATTTGCATTCCTTGGACAGACTGGCAGCTACCCAAGTTTAAAGTCTTTGCCACTTTTCCTTTTTTGGAGAGATGAAAGTAAGTCTTGAGCTCTACAATTCTTAACTGTCCATATTTTAGTTCCCTGTATTGTAGCCATTTTCCTATTTCTATAGTACTATGAGCTTCCCCCACTACTCTCAAATCAACAAATCTGACCGACCTTGATTTGCACATGTTCATCATAACTCATAATAATGTCCTGTCATACACAAGTGATCTCTCTGGTCAACTATACCAATAGTGCTACATTTATCTATCTCTAATCAAGTACACAAAAGATCCCACTAAGTTTTAAGTTAATCCCACTCATTAATTTTGTTGTCCAAATAAGAGAGAACTGCAATTCAACATTGCATCTTCAAAGTGGACAAGACAATCTAGACAGACTTAAGGCACTTCACTTAAGACTTTTCATTAAATTGTTAGAGCAGGCAAAGTACACAAACTGACACATGAGCCTGAGTAAAAGGTCCTTGATTCATCACCCAGCACAATACAACTCTACAGACCTCCTTGCCTCCTAGCACCTTGCAATACTCATAAGAGGTCTTGCTAATTTGGTTAAATCAATAGCCTTTCAAAAAGAAATATTGGGGAGGTGAAGTATTAACTCAGTAAAGAGCTAAGAGTTTGACTCGGGGGAGATTTAACATCTGCATAAGGAGATCTTGAAACTTCAAGGCAGTATTATTGAAAGCAGTATGGATTATTGCTTTCATTTTGGCCTTTTTAAAGGGTTATACCATGTGTAGTTGCAAACACCACCCACATTCTGTGTACTTGCATGCATAAGTACATGTCCTTGCCTTCTGTTCAAACAGTAGCTGTTCAACATTTGCTCTGACCAATTCCTAGAACATACATTTACTACATGACTCACTAGATCATAATTCAATATAAATATCTCAATATATATTGATACACAAACACATATATGAAAACGCCCTCTGTCACTAACACCAGAGCTAAAAGACCTCTCAATATTGTTACATCCATATTAGCACTGAAAGAAACCTTTGCAAGTCTTTAGACAGAAGCACATAAAAGTAGTAATGTTTTTTCACATGCACTTTTGGGTGTTGCTGTTTCTCCACTCCAGCAATGGATCCTACCACCTGAAGCATCTCCTAAAATGAACTAAAAATGTAGTGTGAATCTGTGAAATCAACTCATATACAGAGTGTGTGCAGGAGTACTGCCAGCACCCACTACACATCATTCAGAGAACCTACACACCTCAGTCTTTCGCTAACACTGAGGGCAAGTCATAGATCCTTCACACCACTGACCCTCTCTGTCCACTGACTAGATGCAGAAATTTTGAATCACTAGATCTGTTCTGAATGACACCTATTCATCAGACTTTTTATGCCTAAAATTATGGAAAACTGACATTGTTTGAAGATGCATTCCAGAAAATGTATTTTAGTGGGAGTTTTTTTCCCCCTCCAAACTCAAACTTTTAACACTGTATTACAACATTAATTTCACTCCACTAGCATAATTTATTGTAGTTAATAGTCTTTACATCCAAACTTCAATTTATTATATTAGTGCTTTATTATTTCAATTTGGCATCAGAATTAATTCCACTTAGTATTCCATCTTTAGGAACAACTACCAGATGAGAGAGGATGATGAAGAACATAGACCATGACAGCACCAGGAATATATTTCGGTGAAATCTAGGCAGAAACAGGTACAATATAATTTGAAAATAGTTCAGGAAGGTGTGAAACCAGAGTAAAAGCCAATTGCCATTAAGTCAAATTACATGGATTCATTTCACAGCAAGTGAGATCTCCAGATATTTCATTTTCTTAAAAATGGTTCACTTGCACTGGTTAATATGCTCTGTGGGCAAGTTTTACAAACTTCAAAGCTTCTATACCAAATGTGAAACATTCTACCATGAACAGAATATATAAAAAGACTAAAGCAGAACTATCTGGAGGGCTATGCAGATTCTTAATATTTTAATGTGTAGAAAATAAGAAAATAGCCTACTTTAGGTTTAAATGATTTATCAAACCATGTTTGACTAACAGTAGAATTAAATAAAGCATAAGTACAGCTTGCTAAAAGTGCCCTCTTCAAGAAAACTGTACTAGATGTGAACACACATGCACCTAAAATATATATATTTAAATAGTGTTAGAAGAAGTAGAAGTACTGGTAGTTAAAGAACTGACTGATGTTTATCACCATGGAAGCAGCATTCCACAGCCACTGCAGCACTTGACATTAGGAAATGCCTCACAGGTCTAGAGTTCCCGGCTACAGTAACAACTGCAACTGGAGATGAGCAGACAACCTGACACACAGCAGGGTAACACTATCCGCAGAAATACCTCGTGGTGGAAAAAAGTGACTTCACATCCTTTCCACTTCTCAAAGTTATGGTATTAACCAAAAATAAAAGGCAAGCTCTGATCCCTAACCTAAGATATAAAATAACTACTTTTTTTTTTTTTTAAAGCCGAACCTCACTTGTAAATTACACAAGCAAATGCCCTTTGAGGTCCCCACAGCTTTCTTGGTTATCCTGTGAGGGCAGATTCTTCCACAGGCAGCACAGAGATCTGTCGTTCCGATTTGGGAGTCCCAACACTTTCATTTTAAACACACACAATTAAAACTACCAATTTAGATCAATGGGAGTCAACACTGTAAGGAACGCTCATTAGAAAGCAAAAGTAACATGGATAAAAATTAACACTATGGATGCAAATACTGGTACATAACTTCCCTTCGACAAAATGGTATAAAGACAGATCAGAGATAGGAAAGAATGAAGACAAACTGGTCCAGTCCCAGCTCAAAAGTCTGAGGCTGCTTTTGCAGCAACCTGCAACGAGTTGAGTAAAGACTTCAACAAAAGGAAAAGAAACTGCACAACTCCACTAAAAAACAGTGGTATTTACCAAAGCAAACAGAACTCCCTCCACATCTGTTGCCTAGGAAATTGCTGTCTGCCTCACAGATTTTTTTCCAGGCAGGTATCCATGAAACCTGACTGCAGAAAGTAAGCTTTAGTCACTTGGACAAGATGTGAATTAGCAAGACACCAACATGTTCACAGGAGTTATTGCAAGCAACATAAATGAAAGTGCTTTCTCTTGTAAAAGCTGTCAAATATGTAAAGCAACTTTAGATCTCTTATCCTTACATTGTAGTAAAACTAGCCTAAGTTTTCCCATCAATAGCTTAAATTGCTGCGTCTAGCTCTCCCACCATACTTTTGTCTGAAAAGTGACACCTCTGCTGTGAAAAACAAACCAAGAGCATTACCAGCAAAGTATGCAATATAACAAGTCAGTGGAAAGGTAACTAATTTTTCTGTAAAGCAACAATACCTTAGCAGCCATACAGAACCTGTTGTCACCTGACCTGGACCAGGTTTGCTGTAAAGATCACTACGTGCTAACTACAGATATAAACAACAAACTATACAACAATAAAAAGGCAAGTTCTCTATTTAGCTTTGACAACTTGGTCTCTGGAGATTATATTTGTTCAATAATTATGCTTTAGAAAAGAGTCTAAAAAGAGTCTAAAAAGGTGTATAAAGAAAAAGAAAACCTCTGCTAGTAATAATATCCACCCCACAGAAAAATAACCCAGGGACTGGAAACAGAGGCTAGGCAAACTGAGAACAAAAGTACTTAATTTTTCAAACAGAGCACAGACAATTCATTGAATAACTTCTCAAGAGAGTGAGAGCATCATAATTTTTCCAGCAGTCTAGAATCACTGTACAAAATCTCCCCTTCCCCACCACCAACAGGGAAACTCTTCCCTAAAACTCTAGAACAAATCACAACACTTTTACAATTAGCGGCGAACAGCCATGAGAGAAGTCCAGAAATGAAGATTATGAAATAATTATACTAAAAAAACTCTAGAAACTGAACTAGTGATTTGTAAAGCAATACGCCTTTCCTTAGTGTCACATGCAAACCAGTCTGCAAAACGAAAAATATGGGAAGTTAAGCACAAATGAAGCAAAGAATCAACTTTGAGAAGCTTCTGCGATTGCACAATCTCCTGTCAGAGCTCTCGCTACATTTCTGCAATAAACATTCCAGCACAAGCAATCACACGTCAAGCAGATATTTGAAATATGCAACTAAACAAGAACTTTACACTATTTAAGAATTTGTGCATCGTTATGCAGTTTTGTATCACAAACCCTAGCGAAGGCCATAGACTTTTTCGTGGATTGATTAAAAGAAAAACATCACTTTCAATATAAAAGATGTCTGTATGCATAAACTCAATGTTTTTCTATATTTATTCTTTTTTCCATGATGAATATACCCAGAAAAATGACTTTCAAGTAATGCTATTTTTTAAAAAGGTTATAAAAATTCCATGAGAATTATTTTAGATATAGACAAGTTATCTCTACTCCCAACCACTAAGATTCGTCTGTACTATAGGATTTTGTAACTAACAGGAACAAAACAGCAAGTTTTTCACTTTTTTTGGAGATTTTCACTGCTAATGTAGAACAAAACAGTTCTGCTAACAGATTGTTCCCACAGTCCAGAACCCAATAAATTAAATTTACAAATTTATAAATTTAAAAAACCATGGTTTTACCCACTCCCTTTAAGCCATTTAAAAAAAAAAAAAAAGTGTGAAGAGACAAGCTCTCTTTCAAAACCCACCTGAAGAAAAAATGGTAGCATATACAGACAATGCCAATAGTAACACAATTTTTAATTAATACAGATGTTTAAGTGTATATTCAAGTCACTAATTACTTTCAGGTCTAAAAATACTCCCACAATAGATGCTTTGAGAGCAGTTGTGGATGTCCCATCCCCGAGTGTCTTCAAGGCCAACCTGGACAGGGCTTTTAGCAAGCTTGTCTAGTATAAAGTGTCTGTCCATAGCAGGAGCTTGGAACTAGATGATCTTTAAGGTCCCTTCCAACCCAAACTATTTTACAGTTCTCTGATTTAACCCAAATCTCCTCTAAGTACTCTTTCTACCCTTTCTGACATCATGGTAGAATCACAACTAAAATCCTGAATGCTTCGGACTGCATGTGAAAAAAGAGAGGTGGATCTACAAAATCAAAAACCTACTTGAAAGGCATGGTTCCACATTCCAGCAGTGAAATGACAGAACAGAATCAAAGCAGTCCATGAAAACGTACGGGTGGCTTTTTACAAACTGCAAGTCTCTCTCACGATAATCAGTAAGGATTTTAACATATGTAATACTACAACAATATAAGCTCGTTTATCTGGGATTTTCAAGTACAGTATTTCAAGACTAGAGGAAGAGTGGAAGTATTAGAAATCCACTAGAGGATCCAACGCTTTTAATTTCAAGAAAGTCCAAAGATGTTTTGATTTATTATGCTTACAAGCTTGTTAGGCACATGCAGCTAAGTTTTTCTATGTTCCTTTTCAAGTTTTGAGACTAAAGTTTGAAGAAAACTAAAGCTACTGACTTCATGCACCAAGAAAGAAGTTTTTCCCAACATTTCCACTGCTCAAGCATGAGGCATGCACTTCTAATACACTTGCTCAGGCATGAGACAAAGAAAGCAGAACTTCCTAAAACAGTAGTATTCAACTTCTACAACACTGGGTATTTTCACCAAGCTGATATACTGCAATCACAAGGATGAAAAATACTAAAATGCTAAGAGATGACTGTAAAAGCAAGTCTTCTACCAACTTTTCCAGCTACAACAAAAGAGTAAGTCAACTCTTCTCTAATACCATTCTTCCTACATAGCACTTTAGAACCTGAGAAAACCAGCCCCCCCACCCCCACCCCCCACCCAAAGAGGATACAGGAGACTGATACATGTACTCCAAAGGCATGATTTTCTTTTGGATTCAGAAAACGGGAGAAAACAAATCTTAGCCCAAGAGGAAAGGGAGCCAGGGCTGTCTGGACCATTGCCACAACCATGGAATCTTGTCAAAGTCTCTCTTGCCTGTCCTTACAAGGGAGCAAGACCGAGCTTGGGCTGATTAACTTAATCTCTACAGGGGATGAGGGCAGGCAATATTTTTGTCACACCATAAAAGCCTGCCATGAGACAAATCAGAGCACACTAACATGACATTTTCTGTTCCTCTGTCCCACAGTCCATTTTGAGTAGCTGTCATTTAGTCTGTCATTAAGCAGAAAGCAAAACTGATGAAAACATGTTTTCCACAAAATAAACCAAAAGTGAATGAAAGGCTACTTTTTACCTGCATCCAACTTCTGTATGATTTTTATCCCAGGATTTGCTTTATGAAAGCATTTTTCCAGTACCTAATTGAACAAAAAGTCATTAAAAAAACTACTTTCTTGGAAATCTACATGAACTAAGAGACTAGAGATACATTGCACGTGTGTATAAAAATATAAAAAACCAAGTCGTTCAAAAGCCACGTCAAGTGAAGTCAGGCAATACTGCTACTTCCCATTCATATAAATTCTATGTTTGTAAAACACTGAGGAAAGCAGGTTTCCCATTTCTCAATACTACAAAATAGCAACATGAGATATTCTGGAATGTAATTAAAGAGCAGCAATATCAGTTCAAGAATTTAGAGTCACACTTCTGTCAGACATCCTACACTTCACTTTCCAAAAGTCAGCTGGATCACAAAGACATTTCTCAAGAACTACAAAAAACATGGGACGGAAACAGTCATTTTCGAAACAGATACTTGCAACCAACCATGGTCACTTTATAAATGACCATACCTAGCCTCAGAGACTTCAAGAGGAAATGAAGACGACAGTTATATATTTGGCAGTATTCAAACAAAATGCACTGGCATTGAAGTAAACGATCATTAAATTTAACTAAACTCTGAACTACAGATAAAGAATTTGACTTAGAAAAGGAAAAACCCACCCATTTGACATTAGGAAAGGTTTAACACCAGGAAGTATGTGTGTGCATACACCCTCTATACACAGATTTACATATCCCAAAAAACCAAACATTTTAAACAATAATAATAAAAAAAGTAACCTACCACTTTCATTCATATTCACATTTTACAAACTGCTTGGCAAGAGAAACAAGAAGTACCGAAAACTTCAACAGAGACACAAACTCCTTTGCATTTGTAAAATTACAAGTAGTTCATGATGCAAAGCTCTATGTGCTTAAGGCACTCTTCAGAGAAGATAAGCAATGCAGCATTTAATCTGTCATGTAAAGCACATTCAAAATCCCCCTTACTTGTTTCAGTCAAGATAACACACTGTACAACTTGTAGCAAACAGAAAAGAACTGAATTTCCTATTTTCTGAACCGCTGTATAACAACTCTAAGATCATGTCACATTCTCGTGTTTAGAGCTCGCTCTTTCTTTACAATTTAGAGTTAAAGGACAAGTATGAGAACTGGTCGTTTCTTGTAATTTTGTCCCTTTACCTTTCAAACTATGACATGACAAATTCCCAATTTATTTAACCTCACCTCATTAAAAAACCTCTTAATCTCCTTATTCTCTGAAGATAAGATGACACTTAGTCCAGTTTAATAGATTCAGTTAAAAGCCAAATTTTATAAATAAGAACACAGGTAGAGATAATACCTCTTTTTGTACAAGTTCCTGTAAAGAATTAAGAACACAGCAGAAAACCAGTCTATGAATACATAAGCTATTCCTGCTGAAAACCAATATAAAAGTTCATGGCTGTCCAGAAGACAAGAAGCAAGAAAATTCAGAAAAAAAGTTGAGTGGAGTAGTTGTGAATTCTTACATACTACTTCTACATAGAAGTTAATCTTAACAGCAGAAAATCTTCTGAATATCCTAAAGCCTGACTTGTTCAGTTTCCAAATGCTGTTCAATATCATGAGCATGGCAAAAAACTTATTTTGACTTTTCATTAGCAAATTAAAAAAAAATTTTAATTATCAGCAGTATGAACTTAAAAACGACGAAAACAGAATAGGATAATATTCCTTATCAATCCTCAAATAAATATGCTATTTTCTGCAAGAAGAGAGAAGCAAACCTTTGAGTGTCTTAGAAGGCCAATTGGCTTAGGTCTTCTGTCAAGAGTAGCTACCAACACACTGAACTATTCTGAACCAGCAGAAACATAACAAGAACTCTGATGGTAAAGGGGTAAGAAGACATCCTGATTTAACCTCTTTTCCTTGCCACACCACAGTGACAGTGATTGAATTTACCTGTTTGGCACCACAGATGTTGGAGCATCTCGTTTCTTCAAAAGTGAGTGGGGAATGCCAATGGCCTCACATAACTGCAACTGGGAAACACTGTAAGCAATAGCTGGAATTTGATTTGCTCTTTCCACCGAGTTCTTCCAATGCACTCTTATTTCACCTAATACACCTTCTGCTATGAACCATGGTAGCTGTCCTCCTGCCCCACAACCCAAAACATAAAAAGGAGGTAAATTCTAGAAGGCCCGTATCTAACTACGACAGCTACTGAATGTAGCATGAGGGCAGCAGCTGTAACAGACACTGGCTCACAAAACAGAGACGAGGCTGTTGCAGAAAGACTGTGGCCTTGTTCTTGATGGACTGGCCTGAGCATTCTTGCTACAGATCCCTCTAATACCAGGCTCATTGTAGAAGTGGAATTCCAAAACGAATCCCCAGCACTTCTAAGTTTTATTACAGAATAATAATCTGCTGAGAAATAAAATGCACTTGAAATTAGAGCATAGTTTAAGCTATTTTTTTTCTTTATAATCCTTAGGGCTTTATTAGAAATACAGATTCAACCAACTACTTCTGTTATTTTCTGAAAGCGTACTTGAAGCCTTGATTTTATGCTCAAATAAACTGTATCTCTTCATGTAGTAAAAGTTAAATGTTGTTTGACTATATCTGACTGCACATGGTAACAATCTTTCATATCCAAATTACCTATATTACCTTCCATACTCACAAGAACTATATTCTATTTACTGAAAGCTTCATTCTATGCTAATTCTTAATTTGGAGAGTTTTATACTGATCAAGAAACTTCTCACCTGAAACCATTGTAAGACAAAAATCCTACTAGCTCCTGATCATTTTGCAAGCTTCTCTTAGCTTAGCAGAGGTATCTTTCCAATCTAAACGGATAACTTCCATTTGTTGGTTTAAATCCTCGGAATATATTTTTCCTTCTTCCAGATGGAGTTCATCTTAACTCCTAGAGTATTAACAAAAATTAACTCTGTGGGAGGTGCTTTTCCTGTTGCTTTTTTAAATTTAGATACTATTGCTATTGAAGTTGACATTGATAGTGAAAGATATTTAAGAAAATAACAACAGTTTATATTTTTATCCACTTAGAAACTGGATTTGTTGTGCATGCATTCTGTGGTTGAGTTTCTTCTGTGTCTTCAGGCCACTAGCTTTAAAGGTTTTTCTCTTAAAGTCTCTTTCGCTCTCATCAGAGAAGATCTGCTGTTAAAAGAGAAATTAACATCATGCTGCTCAGCACAGATACCATATCCTGTACAGTGTCACTTCAGAAAATGGGACCTTGATAGCCTACAGCTGAGAAAACAATTTGTACATATTGCACATATCATTACTTTGTGCTTAACTAGCACTGCTGCAAACACATTGCACTGATTTAAGAGCTTCACTGAGGCTCTGAAACAAAGCTAGGGAAAGGCAAAGGGGAAACCAACCTGTGAAATACTGTAGAGGTGTCTTCTCCAAAGACAGAGAATCATAGAACAGTCCAGACCTGGTGGTACCTCAAAAGTTCACCTGGTCCAACTGTTCATGCAAAAGGGAGCCTTGATGAGATTGCCTAGCACCCTGCTGAGTCTTGAAAACCACAATCGATGGGAACTCTACCACATCCTTGGGGAAATTGTTCCAGTGACTGACTACTGTCACAGCAAAAAATTTCTTTCTTATATAAATCTCTCCCAATGCAACTTGTACATGTTGACCCTTGTTTTCTCCTCCTGAAAAGATCTCTATCATCTTCCTTGTAGCTGTCTTTTTAGTTCTGCGACACTGTGATGAGGTCTCCCCCACACCTTCTCCAGGGAAACACCTTCACTTTTCCCTCACAAGGCAAGTTCTCCAGCCCTTTGATCACCTTTGTGACCCTCCTTCAGAACTCTCCTTGGGTTGCAGGAACAAGAACTGGACACCTCCCTACAGATGTGGCCTTACCAGCACTGAGTGGAATGATCACACCTTCCATTCTCCTAGTAACCCCTCTGTGGATGCAGCCCAGGATCTAGTTTACCTTTGTTGCTGCAGCCATGCTCTGCTGACTTGTGTTCACCTTGTTGTCCAACAGGCCTCCAGGTCAGTGAGGCTGCTCCCAACCTCACAGATCCCAGGCTGTACCAGCCTGTAAAATCAGTGTAAACTTAGCCCACTCTTCCAGCCTGTCCAGCTCTCTCTGTAAGACATCTCTTCCTTCTGTAGGGTCCCCTCACTAGTCAGTTCAGTGTCATCTGCAAATTTGCTCAGGGTGCTTTCAATGCCACCATCCAGGTCATGCAGGAAGATGTTGGACAGCATTAGGCCCAGCATCCACCCATGGAAGACCCCACTTGTGACAGGCTGCAAGCCTGAGTAAAACCCACTGACCACCACAAGATCTGATATATTTTTAAAAAAGTATACATTTGATGTCTCACCAAAATTAACTCTCTGTTAGAAAACTTCAGGTAGATTATTCCTTGTGCAATTTTGGTGTCACTACTCAGCATACAGAAATATTCTCATCATAGTTTCCTTCTAACAAAATTTAGAGCAGAAAATTATAATTGCACAGTACTGAAAACAACACCTCCTATCCATTTTTCTGAAACTTAGAGTACCTCAACTGAATTTGCAAATTTTTTTTTAAGGAAAATGAATGTCATTATTTCATATTTAGCATCACTATGGAGTGTGTATACATGTATATAAAAGTCTGTGAATGTACTGAGCATAATTTTTTTCTTTTTAGCCAATTCACTTATTTAATTATGATCTCAAGTGATTAATGAAGCTTTTCACAGAAAGGCTTTCCTGGAAATCTGTTAAGCACACCTTCAGACTTAGAAAGCAAGCAATAGTTGCATATGAATTCATTAAGGTACAAACCCACTACCTAATCAGTATGTAAGGCTAACAAGAAGGAGAATTATTTCAGAGAACTAACAAACTTTGTTTATCAAACTGCTTAGGTCAATGGAACATTTTAGTGATGTTCCCCCTTTCCTCCAGTGATTACACTACTGGAAACTATGGGAAACAGGAACAGTCTCCTGCTACACTACTGAGCATTGGACACTGCAGTTAACTGCAACTTAAAATGCATAAATCTTCATTTTAACAGCTTCATATACACGCACAACACAGTTCAAACAGCCAGTAGTGACACTTTTCTATTGAAAGCACCAAATTTCATGAAGCTCCTCTTTGTATACAGTTTTCCCCCTGAGAAATACAATCAATTCTCTACCATACATTCAATGCAAAGAGACTGATGAACATTATGAACGTGCTACTAAAAGAGCTAATGTAATGCAAAAATTTACTTATTATATTGAAGCACAGTAATTTTTAGGTTCATGTATTAATATGCATTAGCATGCAAAGAAACTAATTTTCTTTACTTAAAACCAGTATTTTGCAGTCATAAACCCATGTCCATGCAAATCAGTTCTCCCTATTTGTCTGTGGGAACATCCGGAACTTAAGAAAACTACAACTCTAAGTCAAAAGGATAACCCTCTCAATGATTTTTGAACAGTTTTGGGAATCTAGAGAGGTTCCAGCTGACTGGAAGCTGGTAAACATTGTCCCAATTTTCAAGAAGGGCAAGGACGACCCTGGAAACTACAGGCCTGTCAGTGTCACTTCAATGACCAGTATAGAAAAGATTATTTGGGGAGGTATTGAAAAACACCTGAAGGACAATGTAGTCATCAGTCTCAATCAGTACGGGTTCCTGAGGGGAAAGTCCTGCTCGACAAACTTAATTCCCTTTTATGACAAGGTAACCCACCTAGGTATCAAGGGAAGCCAGCTGATCTAATCTTTTGGGATTTCAGTAAAGCTTTCAATACTGTCTCCCACAGTGTCCTACTGGACCAAATGTCCAGCATTCAGCTGGATAAACACACCATGGGATGGTCGAATATCTGGTTCACGGGTCAGGTGCAAAGGGTTGTAGTGAATGCAGAGCCATCAGACTGCCGACCCATCACTAGCAGGGTTCTGCAGGGCTCTATCCCTCCACAGGGCCTTGTGCTCATCAACATCTTCAAAATTGACTTGGATGCAGGACTGGAAGCAATAGTAAGTAAGTTAGCCAGTGAAAAATTGGGAGGAGCTGTTGACTCCCTCGAAGGCAGAGACACCCTGCAGAGAGACATCAACAAATTTGAGGGCTGGGCAACCATCAAACATGTGAAGTTTAACAAAGACAGGTGCTGGATTCTGCGCCTCGGATGGGGCAACCACCCGAGTACATACAGACTGGAACAGGAGGCTGGAAAGCAGTGCTGAGGAAAGGGACCTGGGGCTCCTGGTCGATGGCAAGTTGAATCTGAGTCAGCAGTGCCCTGCCAGCCAGGAGGGCCAACCCTGTCCTGGGGGCATCAGGCACAGCATCGCCAGCCAAGCAAGGGAGGAGATTGTCCCACTCTGCTCTGCACTGGGGCAGCCTCACCTTGAGTGCGGGGGGCAGTTTTGGGTGCCACAATACAAGAAAGATACAAAGCTTTTAGAGAGTGTCTAAAAGAGGGCCACAAGGGTAGTTAACAGCTTTACAAGGAGTGGCTGAGATCACTTGGCTTGTTCAGCCTGGAAGAGACTGAGGGGAGACCTCACTGCAGCCTGCAACATCCTCACGAGGGGAAGTGGAGGGGCAGACACTGGTCTCTTCCCTCTCATGACCAGTGACAGGACCCAAGGGAATGGCATGAAGCTGTGTCAGGGGATGTTCAGGTTGGATACTGGGAAAAGGTTCTTCACCCAGAGGGTGGTCAGGCACTGGAATAGGCTCCCCAGGGAACTGGCCACAGCACCAACCCTGACAGAGTCCAAGAAGCATTCCAACAATGCCCTAAGGTGTGATTCTTGGGGTTTGTAACATGCAAGGTCAGGATGATCCTTGTGGGTCCATTTCAACTCTTTACTTCTGTGATTCTATGAAAATATTTAAAAATTTGAAAGCAATGGGTTATATTAAAATAGCAGTTTGTAACACACCAATGAAGATGCAATGTTAAACAGACTCACGCCTCCCTTTTGACTTTAAGTCCTGCTGTGGAGGTTTTTGTTGGCCATTCACATTTGACACGTCCTTGCAGCTTGATGTCTGCTTTTTGAATACTCGATGGTACTACCAGTGAAATTTCCCTACCCCTTAAAAAGAGTACAAAAAGCAGCTTGCCTCCGCACCACCAAACCCACAAATTGTGAGGGGTGGGGAAGTACTTCCTTATTTTAGATGCAGGAAACAGAAATTCAAAACAGTCTCACAAAAAGGCTGAAGAAATCAGGAAGCCCTAACTTACAGCACATTAGGCAAAACAAACAATTCCAACACCAAAATCATCTTTATCTATCATCTTACTAATTCCTCTGCCTGTTTTCCAAACCTCATATCTGTATACATATATATATCTTTCAGACAGACAAGTCTTCTCCACAAAGGGCAATTTTTTTTTTGTTCTTGCACCCTATCCTTGCCACACCATAAGTGCAATCTGTTGTGTTCTGCTGTTAAAAATATTCAAAAGTAAAGAGGGATGTATCAGAGTATCAAGGATACTGCACTGATGCTTCCTTTTTTTTTTAGTATTTTATTTACTAAGGCAAGAGGATAACATGGCACACCAATTTTCATTTCAACTCCTGTCTTTTCAAGAAATATTTGACTGGTATTCGAACAAGAAGCATCTAAACTGAATGATTGACTTTCCACAACCTCAACATCAAAAGGAGAAAGTTATTTTCTATAACTATCAAGAATTAAGTGATTTATGGTAGGCAAATATCCACTGCACAAGTTTAAGAATTGACTCAATTAATAAATTGACAGGACTGGCATTACTGACAAAATAATTTTTGTCAACTGCCCCATTAGTTGCTTCTCCTTTTTATATCAGAACTTGATTACTGGTTTTACTTCTACTGCAAAAGTGAAACAAATAATCTGAAGACTGAAAAACATAAAATCAGGACAACAGACACCACGCTTCTGTATTTAAAAATTAAGTGATTCTTCTGTTTTGCAGAGATGAGGACACAGGTATCCTGCCCAACTTAATTGTGCTCTTATGGGTAACACTGCTTCCACCTTCTTCTGGATGTAAAAAGGAAGCTTAACCAATAAACCAGCTTATTTCTGTGAGCTGCACTTCATTATACCTGAAGGCCATTTGTTTATCATAATGAAATTCAAGGGAAGCAAGATCTTCAGAGAATTATCTAATCTTAAGCATAAACTTTAGCTCAAAGTTGCAAGTTACTTGTTAAAGATTGTGTCTTTTTCCATTGCTATGAAAGAAGTTATGTTGATTCCAACTCTTCTGGAAAAATAAACTTATTTTGTAAAATCATAATACTTTTTAAAGTAATTCTTAAAAAACTCATCACCCCATTTCTTTTTTTTCCACTTTTGCTAACCCATCAGCTCAGAAGACTTTTTCTTAAATTAAATGTAAGGGCCTGTAAGAGGAATTATCAGTCAGAAGAAACCTTAGGATTTCAACTTGTTTCTACAATACACCCTTGCTGAATACTGTTATTTCCTCCCACAAAATATGAGTAATGAAGCACCACTGTAAGGTAAGTCTGCTGATGTTGAAACACACAAGAAAAAAAGCAAAAGGTGTCCTGCTTTGGTAGAGGTAGACAACCTCTCACAAGATAGCCAGATTTGAACAAAAACCTTCAGCAGCCTACTCTGGTTGAACGTTACACTGAAAAATTAAGCTTCTACTCACAGGGCATCAGAAACTTTGAAAGAAACTTCCCAACCTGCAAATTAATGGTTTTAATCAATCTTTTATTCCTGACCATATCTATGAGTTTGTCGAACTGCAACAAGAAAGGGTACATTACAAAAAAAAAAAAAAATTTAAAAAATAAATCCCTTTTTGTCCCCCCTAGAATTCATGGTTCTCAGACCCTTCTTTCCTATGAACTTACCAGGAACTATGATAGAAACTATTCTTTATCTGATAGAAGCCATTCTTTATATTAAGGTGAAAGTTAATCTGACTCCCTTCTTTGCCAGGGGCTCAAAGAGGAGACTGTCATGACCAAAGAAAAGAATAATGCAGCCATTCCGACTATTCCCGGATGCCACTCAAAATGACTTACACAGAAGGCACAGAAAGTCACAGAGGAGTTTTGTACAATCACTGCAGTCCCAGAACCAAAGCAGCTCCAGCAGCACCAGCGTCATAACACCCCAATTTTACCTCTGAATGGTATCTCTGCTTATATCCCAAGCCCAAACTACTGATGATAATAGTGTTACGTATACATTGCATTCAGAAGGACAAAAGCTTTCTTATCAAAGCCGGAAGGCATTCGAGGACAGAAAAGAAACAAAAGGAAAACACTTTAAAGACTCCTCTGACCTTACATTCATCAAGAATTAAAGCAAGAGAGACTTTTAGTCCTTTCCTTACTCCAATCCACCACGCAGAATCAATGAACAGCTCTGGGCATGCAAGTTATGTGATATAAGACTTTCTTTGTATTACAACTTTATTCTTTAGACAAACAACACAGAATTCTCCTAAATATGGTTTTCCTAACAAGAGTCTTCATAGCTTGATTCAGAACCACATTGTGACTAGCTCTGATGATTTCTCCGACCACCTGATTTCGGCAAGTCAAAACCATATCCAAACACCTTAAGGTCATGCTATTTCCAAAATCCATATGCACAAAACAGTTCGTGGGGTGTAAGAAAGGCTAAAAATAGCCATGGGCATTTTAGTAAAAGACAGAAGACAAAAACTCTTCCAGGAAGCCTGATTTATTCTCTACAGAGAAAGCCCAGCTCTTTAATGGCATGTCCAATTATAAACTCAATGTATTGAAAAAAGAAAGACAAAACAACCAACCAACAAACCCACTGCTCAAACAAAAAAGCAGCCCAATAAAATACACAATCGCATCAATAGTTCAGCTTTCACTCACTCACAGGTCTTCATGGGTAATTTCCTATTTATGTTACCATCTTAGCTCCACAAACGTTTGCAACAACAGCCCCTCTTTCAAAAGCCATGATGATTGTTGCCAATATTAGGAGAGCAAAAACTTCAGTTCCTAACGAGCCTACCATTTGGCTGGCACCACTTTTGGCCTTGAATTTCCACAAAAGAATATATATATATATATATGTATATATAGCATGTAACAGCAGGTTTGAATGATCCCAAGACCACCAAAAACTGTATCACTGTTATGCTGGCAATTGTTTAATTGCCAATGAACTTTGTAGTAAATTAAGTTGAAGGAGGAAGACAGCTACCCACAGAAGATGCATTAGAGCAATTAACAAACGGTTCAGCAGAACCACCTTCCCTCTTTGAAAGGGGAGAATAAATTCTCTCAGCTCAATACTGACAGGATTCTTTGCATGCCTACAGTCAAAGCTACTTTCTAAGAAGAGATTAGTATAAAAATACATTCGTATAAGCAGATTCATAACAAAGAAGGGAATTCTATGATTCTACCTCTAATACTGACAGCAGTGCATAGTATCAATACAAAGTTGTGAGGCATCGGAGGCATTACCTCTATTTTCAACCACAGCTTCATGCCCTGCCTGGTATAATTAGCAAAACCCAGCATTTGCAAAAAAGCACAAGCCAAGTATAACCAACACTAACTTGTTGATTGTCTGACCCTCAACCTCACTCCTCCCTGAGGAATCTTCCCCATCCACTCCGATTACCGCCTGGCTGCAGAGGTTTCCTCCCCTCTTAAGTACTTAACAGAATCAATCCACACTTGTGGTCAAATGAGCTCCCAGGTGTCAATGGTGGAATTACCATGCTGAACTGTCATCCAGACTCTATGAAGATGGTGCTTGTTGTACTGGCACTTCACACTTCAACTTCTCTGAAGTCAAAGTCTGAAGTTGAAGTCTCTCCTCTGAAGACTCTGCGTGAAAACTTCACAGTTAGTATCTCCTCTTCACCTGTCTCTCAGGGACAAGTCCCTGTCCCATCACTGTCAAGAAGTCTTTCACATTTCCAGATCAATAAGGAAGTCCTACCCAGCCTCCCCCGCTGCCTGTGAGGAAGAAAACAATGTGTGTACACAGATACAGAAAACACAAGGCTACATAATCATGAAAAACTGAAGTGGCACTCATGGAGTGCAAACTGGACATCACAGCAAGGCATTCACTCTCTTTTTAGCTCCAACAGAAAAATTCTACATCTGTTTCAACCACAGTCACAAATTAAACATGAGCTTATAAATTCACAGCAACTGGCTCCTCAGATACAAACCTTTATGCTTAAAATATCTGAGTCTACAAATGCCTCCACACAGAAAGTTCCTCAGGTCTTCTGTGGCAGATACCTTTCAAAAAATTATTTGGGCTAGAAATAGATTTACTGAACAAGAAGGCCAAAACTCTGCAAATAAATGCCAAGTGAATACTGATGACTTCTCTACTATTTTTGGTGAATTTTATTTTCCGCTGTATGACGTGTCAACAGAGTAAGTATTCTTCTGAGAAGTGGAAAATTACACGTTGCCCAGAGAAGTTGTGGAGTTCACCACCTTTGAGATGCTCAAAGACCTTCCTGGGCAACCTGATCTAGGCCACTCTATCACAGCAGGGGGATGAGGGACCTCCAGAGGTTCCTTTCCGCCTCAATAATTTTGTTAAAAAACAATCATTTATACTCAATAAAATACTACTTTCCCTGTGCACATGGTATTAAACATTAAGAAGGCAGACTTCCAAATCATCATCCAAAGCAACTGATTTAGACAAAAGAAATAAATGATCAAACAGCAGCCAGTTTGAGATGAATGCCCTAACCATCATTCCTTCACACTTTCCCACTGGAAATAACCACTATGGCTATAATACAAGTTTTACTAACCATCTGCTGAAAATGTAACTTCTCCAACCACAAAACAGGAAAAAATTTCCTAGCTGAAATCTCCAGATGTCAAGAGAAGCTTCTGGCTTCCTCTTCTTCAAAAAGCACATTCCAGATGACATACATACTTTTATGTAGTCAGGGGTTTTTTTGGTCATTATTTATTCACTAAAAATTAAGCTCAGTCTCCACAGAAACAGTATTTTCTTAGCAGTCAGTGACTACATAGGAAAACAGCCATCTTCTATTAATGCATTTTCTACATAGATGTCTCACATCAAGTTTTCCTCCGAATATATTCATACCTTAGCATTTAATACATCTGAATGTAATGCAGCACTGAGTACTATGCTGGTTTTAAGAGAAAAAATATAAAGACATAATTAGTCAATATTCACAGAACTATTAGAATTTAAGGATTTTTCCTAAGTGAATATTATGACTCATGAAGATCTGTAAAAAAAACAAGGACATGTTCCACTTGTGTTTCCAGTTCAATTATAAGCTTTGCAGTTCAGACACACACAAGCTAGAAACACTTTTAGATAGTTACCATCTAGAGTCCAAAATAAAGCCTTAGTGTGTGCAGCGTTTCCTACAGAGGTTTCCAAGCATTAGGTCTTTGCATCATCTCAGACCATGCAACTGACAAAAACCAACAAAACCTCCAGATATTTCTGAACTCTATGAAAGAAACAGAAAAATGAATGCATATAAGAAACATAAGAGAAGCTAAAATAAAGAAATCTGCAGTTAGATTTCAATTAGGACTTACTAATAAAGAGATCTTACATACTGTCCCCATGACAGTTTTTATTGTATAAATATTGACAGGGAGTGGCAACCTTTCAGTTAGTGAAAGCCAATCCTTTACTAGATTTTGAGTATCAGAATAGACTTTGACCTGTGCTCCAGTCAGAAGCTGGTGCTGCTCTGTGCCGGTTCTCCCTTAGCAACATGGGCAGCCAAGCCAGCCAAGCAGCCCCTGCTTGCCTAGACAGTCTCCCGACAGCTGTAACTGAAGAGGCATCACAGCACTTTATACCCTGCTGCTGCTCAGCACACTACAGAGACATCTCTGCCCTGCTGACTGGAGACTTCAGCAGAGGCAATCCAATCATCTCAGCACAGCAAAACACCAGGGACAAGACAAGCTCCAAACCACTTTTCTTCTTCTCAAAGATCCAGCTCCATCTCTTGTTCAATCACCGTTCACAGAATCATTTAGGTCAGAAAAGCCCCCAGCACTGCCAAGGACAATCACTAAACTGTGTCCCCATGTGCCACAACTACACTGTCCCTCCAGGGATGGGGACTCCATCACCATCCCGGGCAGCCTGTTCCAAGGCCAATGGTCCAGCATCACAGTTTTCCTGCTGCAAGTGGCTTCCTGCTCCTCCTGTTTGCTGTCCATGCTGTGTGCCTTGGCATTAATTTGAGTGTTTATTTCAGCAGACTGCTGAGGAAGCTAAAAGATGGTGTTATCTGCACGTGCTTTAACTGAGCTATAAGTGGGTGTTGCTTGCATAGTGCTGCAGTTTTACCAATATTGTCTCATCATCCTTCTGGCTTTATTGTTGCTGGAATGACTGGACAAATTAAGGCAAAGACAGGAAACTTTTCAACCATTCTCCAATTTTGTTCTCAGAGAAATAAGTTCAGTTTTTCAGTCTTTCCATTTGGAACTGCCATTTCTTGATGACAAAGGAATTTTGATAAATAAAATCAAGCAACATCCACCAAAAAAAGATTTTTAATTACATGGTTTGGGATCTCTTAAATTCAAGATAAACATCCTGTATTAAGACAAACATCTCAGTGTTCTTTGGTAAGAGACCTAAAAAGCTTTTTATTTTTATGTAGAACTAAAGTATGACCCAGGGAATTCTGCTAACAGCAACTGTGAGGCTACCAACATCATCTGCTCACAGGGCTTCTCAGTATTTATTAAGCTCTCAATGAGTGGCTCCTGAAGCTATCATTATCCTCAAAGTCAAAGATTTACAGACCAACAGGTTGATTTTCAGTTTGTCCAACAAACAATTTCCAGGTGTTTCCCTCTTCCTTCCCTCAAGCAACAAAAAAACCACTCTGTAGTTGCCAGGGAAAAGGACATTGTTTACAAATATTTTTACTTTGTAAGAGCATTTATAGCTTTTATTCCTCTTGTTGAAATGTGTCTTAACATCAACTTTCTATTATCATTCCGCATTAAAACTTTTTATAGGAAAAATAAATAATTACATTCCTACACAGCCTCTAGTTTTATAAGCAAAAAAATTGGCTAAGTTAACTATTAATTCCTCTGTAAAACCTACCATACACCATGAAACAAAAGCTAACACTTTGACAGTTCCACATCTCTACTGTTAACTTTCTAAAGGCTAATGTAATATTAAAAAATTCTTAGGAGATGCAACCTGAAAGAAGAACCCATCAAGTTACTGTATTCTCAAAGCCAATTTAAGAGTTTCGTCTTTGTTGTTGTTACTTTTGACTAACATATCAAGAGATATATTTTATCATTAATTTAACATCAATCTTTGTATTTCATATCCATAGTGATGAGAATATTAACATTAACATTAATGTTAAATAACATGAGAAGATAATTTTAACATTAAATAACATAATGTTACTGTTAATTGACATCAACAAATAACATTAATAATTAACATTCATTATTTTTGCATCTAAAGTTCAGATATGCTAACTTGAAGACCTGGAATTGCATTTCTAGGTCAGCCAGAAGTCTTATTTTGAATCTAACTACCAAATCACAGAATGGTTGGGTTGGAAGGGACCCTTAAAGATCATCTAGTACCAACCCCCCTGTCATGGGTAAGGACACCTTCCACTAAAAGATTGCTCAAAGCCCCATCCAATCTGGCCTTGAAAACTTCCAGGGATGGAATATCCGTGACTTCTCTAGGCAGTCTGTTCCACTGCCTCACCACCCTCCCAGTAAAAAACTTCTTCCTCATGTCCAATCTAAATCTACCCTCTTTCACTTTAAAGCCCTTGTCCTGACATTAACAGGCCCTGCCAAAAAGGTCACTCTCTAACAGAAGAGCCAGAAATTCAGATAAAATCCCCAAGTCTTTCTCCACAGGGCTGCTGTCAAACCATTCAACACTCAGTCTGTAGTGACACTGGTGACTGCCCCAAGACAACTGCAGGACCTTCCACTTGGATCTAAAGAATGGTAGAAACATGTCCAAGGAGATTTTGTCAGTCAATGCTTTCCCTTACTTTGAACTATCTTCAGACAACTTACAGAATTCGGAAGCTGACAATCTGCAAATGTTCATGAAGTTCTGCTTCTTCTGCATACAAAAAGCTTCATTAGCAATCAAGGAAGCTTCTCAGATACCAAAGTTCTCTAGTATTTGATCACCCAGACTTTAAGAGCAGAGTTAGTGTGGTTTCAGTCAAGGTGTTTTCAACACTTATTTAGATAGACACCTCCAAAGTAAAGGTACTTTCAGTCGTATACTTTTTATTTATTGCTTTTTAAAAATTTATTATCCAAATCCCTAATCACAAGGTCTTCAGAAGTGCTTTCTAACACATTTAGTAGAAGGGAAATATACCTGCTAACAGACATATATATGTAGAACTCCAAATCCCAAAGATGAGGAGATCATCTCGCCTTCTCCTGTGCAAGACAGATGAACATGAATTAATCTAGCTGATGAAACAGGCCTAGGAAAAACAGGTGAACCAAGCTCTGTAGTTATGTATTTTTGGTGCAACAAAAACGGAAACCTCTTGAGAGTAGATAAAACAAGTTTGTGATATGCACTGTTTACTACTGTCAGTTAATTTGAAGACAAACTGCTCAACAAATGAAACATTTGACATCTTTGAAGATTAAGATCACCAGAACTGTGAAGTTTTTAAAATCAGCCATGGAAGTAATTGACTAAGTACCTGAATAATTATAAAATTATATTGTTATATATATATATATATATATATATATAAAGAGAATGTATATAATAACCCAAGTGCCTACATAAACCATGAAAACACTCTTCCTGAGTTCTTACCTGAACAGAGAGAGCACCAAAATATATTTTCATAAAAAGTTACTAGTTATTTTAGAATCAAAAGCATAGGCAATTTCAGGTCATAATGTCCCACATTTACTCACTTACTACACCCTTTAACTCCCCACTCTCCAAAAACTGGAAGCCCATAAACCCCAAGAATTTACTAAAACATGGGTTCATTCCAAAAATTGCTGTAGAATGATGCTCACCGAATACTGCTTTTCAGTGTTTAAGCTCATAAATGAGACACTTAGCTCAAGTTAATAGTTAGTTACTTACACTGTTTTTGGGCCTACTCAGCACCCCTATGGAATTCACCAGGATCTGACCACTGCACACCCTAGAGTGTGACCACCTCTCTAACACAGCCTTCACAGCGTTATTAGATCTTTGGGGACTGTAGGACTCCTAGTACCAAATATTTTGAGGAAATGCACTACATGATGCTGTGACACATTGTCTACATTTAACTCAGGCTTGGGCCTCCTCATGCCTCATCAAAAAAAAGACAGTTTATCTATGATTCCCCTATCTAGTGCTAAATCAAGTGCATGGAAGACCCAAAGAAACAAATTTAGAGAATTGCAACTTAAATTCATTTTCTTACTCTGTTTTTATTACAGATGCATAAGAGAAAACACGAAAAATAAACACACCTCTCTCCTGCACCTCAGCTTTATGAATTTCCTTCCTGTAGCATGTAAATTGAAGTTGTAAGGCCCTTGGTGTGCCTTTCCGCCTGTTCTGCTCTGCTGTCAGCACTCTTCTCCTACACCTTCCTGAAACGGTAATACATCTTCCTTTGTATCAACCCCCACCCCCATCTTCTTTTCTTAGAGTTCTCATACTACTTCACATATAAATTTAGAACCCTTCTAGCATACAGAACACGGCTTATGACATTTACAAAACCCAAAATGGCTACAAAGCTGATTTAAAGGTTATTCCATGTCTTGCCTGTTAGTCTACAAGGGGTACAAACTGATGGGGAGGAAACATAGGAATAGAAGAAAAATGAAGCAAAGCTAGAGGATAAAACCATCCTAAGAGAAGCCAAGAGCACTGCTGAGACTTTTCTTCATACAGCCAAAAAAATGTTTCCTGAACCTAAATGAGCCCCAGCATTTTAAACCTACACATATAGAATATCAGATGTTGAAGTGCCTGTGTATCAACTATTCACGTATTTCCACTCAGACACACACAGTTAGCTATCACCTTTGCTTAGGAAAAGTGAAAGCAGTTACAAGGAACATCAATGCACAACCTTAACCAAAGGTAAAGAATAATTTAGGTTTTAAAAGTTTTATTAAAAAGAATTGTATGCAGTCTGATCAGAAAAATATTATTTTATTTTCCTTTTAAGTGTACCACATCTAAAGTCTGTCAAATTTCCCTCTTTAATTGAGACTTGCAGGGATGGGAATGGGGATTTCATTTCAGAAGGTATTTTAAATGCAGATCCATTACACCTACACCTAAGCATTTCTTCCTTAAAAGCATATCCACGCAGATTTTAATGGATTTGATATATATAAGTAGTACTTTGGGCCAAGAATAATGCTTGTAGTGTGAATCATCACATTAAGAACTGGTGTAAAATACTTAAACTATTTAGAAAGTGTTAGGATACTTAAACTCTTCCACAGAAAAAACTCCAAGACAAGTGAAACAAAGTGTAAGTCCAGCCAGCAGGAAGACTGATACATTGACCAAACATGTACAAAGTTAGCCTACCAACTGATTTCCTCAGAATCAGCATTTTCTTTTTTAATTGGTAATAGTTTAAAAGAAATTTCCTAAAAAATTGTCTCTATAAAGGACATGAACATCTGTGATGCAAACACATGTTCTAAAACTTTCAACAAGCATGACAGGAAGCATCCCAACAAGTTCATTCCCAAACTGAGTACAGCTTAGCTGCTAATCACAATTAAGATAACTGAAATGGGGCAAATCCTTAAACTGATTATAAGATTAAGGAATACGGTTAAAGATACTACCAACTGCATGTCTGATACCTGCCAATTCCTTCCTATCACTGTAGGAAGGTCCCCATAGAACAACCAGCACTACAGCACGTAGTAGCAAATTGAGCCATGGTTAATACAAACTCTGGACTCTTAGCTGACTCTATAGTATTGACACCTATCCATAGAACCTGGATGTAAAAACGTCTGATTAGTCTCGACTTACTAAAACTGACATACTATATCCTAAGAACCAGAGTCTCCTCATTAGCTTTGGTTCTAAAATGACAGATATGTAAAGGAGATCAAGAGAAGCAAGTTAACTAGAAGGTGCAGTGCTATTTTCCTTTGTGACAGCAGCATCCACAAGGCTCTGCTTTTATCTAGGGATGTAGGTTTGACCTGCCAACACTTCAGAAGCTCACAAACCAGTAATAAACTAAAGAGAATAAACAATATTGTGAACTTGTACAGATTCTTGCATTACTCTTTTAATCTCTCCACTGCCCTATGCTCAAACAAGCTTTCTGCCAAGAGCCATGCAGCAGAAAATGAAGAATGACTATTAAGAGCTATCTCCACCCCCACACCTCCCTTCCCTTCCAAACCCAAATGTCAGAGTTCATACAAGGAACAAATTCAATTTATTTGTTCCTCTGACAACAGAAAGCCAGGGGGAAAAAAATACACTAAAGAACTTCTATCACTTGCTCCAAAGAAAATAAGCCCTCTCTACTTCAGTGTGAAAGCAAAAATTATACTTTGGTACTATTTAAGGACATCTCTAGGCATATTTTAAGGACCCAGCCGCATCCCAAACAAATTGGTTGGATTTGGCATGCACTTTACTGAGGTACTAAGTGAACTAAATAAGAACTAAAAGATCATCCAATTCTGTCAATCAGCTACCATATGACGTTGGTTGGTTTTAGATCAGGAAGTGTTATGGTTTGCTTTCCTATGATGCAATTATAACACTGACAGCACTGGTGAGATCCAGTGATTAGGTACGACCAATTAGGGAAACAACAAGCGAGCAGCCCTCCACCCCAGGCCTAGGACAACCACCAATTTAAAATGCATTTAAACCCCTGCCCACCTGTAAGGGCTTATTAATCGTGTCGTATGCAACTGTCAGAGCCACAGTGCTTAACCACAGCATAAGAGGACCTCAGTCTTTAAAAAAGTTGTCGGAGAGAGAATTGGTACCAAAGCTATCGGAGTCCTGCGCTCACACAGAGGAGTGGCACTCACGAATTCCGCCTTTGTGGAAAGGCTCCACCGCCCCTGTGACAGCCGGCGAGGCACAGAGCGGTGCGCGAAGCGAGAGATGACAAGTGTGAGGCAGGGCTGGGCAGGCGCCTCCTTGGCATGAGCCGCTCTCCCGGCACACAGACACATTCACGCACCCTCAGCCCAGAGCTGAGTAAACAAAACACCAGTGCGGAGCTGAGCAGGGCGGTGACTCAGCTAGGAGTGCGAGATTCGGTCCCACAGGGTAAGGAATTCGGGGAGACGTGACCGGGGGCCCATCGGCGCTCCCTACTCACCAGCAAACAGTCCACGTTCACTTCGGATTTGGGGTCCTTCAAAGTCACGTCGATTTTCTCAAACCGAGACTCAAAACTTTCTCCCGTCGACATGTTTCCGGAGATAAAAAGTTTCCCTTATTCCAGAGCAAAGTAAGGTTTTAAAAACAAAAAAAATGAAAAAGTGTAATTAAAAAAAAAAAAAAACAAAAACAACAAACCAGGAACAGGCGACCACAAAAGAGAAACCACGCAGTCTGGACTGGGCTGAGGAAGCGCCTCCTGCGAGATCCCTTCAATCACAGAAGTCTCTGGGGCAAGTCCCCGTCAAGAGGGCAGAGAATCCAAGGGGAGCCCGCAGCAGGCGGGGCACGAGGCTGCTTCTCCCCCCGCTCCTCCAGGCACGCTCGCAGCTTCCCGGGATGCTCACAGCTCCGCAGCAGCAGGTTTCCTCTCCCTCCCTCCTCTGCTCGGGCCCCACCGTCTCAGCATTCCCATTTTCCCAGCCGGGGAAGCCGTCCTGGGATCCAGCGTAGCGGTCCCTCCTCCTCGCCCTGCTGCTGCAGCGCCGGCGGGTTGGTGCCAGGTTCCGGAGCGCGCTTTCTTTCCGGTGAACCAGAAGAAACAACAGAAGAGGGAAAAAAAAAAAAAAAAAAAAGGAAAGAAAAAGAAAAAAGACAAAAGCCTGCAGGCACACCAAGAAGGCAAAAACTGATGGAAAAATAAAACTTAGAGGAATCCTCTCGACGGCGTGTCTCAGCGCTGTGGGGTCGGTCCGTCCGTGGGCACGGGGCGAGGAAGGCACCGAGCGAGTACCCCCACGGGCGGCGGACGAGTCACCTCACCGGCGGAGTGGCCGCAGCAGCATCATCTTTCTTCCTCTCTCCTCCTCCTCCCTGCCTCCCGCCGCTGCCAACGCCGGTTCAGCCCCCCCCCTCCGCCTCAGGGACAGGACGGCAGCCCGGACCGCCTCAGGACCGACCCGAGGGTGCGGCGTGAGAGGGGAGGAGGGAAGGAGGCGGCTTAAGGGGAGGAGAGAGCGTGAGGTCCGGCAGCTGCGAGGGAACCTGCGAGAGCTAACATGTCCGCCTTCCTGTTTGAACAGTCGGGACGGGGCGCGGGGCGCATGCGCGGGGGAACGGCTCCGGTGCGGGCGGGGACGGGACGGGACGGCGGCAGGAGGTGCGCGCGCGGTGAAGGAGGCGGGGGCGCGCACATGAGGCGGTCGCAGGAGGCGCGCGCCTGGGAAGGGATCGCAGAAACAGTCACAGAATCCATTAGGTTGGAAAAGACCTCTGAGACCATCCAGGCCAACCTGTGACCGAACACCACCACGTCAACTAGATCAGGGCACTGAGTACCACATCCAGTCTTTCCTTAAGCACCTCCAGAGACCGTGACTCCACCACCTCCCTGGGCGGCCCATTCCAGTGTCTAATCACCCCTTCTGTGAAGAAACTCTTCCTAATGTCCAACCTAAGCCTCCTCTGGCGCAGCTAAAGGCCATGCCCTCTTGTCCTGTCACTTGTTGCCTGGGAGAAGAGGCCGACCCCCAGCTGGCTACACCCTCCTTTCAGGGAGTTGTAGGGTGATAAGGTCACGCTGAGCCTCCTTTTCTCCAGGCTAAACAACCCCAGCCCCCTCAGCCGCTCCTCATGGGACATGCGCTCCAGACCCTTCACCAGCTTCGTTGCTGTGGTGAAGGAAAGAGCGGGAGAGGCGGGAGCGAGGAGCAGGGATCGCGTTCGCTTCGGCCTCGGCGCCGGTGCGGGCGGGGCGGGTGTGACATCCCGGGATCCCTCTTCCGGGAGCCGCTGTCTTTGTGTGCCCGCCCCCGCCCGGCGGTTCCGGCGGGAATTGCGCGGAGCCGAGGGGCAGCGTCCCGCCGGGAAAGGCGCCCGTTCCCACCAGCTCCCCGTGCCATGTGGGGATGTTGCCTCCGTGTTTCCGCCCCGGATTCCCGGAGGCGCCTCAGAGCTGGTGGCTCCCGCCGCCTTGGCACAGCACGGGCACGGGGGGACAGGTGGCAGCGACGGTCGCCCCTAGAGCTGCTGTGGCTTCCATCCTTGCGGATCTTCAAAAGCCAGGCCCTGGGCAGCCGGCTGTGGGTGGTCCTTAGGTGATCCCTCACTGGAGATATTCAAGACCCTTATGGGCACAATCCTGTGCGGTGTGCTCTGAGATGATCCTGCTTGAGCAAGGAGATTGGACCAGATTTCCCACTGTAGTACCTTTCCAACCTGACCCATTCTTTGATCCTGCGCTTGTGTCCTGCCTGATCAGGGGGATCGGAGAAGCTGACCTCCAGAGATCCATTTCCGTCGCAGCCACTCTGCCATTCTGGTTGTCCAGGGAAGGAGAGGCCAGCTTCTGCAGTGCCACAAGTTCAAAGCATTCCCGTTTATGTCCAGACAAGAGCCATGTGCAAGGCAGCACACCAAACACAGAAAGAATAGATACCAGCACTAAACATGTAACCTGTGCAGCCTGTGTTGGTGTTTCCAATTCAAACCTTACCCTTACCACAACAGGGACCTTTTTTTCAAATAAGGAAACAATCACAGAATCCTTTAGGTTGGAAAAGGCCTCTGAGATCATCCAGGCCAACCTTTGACCAACCACCACCATGTCAGTTAGACCATGCCACTAAGTGCTACGTTCAGTCTTTTCTTGAACACCTCCAGAAATAGTGACTCCACCATCTCCCTGGGCAGTCCATTCCAATGTTTAACAACCCTTTCTGTGAAGAAATTCCTCCTAATATCCAACCTGATCCTCCTGTGGCTCAGCTTGAGACTCGAGCGAAGTAATGATTTCAAATATTACTGGACAGAGGCCACTGGACTGGTTCGGTTCTTTGACTTCCACTGCAGTTCCATGAATGGCAATAGCATTTTTACAAACATCGCTATAAATTGCATAGAGATGGTCAAGTCATTAATATCTAGTCACTGAACAGTTGCCAGTAGCAAACCTGAATCATTAGCATTATGAGTTATTTTCTGTGTCGTGGTTAAGAAAAAAATTCATAGCCAAGTGTTAGAGCATTTGAGCTATTCAGTCCTGGATGTCAGTATTTCCTGTCTTGCTTTATTCAGAAAAAATAAGAAATGGCATTCTATATTTTGCTTTTTCATACCCACAGCCTTCATTTTTGTTTTCGTTTTCTACTGAGAAGTATGTACAGTTAAGCAAAAATACAGGCTACAGCAACATTTCTTGCTCTCTCGTTTTATGCTGGCTAGTACCACAGCCCTTTGATTCAGAGGCTTTGGTTGCCCTTGGAAATGCAGATATTCCATTTCAGCAACCACAGTCCAAAGAGAACATTTCTGCAAGCTACAGGGTGTAGGCTTGGGATCATTTCATATGTGATGCAGTAACGAATTTCTAAAATACAGAGAAAATGCTTCTTGCAGTCTTCATCTAAAGCAAGATGAAAATCATCATTAGAGAGACAGCACCTAATTCACAGTGCCCTTGGGCACCTGGTTTAGGCATTAAAACATACACAGGGATGATGCCAGGTCTCAGCAGGGTGATTTGAGGCGGCTAGCTTGAAAGAATGCAAAATTCATGAGCCTGTAATAGAGTACGGAACAGGAAGCCTGAATCTGCAGCTCAGTGGGCAGGATCACCACTGTGATCAGCAGGTGCCACTTATGTGTTTTATCCAATGTCTGTGGGAAAACTTACAGGTACTCTTGGAAATACAAAACACCTTGCATCCTCTCCAGATCTCCCTGCAACAAAGCTACATGGGTCTTGCTCCCACTTGCCCTTTGCTTCTTTGCAGTTTTTTTTCACAGTGGCCCAGATTCACACAGTAAGTGGAGAGAAGCACCATCCCATTGTTTGGCACCTTGGAGAATTCACAGAGAGACAAGAGCTAGGCATCGGACAGGCCCAGCCTCATGTGTTTATTTGCTAGTGAAGGATCTTGCCTCTGGACCAGTATACCTGAGAACCTCTACCAATGTTTGTGGCAAGCAAAGCTGCCATGTTTGTCTTCAGCTGTGTGCAAACTGTGTGTGTTTCAAACATGTCTGTCAGACTGGGCTTTTCTCACGACTGTGGTGGACTAAAAGTGCTTGTCTGTCTGTCTCAAATAGAATAGAATTTGTGTGGGAGGTACTCATGCAGCTGTCTAGGAAACTCTGAGCACTGCTTCGAAACTGTAAAAGGGAGGCTTTGGCTGCCAGACTCATAAAGGATAATAGATTCTAATTTTCAAAAGCAGGTATGGGTTAAGTGTCTCATGTGATAAAGTACTCATGTTGTAACTTGAGAGTGTAATGTAATAGTTTTTAATCCAGAGAACACTCATTCACATGCTGGGATCTTGAAGCCCATTTTCACAAATGTCAGTCAGACTATTTGCATCTATATGATTAGGAATTTGCATATTTCTAGCATTGGCCACTTAGAAATCATACGAATCCCCATCCTACATAACCAACCAGTGCATTGAACTCTTGAACATTGAATTGTTTTGTTTTATCTTCCTGATAAATGAACTAAAAATGGGTTATTACTTCTTGTTGCATTTGTTGTGTCACGTATTTTGGAATTGAGCTAGGTTTTGTTGAGTGAAATAGGAGTTACTCAACATATGCATGACCTGATAACACTGCACTGATAAAGCATGCAAGCCTGAAAGATCATTTTTTCTCTCTTCAGAAGCATGTTGTTTCTAATCCTTGAAAGTGTCTCTATGTAAATTGATGTCCATACATAGTAAACAAGCTGATAATCCTAATAAAACCAAAACTGTAGTCCCCATATCCATATTGTCTTGCCTGTTTCATAACATATTTAAATGTTCCTGATTTTTGTGTGATACAAATTGACACTGGCTTATGAGCTGATTGTTTGGCAGAGATTGAAATTTCATATTAAATACAGAATATCAATCAACTGTTGAATGACTACATTGGCTTCCTCTAAATCGTAATAAAATGCTGATAAAAAGTACAAGTAATACTGTTTATTGTGCAAATAACATTCTTGTACATGAGAGTAATAAAACTGCATGTAAGAGGATTCAGTAGTGCCCATTTCTGGAAAATTCAGCAAACAGCAAGAACACAAGAGCAGTGGAATACTCAAAGTACTGGCTCAGCCCTCTCTGAGCAGGTACTGTAACTTCCATCCTCTTGTGAAAAAGCTAAGAAAAATTAAGCAAAAGAGCTTCTAATAAAGTCAAAGGCCATTTACATTTTCCGGGTCACTGAGTGTGCATCTTTAAAAGGCATACACTCTCAGAATGAGAGAAAAGACTGGGAGACTTGTGTTCCTGAAGTAGCTACTGACTTCAGAAGAGTTGCACAAGACAGAAGTGAGACTATATCCTGTTCACCATATTAGGCCAAGTTAGTAATGCATGAGGTCCCCTCACATTCAGCTTCCGATTTAGTCAGCGTGAAACCTTCAGCAGTTAAATCACATTACGTTAAGCCTGCCTTTGGTCCACCACCCTCTCTTCTTTACCCTGCAAAACTGGCTCAGTTTAGCCTCTGCTCTAGTCCTAGGGACAGTTAATAGCACAGGCCTGTGTGGCTCAAAGGCCTGGGATGAAAACTGGTCAACAAATCCAGTCTCTGGGCAAAATATTTTACCACTGCTAAAACCCATGTGTGCAACAGGCCATTTGCAGGAGCTTCCTGCTTCAGGCAAAGGTGTGATGGATGCTCAAGCAGACATATCTGAACTGACTTTAGGTAATGATAAAGTCACACTAGCATTGATCTCAGGATCTCAGTGTGCTTGCAAAGCCTGAAATATAAAAGCTGCATTAGGTAATGAATGCTGGTGGCTGTAAAGTAGCTGATTTAAAGCTGCAGTCATGGTGGTGACTACACTGCAGCCCACTCTACTCCTCTGGGGGCTCACCTATGCACTGAAAAGACTCCTCAAGGAATTACAGACTAAGCTTGAGGTGCAAGGTGCTCTGAGTAGTGAACATATTAAAATGCCCTACAAATAGGAGAGAGAAAGTAAAGAAATGAGAGAGATATTAGTCATAACTTAGTATGCTGAGAACAATCATCCTGGCTCTGGATGAGGCAAAACATAGGACCTGTAACAGAAATAGAATAGAATAGAATAGAATAGAATAGAATAGAATAGAATAGAAGTGGCCTAGGCATTAAGAACTGCTACCATGAGAAGACGCTTTTGCATATAATAGATCAAAAGAGAATTTCTTATGGGTAGACTCTTAAAAAAAGCAGTATCTTTCAAACATCTGTTTGGCAAACACATGTTTAATGTTGAAACAGTGCAACATACACCTATACATATATAAATATGTTTTTCCTGCATGTCACCAGATTTAATAAAGGTGTGAGGCTCCATTGTCTGTTCCGATGTATCCCAGCTTCCCAACAGAGGGTGGTTGCTGCTGTTCCCTATTACAGAGCATTTTCAAGCACCTGTAGTACTTCCTTTTGCACCTAGTGCTGGAACCCTGAGGACAACCTGCTCCCGCTGCCTACGAGTGGTGAGCGATGAGTAAGAAATGGGGCACCCAAATCTGAAACTTTGTTGCATGTTCTTGAACAAGCTAGAAATGGCGGGGGGGGGGGCGGGGAATCACGTTTTGGAACTTAATGGCTCAGTCTGATGGAGAGGATCCGGTCTGAAAACAAACTGCTGCAAGGGAGGAAGTAAACTGGATGGCATTGTCTGTTCGAGCACAAACACAGATGCGTTTGCTGCCAGCAGACAAGGGCATCATTGTATAAACAGCACAGACACTCCCAAAGTAACTTCTGCTGTATCTGGAAAGGAGGGGAGCTGTGAGCCCAGAGATAGATAGCAACCCCCGTATCTGGTCACCATATGGCTCAGGCCAACATCAGCCACAAGTGCATATACAGCACAGGCTCCCTCTGCTTTTATGCTTTAAAAGTGCAGAAAAAGGCCTGTAACAAACGTGTGGCAAAAGCTCACAAACTGATTTGAAATCAAATCAAAATTCCACTGGAATGCTGAAAGCTTCATACCTCAGTAAGGACCATTTCCGTGGCAAATACTATTTTCCCATTAAAGCCACTTGGTGGATACAGAAAATGTCAAGATGCCAGAAATTCTTCTTTTACCCTGGGAAAAAGCTTTTTTATTTTCACTATCCCAGGGCTTAAAAATGTCCCAAGTACTTCTTGTTGGAAATCTTAAAAAAGCCAAACAAATTCAACTCAAAGAAAAACTGTGGGGAAAAAATTGCCTGAAAAAATGAAGGTTTCAGAAAGGTAGAGTATATTAAAGCAGGAGCTAAAAAGTAACCTCCTGATGGTCTCATCTACCAGGACATAAACAGAAATTATCTATCTTTTGTGTCTATATATTTCCATTGTATAAATGGAAATATAAATAAATATGTATTTCCATTAAAAGTAGAGTGATTATCATCATTTTAGACCTCTTAAAAGCTATCATGAAGCTGATTTTCTACACTGCTATTATCTTGCTAACTGTGAATCACCTATGAAATCAAGAAGTTTCCTTCTTATTTCTCCCGTTCATAACCCTAAGTGCTCCCTCCTAGAACAAATTTCTCCCACCTCACCTTACCCCTACTTTCCTGATATACACATATCACATTTCCTGTGGTTGGATTAGTTTTGCAGTCCTTGCTCAAATAGTTCTTCTGAAGACAAAAGTTAAAAGTAAACTGGGCTGTGTTTAAAAGTAAACTAGCTTTAATTGCCCTGGCTTTGTTTTTATGTATGCTGTCCTAAATATCTACTCTCCCTGTAAATGCTTTGCTCTGATGAAGACTATGAAAAATGCATAAAAAGTCATGCTTTCTGTCTTGGGCCTGGGAAATATTTAACAGTTGCAGGCTTTCAGATAATCAACTCTAAATGACACATCTCATAATTTTGCTGGTATAAACAGAGAGGGCTCCATATGATCCTTTTTGGGGACAGAACGGCAGAAGTTGCCATTCCTGACACTCACAGTGTGAAGATTCCCAATACAAGTTATAGACAACTGCTTTTATACCATGAAGCTTCATGAGATTCTGCATGTCTTGCCTTAAATTAAATGCACTCAAATGCCATTAAATATGCAGTTTTTAAAAATGCATGTGTTTCACATCTTCCGGATATTTAAAAAAAAAAAAGTTTAGTCACTGAAAAATAATTCAAATTCACTGCAACTGCAGGAATTATAAATGAGTCAACTTAGTAATTTTTTGGTGGCTCTTCATAACCAAATCCCAGAAGCTGATTTTGTTCATATTCAGGATATTTTCAAATTCTTCTATTAATCTCATGCCACTAGGCAATCAGTTAATCATTATTTTATAACACTGTTGTTTTGTTTGGAAAACTCTGCTGCTATAGAACACATCTATAAGGTTTGAGACAGTCTAGTCTTAGACAACAGAGATGATTTATATATTGACTTTTATTATAATTCTGTTTTCACTTGGCCGTAACAACCCAAACCCCAGAAATGAAAATTTTATAGGTGTGATCATAGACAGAAAACAATGTGTATGAAAGTGTGAGCAAGCTCTTTCTCATTAAAGAGTTAATCTTTTTCTTCTTATTCTTCTCTTCATCCCCTCTTGAAGATAAAAGACACCAAACTTCCTACTTCCTGTGGTAAATTGCTATGCAAGTCTGTTGGGTAATTCAACTCTTGATACTCAGAAGTATTTTATATCAGTTTTACACCATTATTTTGTTTCTTTATTATTATAATTATTATTTATAATAATTATTGTTACTTCAAATTCCCAGAACTGCCTTGTTTGAAATGGAGAAGGGAGATAGGACAAGAACAAATGGCCTCAAGTTGTATGAGGGAAGGTTTAGATTGGATATTAGGAAAAAGTTCTTCCTGACAAACCAAGAGGCTTGTCAAGCATTGAAACTTGGCTGCCCAGGGAAGTGCTTGAGTTACCAGCCTTGGAGGTATTTAAAAGATATGCAGATACGGCACTTCGGGACATGGTTTAGTGGTGGATTAGGCAGTGCTGGGTTAATGGTTAGACTTACTGATCTTAAAGGTCTTTTCCAACAGAAACCATTCTGTGATTCTAAAGACACCTAATTTGATGATAGCAAAAATAATCTGACAAAGGGAAACACTACAGGCCAGGAACAGGCTATTTCAAAAGTGTAGTAGAAGCAAAGTAATACCTTCTTGAGGACAGTTTTTTGGCAGAGGGGAAAAAAGAGCCAACTCAATTTGCTTTTTCCAGGGTCAAATAAAGCCCATCCACCAGGACTGGAGAATGTCACCATTGTCCTAAGTTGCCTCTGCACAACAAGAATAGATGAGGCTTCTCTATAAAACATTGGATTAAAAAAAGTACAAGATGATTGACTCAGTCATGGCCCATGGCCATATGAATACTTGCAAAATTGCCTCTGGCTGATGTTCTAGAACCTTTACCATAGAAACAAAAGGTACCGTGGCAAACAAAGCTGTCCCTCAGAAGTCTCATACAATGAAAACAAAGGTGGGAACATGCATATGCAAAGCAGTATTTGTAAAGAGTTATATCACTGCACCTTTGCAATCACTCCTTTTTGGTGCCAAGCTTTGGTGAAACTCTGGAATAACTCAGAACTAGAGTAAGTTCTTTTAAACAGGTTATTGAAACTGTAAGTACTATGTCCAAATTATTATGGAGTTTGAGTTTGTTTTAATGAAAATGTCTTTTGTTTACCTGATATTATGTAGTTCCCAGCACTCCTTGGTGGTGGCTATGCCATCATTTTATATTCCTATGAAGGTAGGAATGGTACACTGTCTGCACTGTAAAATATCCACAGCAACTTAGACCACGTCCTCACCATGCTGATAGATGTGATGGTATCATCCAGCTGGCCAAAGTCACAGCAGGTAATATGAGTTACCTGCTAGCCCCAGGTCATAAGACCAGAAGTGTATCCCTTTGCCTGTCAATGTGCATGCAGAAAAGGGACATACAATTCCATACCTCCAGACTTACCTGAGCTAGTTTCTAGCCAGCTAGCTGAGGCGCCTACAGTGACACAATCAGCCTCCACAGACCATCATGTTACTTGCCCAGGCCCCAAACCCCATGTTGCTGCAGCTTCTTGCAGTTGTTTCTCAGTCAGCTGGATTACACCATCACATCTGCTGAGCACAGTGTGGACATGGTCTGAATTTCTATGGACATTCCACAGTGCTGGGAGCATAATGCTTTCTACATGTGTAGAAAATGATGGCACCATTACCACAGGGGCCTGCTGGGAGCTACTTGAAGTTGGATAAACACAAGACCTTTTCACAGAAGGAAACGTGAACTCTGTTATAGTTTGGATATAGTAGTAAGGACTTGTAATACTTACTTGTATGCAGTAATTTAAATATAGGAATCCATCCAATTATAAAAAATCATGCACTTATAGCAGTCAGTGGTCAGTGATGTTATCTGCACTGTGGACAACCATGGCAAGAATTTCTTGTGGCCAGTATTTCTACTATTTGATGACCAAATGATTTTTTTTTGGTTAGTTGTTATTTTTGCCTTCTTGACTCACTCTTAAAAGGCACTGAAACATCACAGACTCCTCACTCATACAGCAATAACTGCAACTGTCCTTAAATCAGTTTTGCAAACCTGCATCCAGAGCATCCCCTTCCAGAAGGGTGTGTGCTCTGCATCTTGTTAAATTGAAGTCCCCCCCTCTTTCGTTTGATGTGAGCCATGAGATCCAGCCTTTCATTTGGGCTTCTTTAGACTGGATTGAATCTGAGGGGAAGCACCTGCAAGGCACTGGAGGTAATGCCACACCATGGGAAAATGAGGAAAGAAATGTGTGTCTTGTGCAGTGCAGGAGACAATCAGCTATTAGCCACCATTCTTCTCAGCTGGGTGGAGGTTTTAATCCCCCCACCTCACCCTGGGCAGCCAACAGATCATTTCACAGCAGTCATCTTTATAACATCTATGTGAGCATGGTGGGGTGCCTTGTACTTCTGAACACACATTTCGTTAATGTCTTTTTTCATGTCCTGATCAGACTATTGCAAAACCCCACATGCAGACTCCCCAGAATGAGTCATGTCTGCCGGCAGGGATGTCTGCAAGATGTCTCTGCACAGAGGTGCAGAGCCGTGCAGGAAGCATGGGAGAAGACCACCTGGCACAGCACAAAAGCTTATTTATTAGAGAGAATGCCTTAGTGGAACAGAGAGGGCCTAGCAGGTCTACCCCAGGGGGCAATCCAGTCCATTAACTGCCAGATAAATTGTAGTGGGTTCATTGTGACCTCCAAAGTCTGACTGCCATGGGGGCTGCCCCCCTATGAAATACATCCTGCCTTGCATCTGCAGAGAATTGAAGTTTTTCTCTGGAAGGGTAATCCCCCAGTGGACTTGGGACACTGGAGCATGATCTGCTCTGCGCCTCCGAGTCCCCAAATTGTCCTTTCTTGTGGCATGTTCTGATTTGTCTGGTTTTAGACCCACTGTCTGTGAGATTTTTCCTGTACGTCAAAACTGACACTGGGAGAAGGAGGTGCATTACTCATACATAGTTTCAAAATTGTGGGTAAACTGGATGGTTTCTTGCTCCCATAGACATATGACTTCACCATGTCTATCTTCCCAACTTCACGCACTAGCATGGCTAAATTATAAGGTAATACTCTTTGCTTCAGAGGTCTTATCAATAGCAGAAAAAGAATTCCTTCCTTATCACCTGTTAAGTTGAAGGATCAGTTGGGGCAGCCATGAGGCATCTCTTGGTTTCTGTCTGCCAGTAAATTAGCTGCATTCAGTTTCAATAACTTGGCTTTTCTTAATATGTTAATTCATTTTTTGTTATTTACATGAGAAAAAATAGGTTGGCATGGCAAAATTCAGACCCTCCAAAGCATAGCAGACTAATACAATAATGCCTTGATATTGAACAAGTGAAAAATATTTTCCCCTCTGGCTCCAGGGCCTTCCACAGCACCTGAGCAGTTTACTCAGGTTATTCATGAGTAAGTTGTGATTAGCAGTATGCTATTAATTGCTGAAAGCCTCTGGTTTGCTGCTATTGTCCATAAAGGATAAAAACCGCTTAGGCAGCCCAGTCCATTTCCAGCCCTACAATTTAAACTCAGTAAATTACTAGGCCAAACCTATATTCAGAAATTGTTCCATCCTATTTTATGTGCTTCCTCACTCTGTTTCCTCATATCTTTTTCCAAGCATGTATTAGACAACTTACATGCAGAAAATAACATCTGTAAGACTTACCTTGATTTTTAAAATATTTATTCTACTGTCAATCAAAACAAACAAAAAAACCCCAACCAACCAACCAAAACAAAACAAAAAACCTAATTACAAAGCTATGTGCAAACTGATATAGAGAAATGGTAATGCAAATTTACCCATCTTTCACACTCAATAGCTGTTTCTAGTGCTCTGCCTTTGTCCTTAGGATTTAATTAAATCTCTCACAGAAAACAGAATTTGCTAGTACTTGACCTTTGTTTTCAGAGCCCCGAAACACAAAAGGCATTTAGAATCAATGACAAGTCACAAAACACAACGCACTCCATTTAGTGCTCAGGGAAACACAATGCTCATCCTTTATATGGAGAGACCCTGGGTTAAAAAAGGATTAAAATTAAGCCACAGTATTCTTTTCTAGGTTGCCTCCTGAAGAATCACGGCTGCTTCTTCAAGCTGATTACATGTTATGCAGTCCACCAGCACATGATGCCCAATGCTACCCCTAAAGTAATCTTTTTCTCACTACGTAAACGATATCTCCACTCTTTATTTGCCCTCACTGGCTTCCTTCCTGTCTTTTAATTCCTTGCTGCAAGCTCCTCACCCTCTGCTTGAAGACCAAACACAAACTCCCTGCTCCCATTTCTGCTCCCACTTCCCCTTCCTCGCATCCGGGCCGCCTACAGCCAGCTTTGCTCCAGCAGCTTTTCTGCTTTTGTCTTCCAGCTGCTCTCTCCTGCATCTCTTCAGCTGCTCTTTACACCACTTACATCCCTTCCCTACATGGCTTTTTGCAGAGATGCTTCACACTTTTTCTTCCTTTTCTCTCACCAACTTCTTGCTGGATTCTTTTTTCTTCACTTAGTGGTGTTAATGGCAGAGAAATGGTGGATTTATGATAAATAGTGAGTGCAATTTTAATTCTTGCAGAACTCATTGAAGCAAATCTGAAAATTAATACTCAGCTAAAACAAAAACTGGTAGAAAGCTGATTAAGGGAAAGCATGATGTTCAATGGCCTTGAACTATGTAGAAAAAGGTCACTGAATGAGAAGCTACAGAGAATAATTTTGCCTCTGGTCATGTTAACAAGGGACAGTAAGCCACACATTAATTATATTCCTCTAATTAGAAGGAGTTTCAAGGGTGAAACTCTCATTAGCCCTTGCAGGGTGGCTCACAGTAGGAGAAAGGTGTGCTCTGCCTGTCGCACTAGCCAGCCAGGCCCATAGCATTTCCTTCTGTTCATCTCTTACTCATTTACCTTCCCACAAGCTGCAAGGAAGCCCATCCACACCTTTTTTCCCCCCCAGTGGCAGGCTACATCTCTGCCTGCTATTCATGCAGCTGGGAAAAGTTTGTCTGCTTCCCTGAGCTAAAAAGTGTCTTTCTTGTGTCTGTTAAAACAATGTCGCTCAGCACAGCTTACAGTCCCAGGCTTCACAGCCTGAATTTTAGCTTAACTAGAACCTGGGCATGTTTTTGTTTGGGTTTTTGAGGGTTTTTTTTTTAATGTGGGAGTAGAAGAAGCAACAAATACAAGCTACTATATTTGAGGGAAATAATTGAAATAATTTAATAATAACAATAATTAAAATTATTTGAGTAACTTGTTACTCAAGTTTTTGCCACCAGTATCCTGCAGAAGGATCACGAGGTTTGCTTTGGTATTTTCAATCCCCCCATAATATTGCACTGCTGAGGGTTCTCCTACCTCCTGGCATGCCTTCAGGGATACCTGGTTCTGGCCTGTATGGTACAAATCACATATTTTTAAGCCTTCTGTAGGAAAAGCAAAACTTAGGAAAACGAAGAAGACTGGGGGAGATGCATTGGCACTGGTCCCTTTTCCATCTTTCCTGTTGGTTAAACTGGTAAAGACTTTTTTTTTTTTTTTAAGAACAAATTATTCTGCAGGTCATTTAAACAAATTCCCATAATCTACATAAAATCTGAGGACCTATAAAGGTCCCTTCCAACCCAAACACACACATATGCATATGGAGGAATCCACTCTGCCTCTGCTGGGCCTCTCCAGCGACTCTGTTGGCAGGAGCTGCTTCGAGGATGTGTGAATCACTAAGGTGTTCCCGATTTCTGCAGGCTGTTTTACCAGGTGCCAGGCAAGTTGCAAGGCTACAACCCCCAGCCGGAGGGACTCTCTCTTGCTCATGGCCCTCTGCCGGGCTCTGCACAAGCAGGGGCCTGATTCCACAGACAGATGAAGGAGAGAAAGGCAGATGTTCTCCCGAAGGAAAAAAAAAGCATGAACTGAAGACACATCCTGTACCACGACTGCACATGCCTACAGAAAATGCTCCACATTGCTACAGAAGCTGGCTCTCCAGGACTTGCATTTCCTTTGATTTTCCTATGACCAGAAACAGCAAATAACAGATTGGGAATCAAAACCAATACCCACCCCTGAAACCCTCTGCATTTAACAGAAACCAGCTGTTTTTCTGCAGCATTTTTACAGTAATCTATTAAGCTATTTTCAGACTGCTTGAACCAAGAATAGCAGTGAATGTCAAGTCCTTCTGTGCATGGCTGTACCCTTCATTTCTCTGTGAGATACATTTCCAGACAAGTATCAGGCCTCTACAACTATTGCAAACATTCTGATCAGGAAATGTGATGTCCAAGAGGTAGATAATTTCCCCCCCTGCTGTGTCCAGAAACACAATAATCTACAACCCAGCTCCTCTGTTTCTTCCCATCGCATATGTCAGTCACCACTGTTTTCCTTATTCTGCCTTTGTCCAGAGTTTTGACCTCTGGTTGACTTTGAAGTTTACATATGAGGAAAAACAGTCAGGCAGCTGCTAAAACAAGCGCTGAGAGATCAAACGGTTCTGAAAGAATTAAAAACAAACAACTTTTATCTTTTTCTTTTGTGTTTACCAATACATTAACAGATTCAGATAGATGGAGAGATACACAAATGCACATACATATATATTTAAACGGTAACATTAAAAAATTCCATTAAAAGAATATTGTTTAGGTTAGTGCAGCCAAACATTGAAGGATAAGGAAATTAGGAAAATTAGGAAATACCAGATTAAGATTGCTATGCTAATTTCTTTCTGCCACTGGGTGTGATTATCCTGTGTTTTACAGAATGAGGCATGCATCCTGTGGGAAAATCTAAAATATGACTGTGTCATGGAAGGGTTTGTAAGAAAACATATGCACATGGGGAGGGACAAAAAAAGATTGCCCAGAGAGTCTTAAATCTGCCATTTTCTAATGTATCAGGAACGACACTGTAGCTTAAGTGGCACTATTTAATGACTGGGGCATAGGGAATTGGATGTTCTAGCTTGTTTTCAAGGGAGAAAAAAGCTAGAGGAGGGAAGTCCCCTGCAGCATGTATAGACAAACACAGACTCTTGCCATTTATTGAGTCATTGAGACATTTAATTAATCAGATTTGGAGTGTTAGGCATAAGTAGGAATTATTGGATCCAGACCCTGTAGCTGGAAGACCACTTAGTAGAAATCAACTTTCGTTTCCTCTACCGTACTAAACCTTCTTAAGCTTCATCTCTATTTAATTGAGTCCAGAAATTTCATTCTGCTTTTGCTGTACAATTTCTCTTAATGCTTCATCTCCTATTACTGTTTCAGTGTCAGGAAGAACTTTGGTCTTTAAAACAGTGATGTTACCCAATTACTATACTGGCAGACTGCCTTGACCTTTCCTGGAGAAACCAACAAGAGAAAAGCAGTGGTAGTTCCCAACAGTTTCCATCTCAATGACTCTCACACAGGAATTCACACAACACAGGAAAAATGTTGTCTCTGAGATGAATGACTTTGAATTTCAAAGGTCTGCTGAAAGTAATAAAGATGTTAAACTTTCCAAAAGATGTCAAATTTCACAAATACCAAAAAATTATTTCTACAGATACCATACAAATATGAATAATAATGTAAACCAGAATATTTTTATTGACAATAAAGTTCTTATCTGCTTCATGAGAAGTTTTCTTTTTTTTTTTTTTTTTTTTTACTAAACAAGATTACTCTGGCCTCTCTGGCCTGTATAATATGAACTCTAAAGTGCTCTGTAACTTGTGGCAGAGGCAAACCAGCCTGTGTGTTCTCCTGCCTCTTGATACTGCTTGTACATTTAAGATAATTTGATAATTTCTATAGTCAGTTAATTCAAATATGCTTTCTTAAATGCTTAAAAAGCATTAAGTTATAGGATGAAAATTCTATCAAATCACAACTCTGTATGTGTCATTTTGCCTTCCTGCCGTAGATAAGCCATTGTCCCTTATATAGGCTATAATAGACTACAAAAGGGCCAGTTTGGATAAATGGAAATACATTTTCCTGTAGGGCTTTTTTTAAAATGCTGAATTTCACAGATTTTTAAGATGATTTTTGTAGAGCAAAGTAGCAGTATAAACAGAAGTAAAATTATCTTTTCAGTTTTAGCTTCAGAGCTGAAGCACTTTGTGTACAGTTATCTTTTCCATCTATCCCTTGGGCATAAAGGCAGTGAAAGAATTCCTAAAGAGGGGAAGGAAATTGCGTTGGTCAAGATCAAATTGCAAGCATGCATAATTTGATGTACTGATGACTGTCCACCAGATATCACAGCAGGAGACTTGCCAAGATGTTAATTGTCCCAAGGACTGGAGTTTGATACTTAACAAACATCTCCTCAGTTTCGTTGTGGAATGAAAGTTATGACAGCTGCAAAGACTGCTTGTCTTAGTTGCATGCGCAATAGTGAGTAGCATTGAGAGAAATCCTGATTTTAAATGAAAATGACTTCTGCTTGAAAATAGTAGTTGTTGGTAGGGTTACTGGAGAGAGAGGAAGTGTAACTTCATGGCTTCAGTACGTGGAGTCAGTACAGAACTCCGGAGTTTACTTTGTGGCTTCAAATCAACTCAGACTCTAGGGGACCACGTAATTTTGTGTAGCTCTTTCCACTTTTGGAAATGTTGTGTTGTATCTTACACAGTCCCACAGTGAAGTCCTTATGTAAAACAACTCAAAGCTGTATTTCATAGTCTTTGCATAGAAGACTGCAGGTTGCAAACCTGGCATATTGCAAGTTGGAAGATGTCATTTGTCACCTCTCATGTCCAGACATATGAGCCAACAGGCTACTTTGTTTACTGCTTTTTGAAGCGAAGAGATCAGTCAACAGCCCATTAAAAAGACTTATGGTGAATAAAATATTTCTAAGCACAGAAGGTTCTCCTAATCTGACTTTTGCTAAGCAAGCCTGCTATTCATCACCCCAGTTCTGAGCAGTGTACATAATGAGAAGAAATACTCCTCCATTTAGGACAGAAAATTTTCTCACTTTGATAGCTAGGATTTCATCCCAGATATTAAGAAAACTCTGACTGCAGTAATTGTAGATCTGCTGCTCGTGCAGGGAGCATAAGGCTCATACCAGCCAAGCAATTGTTGTCCAATTGGTGAATGATATGGCCTTTCTCTCTGATTTGTCCCCTTACCACCAGATGGAGAAGAATCCTTCAAAACAAATGTTAGAGTGTCTGATTTGTTGTAGCTGTTACTGTGGAAATTGTACACGTGGGCTTGGATTCTGTTTTTGGCTGAAGAAGATTAAACTGCAGAGGGAATAATTGGAATTAACCAAGAGCTATCACACGTATGCTGGATTACTGAAGCATATAGGTGATCAGCATTTCCCATGGGTACCAGTAAAAAAAAGTCAAGTCCTTTTCCTGTGATAATCCTAATTTACTCTCAATATTCTTCTGAAAAAAAAAAATTGGTAGCTAGTGTTTATCCACAGCATATATCCATGATTGTTGCAGTTTCTTCTCTGTGTAAAACTACACAGAAAAAAATGATCCAGGGCAGAATACATTAATTACTTGATTTGATGATGAAACTGGTATCTTTGCTATGGTATTCCTAGACAGAGTTCTTGGAAACAAATGTAAGGGCAAATACCCATAAATAATGTTGAGAAAAATAATTATATCAAATCAGAAGAATTACTGGACTGAAAGCTGAATCTTCATCAGGAGTACATCCAGATACCTAAAAATAGTGTGCACTTCAAAGCTCTGTACATCCATATTGATGATGAGAAATAACAGCCATATTGTGGCCATTCCATAATTCCTACTGGTTCCTGAAATGCTTGTGTAACTGCAAGAGATGCTATCCAGCAATCTCAGTTGATCAAACTGTTAAGCATTTTCTTCCAAAGCAAGAGAACTTGGCATCAGCCTGAGGCTCAACCTGGAGTAGGCAGGACGAGTTGTGAGCTGGGTAGAGCAGCTGTTGATCCTGTTTTTGTTTCCACTGGTGCTTGCAAGGAGTTATTTACCCTGCTACACTTCACAGGCTGCTTCAACTTGCCATAAGGCTTTTCTTTCTTTCTGCAGCATTCAAAAGAGGCAGGTCTGTAAATTGTCTTCTCTGACTACTCTGAATCACATTAGCCTTCTCTTTTTTGTAAGTATACCCCATAGTGATAACAGAGCTCAGGGTGGCTTTATCAAGCAGCCAACATTGCTGTGCCTGCTCTTCCCCATGTGCACATACATTCCCATGTTCACCACCTCTTGGGGAGCTCATACCAGGGAGCAACTTTACCCCCAGCACCAGGGCAGTTCTTAGAGCTCCCCTGCTGCAAGCACGGGGAGGAAAACCCCACTCACCTGCCCTCTGGGGGATGCATAGAGCCTGTGAGAAAGCTACACAGCAGGGAGGCCATCCTCTAAGGGAAAACTCTCCTTGGACAGTTTTGTTTCTAGCTGCCAGGGAAAATACTGACATTTATCTGTTGCTCTGGTGCCAAGTTACATTTAGGTTTGCTCAAGCTCAGGAACTTTTTGGCTTGGAGAGGGAAGAAAAAGAAAGCAGGTAGGCCACAAAGCTCTTCACTGCCTTTCATTTTGTCCCTCTGGGTTGCTGCCTTTTTTCTCACTCCACAGCAGTTCATGTGGGAGGGGAAAGAAGTGACTTTGGCAGAAAAGCACAACAGAAACTGGAAGCAGGAACATGCATATTGGGGCATGGTGACCAGCAAATCTGCCAGGAGCTGGCGATAACACCCAGGGCACAGTAACCTACACTAACAGCTAGGAAAATTACTTCATGTGCTTCCAGGTTTGCTGGCCTGTTTGTGCTCTTACACCTTCCTGGGGAAAGTATGGAGCTGCTGCTTGGTGTCAGTGCTGCTGGGCACCTCAAAAGAGTTTCTCCATGCACTGAATACTTGCCTCTGGGAGATTAAGAATTTTGGTTTGCATAAATAGTTCATATTTTATTACTATAACTTACAAATAATAAATTTAATTCATTATTTATTTTATTATTATGTGTTATGCATTTTATGTAAATATATTTGCTTCTCTAACTCCAATTTGGACTGCTGGATTTGCTTTCCCAGGAAGGAAGAACCCTTCTTTTGGGACAGTGTGCATCCACCCTCTGAGGAATTGCCAAAGGCTTGAAATCCAGGTTTCTCCTGCACTATACAAAGTGAGGGAAATGCCATTGGTGATTATTACCTTGGGCTGAACTGAGGATGAGCAACAAAATCTGAGGAACACAGCCTGAAAAGGGGTGAATCTTTTTGCTCTCCCATCCTGGTCTCCTCTTTGCTCTCTCTTACAGAAGATGTTGGCCTGGATCAGTTTCTGTTTTTCTGAAGAGAGCTTGCCCAGGGACACTGGGGTAGCTGAGAACAGCTGCTGAGCAAGGACATTCCCCACTTCAGTTTGAGCAAAATACTGTTTACCCCATTCTCACTCATTTGCCTCTCCCATTTCCCTGTTTCTCACTGGAGGCGATGGCTGTCTGAGGCATGGGAGTAACAGGAGATCACTCAGCTGCAACAGCTGTCAGACTGGCAAGGGCCCACCGAGCCCCACAGAGTATACCCAGGACCCTTGGAAATGTGCTTTTTACTGCATGACCCAGTTACCCTGCCCAAAGCCCCTTACACCCAGGGCGATGCCACTGCATGCTCTGACATTTTTCATACACATATCCCACACTGACTAGGGCACTCTGGTATTTGCTTCCAGGTGCCACTGCACAGCATGCTTATGCACAACTGGAGATGGTCCTCTTCTTACCACCACCCTGTCACTGCTCTCAGATACAAACAGAGGATCCCTATGGATATGAAGAGGGAGGTCTCTAACTGTGGTTTCTGGTCTGAGATGTGCTGGTACCAGCACAAATGTCCCTCATTCATGGGAAAGCACACAAGAAAGAGGCTCAGCAACTAGACCTGCAGCTGCCTGAGCTCAGAAAGTCTCAGGGTCTCAACTGTTGGCACTCAGACTTGGCTTCCTTTGGGTGTCTGGCCCCCTCCCAGTTGCCCACAGTTCTTTTCAGTCTTGCCTATCTTCCTTGCAGGAGAGACCAGGAGGCTTGGGCCAATGAGTTCTGCTTACGCTTGGTGATATGGATTGAGTGCTGGTTCCTCAGGACTGGTTTCTGCATATCTGTAAGGTTACTTACTCATCACAGACACCACCACCTGTGGTGAAAGCCCTGGTTCTCACAGTGGATCATGAGGGAAACTACAGCTTGCCACTGCCCAGGCCAGATTTGTCAGTGGGACACTTGATGGCAACAAGAACAGGAAAGCTCAGGAGGGGGAGCCCAGCTAAGCAGCCCTGGTGATGGCACATGTGTGAAGGTAACTCTGACGTGCCTGCACAAACCATCCTGGCTTCCCATACTTGTGGTTTTTGAGTCCTCCCACTTTTAAATCAGACATTTAACATTTGCTGCACCTGTCTTTGCCAGATACATAGTATGCACACAGTGGATCCAACCCATATCAGCAAACCTGCTGTGCACTGGCAGCTGCTGTTGGCGCCTGCATTTCCAATTGGGAGCCAGATGCTTTTGTGTATGCACTTGTGCCTTAACATGGCATTGGAGCCAATGTGCTGAGGGCTGTTTCTACTGCGTGAAGAAATTTGTGGTGGAGCCACTTTTCCCTTGAGTTGGTTACAAGACTGTTTCTTCAGATGGCTCAGAAGCCAAAGATCAGAAGGCAGTTCCTTTGTTTGTCCTTACCAGCTCCTGCCACACAGAGCTCAGCTAAAGAGGCTCTTAATTTCAATTTTCCTCAGAGACACATTCCCTGGTTTCGTCCCAGACCACAGGATCGAATAATCTTTTGTTCCTTTGTTTCACAGATTCTCCCATCTTTTCTGCTTTTTCTTTCATATATTTCCAACATGCACTAAATGTTGGCCATAGTTGGTTATTCTGTCACACGTGTCTTGTATGTCTGCTCTGCTACAGGCATTGACTTGCTCCTGTGTTTGGGATGGAGTTTGCTATTGTTTGTATGGCCTAGCTATGTGGAGATCCCCTATGGAACTATCTTAAATAAGGGATGACAGTTGTCAAATACAAAGCCATGTAAAGTAAAAAAAGGCAAGTTATTTGAAAATGGGGAGAACAAGAGGCTGGAAAGCAGTGCTGAGGAAAGGGACCTGGGGCTCCTGGTCGATGGCAAGTTGAATCTGAGTCAGCAGTGCCCTGCCAGCCAGGAGGGCCAACCCTGTCCTGGGGGCATCAGGCACAGCATCGCCAGCCAAGCAAGGGAGGAGATTGTCCCACTCTGCTCTGCACTGGGGCAGCCTCACCTTGAGTGCTGGGGGCAGTTTTGGGGACCATACATTGAGTGACCGAGGTTTGTTCTGCCTGGAGAAGAGACAACTGAAGGGAGACCTCATCACAGTCTTCAACATCCTCATGAGGGGAAGTGAAGGGGCAAGTACCAATCTGTTCTCTCTGGTGACCAGCGACAGGATCCAAGGGAATGGCCTGAAGCTGTGTCAAGGGAGTTTTAGGCTGAATATTGGGAAAAAGTTCTTCACCTAAAGGGTGGCTGTGCATTGGAACAGGCTCCTCATGGAAGTGGTCACAGCACCAAGACTGCTAGAGTTTAAGAAGCATTTGGACAACAGTCTAAGGCACATAGTGTGATTCTTGGGCTTGCCCTGTGTAGAACCAGGGGCTGGACTTGATGATGCTTGTGGGTCCCTTCCAACTCAGCATAGTCTATGATTCTATTATTCTAAATGTTTGCTCACAGTTGTCCCAGACTGCTCATCCAAAGTTAAAAGGAACGTTTTGCTTTGATCCCCATGTTCTGTTTCACATAGAGGGATGACAACCCTTCACTTCACTAGAATAGAAAGATGAAGAAATGCATGTGAATCTCCCAGATATTATAATAGTAAGATGCATAGAAAAGCCAAGGAAGAAGCTCAAGGTTTTTCCTCTGATAATGGGACATGGGTCAGGTGAACATTTGATGAAGAAAATCTCAGTTCTACCATGATTTTTCTCTTTCTTTCCCTGCCAAACATTCAGTCCATCTCCTGATATTGTGAGACATGGGGGAATGGTTATGGTAGAAGGAATCACACCGCCTCCACCACACTACAGCAGAAGAAATCCCCTATTCACCAGGGAGAATCTACTGTCGGAAGCTCCAATCGGTTTAAGTTCACACTCTGCATGCATAAGCAGAGCAAACTTGGCAGGCTGAACAGTCTGTCCCTTAGGAATATTGACAGATGAATATAAACTCAATTACCTTGCCTTTTCATTCCAGCTGGGTTACTTGTGCTGTGTAACATCAGTAAACTGCACATCAGTAAGTACATCAGCATCTGGAGTCAGTCTGAACAACAGGAGAAAACATTTTCTGGTGTTGAAACTAGAATTTTCTACAGCATTTATAACTTGCAAAAAAGTCAGGATGCTGGCTGTGTTTGTTTCCCACCATCCTGAAAAAAAACAAACAAACCAAAACCAAGGCAGAAGGGTCACCATTGCCAAGGGCTGGGGTTTCTTCTTTTGGTATCGCTAAAAGGCTGATAGCTATTTTGCCTATGAGCCTGCACAACTGAAAGATGTCAAACCAGCTCCTGAATTTTCCTTACCATTCTTCCCACTACCACCATCTTCACTATCCATCAACCTGCCTCATTGCTGAAAGCTGAAAACACAAAGGTAAACATTAGTTAACGAGGTTCGCACCCGGGGTGGTAAACAAAACTGCCCTCCATGCCTGTGAGCTCTCAAAGGGAAACTGCTGTAGGAAAACAAATCTCGGCACAGTAAGAACAGGTCTGCCTGGGGTGGGGTGTGTGCACAGAGAACGGGAAGAATATTTTCATTTTTCTGATTTCATAATTAGGGAATGATGAGGTACAAAATCTTTTCTAAATATGTCCCTCCAGTTAGAAAATACATATTTGCCTTATCTTTGTTTTCATTGTAGCTAGAAGCAGAAGTTGATGCTAATCTGATTCTTTACTCCTCTGTAGTTTGGGACATTTCAGATACATATTTTTTGTCCTGAGATTTTGTCTCAAATGGAGACAATTGAGACTTTGTCTTGGACTAAGAGAATCAAGACTTTGTCTAAAATGCAATAATATGGCGCATGCTAAACAAAACAAGTCTTTGTGTATCATTGTTATCAAAACATTGTAGCAGCAGGAAATAGCTAGACATGGACTTTCCTTTGCTAGTTAACTGCTACTATAGATCTGTTAAAGTTCAACTCATTATACATTTAAATCCTATTACAGTAGCTGAATGCTTTGACAAAGAAAGAAACAGCCTGTAAGACAGTTCTTTGCAAAATAGTAGTGCATATATTAAATCAGTATGTTCTCAATTTACCGCATCCTTCATTCAGGCCACACTTCCCTGAACGTGACTTTCGCTCCGACACCCAGGCGTGACCTCCTCCCGCCTGCCTAGTGGAGCATCGCCAGCAAGCAGGCAGGAACCCCCCCGGCAATCTGGCCCCCTCGGGAGCTGCACGTCAGGGTCAGGTCCACCCCTTCGGCATCGGTCACCAGAGCCGGCTCAGTCCCAGTCCTTCAGGAGCTACTGGGAGTCGTTGGTCAGAGGAAACCCCGCACAGTTTAACACCCGTGGCAGGGTCTGCTCTTTCTTTCGGTGCTCTCCCCTCCACAGGGTTATGGTCTGAAACAAAAGCAAGCTCTATAAAAACAGATCTCCCTAGGCGTACATTCAGGGATGGATTTTCTTTTCTTCTTCTGGTGCTCAAATCAGGGAAACTCCTCTGAAGATAATGGAGCCAAACCAACACAAGTCAAAGGAGAATCAGACTGTAGCTCTAAGAGACACCTATTCCTATTACTTCCTAGGGGATTTTTTTTCTGCAAATATATAAATCTTTGTATTAGCTGAATTCAAAGATCATAAAGCCCTAATTGTATGTGCAGTTTACTAAGGCAGTGTGCTGCTGATGCATAAAACACATTGTTTTATGTTACATTGTATACACAAATACACTCAGCCTGGGCTTAAATTTAGCTTCAACCACACAAAAGATAGCTTTATAACTAAGAATGATGGGAAGAAAGATCTCATTCCAGACCAGATGAACAACTCATTTTTTCACTGATCCTGGATTTGCCTGACCTGACTTAAATGTGACCTAAGACATTTCTTAGTTCTTTGGAAATTACATCAACATACTTGGGCTGGAGATGCCACAGTTAGGAAAAAAAAAAAATAGAGGGATTCTATTTTTAAAATTCTGCTGTTCCTTTTTAAAATAGATCACTGAAGCATAACTTTTACTATAGTTGTAATTTTTCAGGCTAAGCAAACTCCAGTAATTTCAAAAGCAGTGGGAACAAGGGGTCACTTGGGGCCAGCCAGAAAAAAAAATTAACTCTTTGCTCTTTTCCAGTACAAGTTTTTGTCACGTTAATATTTTCGAAAAGAGTCAGCTTATAAATGAAAAGGTAAGCTTTTCCTTGCAAGAAAACACAAACTGAAAAAAAAAGTAGCAATCATGATTTCAGAGTTGTACAAGAACATTAATGAGGGAAGAGAAACAAGGGGAGTTCAGCTGTGCATTTTCTCAGTACCTATCACTAGAGCAGGACTAGATTTTGCTAAATGACATCTGTCACTAGACAGCTGCTGTCATCAGAAAACTGCCAGGAGCTACAAACACCTTTCAGCAGCAGGAGGCTATCAGCCTTGGCAGTCTACAAGCTTTTCATGACTTTGCTTGCCTTCAGTGGTGAGAGCTCCAAAGCCTTTCCCTAATAGTATTGCTGAAAGTCTTCAGTTTAGAGGGGAAGAAAGCCATGTTACAGCAGCATGACCTGAGTCTCTTGAAAATTTAACATGAATAGTATAGATCTTTGTTTCGTGATTGTTTTGTATCAGACAGCTAGACTTTCATGAGTTTTCCTGAGTGTTAGGTGATTTTTAGATGTTACATTGTATACAAATATGCAATCAACCCCAAAATATACAAACTCCCCCGAAAAACCCAAGCATAGGTAGAGCGGCTGTCCTTGTCATTAAGGTGTGTTTAGCAAAAGGATGGACTCCCCCCAGCCCAAATTCACACCTTTGAGCATTGGCCATTTCACTGATAAAATCCCTCGGAGTAAAACTCCATCTTTACTTAACCTGCCAGTTGTAGCTCAAGTTTGCTGATCTCAACTGGGGCTCCACTCACATTTATACAGAAGTTATTTGCCATCCTCCTGGCAAATTATAGGGTAGATGATTCTTTTCCCCCATACTTTTCAAGCATGGGAATAGGGTTAAAAAAACTATTGGTTTCCCAAGTGGCTTCCAACGGGGTAATGATAGTTTGACACTGGAAAGGCTTGGCATCTGTAGTTTGAGAACCAAACTGGGGAAGCTAGGATAGGTGTTCAGGCTGTCAAAACAGCAGCTATCTTCTGTTTGTTTGTATCTACGTTTACATTGGGATAAACAGCTCTCAGCAGAAGAAAATGCAATTTGTTTAAGTATTTCAGCCAAAGGACAGCAATTATAACAATATGGCACTCCTTTCCCTACCTTCAAAGCCTTTGCTAGTGTCAACAACTAGGACCTGAGACCAAGTCCCGAGGCTTAAATGTCTCCTAACTGAGCCAGCTTAACACTTAAGAGATCTACTGTTATGCATTAGACATTGTGAAAAGTTACAAACACTTTCTAGTTAGAGCTTTTTTTGTCCTATTGACTATGGAATAGACACAGTGCAAAGATGCCACACTGCAATCATGTTGTAGACTCCTCCTTGAGAAATGAGCTGCTCCATGCTGTAACTGCAGAGTGTGATCAGTGGATATACAGGACACCCATGAATCTTTAGTCACAAGCCATCCCTGCAGTTCAGTAGCACCCTCTGAAACATCCACAGCTCCTCACTTGTCAGGAATTGTGTTGCCTTAATAAATCACATTAAAAATCTTTAATGGTATTTTAACTTTAACAGCACTGAGCATGCATTATTTCTAGGGGAAAAAAAACCAAAAACCCAAAAAACCAAAACCAGATGTAAGGATTTGAAGCAAAAAACCCTTGGTGGTCTGGAAGTGTATACCAGGAAGGAACACCCCATAGCCACACCTTACAATGTTGGCATTGACAAAACAAAAGGGAGCCTTCTCCAATGTAACAAAGATTTCTGAGTTGATCAGAACATGCAGAACTGTTTGATCAAAAGTCTCTTTTATATAAAAATGTCTGCTGCATATAAGCTATTATAAAGAATAATTTTTAAGGGCTCATTCAAAAATAAAGATCTTTCATAAGAACAAATTTCTGCTTATAAAGAAATTTAATACAATTTCTTTATAAGTAGAGATTGAATAGTGTAATGTGAAGGTTAATTGTTTGTTGTGTATCTGTTACTGAAAAAGTTCTTCTGCTAAAAGAGAAGAGGAAAAAAATAATGCCTTCATCTTCTTTTCTTCTTTTTACTTTTCAAGTTTTCTATATTTTCATTTTTGCATTTTGTTTCTAAAAAGCAGCTTAAATATTGTGCCAAAATGACGCGAATGACCCAAATTGGTGCAATTGAGTGGCTCAATGCAGATCTGTTGTGTTCAGACAGCAGATGGATCCTACATGAAACACTTCCCTGAAAATCTAGTCACCTCAGGCAATTGCTATTTTGATTTTTATAACCTAAATAGTGCCAGACCACCAGTCAGATGAGAAATATGCAAAGAAAAAAATCGAAGATATTTTAAGGAACTGTAGTGTGGGGACACAGTAAATTTGGCTTTAGGACTTCCAGTATCAGAAGCTGGCAGAAGTCACATACTGTAAAACATTTTGGAAAAAAAAAAGTCATGCTTTTAGCTGAATTCTGTTTGAAACAATCTTAACTCTGTGCAGGTGGCACTTGGGCTTGTATTGATACTGTCAGAACAAATGTCATCAGCCAGTCCTCAGCTTCTTGTCATTTTTTCATCTCCACGTTGCTGCTGCCAGTCATGGTGTTCTTTGAGATTCAAGTTAGAATCTAATAATCTCTAATCTCTGTATTGCAGCCATTTCCATAATTTGCCTCAGATATCTTGCACATTCTTTTAACCTCTTCTTTTGCATTCACCCTTTGCCTCCATCCTCATATGCTGAAGAAGGTGAAGAAACTCAAGATGATCACAGGGATAGATATGGGTTTCTATCCGTAAAGAGGACACTGTAAGTCACATGCACCATTTGTATTTCCCTAGCCCTGTCTGCCAAAATCCAGCCTGGTCCCAGGTTGTCAGCATACATCACAATAAAGTTTACAATGCCATTTCTATGTGGATATCACAGCGTAGACACCAAAGAGAACTGGAGCAGTGCAGGGACAGAGCTTTGAAGTGTGACTGTAAGAAATCTAGTGACAGGAACAGATGACTTGATGCAATAGGGTACTGCTGGTTCCTGAGGTGACCAGTTTATCCAAAGAAAGCGGGTACAATGGGAACCTGAGGGCAGATTTCAAGCTGAAATTTTGAGCCTAAATGCTCTCTTATCAGAAAAAAGAGGAAAAAAAGAAAAAGCTGTCCTAGGGGATGTAGCCAAAGGGTAGATGGGTAGATGGGCAGTGCCTTCTCTGTCCTTGGGTGTTGTTTACAGGAGAATGTCAAAATAAAAAAAAAATAAATAACTGGCCTCTGGCCCAAGTAAAGAAGCCAGTTTGAGAGCTTTCTTCTGCTTGCATTTTTTTGTTTGTTTGCTTCATTTCTTTTGTGGGGTGCTCCAGTTGTCTGGGCACATTTCCAGGGGTTGTGTGCTTTGCCAAGTGGCAGCTTCACATTCTCAGGCAGGCAACATCCTGGTTCCACCCTATCCTGAATGTGGTGTGCTCACACACCCTCATCTACCGTCAAGAACACTTTATTTCAGAGAGATGTTTGGTGAAGTTCAACTAAATCTGCATTCCTCCCATGAACTGGCCTTATTAGTGTACTGGCACCTATAAATAGGAGCTGTAGCTTGACATAGCAGTGTTGTAGCCTTTGGAGAGATCCCAGAAACAGAGGTACTCCCCCAGTATCATCCCCCTGTGCACAGGCTCTTTCCACAGTCAGATTCACAATGTCTCCTCAGGCATCATTTGCTGTTGGTGCATTGTGGCGTAGTTTGATTTGAGTGACAAGGGACTTCAGCTGATTAGAAATTACATGGATCACTGTCACATTCTCCAGCAGGGCAGAGATTTCACCTGTGGACCATCGCCCATAGACATTTACTGTCTGCAGGGCTGGCCCAGACAAGGAAGGAAAAAAACAGAGATGCAAGGTCTAAACAGAAAGGAAAATGTTTACTTATCTGTGTAGTAGATGAAAAAATAAGAACTACTTAAATTTTACAATACTGCCCCGGAACAGGGATGTATAAGTCAAGGGAGAGATGATGAATCCACAGGTGTAAAAGCCAGGGAGCAGGAGAAGGCAGCTGGGGCGACAAGGGGAGGGCTCAGCCCAGCAAACACACACCCTGTCCCCAGTGCTGAGCTCTGTTCCCGGACAGCCATGGGCAGCGACGGGCTGGCTCCCGCAGCCCCCGCTCCCGAGGAGGGAAGAGAGCAACCAGCACGTCCAGGGGACAGAAACTCACTCCGGTGAGTGCCACGGACCCCTCAGGCCCCGCCCCGGGCGCTCAGCGGCCGCGGGCCCGGCCCGGCTCCCCGCGCTCTCTGGGCCGCTGGGCGGCACTGCGGCAGCGCGGGCCCGGCCCCGCGGCCTGAGGGGACTTGGTTGTTCGCGAGGCACTGGCGCTTGTGGGAATCTGTGAAAATTATATCTATATACTAAAAAAAAAATTAAAAAAAAAAAGTTTTAGGCGCAGAGGGAAGGTTCCGTGAGAGGATGACGTCCGTGGCGCTACTTGGGTACGGCCGCGAACCCCGGTGGCCCTGTCCCTTTTTCCCCCGGGAGCCCGGGCCACCGCCGATGGATTCCCCCGGCTCCCGGGGGTCCCCCCTCGCAGCGCTGGAAACACGTTCTAATGTGTCTCCCACACTGAGGCAGTGCCGACACTGGAAGGTTTGTCGGGATTTCCACGGGAAGGACAGTGACAGGCGGCACACAGCCAGGAGAGGCGGCTGCCGTGTAGTACCACAAAAGGGCAAGGACGCTGCAGGGATGAAAAGCAGCATAAATACAGATAATAAACATTTCAGAAGAAGGTTTCTCTAAAATGTTAGCAACAAAGGGATTTTAATAATGTATTAATTGCTATATGGGGACGGTATATAAGTGGTACCAGTGACGTAGGAAGGGGTGAAGCTTCAACCAAGATAACTGTGCTCTAGTAGGAAACGCTTTGAGGGGATTTCTTAAGACTCTGCCTCAGTTTTGACTCAAGTTTGCCCGGGATTTTTGCTTATGCACAATATAAACCGAACAAAGATTTGCAATGGACCTGGTTTGGGAATTTCAATGAATACCTCAGTTCTGCATCTGGGAGAAGAAGCAAGTGGCATCACTGCTGTGGAAGAAGAGTAGGTATGTCAAAAGGCTGAGAGAAGCAGCCACTGATAACAGACATCCTAACATCAGAATATGTGTCAGCAGCCCAGAACTTCCTAAGATCTGGCAGAAGCTTGTCATTAAAACTCACTTTCAGATGACCTGGAAGTCCAGGGGATCTCCAGGGGGTTGAAAAAAAGTTCATGCTGAAACAGTATTTTGAAAGATACACAGAACAACCCTGGCAATTCAGGCAGTGAACTTCTGTCCAGCCCTGACATTACTTGGATTCTTCTGGCTGTGGGTCTAATGGAAGTCCATAGCCTGAAATGTGTGCTGCCCAAAATGACTGTGTTAATAAATACCAAGATAAAAGGAAGTATGTTATTTATACTAAGTGACATGGATTTACAGAAAGCAGATTTTGCTGAGATAATATTTTACCTTTCTCAGAAGAGTAATACTTATTTTCATATAAAACTGCAATGTGCATGAGGCTTTAGTTTTGTTGGAGAGGTTGATGGAGATGGAGCGGTTATAGCATATCAATATATCAGTTCACAATCCAGTGGTTAACTCTATCAGTAGTCTTAATGCTAAACAATCATTGTCCAGTATCATTCATTGTTCAGGGGTGTTAACGAGTGAGGCTCCACCTAGATTGTCTCCTGGCTATTTTCCATTTTGATCTGTGGTACAGAAAAAACCATAAACTCATCATATGGCAACAGACCAGAGGAACAGAAACAAAAATAGGCCACTGATGTAATCAGATGGTAAACAAAAAGCAAGCGTGTGATATAGTACCTTATTACAGGTGAACATGAATCTATGTATCTAAGAACAGAGAATGAAGGCCACAAAATTAAAATGGAAAACTATACTTCAAAGCAGTGGGTCTGGAAAAGACTCACAAAAGAGGGACACAGCAACTGAACAGAAACTCTCACTGAAAGAGGACCTAGAGGGGTAAGGAAACGTTTAGATCTACAGGCAAGGGAGTTCCTGAGTTGGGCTAAGGAAGATTTTGGGATTTGGCACTAATCTTGCCATTATGCTGAAATGTTGGGTCTAGTTCTCCTATGCTTGGTCAGGGAGGATGTTGTCACATAAGAGGGGGGAGAGGTCAGTGTCATTTTGCTGTGTTAGACCCAAAGCACACATTAAGGAGTTCCTAATGGTGCAGAGACTTCTCTTATGGACGAGAAAATGGTGTAATGCAGCAAACAGAATGCTGAAATTTGTGAAAGCAAAGCTTTTTCTATCTGAAAGATTGGTTTCTGGTTGTTATCAAGTATAACTTTCCTGGAACTGAAACCATTCAATACAACTGAATTTTTCTTCTAGATGGAAGTAAATATCTTTGAGGTCAGGGTTTCCAGCTTCTACCTGTGACTGGGAACAAAATTATGTCCCTTAGGATAGTTATCTGAAACAGGAAAACTTTATGCACTTCTGAGGATACATGTAAGACTATTTCTTTTACTGGATTTCTGAAAATAAATCACAGAATCTCATAATTCTGAAAATTAAATCATAGAATCATAGAATCATTAAGGTTGGAAAAGACCTCTAATATCATTCAGTAAAACCATCAACCCAGCACTTCCAAGTCTGCCATCATTCTTTTTGCAAGGGTTTCCTCAACCTCAAGCATCCTTTCCTCTACCCTCAGATTTTGCTGTTGGACTGTTTTTGCACAGAGCAGCCAATGTCAACACTTGCCTGTGTCCCTGTGTGAGGATTTATGGATATGCAAGTTGCCTGCATCTTGACACCTCACCACTGTGTTATTTCTTTTCATTTTAGTTACAGGAGCACAGCGCATGGAACTAGGAAGTTAAAAGTACCTGAAAGAGTCCATTCTTTTTTACTGAGTCACTATGCAGTTGCCTACTGATTATAGAAAACGGGGACAACTGGAGAACACCTGCTCCAACCCCCTGCTCGGGACAGAGCCGATTTAACACATGCTACTCTGTGTCTTTTCCAGTCAGTTGTAAATATGCCAAGGTAGGAGATTCCTCAGTCCCTCTGGGCAACCAGTGCTTGGAAAGGGTTTTTTGCCCCCTAATGTTGTGATGGAATTTCCATTCTTGTTCCCTGATTGCCAAGGAAGTGTCAACTGGTGTTTACAGGGGAGGGCAGTATGCTTGATGGTGATGCGATGAAGAACAAACGCAGGGAGGTGGCATTTACATTCTTCAGCTTGCTTTTGGTCTTACTGGTTGCTCAGCAACTCGTCTCCAGTGAAACCAGATAAGATTTGAGTAGCAACATTGTTCTCCCAGTCAGCGGGCACTTAAACGACCAGGTAGTTGACCAAAGTGTTTGATGAAGTCAAAGCAGATTCTGTTTTGGCCAGTACTTTAATGATCATTGTGTTTACCTGCCTCCATTTCGTGTCCACCTTCTCATGCCAGTTTTAGTGATTTCTGGTTCCCTCTCTAGTTGCATCTCTTGAAGGATTTTATAAACTATTCCCAATATCTGTCTGTTTTCAGCTCTGACTTGCTGACAGCACTGGACTCCTTCCTTGAGTCTTCACCTCACAAGTGATCTTCTTTTTCTCCTACCCTCAACTTAAATTGGAATTGAGAAGTTAAGAGCCTTACGATTTTCAAGTTTACTTTTGCATAATGTTCATGTTCCTGGTGCTGGTGAGTACAACAGATGTAGACAGCACTCGAGCACCAAGAGTATAGTGTCTGGCAACACTAAAAGTTCCCACCACAGCTGGAGCCACCATCTGTAAGATATCACACAGCTCATTTGGTACTTTAGGAAAAGTGTTACTCTCAGGCGGTCTCTTGAGGGGATTCCTGCTGAGACAAACAATATACCTTATTTTAATTTGGGGGTGTCAAAACCCAAGAGGAATCTTTGGACTTTCGGCTACCAAACGTTACATAAAACCGAATTTATTTATGAGGAAAAACCTTCCTCACAGGCTAGGGAAAATCAATCAAACAATCAAACAAACAAATAAACCCCAAAACCAAAAAAAAGACAAAACCAAATGCGCAATCAACTAACCAACCAGAAAGCAAAGGAGAGCAGAAGTACCATACAAATTCATAGATTGCTAAATGTCATGAGTGAACATACTAAGAGACTTAGATGGCTTTTTGTTAATTCAGATGAACAAAAACTCTTTTAAACAAACTGGAAAACCCAGAGGAATTTGTTTTGCATAACCTGGATCTGCCCTTTCTCTGGAGCTGCTGGAACACAGGCTACTCTATACAATAAACACATAATAAGGGAAATGAATAGAGATTAAACCACAGCATTAATAAGTTCATGTTTTGTAGCCCTCAGGATTTTCTTGCTCTTTTTGGTTGACTGGACAGCAGCTGTTTTTGGAACTGTTTCTAACCAGCAGATCATGCAGGCAGGTTTCCTTCCCTGCAGACAGCAATCACAATCCTGTCTGTTTCACTGTCAGGAGGTACCAAGAAACTGGTACAAAAAAGCAATATGTAAATTAAACATGACCTGAAACTACACGTTGCAGTCATGAGGATCCAAACATGTCTGAACTGGGACTGAGGGCCATAGATTGGCTGTCTTGGACTCCAGGGCAAAGCCATGCAGGGAGTTAGTGCAGCAGCCTTCCCTGCTGGCCACATACAAATCCCATCCCAGATTGCTTTCAAAATGCTTGTAGGGACTCTCCACCAATTCCCTTTCACTGATGCCATGAGAATGCCACAGGAATCCAAAAGCTGTACAGCAAGTTGTTAGCACAGGTAACTAACTCACTGTGCATTTTGTAGTACCCCGTGCTTGAGAGATGGTAATATAGTTAAAGACAGAAGGTGACACTAATTTGATGAAACAGCTGATTTCCCTGAGACAAAGATGAATCTAACTCAGTATTAAATCAAGTAGCTTTGTGAGACATTAACCTTAATTAATCTCCCATGAAAGTTACACACAGAGAAAGAGAAAGAAAAAGAGGACAGGTAACTGGACAAAAGTATTTGTAATTAATACATTATAATTCACATACAAATTTATTTTTGCAATGAGGTTTGTAGCCATATAGATACTGCAGCATTTAACTTGATTTGTTTTCTTTTTCTCTTTTGTTTGAGAAACAGGATAAACAGCTGGGAGATGAGTAACTAAAGTATTCTGTGTTTGCACACCTGCAGAGTGCAAGTTAAGACACCTCAATGTCAAGACCCTGGAAACTGCCCAAGAGAGGGATGGTGGGTATCAGATACGTTTCTGAAGCTCTGTGGGAAACCTTCACTGTGGAAAACCCAGCTGCTGGCAGGTCACACCCCATGGTACACACCCATTTTTCTTTCTGTGCTTCAAGAGAATTGAACCAAACCCTCTCTGCATTCACGTATCTCTGTAAATTCTTCTGGAGAAGATGGAGATTTTATAAATATGGGAGTAGATATCTGTGTAGGCTTAGATGTTTGCCTTCACAAGACTAAGACAGCATTTGAACCATTGAACAGTTAAGATACAGTGAATGCTGGACTGAGTTCCCTTACCAGCTAAGTTTTCATTAGCATAAAGTCTGGCCTACCATGGTGTGTGTGGACCCGGTAGGAAAACTGGGAGAGGAGTGAGTTACTGTTACTTCTGGCAGCTACACAAACCCGGGGGTTTCACCATAGGCTGCTTTAAGTAGGAATTCTTTTCTGTGTAAAGGTAACAGTGACATACCTAAGAATGGTTAGGGTTTGTGCAGTCTTATACACCTCACCTTAAAAGTATTTTCCATTTGTAAGAACCCCAAAAGCTCAAACACGTGTAGAGGGATTCCTTGTGGAACAGGGGCATATGATACCCCAGGAAAAATTGGACAACCCAGGGTTGCTGAGGAAAAACCCCTGAACTGGCCCCTGGCTGCAGGCAAGCCTGGAAAACACCTGGCTGCAGGCAGCCCTGAAAGTCCTTGGCAAAGTTATACACTGGTCGGCTCCCCCATGGATTAGAGGCCGTCTAGAGGGACTGGGTGTGAATCTTTGCAGAAGTAGATAGAAGCTTGTATAGGTAAACAGTAAAGCGGAGAACGATGCTCAAATCGTATCGGTGCATGGGTCGTTACTCTGGCCAGCTCTTCAGCACTCGGTCCCTAAAAACATCTGTGACTTTCTTGCAAAAGACAAAACAAAGTCACAAACCAAGATGAAAATTTGGTACCCTAGATAGATAAACCTGCATAGACTACAGGTAGTGGAAAACACCAAAAATTCCTTGTACTACAAATATTACACTTAGGCCATGGGTGACATTCCATTAAAGACATGGGTGCTGTAATTGTGAGATGACTGTTTTTCACCTCTAAAATTACTGATTTCCATGTCTTGACTCCTGTATGGATTCACAGCCGTTTTCTCTGCTATTGTTAACATACTTGTAGTTCATAAGCAGCACCTCTTATGCAGTGCAAATATCTGTTTAAGAAAATAGCAGCAAAAATAAAGTAGCACTGGAATTAATTGTGATTTCCCAGCTGGATTCAGAATAAATATCCCAATAAACATCAACCAACACTAACCAGGCCAGGCTGGATGGAGCTCTGAGCAATCTAGTCTAGTGGAAGTTGTCCCTGCCCATGGCAGGGTGTTGGAACTAGATGATCTTTAATGTTGCTTCCAACCCAAACTGTTCTATGATTCTATACCAACTTGGATGAGAGTTGCTTTTCTTACTGAAAGCAACTATAGGAAACCTTGCAAATTTGGAATTCAAACAACTAACCACTGGGCTTTACTGTTCAAACCATGCCAGTGCCATGAAAAAAACCCACCTCTGTAAGCTCCAAATGTAAATTCTTGTATGTAACTGCAAGTTATCTTTTGGCTAGATATTACTAGTTAGCCAGGGGACTCACAGCCTGCCTGTGAGTGGTTCTGTTCTGCAAGTCAAATGGTGAACAACAGGGAGAATTTTTTTATATCCCTGTGGTAAATGATCAAGTGACCACAAGGAGATGGTCCACATTCACCCAGTATTGGGGGTATATAGGTATGTAGTCTAACCTAGGTCTCTAAACTCCCTCAAAATCAATGAGAACAAGAGAAGAGGGATTGCCTTTTGAAGGTGTTCATTTAAGAATGGGTGGGAGGAAAGTGCCAAGTCATTTTCACTGTCTATAAATAAAGATAGATTAGATCTCAAGTTTTATACCTCTAAAAGTTAGGCAAGACTGCCTCCTCTGTAAGCAAGCCCTGTTTAAAAGGATTATTTCACTCCAGGCTATAAAATAATTTGATTAGATTATGTGTTTGGAAATGGAGACGTGTCAATTAGGGGTAATCGATCTAAGTTTCAGTAGTGTCTCTGAAGGGGCAACCCATAGTGAACAATCCAGAGTAGACCTGAGTATTTCATAGAAGAGTCAGTATTATGCATACCTTTTCCATTTTGTTGAGTTTGCTTTTCATATGGTCTTGCACTTTGAAAACATTTAAACAATATGTAGTATTCCTTTGTATTACATACAATTAGCTAAGTAGCCTTGGCAAAATTCCTTCTCTTAAAAAAGTGTTTCCTGATGAAGAAAAGACTAATCTATATCTAGATATTCCCGGGGGGAAAAAAAGAGTCGTTGTTTAGGGCCTCATGATTATACTAACCATGCATTCAAAGATACATGGAAATTCTTTATAATGTAGTTAAAGTGAACAAATCCAACTACAATCTGAAAACACTTCTTGAATAATTTCAAGCAGTCACCATGCTTTTCATTTCCCTTTTAAAAATGGTGGCAGTAGTGATAACATTTTGTTGTATAGTAAAAAATCTGTCTGTATCTTTTCACTGAAAGAGGTCAAAATGGATTGTGCTAATCCCATGGTGTATAAAAACCAGGCTCAATCTAAAAACCTGAATTCACACTGTATGATTAATTTTGCTCAGCTATATTCTAAAGTAATGCACAGATTAGCTAATACAAATGATTCCTTGATCATTAGCTAATAAAAATTATTCACTAAAAGATCAGTGAATTCTGAAAGTGAAATATGAAATCAAAATTTGTGCAGGTAAAAAAACCCCATAAAAACTATGTAGACAGCTTTGCCAAGTGCTCACTTATAGAGTTTTCCTTAACTGTCAACATACTTCTTTGCAATACGTGTGGTAGTACCAAAAAGGGGTAGTCCTTTTTCACTGCCTTATCTGAAACAAAATTATTTAGAAAATTATGAAGAGAAACACTGTTACAGCCTCTCTCATGTAGTGCATTTTCCCTTTAGCTGGCATCCAGGCTGCTGTTAAGGACAGGCTTCCAAGCAAAGGAAATGGCATCCTGCCGTGTCTTGTATGATGGATGGTGTACAGTTACCAATCTGTAAACAAGAGCTGACACTGCAATACCAAGTGTTTTATAGAAGCTTCTAAAAAATGGAGACTCTGTTACAGTTTCTAGAGTCAGGGTGACTGAGATCCAAGTGATTAACTCCAGGACTTTTCTACAACCCTCCTTTTCTTTTTGTGAAATGATTATCTCATTAACAGTGGTCGTTCTGAAAAATCCTATCAGAATCAAAAAGGAATATAAAATATATGCCTGTCACTGACTATGTACTACTGCTGGATTTCCAGAAAAGCCTGATGATGAGTTGTTCAATTTCTATGGAGTGAGTAATGGAAAGATAGAGCAAATATATCCTTACTAGTTGTAAGAAACACTCTTGTCTCTTTCATCTTACTGTGCACTATCAAATTTCTTTTTGTACCAGGTGTGCTAAATATTCATGCTAAAAAGACTGATGCCAAATATGTGGATTTTAAAAACATGTCCATAAAATAATAGCAATAGAGAAGCCTAGATATGATGACTTAGAATTGGAATTATAGCAGTATCTGAGCATCAGATTTGAATTCAGTTTAGCTCTGCCCCCAGATTCTCTGCATTAAAAATATTTAATTTTATGTACTTTGACTCCCCATATCCATCTCATGCTTTCTGTTTCATCCTATTCACCTGTTTCGCCCATTTAGAATAAAGGTTTTTAGGGGAAGAGCTCATTTCATAGATCCCTCGATGTTAAACAGAGCAAATAGTGTTGGTCCTAATCCTAATTACAATATTACAACTAGGGAAAGGATAATTCACATCACAATAATAAAGGGGTAAAGTATAATTAATCTTAAAAGATCATTGGTGATTCATACAGAAGGATAGAAGTTAGAATCTTCTAAATTCTAACATACGGAAGGATAGAATCTTCTAAAAGAAGATTCAAAGCAGAATTACCCATCAGGATGGTGGAATTCACTTTAGCTCCAAAAAATAAATCAAAGCAAACTCTGCAATCAGCTTTTAACAATGACCACACCTGAATTCTGTGGAATTCAGACACTTCATTCAGGCAAAATTTAATACCAAAGGCTTGGTAGGCTGGATCAACTAAAACATTGATACTAATGTTTCTAAGATACAAATGACTTGGTTTAGTATGTATGAAATCAATAGTTCACAAATGTTAAGAAATTAAAGCAAAGAGTTCTCTTGTGTGACTATTTGTTTATTTCTTTATGTTTTTTGAAACCTACTTCCTGAAGTTGGATATATCAGACTATTGGTGAATATTTAAATGTAACTGGCATGACAACAAAAACCACAAGCTGCAGTTCAGAGAATGATCTAAGATTAACTTAAAACTTTTGCTTGCAGGATTGAAAAAAAAGGTTGAAATCTGTTGGAAGTTTGCCTTTATGGCTTGGAAGAGGGGAATGGGCTTTCAGAGCACTATATCTTAAAGGACCTTATCCCTATTGCTCTCAAACACAGCAAATATGAAGAAAGTGAAGAGACTTTCACTTAAATGCAGAGTGAAATGCAATACACAACAAAGGCTCAGGTCTGAATGATACCTATAAACCTGTGTAGTTCCACTGGGCAGTGGCTCATCAATCCTTGCACAAAGTGTAGTGTCATATAGTGTTCTTATACAGTAGTCCTTTACAACAGAATAAAGGTGATGGTATCTTGCCTTGTGAGTATAAAAATGGCTAAAACCCAACCCATGATTGACAATTTTCTTCTATGTTGCCTAGTCAACAATCAGAAAATGCTGTTTGCTAAACAAGGTGCTTTTTTCGATGCTGCCTCTTTACCTCAGTGTTAATTGACCTTGATTCCCAAAGTGAGTCTCTAATTGCTGTGCAACTGCATGTCTGCTGTCAATAATTCCTAATGATTGACTCCAATTTCTCTCTGCTTGAAGTTGCACTTTCTTGTTCCCTCAAAATGTCCTTTTGTTCTTGATGCCTTCATGTTCCCCAAACTGTGTGGTCTCTCCTTTATTTCACTCCAGCAGCTGCTTTGGCATTCTGTGTCTTCTGTTTCAGATACATGAGTGGCTCTGCACATTTGTGTTGTGAATATCATGGCTTCAAACCCTGAAAGACTTTTATGTCCCAAAATGTTCTTGTTACAGATTTTATCCTGCCATCTGATGTGCAATATGGCCCACAGATGGTACAGATGAAACCACCCTACAAGCTGTAAATGTTGATAGTCAAAATAGAAATTTAGAAGAAAACATATAATTAATGTCTCTTCCTTTTCAAAAAAGCAAAACAAAAATAAGTTCAAATAAGAAAAGAGTTAAAGTAAAGCATTAAAGCTACCAGAATAATTCTCACTCATCCAGTACATATGTCTAATTAAAATCAAACAGAAATTTCAAGAGAAATCTACATTGCAATTACTGAATTACTGGGATCAATTTAGATATAATTAAGTAATCTGAGTTAGAGTTACCATATGCTGTAGCATAGTATTATACAGGCACTTTGGTATGCTTTCAAATATCTCACAAACCTTTAATAGCAATAATAGTTATTATCTAAATCTGTCCTGTCACATGGCAACATTATATCAAAAGGACTGACACTGACTACTCAATTCCATTACATTTGTGTGTAATATCAATAGCAGAGTTAACATACACAGCATAAAAATGTACCACTTAGAACTGGCAAAGTGATGAAGTTTGATCCTAAAGCCTGATCTGATTTGGTAGATTCTCTTAAACTCTGATTCACCTGAATTTTTAGCTATCTGTTGTTAAGGGCCACATTATTAGCAACTTTATAAATACAGAGATACCAAGATGTTTAGGCTAATGGAGGTAGTGTGTCTTCAGGTAATCCATGGCTGAAGCCCAGCTCCTCTAAGCAATTCAAGCATGTGAATAGCCCTCTCAAAGCCAATTGATGTAGCTATTCGCATAAAATTTGCATGAAATCAGAATCGAAGTAGCCAGTGGACAACCCAGTTCCAAAGCTTTATTTGGGAGGTGCCTTGGTTTTGAACATTAAATGAACCTAGCCTTTTTCTGCATTAATCACACTCTTGGCTATAGCCACAAGCTCCAGAACTTCCTTACATTTATTCTCCTGTCACAGTTGTTCTAATTTCTGGACCAAGCAGCATTATTGCAGTGCCATGCTGTTGCTGTGCCACCTCTGCTTTCTCCAGGAGTATGGACAGTTTTTTCCCTTCCACTTTTTGATGGGAAGGATGCTAGAACTTAGTGTTTTAACCAGCAAGTACAAAAGAAAAGGATGTAAAAAACGTACTGGACTTCTTTTTCTCTCTGGCACACTGCAGCAAGTTCCTGTCAAAGAAAATGAACAAACAACACTACCACTTTTTTTGTCACTGTGCCTTTTTTTTCTCAGGTGTTGAAGCAGAAAGATGAAACACTGCATAAGATTGAGCCCTATGGTCCCAAGAGATGAAAAAGGCATTTTGAAAAGCTCTCAAGAAGTATCTCCTGTGAAAAGTGAAAAAGGAGATGGTTCGTATGGTTGCTTAATCAATCCAAGGCAAAAGGAAGGAAATACAAAATAATTTTTTCCCTAGTTCAATGGGTATTCACCCTCAGAGTGCCTGGCTATATTTCTAGTCTCCTTCCCATGCCTGACCTTCATCTTTGCACACACCAAGGATCCAAACCCCCTGCTTCCCCATTTACAGTTCTAAATGTTCCGGATCCTTCTGTTTCCAATCTCTCCAACACAATCAGATCCCCTCATCTTTACCCACCTGTTCCATTTAATATCAGACACAAGTATACTTGGAGTGCCCATCTCCTGTTCGTCTCCAGCATCCTCCTAGCACGCTAAACCCCTTCAGCTTCTTCACCACTCCTGGACCAGCTCCATTGCTAACTAAACCCAAACACAACATGAGGTGATCCTCCCGCCCAAATTTCAGCTCTGCCCATAGCCCTGATCAGCGTGCACTGCGGGACCGTCAGCACTCCAAGTCCCAACTTCTCTCTCACCGGCCACCGACCCACGCTGTATCCGACAGGGTTTTGACGCTTCCTAGCTTGGCTCGTCTTAGTGCAGGGCTTCGCCCCTTCCCTCACAGACTGGAAGCACCCCAGGTCGCTCCGTCCTCACCGAGTCCCGGCCGCTACGTCCCGAGCCTCAGTGCTCTCCACCTGCCTCCTCCCCTAACTCATGCCCATACCAGCATACCACCTCAGTCCCTGACACGACGCTGGCACTCCCTTCCCAACCCCGCCGCCGTGAGCCACGGCCAGGGCCGCCGCCGCCAACCACCCCCACACCTGAGCGCAGCACTCCCGCGGCCCCCGACCCCTCTCCTCTAGCTGACAGAGCAGGAGGGGCGGCACCTGCGGGTCCGCCCCCTTCTCCTCCCCTCGCCTCCCCTCCCCTCCTCCCGCCGAGAGAGAGAGAGAGACCGACAGAGACCGAGACCCAGACCCGGAGGGAGGGAGGGAGAGAGACGGTGGCAGCGGGGGCGCCGGGCGGGACTGCCTGAGCGCAGTGCTCGGCGTGAAGGGAGGGAGGGAGGGAGGGAGGGGGAAGTTAAAAAAAAACCCCAAAAAACAACCAACCAAAACCCCCAAATTTCAAATATTTAAATTAAAAAAAAAAAAAAAGGAAAGTGAGGGAGGGGTAGAAGGAGAACGCTTCAACTTTTTCTCTCTCTGCCCAGCAAGGTAAGGGAGCAGCGCGGGGCTCTGCTTCGCCTTCTCGCCGGTTTCTGGGAGGGCACAAAGGTAGCGGGTCGGGCGGCGGCGGCGTCTGCGCTGGCTGAGTCGCGCTCGGTGTTGTCACCCCGCGGAGCGCAGCCCCGGGGGCGGCGGCAGTGGCGGGCTGCCAGCGGCGCGGCGGGCAGCGCCCGTGTCACCCGCGGGCTGCGGGCGCCCGCCCCCGGGTGGGCTCCAGCCCTTTGTTACCGGCCTTTTGGACCGGAGGGGGGGGAATAACCCGAGCCGATGGGGCAAGGCGGGGGTAGGAGAGCCTTGGCCGGGGGCCTACGGAAGCAAAGCAGCCGCTGTGGCCGGCCGGGCGGCGGGCAGCCAAGCCCCGGGACGAGGCGGGCGCGGGGGGTGCAGGTGGCTCTGCCGGGGAGCGGGCGAGTGCGCGCCCCCGCCCCGCGCTGCCAGACGGGCGGCCGCCGGCAGAGGGGGCTCGGCCGCCTCGCCCTCCACGCCCGCGGGAGGCTTCTCCCGGGGCGGGGAGCGCCGGCCGTGGGTGGGCCGCGGGACGGGGGGGTGTGTGGGGGGCACTTCTGGACATGTGTAGGCCGGGTTTGAGGAGGGAGGGGAGGACAGGGCGCCGGGCCCCCTTCGCGGGGATGAGGGGCTGTCGCTGTGTCCCCGGGACACGCGGTGGCGGCCGCGCTGCCCCGCGGGCCGTGTCACCGGCGGTCCGTCCGTGATGCTTCCAGCGCGGGGGCAGCTGATCGACACGGCCCCTTTGCTCTCGGGAAGTAAAGGTAGAACGGGGGAAAAGCGGCTGGCATGAAGCCGCCGGCGGCTCCCCGCGGCAGCTGACAGATGTACCCAGCGGCCTTTAGGTACTGCCGGGGGCCGGCCCTTCCCTCCCAGGGCACCCCGAAATCTCCGAAAGATGAAAACTTTGTGTACACCATAGGATTTCGGCCAACTCAGCGGGTGGGCCAAGTGCTGATGTTTGTTCAGGCCCCAAGCCTGCAAATATTTTTCCATATTCTGAAATTTAGGAATTATCAATGGTTGGATGTGTTTGAAGTGCGGGAGACTCAGTTACCCCGTGGAAAAATATTTCCCATGTCTGCTGCTTGTCAGCATGTTTGCTTTGAATATGCTGAAGAGAGGACCTTTTTTTGCGTTATTCCATTTGCCTTTTTTAAAATTGGTGCCTCTTCAGACTTTTCCACTGAATGATATTTTAAGTATTATTGAAATGGTCCTTAATATTCTTCATACTTCATTGATACCTTGTTACAAAGAGCTTTTTAAAAGATGGAAATAAAAAGGATGCTGAGAAGAAAGTGCTGTGTTTTATTTCCTGACTAGGAATTACTGAAGCTTTATTTTATTTTATTTAGTACTGCTGTTTGAGAGGTGAAGCAAATAGGTGCATATTTCAGTTGCAGGTATGGTTACACATGTGGTTTCTGAGACAGCTAAAGCTTGCAGCACTTTTAAATATTGTAATGCACACATAAATTTGTTTTTTATTAAGGGATGTGCCCTCTAAAGAGAAACAAGGATGGGTCTTATGTTGATTGAAAAACTTACTACATATGTACTAGTGGATTAAAAAAAATCTTTACAAATTTTAAACATTATCCTGTAGAATTTTCTTGTGAGTACAATAAAAGCACTTATGAAGCTGGAGGATTACCTTGTTAAATACATCTTTGCAAAGGAATAAGGATTATGTGAGTATTCTCAGAGTTGTTGAGAAATACTTAGTTATTTGTAATTTTTAACATTGGTGGATTTTGAACATATGCATACTTTTTCTCATGTATTCTCCAGTATTCCTAACAAAATACTCCAGAAAGTTGGTGAATAATGCTCAGTGTGTGCCTACCTGTTTAAATGATTGGGTTCTGAGACCTGAAGGTTTAATTCAACATCTGTAAATACAGATAACAAATACAGTGTATGTTTTTGCTTACTGTTAGTAGTGTTTGTGCACAGCAATTTTTTCTCTAAGGTGTTTAACAGGAAAAAAAAATCAGCTATAAAACCCAATTTGTACATACCTGGAATTTTTATTGGTTGGGTTTGGCTGTAGATAATGTAGCAATCATAAATAGTGAGGATTTTTTGGTAAGGCAGTTTTTAAGTCCAGGATGTAATACTAAAGGAAATAAGCAGTAATAGGCAAGCTGATTACTGTGCTTTTACTGGGATAATTAAAATACGTGAAGTTTCTTAAGATCTCATGAGGACATCACAGATAAAAGGAGAGGTGATCTGACTGTGTGAAAAGTTTGTCTGGAATTCAAAAAAAGCACATTTGGTTCAAGGTCTTCTGAAACACATAGCTACTGGCATTGATATTTGGCAGTTCAACAAGTCATGTCCAAAGTATTTTTCAGATACAAGGTAAAGAAAACCTGGAGTCTAATTTAGGAGACTCTAATTAGTTGCTATACAATGTAGAGAATGAAACTACTTTTTTAAGGGAAAAATGTCTGTACCTTGAAGGCTGTCACACTATGAATGCTGGGCTGTTTATTCAGTGTAAAAGTAGACTCAATATAATGTTAAAAATATACTCTAGTAAACCCTTTAGTGAAAGCTAAAAAAAAAAAAGATTGAATGCATTTCTCTCTTATTTTCAATGTTTCTAGGAAATTTGGAGTGGGCATAGGACTGTAAGGATTTTACTTCCAGTTTTGTAGTACCTTATATTAAACATGTGGTTTTTAAAAGTGCTTTTTTTGCTTTGTACAGTTCTCTACCATATGTTTTGTATTTAATTCTTTGAATGACCACTGAAATGCAGCCGACTTTGGGTGAATGTGGCAACTGTTAACTAGCGCTTAGCAACAGTGCACAATAATCAAGACGGGAAGTGAGGAAGAATACCATGTCTAATTGAAACTATGGGGGGCATTTAGCTAGGTAGGACGTAATTAACAAAACATGGCGCTTGGACATGATATTAAGGCATCACATCTTGACTCTTGCCAAAAAAGGATTATGAAATCAATAACATAAAAAAAAATTTCAGATTTTTGGCTTTGTACCTCAGAAGAATAGCCTCTTTGAGATGTACGTGCTTTGCTTATTCTTGCATAATCATTTCTTGCATGTAATGCAAAAGATGCATTTTCTTTTGTTTCTAAAACACAATTGTGAGGAGGAGGACTGTTGGGAAACCCAACAGATGAAGGACTAATAAGCCTTGACATTCTGACAATCATGTCTTTTACAGAATTAGTCCCGTGAACTAGAGTTCATTAGATAAAGTAAACAGTTAAGATATCTCTAATATCCTGAAACAGATTACAGCAGCAGTCATAAAACAACACTAAACTTTTACAATTAATGTGTTATTTTTTTAAGAATTGTTGACTTTCCTCAAATCCTGTCTTGTCATTACTTTCCTTAATATGTTGAGAAAAGTATTGCTTGTAAGAATATGTGTTCAAAATGCTTTTGCCTAATGTAGTTTCAGGTTTTATTTTCTAAAAATTCCAGACCTGATCATTTTGTTTCATGCTGTGTTCTGTGTGGAGATATGTTCATGGACCAATTTTATTTCTTGTATACCCCAAACACATCTTGTTTCCAAGAATTCTGAAGATACCCTTGTATAATAAGGAGAGAACTAGTGAATAAAGTTTCAGTGAGTCATTGCAAAAGCAATTCTGCAACTCTGAGCAAGCTAATATAGCCCCTGCTAATGGCTTTGAATTTGTAGGTAGGTAGTGAGGAGGACCCAAAACCAAGGAGCCATTATTTGAAGGTGCATGTATTGGTGAACTATCCAGTAGCATTAGGCTCTTAATAATTAAATAGAGTCATTAATGTTTGTGTATTCCATAAGTAAAAGAACACAGGATATCTGTTGGAGGAACTTGCAGATGACAGAAATTCAGACCAGTGTTTATTCACAGTGGGGACAGCCGAATTTTGTACACTGTTGTTGTTGGCTTGGAAGTATTAACCACAAGTATGGAGTTCTTACAGAAACTACAGGCTGGATCGATGGGCCAAGGCCAACTGTATGAGGTTTAGTGAGGCAAAGTGCCAAGTACTGCTCTTGGGTCACCATAACCCTATGCAACACTACAGCCTTGGGAAGAGTGGCTGGAAATCTACTGGGTGGAAAAGGACCTGGGGTATTGGTTGACAGCCAGCTAAACATGAGCCACTGTGTGCCAAGAAGGCCAATGGCACCCTGGCTTGTATCATAGAGTGTGGCCAGCAGGACCAGAGCAGCGCTTGTCCCTCTGTACTCAGCACTGGATGAGGCTGCACCTTTAATCCTGTGTTCAGTTTTGGGCCCCTCACTACATGAAGGACATTGAGGTGCTGGAGTGTGTCCAGAGAAGTGCAGCAGAGCTGGTGAAGGGTCTAAAACACAAGTCCTATGAGAAGCAGCTGAGGGAGGCGGGATTGCTTAGCCTGGAGAAAAGGAGGCTCAGATGAGACCACCTTGCTAGATGGGGGTTGATCTCTTCTGCCAGGTAACAAGTGATAGGACAAGAGGAAATGGCCTTAACTTCCACCAGGGGAGGTTTAGATTGGATTTTGGGAAAAATTTCTGCATGGAAAGATTTGTCAAGCATTGTAACAGGCTACCCAGGGAAGCTGTTGAATCACTAGCCATGGAGGTATTTAAAAGAAGTGTAGACATGACACTTACAGACATGATTTAGGGGTGAACTTGGCCGTGCTGGGTTAATGGTTGGACTCAATGATCTTATAGGTCCTTTTTGACCTAAATCATTCTGTGATTCTGTGATTCTAAAGTGTAATTAGGTTTGGTTTGGATGACTCCTGAAGCCTGGTGAGCTGTTTTGTGTTGTCTTATTCTGTCACACAATAATGTCACAACTTCTGTGAAATTCTTTTGGGACATGAGAGGCCATAGAGAATTGTGTAAATTACTACTTTCATTGCAGTGTGCTTAATGTAATTCTCATGGAGTTAGCGTTTTAAGTTCCATGGCACCTCAGATCTTTAATAAGAAACCTCCATATACTTGACCTGAAAATCTTGCATCATATAATGTCAACTGCTTTGGTTAATTTTAATTTAATTTTTTTTAGCAATTACACTACACTAACTAATAAAATGTTCATAAAATATAAAAGATAGGAAGAACTATATGTGTGGCATAAAATCACCAGAAGAGTAAGAAGGTAGGGAGTAGTCAGCATGACAAGCTATAATAAAAACCTTTGATTAATATTTCTCATGGAAGGTTTTGGAGAGGTTATTTTGAGGTAGTTTTTCATAGTGCTGGAGCTGTGAACAGAAAACAGTGTGGGCAGACCTAAGATACTGTTACTTAAGAGATTACCAGACATCTGTTGTACTGGTTCCATGACCAAGCCTGGAGTGACTAATTTTATGAAATGCTGTGCAGAGATCCTCTTGCTCTCTGTCTCCTATCTCCATCACTGTCTGTAATTAGCTCTTTTCAAGACCCCTGATCAGAGCACTTTGAGGCTGAAGAAGTTAGTTACTGAATGTAACTGTGGTCTGAAATACACTCTATTAATAGTCTTCCTTTTTAAAATGAAGATTCATCTGTGTGTCTCACCAAAAGTTGTAATATTTTCCTAGAACCTACAGTGTGAAATTTAGTTAGATGGCTGACTATTTTAAGCTGCTGAACATTTTCCTGGTGTCCTTTTGCACCTCCCTCTGCAGCACTGATTCTCTGTTGGATGGAGTGTACAGCACCAAAATTTCAGAGAAATCAGTAGCCTTTTTTGAATGGCTCTGTTTATGCTGCTGTTTTTCTCCAGAGCCATACTAAATTTAAATGTGGCTGCATAAAGAAGTATAAATGTGCATATGAAACATTTTACCTTTAGCATTCTGCATATTTGAGAGATATTAGGATTTGTCCCTCCCCACCCCCTTTCTTTTATAATGCTACCTCCAACTTCAAAACTTGCTTTCCTATAGACTCTTAGGTCTGTAGGCATAAGGAAACCTATGGACAAATTTTCTGGGAGTTTGATAGTTAAATTATGCTTTTCATTAGGTAAAATTCCCTTATGGCATTCCCCCTGCTTTATTTCCAGCTGTCTTTTAAAAGATAGAGGTGGTTAATATGCAATTGTAATGCCAATGCTCAGGGAGACTGTATATACTCTGAGCTGTATGATCCCTTGTTGTGTTATCCCTTAAGAGTAATTGAGTAATTAGGAGAGTGTTTGGAAATTGCTGTGTGCCTGCTCCTCAACAGTCTTCCTAGTAAAGAGGAAATGATCACTTATTAAAAAAGTGAAGTGTGGCACAGCATTCTGGGCTTAGAGAGATCCGAGCTCTTTCTCCATCACACCCACTTGGTGTAGTGGTAAGGAACAGCAGATGCAAATAGCTGAACTTAGCTGCTTCTGATGCTGTGAGGAATTCTCTTTACACTGGAATCCCTGGTGAAATTGGGATGTTCACAGCAAAGTTCTATAGATATCACTGTTGCCTACCCTTGCTACTGATGTCTCAGAGTGAAGAGCATATGTGACAAAACTTTGTCTTGATGGGTTGACTTGAGATTTGCAGAGAGCCAAGTGCTCTGTTCCCTGTCCTGAGCCCTGTGTCCTTTTACTGCTGGTACAGTACTTCACTGCTATTAGTTCTCTACTTACTATCTCCTTGGTGATAATGTGTTTCAGTGTACGATTGCATCTCAGTTTTGCCATTCAGGAGAACAAGCCATCTACTTTTACTGCTTTTGTTCCTGCCTCACTGACCATCTCCCTGTGGCTTCTCAGGAAGTCTCCCAAACTCTGTTTTGCTTTGGAGCATTAGGTGGCTTTATTCTCCTGTTCTTTTACACTTTCAGTCCACTTTGAGAACAGCTGTTTTATAAAGGAAATGTAATCTTGTAATTTCTTTAAACCACTTATACAGAATCAAATTCTTAGTGCAATTAGGTGATTCCTTTGGGAAGACTGGGAAATAGGTCTTGATTTTTACAACTAAAATGCACTGAATCAAGAAGAGGGAAACAGCTTCCTGCCAGTCATGTTGTATGTGACATTTAAGAATGTGGTGGTTTCCTATTGTAAAAAATGCTTTCAAAAATTAATTTGTATAGATGAGATGTTAAGATACTGTTGTTACTCTTCTGAATCTTAACCTCTTAGAGGGAAATTTCTGGTTGTGAGGAAATTAGATGGATTAGCCAAGTGATTAGTACCACCCCACAGAGGAGCAATTTTGAAGAAAACCTAGAGGGGAAGGGTGGGAAAGGCAAAGCCATCCAAGAACAATTTAATGCCTCCAATAGAGGCACACAGAACTACCAATGGGATATTTAAAGCAGAAGTTCAGAGTGAAAAATATGCATATCCTCACAGTCCCCTTTGCAGCAGCTTCGGCAATTTTTGACAGTTAGTGCCTGCCATTTTTTTTTTTTCAGTAGGAGAGTCAGCACTCAATTTCCAAACCATTTGAGCAGGGTGAAGAAAACTTGCTTGCCAGACTGTGGACTTGAAGGAAGAAGGTGAAATAACAATCATGATTATAGCAGATGTGGAAGGTGAGCTGGATTTCAAGGGCACAAAGATTAAAAAACATTAGCTGTCACAAACCTTTGTGTCAAGAGCTATGAAATGACAAGGCATCTAAATATACATTTTTTTTGTTTCGTTTTGCTCCATTAACTTAGTAATACTCTTCTTTCTTACTACGTCTGAAAGTGTTTTGGGTGCTGTATGACGTAGGCATAGGCAGTTCCCTCCTCCAGAGTACTCAGAGATAGAGAGGATAGTGTGTATGTTTGTGCATATACATATATGAATTAGAAAGGGACATGAATTAGAAATGCTGAGGTCTTAATATCATACTGGTCCAGTACATTAGTGGGTCTTTAAAGGATTCTTTTTCTTTAATGATTGATTGGCTGAGATGATTGATACTGCTTTTTGTGTTCGCAGTTTGCCTTTATAGACCAGAAGTTCTTAGTGGGTAGTAGATGTGCCACTAGTAATGTTATTCAAAACAGTATGCCTTGGAAGCTCTTAAACAAAGGCCACCACCACAGAAAACCCAATTTAATTTTAAACAGCAGATGTGACCTTGTGGCAGAAAAGCCTGAGAATGAAGGGGGGAAAAAAAGGATTCTCCTGGCTTCTCTCAACTATCATAATGAACAGTGTTGCTTGTTGACTGTCCAGTTTGGCTGTTTTATTAAGAGAAGTCTTGTGTCTGGTGTCTGTGTAGATAGATGCTCAATTTTCATCTGCAGCACAGCTGACTGGCTTTCTGTCAAGCTTGGCTTTGGGGTGATTCCAGTTGTCATGTGGATTTGGTGTAGAAAGAGGGAGGCTGTGCTTGCAATAGGAGTTAAGCACTCCCCTACACGGTGCAGTGTAGCTTTCAGCTCCATTTGCTGTCACTGTAGCAAATCCATTTCTGATTGTGTGTTAAAGCCAGACAGACAACTCAGCCAACTGCTGAGTTGAACTTGTGAAGTTGTGTGTGTGTTGCCAGAGTCCCTCCTTCTGGAAAAGGCAAATCTATATAACCTGTAGATTCAGAACAGTTGAAAATTCATCCTAACATTGTTGCTTTGATGTCTGTTTGAAAGCAAAAAAACCACGTTTGCTTTTGATTATCGTGTTTAAAGGATGCTGTCCCAGCAGCGTAATAAATGAGTATTGGATCTGGGACTTTGTTTCAGTAAAAGACAGTGTTCTTCCAGATGCTTTTTAATAGACTCTTCCTGTGAAAATGGGCTCAACTTTGAACTCAATAACATTCAGTTCAGGGGTTTAGGGCTGAAAAAGAGAGAGGAATGCAACAGATGCTGCATAGTTTTGATACTTCTTATGTCAGATGATACTGATATTTTAAGCCTGTGTTCTCTATTCTGACTCAGTATATAAACAAGTACAGCATGAACCTCAGTGTATAACCTTGACACGACTGGATCTTTGCTTTGTAGGTCACTAGCAGTTTGTCCAAATTGCAAAAACTGCATGTTGGGAAACAGATGAAGTGTTTGCATCAATAGAACATTTAATTTCCTTTGAAAAAAGCTGTTTTGTGCCTTGGGCTTTTTATTTTTAAGAAATGGACCTTCAGTTCTTGAATCATTGTACTCTAGCTGAGAATCACTGAGAACCTCACACTTAAATTTGACAGGATAATAAGTCAAAACTATCAATGCAGATCAGCCATGAACCAAAATACATCATAGTATGTATTGTTTCAATGGGATTTCCAACATGGCCCTGCCAAGAGTGTGAGTTTGGACTGTTTGACCTTCAGACATCCCTTCCAACCGGAATGATTCTGTTGTTGGTTGCAAAGTGGGGTAGTACAAAACCCGTAAAACTTGGCAGTATTACCTATTGGTAAGATAGAGCTTACTGAAACAATTCATCTGGCCCAACGGCTTTGCGAAGATACTCAAGGAACAGGCTACTGGCAGCCTGAACTGTTTTGGTGACCTGCTTTCCACTTTCTTTTTCTGCTCTGTGCTAGATATGCTTTTTGTATATCATCAGAAACATGCGCTGGTTGCACATCCGGTCACACACATCAACAGAGAGACTCTGTGAGTTCTGCTAGTGGCAGCTCTCTGCTGGTCTTGTCACGTTGGTGGATGGCAACAGAAATTGTCTGGTGATTGAGGCATTGCTGAGCATGTGTTAATAGGAAGGCTGCAAGGCTTGAGTGACTGCATAAGAGCTTGTTTGGGCTGTCTGGGATGGAAGATTGAGCATCAAAGGGTAATAATGATACCTGACGGATTGACATTTTTGTATTGTCTAAAATCAGTCTGTCTAAATTCATGTTGAAAATTGAATGTTTTACTCTAAGGAAACTTGAAATAAACCCAGTACTATTAATTTTAAACCTTTTTTCAGGACTAAAATAAAGCCTGCGTAAAAAGGAGATACTTGTTATTTCAGTTAATCACTTCTTATTATTTTGTTAATTAGTGAGATTTGGGAACTGCTGTTTTCAATGACATGCGCTCCAGCATCTTTCCGCTGAGTTGTATGTGTGTCTATATGTTTTATTTTTCTGGACATATTGATTCTTATGTGACGATTCAGTATGTGGGTTGCAGTTTCTCCCTAGTTGCCATATTCTAGCTGAACATGCTCCATATGTAGAGGAAAACCAGCCAAGTGTGGAAAGAAGAGGGTTGTGCTTTTTTTGTTGCAATTATGAAAAGAGGAACAGAGGCTGGATGATAACATACCTTTTCTTGCTCCAAATGATTAGCTGAATAAACTGTGGGAGGTGAAAGTTTTGTAAAAAACATAACAAGGAGGGAAAGAACTAGAAATTTGCAACTGCAGATTGAATTTTCTTTGAGAAATTCCATCTCAGGAAGAAATTGACTGGCAAGTTAACGAGAGCCAGAAAGCAGAACCATTTTATGCTTCATAACTAATCCTTTGCCCCAAAGAGAGAAGCAAGTGTATTTTGAGGCCATATGCCTGGAAGGAGGCTGGCCTCAGGATGAATTCATTAAAACAATTCTGTCCTCCCTGCTCCAAAGTGCAGTACATGCTGAGAGAGACTGATAAATTTCTCATTAAGAAATGCTTGTTGAAAATGTGGTCTATTCTCTGTGCTGTCACACTGCCTTTCTGATCTGGAATAAATTACATACACTGTGTTCCTTTCAGCCAGCATACAGAGATAAGAGAATGCACTGGTGAATCTTGTGTCCGTTCTGTCATTATGTGTGCCAGGAAAAATAGCCCCAAACTAAATATATAAACAGAAAATTGTTTTAAGAGAAGCAGCCCTTTTTTAACATGGGTTGATGTCAAACTGGGGAGTAAACAGTTAAATGCAATGCCACCATATAGCCACATGAAGAATAATATTCAGGTTCTGATTTTCTTTGTTTTGGAAATGAGGCTTGCAGTTGTCTACTTGCAGTCTTTACTGGCTTACCTATCCCTGTAGGTTATCCCTTTTGTAATTGCTTCTCTGTTTCTATGGATAAACTTATTTTTACTTAACAGAGCTTTTAATTTATGATCACTGTTCTTTACCATTCTATTCTTCTGCCCATCCTTTAATGAAGAGAAGCGCTATTGTGATTTTAATAAGACTGAGGAATGTTCTTATGTTTTGAACACTGCCTAGCGCTATTATGTTCTATGGCAAAAAAAGATGGGGACTTGTTTGGATCATTCACAGATACAAGCTTTATTCTGCTGTTGAATGTCTTAGTTCAAAGTAAAGAGTCAATTTAAACTAATTATTATAATAGACTGTATTAGAAGACCTAGAGTTCTAAACTAGCAGTTTGAGAAATAGAGAATCTAAAGAAAATCTGTTGTGATTTTTCTAAGAAAGACATACTGGAATGCAGTCTCTTCAGACCTTATTTCATGGAATCATAGAATATTGACAGAGATTTGAGGCAAACTTGTGTCCTTTTACATTTCAACCAAAAAACATGCAGTGTGTCTGGAGATACCATCTTGGCCAAGGAATATGGAAATTTCTTTGGTCACTGAAGAAAAAGCCTGATGGTTTACTTAAGAGGGGAAAAGGAAACAGTCTTTCTTTCCCCTCTTAGGTGGTTCTCTCTCTCTTACCATAGCAGAGTGGTGTAAAGGACATATATTTGAATATAAGAGAAAACGCCTCTTTGAAACCTATAATAAATGCTTATGCAAAGCTACAATGTATGTTTTTCTCCCAGATGGTGGTCTGTGTATAAGCAGCTAAAGAGTATGGGGCTTTTGCTGCCATGGCATATTTTGCACCATTTACACTGATGTACAAAAGAAACAAAACCATTGCAGTCTATAATTAATTTAATGTTTATAGAGAAATTGCTAACATGCATTAGAGATGAGTTGTAGTTTCATGTCTTATTTAGCCATATTCTGAATGTGTTAGAAAAATAAGTATATCCGTTCCTGAATAACGCTGGGATGACTATCACTGCCTGCCTGATTGGAGAGACTAATTTCGGTAAAGACTTGGATTTAATCTACAGGTCTCTTGCTAAGCTGTGAAGAAACCAGGAAAAGCAGCTGTAAAAATGTTGATGTTGGCCATGAATTTACATAAATAACAACTTGCTTGCATGCTCAGGGTGATATTACAATGTGGACTTGGGTCTGCAGAAGATCTGGTTGTATTTCCAAATTCTGCCGCTGAGAGAGAGCACATGGCTTCTACATTCGTCAGTTTCCCTCTCTCTAAACCAAGGGTGGTTTTGTTGGCCTGGGAGTTTTAAAGCACTATATGACAGTAATGATTTGCTGTTAAGGTCTTCTGTGGCTGAGCCTAGGGGGCCCTTAGTTCAAGTCTCCTGGTCAGGTCCTTGGGCTGCTAAGCTTCATGCTTCTGTCAGAAAGCTTTAGACCTCGAAGAACAAGTGGTGTTCTTGGTATACATACAAGTAGCTATTTGGCTTTTTTGTGTTCTGTTTCATTTCAATTAACTTAATTTTAATTAATTGAATCTAGACATCACACTCTCTGGTTTCCCTGTGAAAACTATTTGTCATGTGCAGAGAGCCGGGGCAGCGCCTCCACCAAGATGACTTTGTGGTGAAATGGATTTGAAAGTGCAAGACCCTTGGTCAGTGAAGCAGCCCATGGCCAGGGCTCTGTTTACCCACCATAGTGATGGTAACCAGTATCTGCACTGGTGTCAAAGGAGTACATGAAATACCCAGTGAAAATAGGCTGTGTCTCGCAGAAGGTCTTCAGCTGGCTAAAGCAAGCAGGAGTTGAGGAGGGGGAAAATAAAGCTCTTGCAGACCACATGCTGCCACAACCTTTCCCCTCCCCCCACCCCCCCCCTTTTTTTTTTTATTGGCCATATGTTTTAGTAGTCTAAGTATGTGTCAGCGGTAATCCAGGCTCTGTGCTTTTAAAGGATGATTACCCAGTTTGTTGCCGAAGTGAGACTTTTTCTTCCCCATTTAATTAATTTTGTGAGGGTTGTAATAGTAAACCTTTTTTTTTTTTTTTAATTTATTGCAGATTACTCTTTGTGTGGCTAAATTTAACTCCCATCTCTTTTTGCTGGCTGCTGGTCTGTTCCCGGTTTGTATGATGGGGGGGGGGGGGGTCAAACAAACCGGTTTGTTCCCTGGATGCTAATCTGAATTTCAGAGGCGCTGTCCTTCACCCCCGGGCTCTGCTCCCCTCCCCCTGTTCCCTGATCTCCGCAAACAGCCTCTTCGGGTCTCTTTCTCCCCTCCATTCCACCCCCCTGCTCCAGACCTTCTTTCCTCCCCTGGCTCACCAGAACAGTAAACGTTGATTATCCTTTCCTACTCATCCCATACCCCAATTCTCACTTAGGGTGTTTGATGTACTAGCAGATTAATGCTTCTAAAATTCAGAGGGGTTTAAAAGTCCGCTGGTCTGTGTGTTATATTAAAGATACCATGGTGCTTTTTTTGGGGAATTAAGTTTTATGGATTTTTATGGGTTAAAGCAGGTACAGAGTTTTATGACAAGTTTTAAAAAGAAGATGGTGACCTTTTTGTCATGGTGTGATGAGGGTTTTATATAAAATAGTCATCAGGAACTCCCTTCTTTAGGGAGTAATTTCTCAGGTCTCCTTGGCCGAGCAAGGAGGGGTTACTAACTAAAATTGGATCCTGCCTTACAAACCTGTCTTCATGGTAGTTCTCATAGCATGGATACAGTTAACCTCCTTCTTGCCTTAAAAAAAAGGAAACATGGCTAGTGGGCATGCAGAAAGGTGTTGTCATTGCACAGAATAAACCCTCCTACCTGTTATGTGGAAAATAAACAAACCCACAAACATAGCGCCCTAGTAGATTGAAATGTATGTGTGTCGGGGAGGAGGGGAATAACACGTAGGAAAAGATTTATGCCTTCCTTTGGGCTGTTGCTTGGTAACAGAAAATGCCTCTTAAGCCTATTTTTGGAGAGGGGAGGGGTGAAACTTGATTCAGTGACCATCTGTCCCAAGCTGGTTGATTTCCTGTTGAGCTCTCCTTTGTTTCTGTCAAACAATTGATTCTTACCCTTTACAGATAAGAATACTGTTGGTGAGATTGCCCTGAATCAGCAGGTTGGCTTGTGGCAACCACAAAACAGACCTATTAATTTTAGTATTTTTTAATGTTTAAGGGATTTCTGTTTTTCAGAGGCTACTGACTGTGGTTTTACTGGGATTTATTTATCTGTGTTGTGGTTTTGGTTTTTAGCTCTTTGGGAATGCCTGCAGTACAGTAGGCAAGTGTAATAAATGTAATTGAAATATTTTTAGAGAAGATGTAATAAGCTGTTTTTTCAGTCTGAAGTTGTTGGGGAAAAGCAGCCATGGTTTTGAGCCCATTAAGCCTTTTGTCAGTGGTGGGGAGCAGAAGTTAATTGAAGTCACTATTGAAGAAATCCCCACTGTTTCTGTGAAAACAAAACCCAGATTCTTAATTGCAAATGGAGTATTTGCTACTGTTCTTGCTTAATTGTCAGAAAATCATTCTGTTTGAGTACCTCCTGATGTTTGCTTAGTAGTAGTGTGCTGGATAGATTTGAACTCAAGTTATTTTAAATTTATCTGTTTTATTTATATTGCAGAAGCCCATATTTTTCCTTTAGTTTTATGCATGCAGGGTACCAGGCCCATGCATATGCCAATGTGTGTGTCCTCAGTAGCTGCAATTATTTAAAAGCATTCTGATACCATTTTCTTCCCTGCCCTGAATTTCAGCATTCAGAGAAGCATTTCATAGTCCCAGGTATTTGCTGAAGGGGAACTAAGGCATGTGTGACACAAAGGGAAAGGTAGTATCTGCAAAAATGGAGTGAAGTCCCCCAACGCAGTAGTAAAATGATAGTCACTGTTACTTCCTTCAGTCATTCAAAGTTTCCTGGAGTATTTCCATGATGATGTGTTACAGAGGAGGGTGAGAAGGAAAGACCTTCAATACAAATGCCTTGGCATCTTACAGGTCTTTGCTTATTTGGGTTTAGCCTACTTGTCACTCAGTAGATGAAATTTGGAGGTAATTCCCAAAGGTCACTTCACAGACTCAAAGGTGTTAGAAAAGTTAATTTCCCTTTCTCTTCTATTTTTCCCACATGCTTTCCAGATTGCTTTCCACAGGTAGGAGATCTGTTGTCTGCAGCTTTCAGCATGGTCCTGGATGCATGTGGATTCAGCTCTTTTTGAAGCCAATGGCAAAGTGCCTACTGAACATTGATTTAGTGAGTGTTGGGTCAGGGATACTTGTGAGGTTTCCTTCCTTTTAAAAGGAAGCTGCATCTGTGATTTGGCTCAGTAAGGGAGGTTCATATCAAGCCATGTGAATGAGCCTGTGTGACAGGGCTGTGGTTTGTGGTCCATCAGCCCTTGATCCTTGATGGTTGGCCATTTCCTCACCCCACTCTCAGCCTTTCCCCCTGTTTTGCTGCTGTTTGTTTGGAGCATGCTGAGATCTGGCAGAAGAACTGATCCACTTGAAAAACAGCATAATTTTCCAGGTTACTTTTCAGATGGATTAATTCCTTGATCCAGTTTACTGCTGAGTGATGTGCCAAGTTTGGCGGGTGCAGTGTAATGGGGTGGAAGCGATCAGTACTGAGTAGATTTTTTTTTTTCCCCAAACTGCTAGTGCCAAATGTGCTGTGAAGTGTTTTTAAACATGCATTCTCTTTTAGACGGAGAAATCCTACTTTTGGATGTTACACTGGACAGGTGTAAAATTAATTGAACATGCATATGTGCTGCTTTTTGCAGGTTTTTTTGGTAGAAAGTGATTGCTACCACCAACATGCCTTTTGGGTATTTCCAGTCTGTCTTGAAATTACACTGAGATCAAAAAATAATTTGTAGAACTAGTGCCAACTAGGTCAATGTTGACGTGGGAGTTTAAACTTGGCAGTGAAGGAACTGTTCTGAACTGTTTTAAGAACTGATTAAATTTTGTTTCTTCCTGCTGAATGAGTTCTGTGAGGGGGGAAAAAAACCCCAGGCTTGAAAGCCCTGTTCTAGATACTTGGAACACAATTTTTTGCATCTGACATAGAGAAGATGATGAGTGGTTGTTCTGATCCAGGTTTTCTTGGAACCCTTAAAAAAGAGCATTACTAAGCTGTATGACTCAAATTGTAGGGAATTGACAAAAAGTCCAGTTCTTCTGGCATCTGGGGCAAGCATCTGAGTCTGTGGCCTGTGCAGATGACTTGCAGCACTTGTCTTTGTGCTTTCTGTGCCTGGATTGTACTGTACTTTTCCCCTTAGAACAGATCTGATGCATCCTTTGTTCCTGGATAAAAGCACCTCCAGATCTGCCAGTCAGAAGGGACAGCACCTGTGGCTTGCCTTACAGACAGGAGGGCAGTAATTCTAGAAGGGGAAGTTGGTAGAAGACTGGCATCTGCTTGCATTTACCTTCTCATATTGCTTTTGCAAGGGTGGAATTATTTATGTACATTTTTTTCTCATCTGAATACGGTCAACCAGAGTCTGAAGAAACATTGTTCAATCTCAGGGTGTTTGGCAGGGTTTTCTTTTGGGAGGGGGAGCACAGAGGCAGGGTCATGATGAGCTGCTTTTCCATGCTGGGTCATTGTTACAATGTCCCTATTGCAGTTCTGACTCAGGCTCCATTTACAGAACTGACAGCAGTATCATCATTAATACGAGTTTGAGAAATCTTCCTCTCTTGTGATAAAAAGGCTTATTTGTGGTTTGCAGGACGGAGCTTGGGCACTGTAGCAATGACTTTATGCTGTAAGGATAAGAATGATGCTACCCTTACCTTCCCAGCCAAAGTCCCCAACTCTAAAACCACATGCATCAAAGGTGTCAGTGCTAAGCTTCCCTTCTAGGAAGGTATGGCTGTCAGCATCACCGACAGGCTTTCTAGGGAGGAAGCAACAAAGAAAAGACTTTTAGAGAGCCTTTTGTTTCCAGCAAATAGCCTTCTGAATCTCCAAAATGGAAACTTAACTTTGGAAAGAGCCTCATGTTCCTCAGTGGAGTTACATGGCCAATTACTTCCTAGTCTACCACATCCCTCTTCGGTGTTAGAAGTTATTGCTTAGGTGAACACTCACCTTTAAAAGAGCTCTGGGCCTTGGGGATACTGGGGTGTGCTCTTCCTCTAATCTTTGCTTAATGTTCTGAGGCCTAAGCTAATGTCTCAAAACCTACCTTCTGCATATTGCTGAATAAAATGTGCTCTTTTGTAAACTGCTGGCTCAATGTTGTCATGAGTGCGCTTTCCTTTGTAGAGATGAGCCTGTTTCCCACTAAGGAGTGGGGAATAGCCACTTCTATATATATCTACAAAACATGTGAGTGTTTCAGAAAGTATTCTTCCATATGTAATAACTGATTTGATTAAATCTACATATTTTTTTGATTTAACTTGTAAGTTGCAGTTGCCTGGAGATAAACTGCTGTTTTGCTCTATGAGCAGCGCTTTGAAAGTGTAACTTTGGTGTTTACTAATAACGTTTAACATGATCCAGACATTTCATGTAATGTAGTGTAAAAACAGAGAATCTGGACTATTGCTGTTAAACAAGTGTTACTTCTTTCTGGTACTGCTTTATGTGTGTGGGGAAAAGACTGCAGAAGACTGCAAATAAGCAGAGGATGTAACTCTTACATGTGTCAATGTTATCCTGGAATGGCAGCTTCTGTGAATGGAGAAACACCTTTTCAGTTGAAAGAGAAGTGAACCAAGGCAAGGCAAGGCCAGTGTCTCTGAACTACTATTACTTTCCAGGCTTTTTGATGCAAAGATTTTTGTCACCACATGATGACCAAGTAGACCAATATTTCTACTTTTTTTCTTTTTTCCCTTCATTGAGCAAAGATATGTTACGTTCCTTCCCCACCCTTGTTCTCATAAGGCTGAATTTCTTGCTCATTTTTCCAATGATTTTGCCTGGAGATTTTTTCAGATTGTTTTCCTAAGTGACTAGATAGCAGCAAAGAGTAAGGGAATGGACCTAAAATTAAGCCAGCTAAAACCAGCAGTTGGGAGATCTTTGTTCTGTTCAGTCTTGACCACAAGCTTCCCAACAGACATGGAATCTCAATTCTTTATCTTCTTAATTTTCTTTTCCCCCTTCATGAGTAAAATGGAAATACAGTGTTACTTAAATGAGCAGCTAAATTCTTCTTAGTGCTGGTGTTGAATTAACATACTCTCTAAAGCCTGTAATAAACTGTGGGGTTGCAGAAACATCCTGGGCAGATACGCAGACTTTTTATTTTTCTTGCAGTACATTTGTTTAAAGTGAATTATCTAAGTACCATGAAAATGGGTCTTCATTTTACTCTTCTTTTTGGAATACAATTTATTAATGATATCCAGAGGGGTCAGCAGCATAAATAATGTTTGTTTCGAGGCTTGTTGGGTGTAAAGGAGGGGGGTTCACAGTGAAGAGCTGTTTTGTTTGGTGTGGCTGATGAGGAGTGAGGCTGGAATTGCTCATAGCTGTCATTCAGGTTTTGTTTCAAAGTCCAAGGACCTACTGGGAAAAACAAAAAGCTAATGAAAGCTGACTGTATTTCAGCCCAAACCCTGTGGAATCCAAAATGATGTCCTGACACTGCGTGTATTCTTATTCTCCTGCATTCCCATGGTTACTAAGGTAACAGGTTTTTAGAGGCTTTACATCTTCATTGTCAAGTATTTGCTACACTTATTGTTGCTGTTTGCAGATTAGGGCAATTTAAACAATGCCTTTTGAAATGGTGACCAAAAAAATACAAAAAGAAATATAGTAGAAATAGATGTAATGAATCAATTACCTTCCCTTGTTTAAATTTTCAGTGCTGCATTTCAGAAGCTATGTACAAGATGCCACGCTAGTTTAGTGTAGGGATTTTAGGCCGAGGAAGATGCTTTTTTGTTAAGGCATGTTAATTACAGAACTTTGAATACAGATGTGAGGAGTACCACATGTGACTTAGTGCTTTTTTTTGACAACAGAATTGTGAAAAAACTGAAGTTCGTGTTTGCATCAGGGTATTGCCTCTCTGCTTATAGTACATCTGAGACAGTGACCCAAATCTTGTAAGCTGTGTTACCTACTGCATCTGTGAAATCATACTTGAAAAATGAAGCAGATAGGAGAAAAAAATTACTTTTTTCTAAGAAAGTTTAACTATATGCAGAACTCTGGTGCTTGAACACACTTCATTGATGCTCCTCTGTGTCCATTTAGATCAAGCAGAAATATGCTTGTTCACATCTTCACTGGAAAAATGGATTATAGATGAGATGGTCAGGCTTGTAACTGTTATCTCCAAGAATATGATATTTAAATTGATTTAGTACATGCTGACTTCTTGAAAATTAGTGCATTGCTGCAGCAAAAACCTTTAGCATCCATGCTAGGACAACTGTTTTTTTTTTTTTTTTTTAAATTGGTGTAACTGCTAACTCTTGAAAGTATTGAAGTCTTTACATCATGATAATTTGGGCTATGCAGCTGAAGTACGGTATATAATGATTCCACTTTGCCTGACAGAAATAAAATGTGTCTAGTTGAGAAGAATCCTGCTAGACTGGGAAAATATAGATACTTTTCTCCCTATGTGTCCTTGGAAAGAATCGTTTGCTATATGCTCAAGAGACCTTTATTGGACAAACCCATGCAGTGGGTGAGATCCCCCCGCTGCTGAAGTGAATCACCACCAGTGTCCATGCTGTCTTCATCTAGATAAGACTCAGAGTATGCCCTTAGACCTCTTTTTAAATAAAGGTCGGTTATATGAAACAACTTTATTGCTGTTTATTTGCAATAAATAAAGTGTTGGGGGCTGTTGAGCACCATTTTATTACAGTTTTGCAGATGCAGCTGGTGGTGGTTTGTGCTCAACCAGGCACATGTTTGGTTTCAACCATCTCTACCCCCAGTATCAGCAAGAGGTAACTTTCTTGAGGTAGACAAGACTTAGGAGTCTAGTGTTCAGATAAGTACAGAGCAGATTACCCCAGAAAAAGGGAGGTGACAGATGGGTGGCTGACGCCAGAGGGGTGAAGCCGAATGCAGACTGAATTAGTCCCTGCAACCAAGGACAGAAGGTGCTTGGCACGCAGCTCTCACAAGTTATCATTTTAAAGTGTTTGTAGGGAAGCCTTTAATTTGATTAGGTCATTTCCTTAATAGTTTTGTACTTGAGGTTGTTACATTGCCCTGGACAAAGGTGTGATTTGACATCAAAATGTCTGTCAACCTTTAGCTTTATTATAAGCTATTTATGTATAACAAGGTTTAAATCTTTCTGGTACATACAAAAAGCTGAATGAGTCAATGTACATGTATGTATGAAAATAAGTATACTTCTATAAAATTACTGAAGGAAAGGTCATCTTCCTTCCATCTCACTTAAAAATATGTGTAATGCATAAGAGGAGTAAGGTATGCAACTCAAAAAAAATTATGCTGCTCACCATAGAATGACAGTTGTTTATTAAATTTTTATTTTGTTTTTATGAGTTTTTTTAAATTTGTTTAAACCTGTTGTCATACTTTCAGCACTTCTTTAAGTTTTCTGGAAGGTGTAGAACTAGAAATGAATTTATTATTAATGCTTTTTGAAGTTTTTGACATCCAAAGCTACTAGTATTCAACATGTGTGAGTTGTAAGCTTACTAGGAGGGCTTGTAAATTCCTTAGTTGGGAAAAGAAAAAGTCTCTGAAGTGTACAATTTTTAAGGACAGACTTGAATGCAGAAGGGCCCACAAAAACTTGGTTTTTAAAAATAAATAAAATAGAAAAGCCATACTGGTGTTTCACAGACTTGGAATAATTGAAAACTAATGTGGCAGGAGGCTGTAGCACCCCTCTGGCAGAATTTTTCCATGCTATAATAAGTATCTTCCTTCCCTTCTGGAGCAGGGATGAATGTCCACCCATCTCTCATGTATGGAGCCTTTCAGAGGAGTCTGGAATGGACCTCCCCTTCAGGGAGCGGGGAGGATATCAGGGTGCTTTGTGTATGCTTTGGCATTTCAAGTATAACCAAACATCATTTAAAAGCATTTCTATTGGCCTCAAGGGATCCTTCCACTTTGCAAATGAAAATCAACCTTGCTCTTTCTTTCTTTTTCTCCTCCATCCAAAAGCCAGGAGCAAGTCTTTCACAAAAACATATTTTTCAATCCACTTTAGTAATCAAAAAACCTCTTTTGATTTTTCAAACACTATTTTTTATCCCTTTTTGGTTAACTTTTTAGATTCTGTTTTTTAATTCCTGTCCAAACCTTCTCTTTCATGATAATCTTAATAAAGGAGTCTATCCAACAGAAACCTTTCTCTTCAAAATAATTGTTTCGGACAAACTGAAAGATGTTAATAAAATTATATGAAACTTAAACTTTCATGACTCGTTGGGTATGTGTTCTTCCCTTCAATGTGCTGGTCACTGATTAGATTCTAGGAGATTCTACTACTGAGTGCTTCATAAGTAAGAGTGCCAGCCTTGACAGTGAATTCGAGATCAGAATTTGGCAACCTTGATTTAATTTTTCTTTTAAAAAGCATTGCATTTGTTGTTGTTTGGTTTTTTGGTTTTGTTTGTGTTTTGTTTTAATGGAAGATGTTTGAATGCCCTTATTTTTAAATAGCAGCCAGAAGGATTTACTTCTTACTTAACTCTAGATCTTTCAACAGTAAGTTACTACCCTCCAGTGAGGTAGAGCATATTTACCTCAGTAAGATACAACCGTGGTTGAGCACTAGAGAAAACAGGGGGGTTTCTTTTTCTGTATGGTTTGGCTGTTAAAAGCAAGTTGGAATTAAACTCTGAGTTGACTTAGCTGTTTGCTTTCTTACATATGGTATGCATTTCTGCAGTTGTCTTAAAAGATTTTGAAGACTGAAAGTGTGGGTAAAACCAACAAGATGAATTAGTTGCTGGAATGTTTAGTGTGCTCCTGGCCCAAACAAGGGAATAACTTTTATTCTTTGTGGATAAAAACAACTTAATTCTTTAGCAGATATATAATTTCTAGACTCATAGCATAGTATGAAGCATAAATTAGTTATAAATTTGCATAATCTGCAGAAGATGCAAATTCTGTTCTCCTGAGCCATTAGGCAGCCTATCAGTTTATTTCCATTGACCAAGATGGCTGATGAAGAGGCACAGACATTGCAGGATCAAGCTATAAATTTAATTTCTGGCACAGTGGCAGCTCTTCAGAGTGTCTTTTGTTGGCAAACAAGAAAAGTTCTTGCAATGTAAATTAGTGTTGTATCCTACAGCCCACACTGAACAGAGATGGAATGAAATGGAAGAGTATTCTTTGGTTTTTGATGAAGTGGTTTTCTCTGGGAGAGCAGAACACAAATCATTCAAGAACACTTTTAAGGCTGCAAGATTTAACTACTTTGTATCTTCTTAGAGCAGCCTGTGCTGAACTCCATTTGCTATAAGAAACAGTAACTAAGTTGGGGGGGTTCTCCTGAACAACCGCATAAAAGAGACATTGATAAAGCCCAGTACAAACTGTTCTTTTCTCATCCTCTTTTTTTCCTATAAACTGACTTTGTGGAATTTCCACCCAAAAATTCTTAAAGAATGTCCCATTTTTGACATGGCATCTCTCAAATCTGGGTGGAAAAACTGTAGGTCATGCACTAGGGCTAAAGTAAATTATTCATTGAGTAACTTCTTCATCTGACACTTAGTGTTATAATAGAAAAATTATTATCATGTCTCATTTATTCAGACTATCTAAACTGAATTTATGCAGTGATAATTAAATAGAAAATTTTTGTAATATTTGCATTAGCCTATTAATATTTTTCTTCATGAAGTGTATGGAGTGCTACAGCCTCTGTTTAGATAGGTATTGGTTGAATAACCTTAAGGGAGTAGATTTGCTGTTTTTCAGCTCTGTTTCACAAAACTAAAGTACTTGTAAGGCCAAAAAAGTACAAAAGCAACTAACTTAGGTTTGCAGCAAGGAAACCAGTGGAAACCAGAAGGCCAAGGGGTTGTCTTCCATCTGTGCTGAAGATGCAAAGTCATGCTATCTATAGGAAAAGAAAGATGACATTGCCCTTTAGCCTGGGTTTAATGTAGGTCAGTTGGGTCACCAGATGACATGACTTTAATGGCCAAACTGCTTTTAACAATTGCCTTGGGCAGTGTTTAATTTCACTGATCTTTGCCAGCCTTCAGGAGAAGAGAGAGGAGAAATCCACCTTATCTTCTGGTTTACACACAGTGATGATTTAATCCTCTTTTGTACTGAAATTTCTGTAATGAACCCTATTACCTAGTACACACTTTCTTGTTATAGTTGAACACAACACAGGTTTGTATGACATTTCAGAAGGAGTTGACATAGAGATTTGTTAGTGTTCTTGGGCTGTTCAGCTGCCATATGCAGAATTCCTAGTCTACTTAAGGTGACCTATGGTTTATTATCTCTTTCACATGCAGTATCTTCCTTCTCACTGCAAAGCGCTGTAACAAAATCAATCATATACTGTAATAACAGAAGAGGAAGGATAGAGCTGAATTCCAGTTGTCCTATTTTTCCATCCTGGTGATGTACTGGAATAGCAGTTCAGGGAATATGCAATGTTCTCTTTTGGAAATACCTCAGTATATATATTAGAAAGTGCATGAATGTGTGTCAGTTTTGTATAGATGCTCTGAATGGGCTATTGCTCAGAAACAACGTCTCGAGGTTGTAATGGAGGGTGCTATTAACGTGCCAGCTTAATGGTCTGTAATGCTGGGGGGGAAAGACAAAGAAAAGCAAATGTTGAGGCATTAGTGGGGAAAAAAGGAAACCAAAGGAAAAAAAAATTATTCTGCCATCCCATGCATCTTCAGTATACCTACATCTTCAAGGTCACATGGAATTTGTCTCCTTCCTCTTGCTTCTGTGATAACACATACTGAGATTGGAAAAAATACAGAGAAAGAAATAAGGTTAATCCAAATGTAGAACAACTACTGTTATGTCAGGAACAACTACGTTGACTAGACTTCAGCCCTGCAAGTTAGACAGCTGAGGTCCATAAAATACTGTGGGGCAGAAGGTGAGAGCTGTTCGTGTCTTCTGGAGGAAAAGAACTGAGGAGCATCAAATGAAATTAGCAGGGGCCATGCTGAATGCAAACAAAAGGTGAAAATTACCAGTGTGAGGTGGGTTGTGGCACTTCTTTCTCAGGTCACAGGCATGGTGCTTTCTAAAGCAGCTGGATAAATATATGGTTCCTCTTAAATGAGCCTTGAGCTGCAGATCAGTGGAGGTTGGGAGAATATTTCAGGTACTTATAACTGCAGGAACATCGCGGAGTTTGTGTTCTTCTCTGAGTATCTGCCGTTGGCAGTCACTGTGTGACTTAGGGAAGGCAGCCTGTGGTCTGACACGCTGTGTCTGCTTTTAGGTTGATCTGACCATTCCATTGTACTTCTTTGATTAGTGTGGGTCACTGCGTTGGGCAAGGTGGGCTGCAGAAAGCGTTCCAGGTCTGTTCTTTGCTCAAAGTGCATTTCCTGCAGGCAGTGAGCCAGATGAAAGCAGCGTACAGGTGTCTTGTCTGCACCATGTTGGTTTTATAGGTAATAAAATTAAGTATTAACAAGCAATTCCAGGAGTGCCAGAACTGAAGAAGCTAGTTTCCTAGAGATTTGGCTTTCTCTTTGTTAAATTCTGATTTAAAATGTTTTCTATATTTATGATGTGGTTAGGATCAGCCCTTCCAATGACTTCCTTTTCTACTACCATTACACAGTCAAATGTCCTGCCTAACTGGTTAAGTTTCCTCATGAATATTGAGAAGCTGAAATATTTTTCAGAGCTCTGTTCCTTTGTTTCATTTGCATGGAATTGTGGATTTAAGAGGTGCTTGACAGAAAACATGTAATATGAGCCATGTTTCTCGTGGAAGCCAGGCAAAAAGAAATAGTATGAAATAAATAGAAATAATACAAATCTTGCCCCAAAGTAGTAATAATATAGTTGAAAAAGTCACATGAATATAAAAAATATATTAATTTTAATCTTTCTGAAGTTTTGAGTGTAATACAGGTTAGTCCAATGCTCATGGTTGTGCACAGGAACAGTGGGGTATGAGTGTGACATCCTATTTTTCTTACTTTATTTAGTAACTGACACACACGCTGTGTTCTTGCTGGTTGTTAACAGCATGTGAATTATGAGGCCAAAGGGGTCTTCCTCATGACAATGGCTAATGTTTGCAGAAATGCAAAGGTCATGATCATGACTACTGTTTTTTGATGCCAACTGGATACTGATGACAATTACTTAACTAGAAGATCTTAAAGGGTCAGTTTATTGACTTACCTTCCCTGCTTTGTGAGGGGTGATGGAGGCAAAGCAATCGCCTGGCTTCTGGGCTCTCCAATTTAAGTGAGTTTAGCCTTGGATAGTTTTCCTTCATATTCCTATGAAAAACAAGAGCAGCTGGTTCACTAGGTTTATTTTTCTGTGAGGTGCTACTTGATTAGCAATATTATTAACATCTTTAAAAGAGAAAAGAAAATCATCTTCTTAAAACAGACTTTATGCTTTTCAGGTAACTTTCTTTTCCTTCTAACCTCTAGTTTAAACTTTAATGGAGAAAAAAATTGGTGGTTTTGTACTTCCAGACTGTAAGTGCCAATGGTGACTGTAGTATACTTTTGAGAAATAAATTTTTAAAACAAAATGGAATATTGACATCTTGGAGATAAGCCCAGGATGTTCAAATAAATCTCTTTACTTACCTTTGGCTGAAAATAAGTGAACATATATTCTGGGGTTTTTTAACAGACATAATGTGTTTGGAGGGAATTGCAGCTGTAGGATAAATGACCATGGGTTGTATCTTCTCTTTCCCAGCTCAAGTATTCAAAACTGAACATCCATGAGCTTAAAATAGATTCTGAATGAATTCCTCTGTAATACAGTGACCTTACATCTGTGGGATGCTGGAAGTGCACTGCAGCGTGTTTAGTCACCCCTTACAGTGATGAAAAACTTGGAGATATGAAGGCTATTATTTGTTTCTTTGGAAACCATACTTTCCAATTACTGCACGGGGTGATTTCTGGAGTAGCAAAATACTAGACTAGTATTTTGAGAGAGGGTAGGTCACACATCAGGAAGTTGAGTCACAATTGGAGTGGATATAGCACTAGGAAGTGTCTTTCTTAATAGCCTGAGAAGACAAGGGGTATTAGATGACCTAATCTTTTTCCTGTGAAAGTTTTGCTCTTGTGACTTTATTTTCCTGGTTCTCAAAACTAAATGTAGAGGTTATCTTCTTTTCTTTTTTTTTTTTTCCCCTTTACACAGGAAAGTTTCATCAATATACAGCTGATTAGTTTGAACCTTGCCTGAATTTGTGGCCTTCTGATGCAGGCATGGTAGGTGTATGGTAGATCTGATACTAGAACTTAGTTTTATCAGTTTACAAAACTGTTGAATAATTACTAAAAAGAGGACCGTGTTCTTATGATGAGAATCCTTGTCTCAAGAGAGGCTGGAAATTATGCAATCAATGACTTTGTGTTTGGTTATAGCAAATGCATATGAATTTTGTCTGGAGTTAAAGGAGTTGGTCTAAAGCCAGATGTATCGATGCAATAGTTGAGTGTAACCTTCAAAGTTCTTGTTTGCATCCTCTTGAGAGCTGGGGGCTAGTGGTGGCAAAATGAAGGTTAAAAGATTTGCCAAGGTTAAAACTGGCAGTGAAGGAAGACTCACTTTTAGAAATAAATGAGAGAAAACAGCAAATACTTTCAGACAAATTATTTTATTTTATTGTTTTAAGTAACTATAAGTGAAACTTGTAATCTGCTGAGATTTGCAAGTGGTTTCTGTGACACAATTTAGCATCCCAGTGCTTTACCAGACTTCAGTCATTTGTGTGAAACCTGGGCTTGTTGAACAGCTGTTGCAGACTACTCTGTCCCCTTATTTCAGTTGTTGACAGTTTTTGGCATCAGGCACAGAGGTGGAGCAATTGGCTTGTTTGCAGAAAGGAAAATACTGTGAAAACATTGTTCTCGCTTGCTTTTCTTTTTTAAAAATCCTTGCTGTCTAATTACTTTGTACTTGGCAGGAGTCAATTTAATCTTGAGTTTGCATCTTTGCTGTCCCTTCAGAAATTAGCCAAAGCTATTTGAGTTAAGAGCCAAAACTTCTAGTTTATTCATGCTCAGAAACTTGCCAGGGCTGCACTGCTAAAATTCTGCCTCCCCTATGGTTCTGTTAGAGCCTGCGGCTGTACAACCTTTAGTTGTACCCCCTGATCCTTACAACCCCTCTGAAGATCAGGCACACTGAAACTGAGGAGTTTTTTAAGGGTGAATGTTGTGTGTTGGACACAGGAACCTTCTAGCAGCTTCTCACAGCAGTCACCCTTGTACCCTTCCACCACCATAACCTTTCCACATCACCCAAATACATACTGTCAGTAAATACCATAAATCTTTTGGCTGACAGGGTCTTGCCTTATTACTAGTGTTCCACATGAAGCACCTGACTCAAGGAGAGAGACTCCAAAGACCTTTGCCGCTCCCATTTCCCAAGCAGACATGGGAGAAGTGAGAACCACAGTGTTCTCCCTAATCTGTAGGAATACTGGCGGTGCTGGTTGACTTGTGCTCGTCTTCATGAAAACAGATCATCAGCTGATAGCTGCCCACCTCCTTCCCTAATTATCTCCACAGATACTCACAGCAGTGTGATCACACACTGCTGTAGCCAGAACATTGGTGGGTTTGGCTTAGTGGTTGTGTCAGGCTGCAGCTGGGATAGACAGAAGGTCACAGTCAGGGTCGGGAAAACCCAAGGTCAGAGACCAAAGAAGTACAAACACATGAATTTTGAGGGCAAGGCAGGGGTGTGGATGCCAGGCTGTGATGTGGAACGTGGGAAGTGCCGGTGTGCCAGGGTAAGCATCAGAGCCTGTAGTCTGGGCAGAGGACTGGACTCAAACTCTGCACCAGAGCACAGGAGTGCTGAAAAAGGAGGCTGGTGAAGCAGAATTGTTGGGAATGAGTCCCAGAGTATCAGAAAATAGGGTCAGGAATTAAATGTAGAAAATGCAGCATAATGCATAGTTTTAGGAAAATTGGCAAGCTTACAGAAAACCTTCTGTAAAGATGTACTTAGTTTCTGATGGTATGGCTGAATTTGGAGCAGCTGCCAGGTGGGGCAGCACAATGGGGGACTCCTTTCAGTCGTATGTAAGAAGGGCTGAATCAAAGCACAGTTGTATAAGTGAAGATAATAGTGGTTTTTCCTACCTTACTGCAGATGCCTAGGCTTCACTCTGTAAGGATACTGCCACAAATGTGTTTGTAGTGTGTGGTGGTGTCCTTGTGTTGTCCCTGGTATGGGAGGTACACTGGCACAGAGGGAAGAAAAATACTGTTATGGTGAAATCAGAGCTCTGATTTTACAAAGGTTAATGAAGAAGGTTCTGAGAGCACTGTTAGAAGAGTAAAATCAGTTCTCTAGGAAACAGCTAAAGCCATAAATTATTACAATTACACACTTGACTGTTTCAGAAAATTAGAATTATTAACTTTTCTTTGAGGAAAAGAAGGAGGGGTGTGTGTGAAAGCCGGTCTAAACGTTAAAAGAAGAAAAAGTAATTAGTGAGGTTTCATGTTGGTGAAACCAATCTCACTTATGAAGGCTAACTAGCCCCTCATTTTCATGACTCTAATAACATTCATTTATTCCTGGCTGCTGGCAACATAAAGTAGCTTAACAATTAGTGTGGGATGGGCTCATGTGTGGGTGGCATGTGAGGTAATACCAGTTATTCCTGAGGGGAAAATTCATACCTAGCTACCTAGGCTGTCATATTTTTACCACCACTAGCACACTCAGTGGACTGGAGTCCTGCACCTGTGGCTCCACTTTAGCCATGATGGAGTGAGTGTGGGATTTTGAATGTGGATTTCCACTGGATTTTGGCTCAAACAAATCAAGTGGCTTGCACTGTCTTCTGTAAGGTGGAAACTCAGGTAGAATTAAGCTCAAAAACTTGCATAAATAAATACCCATTTACAGTTCTTGAGGTGTGATGCATTCTGTTGGAATAGTCAATGTTAATTCAGTGCTCTGTGTGTGGAAGGGGACAAAGTGGAAACAGAAGTGACTTGATGTTCCTTCAGTCTGTCTTAGTGTAGAACACATGCCAGAGGATTTTCCCAGTGGTTTTGACACTAAACCTTGGGTCACAGGAGATGCATAATAATTTTATTTGATTTAATTTGGTTTTCCATCCCTTAAATGTAATAGTTGTCATTGGGCGTTTGTTTGGGTTTTTTTACTTTTGAGGCACACGCAAGGTCCTTTCCTACAATTTGTTTCACAAGACTAGATGATGTTTTGGTGTATGGACTTTAAAATTTTGTGGGTTTAGGGTGAGATTGCCTTAAAAATGTAATCTCTAGCTGGTAAATCAAATTGAATTGAGAAGCATTTCTATGTTAAATACAGTTAAGTTAATTGAAAGGATATTTGAAAATAAAGCTATTTCTTCTTTTCTTTTTTCCTCCTCCCAGCTCTACTCCCTGAACTCTAGGAAAAGCCTATTCATTTGTAAAACTTCATTCTTCTTTCAGGACTGGTATTTTGGGAAGGCAGTCATATTGTCAATTGTAAAGGGGCCCATAAAAACCTACAATTTTTATTTCTTTTTTCTGCCTAGTGTGTTTGTCCTGCCTGCTTTTGGTGCAGAGAGCATAGAGTGGGTAAGGGAAACAGGGACAGAGAAAAATGCAGTGCTTAATTTAATAAAATTTGGTTTTTTATTTTAAAGCCTGAATTGTTATTTCATGCTTTTTATAACACTGGCTTTAGAGGAACATTCAAAATAGTGAATCCATTTTCTAGGTTGTAGAGAAGTGCTGTTTATTAGGCAGCAGTCACAGGCAATGATAGCAATTTTTTTTGAGCCTGCATGCACTGTAATAAGGTTCCAATGACAGTAAATTTTACTAAAATATTTAGTATTACTTAGGAGAACTGCCAATCCACAAATTTCCTAAGCACAAAGATGTGCAGTTGGTGGGGCCATTATTTGTTGTATCTCCCCCTGCCCCCCTCCCCTTTGATTTACTAATAACTCTGATTCTCTTGAAAATTTTCTTCCTTCCCCACCCAGCAACTGCTTTATAGCTGACAAAAATAAGCCATTTCCTAGCCTTATCCTCTACCTAGAGAGGTCATAAAAATTGCTAATGGAAACGCTGTTGCCTTCTGTTGTGTGATTCTAATAGGAAACGGATCACTGCAATTTATGGGGTACTTACCCTTTTCGGTACATGATGAATGGCTCACTTCAAATGATGTTTCCTCATTGATTTCCTAGTATTTATCACCAGAAAAGACAGAGCAGGAAGAACAGCATTTAAACATGAAGTTGATTTTGAAGATGTCGTCTTTTCACTATGGTGTGAATTCATGGCAATATAGCATTTTCTGTAGTGGAGGAGCAAAAGATGTGAAGTCAGTTCTTTACATTGCTCTTAAGATTAGGTCTCTAAACCCACTTTTTGTTATGCTGTATTAGCTTTCTTGCCTGATCTTTGGTAGGGAGAGTGAGAGGCTTACTCCATGAAGAGGTTTTGCTCACATTCTGCTGATTTGTTGCCATGTTCTTGAAACAAGCACATGTGATATTTGTATGTCAGTAGTCTCTTTGCTGTCAAGCTTTTTGGGATATTTTCGGTTAATTCCCAGGAAAATCTCTATGTAAATAGATTCTATGTATTATTTAGCAGGTGACTGAAATATTTGCATTGGTGTGATGTGTTTTATTTTGCTACAGGAAGTATTAGAAGAGACTCTCTGAACCTGTTCAGTTTCTCTCTGGCTGGGCTGGATTGAATCAAAATAAAAACCATCCCTTTAGTTTCTGCAGTGTTCATACAATCTTTTTCTGTGTGTTGCTGCATGAATCACTGGGCAAAACCACATGTAAGCAAGGTAGATCATGGACAGATAAAATCCTACAAAATATGTTTGTTTTTAAATTGCCAAGAGTAGAAAATGAATACATCCCTGTGCCAAGTAGGATAACTTGCTTAAATTTAGAAACATATTGCAGTTTTGCTGTTTGTAAGACTAGCTTAAATGTCCTTGACTTGAAAAAATGGTTATAGCTCTGCATAAGTAAAATTTACATCTTTTTAAATGGTAGTGTTAAAACTTGTTTGCATTCTTCATTTTCAGAGAATACAATATTAGCTAATTTGCTAGCAAAAATGAGGCTATGTTGGTTAGAAAAATGTGTGGAGTTTCACAAGTCACTTTGATAGCTGCTGCTGCAATTAGGTTTACTATTAAATGGATATAAGCTGATTTTTCATTAAAGCACTATATGAAACCATTGATGTAAAATGCGCCTGTTCCAGAGAACTTGTAATAATTTTAACTTTCATTATGTGAGAGCACATCTGTAGACCATCCTCTTACATTTTTAATCTGCTTCTTGGGATCTGTGATTACAGCTTTGCTCTTTTCTTTCTTATTGCAATGTGCTTTACAAATTTTTAGTTTCAAACCATGATGCAAACAATGGAAATGAAGAATAAAATCTGCAGGCTTTGAAGTCTGTGCAGTTTCCCTTTTTTTTTCTCTTTTTCTGAAAACTGTGTTGAATAAATCTCTAAACAAGCTACCAGGCTGCATGTAGATGATTGCCAAAAAATGTTTTGTATTGTCCACTTCCATTGCTAAGCATTATAGAATGGTCTTCAGATATCTGTGGTGTAAACACACTGGATATCAAAAGAAAACAAGTGAAGGCTGTCATACCTCTCTGATTATATTTGCTCCAAAATAGGCTTTGTATAATGCACAATTTCTTTCTAAATGAAAAAGCAAAAGCACTTTTCTATAAAACCATTCCTTTCAGCTGTCCTTTCCAAAATCAGTATTACCAAGTATTCTGTACTTAACTTCACCTGCTTTCTCATGTCACACTGCAGTTACTTTCAAAAGAAGAACTCTGATATTTGTATGAGATGTCTCATGTAAATAACAACAAAAAACTAGTTGCAGAACACTAGATTATATGTTAATTCGTGTTCTGGGCTAAAAGTTGTCCTATAAAGGGTTGCCTCAATTCCCATAGTGTTCAAGTGGAGCCACCACAGTGAGTGATTAATCTGTGCTCCCTTTGGAAGCAGATGTTAAGTGGTTGGACACTGAGTATTGGGTGATGGTATGAAGAATAGGTGCAGCTTTAGATCTGTGTAATATTGGAACTTAAAAGATAATTGAAACAGTATTTTCGAAACACAAAAATACTATGTCGCCTATTAGAAGGCAAGGAATAAACTGTATTCTTACCTTGGGTATATGTAAGGATATGGGTGGAAAAAGGGAAGGAAAAAATATAGTTGGTTTTCTCTACTGTACTTTATTTCAATGAAAAACAAGCATAATTCATTTCAACATATCTGCTTTTCTTTGTAACTTAGGTTTTGGTGTACATGCTTGAATGGCAGAGAACAAAATGTACTTTTTGAAGATAAGTGTTCTAAATAATCAGAACAACATGCACTGAACAAGCACAAATCATTCAGACACCCCTCTAAATTGCACATGTTGAATTTCAGTGACTTAAAGTAATAATCTAAAAATACATAGAACCTCTTTTTTCTAAATCTTGCTTTAGAATTTATGTCCTTATTGTACATCAAACAGCTGTCGATGGCAATTCTCTAAGTGACTGGCCCAAATCTGAGCTGAATAGTATTTTGGGATGAACTGTTCCTAGTCTTTGCTCTTCTAAACCAGCTGTGTCTCTGAAAATTATTAACATCTGTATTTGCAGTCCTGCCATTTGCTCTTGCTGTTGGCATGGCCTGCATTGAAAAATCTCGGGTCTGGAGATCCTGACATTTTGCTGCAGCTAAATGAGCATCTAAATCTTGGTAGTCACAGAGCTGCAGTGGGCACGCTTGTAAGGTTGGAACAATAGTGCTGGTGAGTGTTGCTGGAAGATCTGTCAGTCAGGGGATTTCAAAACAAGGGCAATTGCAATAAAGCGTTGGCAGAATTTTAATAAAGTTACAATTGCTTAAAGAATGCTCAAACTTATTTAACTTGTATTTTTTACCTTCTTATTATCTGCCTCACACTGTTAATATGTAAATTTAAGAGCTGATTACAAAAGAGATGATGTAGGTTCATGAAGTATTTTAGCAATGTTACCCAATACTTTCATTGCCTTTGCAGTAAACTTTGGCAGAGCTTCACGGAAATGCCAACCTCACTGAAAAATATTGACCTGAATTATTAAAACCATGTATGGATAGGAGTAGTTTTATGAAAGCTTTGGATATGATTTGGATTTTCTTTATTCGAATAATTTATACTAACCATCATAAATCAGTCATTTATCGAGAACTTTGAAAATATTTGTATTGCTGTTTGTCTTTTAGAGAATAGTGGGAGAGACTCTTGTAATTGAGAGGAATCATGTTTTCATTGGTAATTCTAGTGGGGGGTTGTTTTTTGAGTTTTTTTCTGGGAAAAGAAATTAAATGGGTGACTTAACAAAGCTGTATTATCTCTGAAAACAATTATACTTTACTACTGGTCATGTTTGAAAGTCTTATTTTACTGTAGTCTAAAAAGCATTGGGTTTTGTTCATTGAAGCTGAATGTTTGAACAGAGGATTCTGTTGTAAATGAGAATTGCTTATTGCTTTGAGTTCCAAAAGGGCAGATTTCATTTAATCTTTGCTATCTGTATACCACAGAAGAGCACTCCACTGGACTTCCTTCTGCAGGTGCCAGGTTCTGCACTGCCAGAAGGTGCAGCTGTGGCTGTAAGCAAAAAGTCAGAGGAGCTGTGTTAGTGCTACTTTCCGGTGTGTTCCTCACTACTTAGTGCTGTTAAATATAGACTAAACCTGTTATATGTACTGGGCTTTTACATCTGTTTATTCTATGCCTTGTGTTTTCTTTCTGTGTTGTTTTCTGCTCTATCTGAAACAAGTGTTACTTGTTTGTTGTTTAGTAACTTGTAGTTTCCCTACTTTTCTGGGGGGGTGGGTAAAGTCAAAACTCCTGGCCTATGAATGAGTTGGCAAAGAAGAATGTCACACAACCTGTCATGAAACTTCATCACCATCACTCGCCTCTAGACAGAAATAAGTTTTGTTTACAAAAATGCAAACTAACAAGTATTTGCATGTTTAGTGTTGAGGGACATGACTTTTATTTTTATGCATCAGAACTTAAATCATAAGGTCAATAAAATTCTCTGCTTGGATAAAGCTGATAGCAGCATCTTGTCCATCAGTATAGGGATGGAAAGTCATGTCCTTTGCTCTGTGAAGGGAAATGATAGTATCCTACAAGCAGCTGACTGGTGAAACCCCCCTGAGAGGGTCAGCAAGGAGATGATGTCAGTCAGAATATTCTTTTTCAATACTCTGAGGAGTCATTCAGCTTCAGGGTGGAGCTTCACTGTTGGAGTCAGCTTTCTCTTTAATGCTCCTCGAGAGACTGACATACCACCTATAGCTCCTGGTGTTAATAGGACTGCACCTCCCTCTATCTGCAATTCAGACATCAGGATGGGAAGAAGCATTTGATGTGGTTAAAACTTGTCATGGTGCTGTAAATTATGACTTAGAACCTTAAGCAAGCCAGAAAGTACTAGTGGAGGTTGTTAGCAAAGAAGCAAGCAAAGTCTCTATCCTAGCTTTTTCTTCCCTGGAATGAAATCATTGCCCAAGTGCCCTCTAGTCTCATATTTCCAAAGAAATTCTGTGTTTCTAGTGAAGAGAACCTCTCATTCAAACTCTGCTTGCTGGTACCCAAGTGCCCAAGAGGTATTTAGCATGGGGAGGAAAATGTTTTGTTCTCACTGTTGTGACTGTTACTTCCAAGACAAAAGCATCTGCAACTTGGCTCCATGAATTTGCTTTAAAGGAATGTGCATATGGTAACAATCTTCTACTTAATATATACAGGGGGATAGCACCAGTAACAAATGCACTGCCTTCTTTTAAATTAGCAATTTATTGTAAGGAATTTACTGTATGTAAATGTCCTGATCCATTCTACCATCATACAGAAAACCCACAAACATGGTATTTCTTCATGTTTTTTCAGTGCAGTGCAAAGGTACCCAAACGTGATTGTTTAGAGAAAGGTTGGACTTGGATATGCACTGACCCCAGGATAGCAGGGAGCTCCATGTGAGCTGTCCAGTCCACTGCTCAGAACATGATGCCCACAAAGCTGCCTGCAGCTGTGGGTGGGCTTTTTCTGCTTCTTAAGCTACCTCCTCCCTCCAGATATCTTTGCTCTGCATGTGCTGGGAAGATACAGCCTAGTCAGGGCTGTACGTCAGCTCCGTGCTTTGTTAACAGAAGAAACAGACGCAGAGGCATGTCTTATCTTTGCAGGAGCCACTGCAGGTCCCAGTGCTCTCACGGTCCACCACTGGGGGAGAGCTACTCTTTGCTTTCAGGCATGTAATGCAAAATTCATCAGTCAGATACTGAAATTGTTGCATTTGTTGTTAAACTACACCTCTGATTGACAGACCTTCAGCTTGCTTTTGCATTTTGCAAATAGGAAAGGGAATACAGACCTGTTAGATGAGCAACACTAACAATTCTTGCATGGTTGGAGTCCCATTGAAAATAACCCTTTGCAGTTCTCTGATGATCTTTAATACCCTTGTCCAGTTCCTGTGATCCAGTAATACTCTATACCGTGGCAGTAAACACTTGATACATTTTTGCCACTGACTTGACAACAGAGAGAGGAAGTGTTCAGCTGAGGAGTAGAGAGCTTTCATGGACAGAAAGCTGTGATCTCCTCCACTCTGGGGAATTCACCTTTGCCTGGCCTGGGCATTTGTAAAGCTGCAACTTAGCATTTATTGATCTACATTTTCTACCACTCTAGTTGACTCAGCATTCCTAGTTTTAAGAAAATATGTGGGACTGCAATCCAGAAAAAAACATTATTATTTCTGAGGCAAACAAGATGGCTCAGGTATGAAGGAAGGCAGCTTTTTTGGTAGCTCATACTGGGAGAGTGGGGAAGAAGGGACATAGTCTTGTATTTTCACATCCCTTATATGACAATCTGCGTTAGTAGTGTTTGATATTTGGATTACAGAATAACCTCAAATTCTGCACCCTGAAGTTCCAATATTCCTTTTGTTTTCCGTAGACTTGTGTTCCAGAGCCCTTTGTTCATATTTACCTTTCCTCTGGACTCAGATTGTAGCTTTGCTGATCTGTGTTTTATCAATTTCAATCTAGTCCCTTCCAGTGTAGAAAGTCCTCCTTCTTTAGCAACGTGCAGCAGAGACCACCTTGCTTCTTCCACCTATGTCCCTTTTGCCTCCCAGCTGGAATCCTCCCTGCATTTAACCTCTTTGTATTTGGATGGCCTCTTCACCCATGCCAGCATTTCCCATCTCTGCTTCATCTATCCTGTTGGCATAAGGACCAAGAGGTCTGTTGATTCCTGAATCCAGACGGGGAAACTATATAAGGAAAAGTAGGAGACTGCAGGTGGCTGTTCCTATTGTTGCCTCAACATCTGCAATGTTTTTCATAAAATGCCAGTGAAGAGACAGGGAGTTCTTCCTCTGGCTTGTGGTTTACAGTATTCTTGAGAAGAAGAACATGTATTTTTTTACACTTGCTCTGACATAAACAATATTTATCTGCTCCAGCCTGGTTGGTATCCCTTGAAATTTCATGCAGTTTATGGCAAGAACACCATGTTCACTTTTTGAATGGCTAATTTCACTCACAGAGTTAAATAGTGGTAGTTGTTCTGGTGTAAATGAATGAAAAAAGACTGCTTGGAGAACTGGTCTGGGCCAGATAGCACAGGCAGTTATTTTTATGGAAGTGTAAGTCCTGAATGAAACAGTCAAGGTCAGAGTGGCATAGCTAAACCCAGGAGTTACCAAGTTCCTCTGACCCAAATGAAGATCTTTTTCTTGGCAGCTTCAGTAAGAAAACACTGGCTCTTGTACACCTCTGCCTTGGTTGTTACATTGGTGAGACATAGATTGTGGTCTGATTTATATTTGAAATAGATCACCAAGGACCAGCAATGATAAAGAATTTCAATTTTTAAAAGGCATGATCAACACAATGTCCACCTCTTATGTAAATATAGAAAATAATTCAGTAAACATATAATTATGCCCAAATATTTTGCTCATCTATTTGGGAAGGTGAGAGAGATGAGTGGAGAGAAACTACTAAATAGATATAAATATATATGTAGTGTGTGTATGTAAGAAAAATATGTATTTCTACATGAAACAACCAGTGATTTGTATATTAAGTATCTGTTTGTGAGAAGGGTGCAGAATCTTCTTTACATCAGGACACCTGTACTTTGGTTACACCAAATCAATATCCTCAAAGATATGTTACTAGTGTGGGGTTTGGGGTATTTTGTAGTATATGGTACCCCCTTTTTAGGAGGCATTGTATAATGTTTTCCCCTCAAAAACTGGAATTCCTCACAATCTTTAAAGGAAGATCTATTAGCACTTGGGATAGATAAGGGAAGAGAAGGAAATTTCAACTGCATTATAATAAAAATTATTTTGATTAATTAGGAATACCTAGCAGGTCCATGATTGGGAGAGAAGGAAAGTGTATGATCCTGCTCACAAGGGAGAGTGAGAAGAAACCATAATTCAATTCAGAAAGCATAACCTGTGCAAAACTTTTTTCTTTACAATTTCTGCACTTTCGGTGCACAGTAATGCTGACTGTCTCTACAATTTGTCTGGATTTTAAATCAGATCAGTGTAATTAGCTAACTTTACTTATTAGTTTGAGCTGACTCTAGCGGCACAATGCTTGAATTGGTTGCCATTATATTTGTTTAACTGCTGTAAAGTAAGATTCTAACAATAGGTTCCTACATTTAAATAGCTCTGTCGAGCACTGGTGCCCTATCAATCAGTCAGACCTTTCCCTCCTGCTGTCTGCTCTGGTAGACAGTTCTGCTGATGTGAGGACTCTGGAAGAAGAGATCAGGAAGAAGGGATGATGGATAAAGACCATCTCCTGTCTTGGGAGGAAATCAGAAAAATCCTTTCTTTGACTATCAACAAGCTGCTTTGTCTAGGTGTCAGAAGATTAATTATGCTCATGCAAGAGGCGAGAGTGGCTGTTTTCCGTGCCGGTTTTGGTGTAATGGGGTGGCATTCTTCTGAACTGTGGCAGAGAATTGCAAAGAAAGAGGCTTAAGAGATTTCAGCCCCCTAACATCACTGTCCCATAAGCGTTTGTAAAGCTCTTAGGCACACATTGGCAGTACTGTGAAGTTCTGCCAGTAATTGATTAATCAAAGTGTTTGTTTCGAGTGCAGTATGGACTTGATCTCGTGAAGCATTTGGTGCCAACTGCTGTTAAAGTCTGTCAGCATTATGGGCAGTTAGGGTTCTTTTTATAGAAAAAACTTTCGAGGAAAAGATGCAGAAAACCTTTCCACAGCATAACGTGAACATGAAAACATGCAACCATTCACTAGCTTTTGGAGTTTATAAATCAATTAAAGGGAAAATCTCCAGTAAGTGTTTGGAGTATTTTGTATTGGAGCTGAGCAAGTCTGCTTCATGTTTTCTTTTATCCATCATGCTTTTGTATGTTTTTGAATAAATTGAAGTGTAATAAAAAAAGAATGATCTTACATTTTGAATTAATCTTTTTGGGAATAAATAAAATGTGCTAACTTTAATTCTGAGCAAATTAGGTTTAGATAAAAAAGAAAAAGTGGGGTTTTTTTTAGAAAAAATCTAAATTGTAGACTTGAAGAAATTCACTACTTGAAATATGAGGTGGTTTTTACTAAGTCAATTGATATATTAAATAAATATCTTCAAAAGCTTTTTAAATTTTGAACAAACTATGTCAATAAAGGGACTCCTTTCATCTGGCCTAATCTGTCTCACTTAATCCCATGCTCAGATGAAGAAGAGCAATTTTTGTAATCCGCTAATTTGATATAATTTTGGGGTTTTTTTCTTGAAAGGATCAAGTCTTGAGTTAATAAACGGGAGAGTTGAAGAGCCACATCACTTTATTAGTTTTGGTTTAAGATGTTTTGAACTCTAGTATGCCACAGTTGAAACTGTAACAAAATCAAACCTTTTAAACATGACTGTGCCTGACCTTGAAATGCTGCTGATAAAAGCTAATGCTGTTAAACTGCATGCCAAATTAACCCTCATTTCCAAATTCTTTATATGTGTGTTTCCTGTAGGATAGGCTTTGATCCTGCCAAGCAACACTTTTTCTACAATCAGTTATTTTTTAATGAAGAAAAATCAATGAACAAGTTCCAGTAACTGATTTCAGTAATGAAATGAAATGTTTTCTTTTACATCCTTCTGCCACTGTGCTTTGTCTACTGTATCAGATGCCTGACATGATACAGTGTTTTTGTGTAGAGGTAATGGTGATTTTCAACTTAAAACTTAATTTTTACATGTGTAAACCTTATCAAGGATTACAAGTTCATGTGAGAAAGGCACAGGAAACTGGTTTATTGACTGGGCAAGGAATGCTTTCTGAAGCAGTGGTTTTTGGTTTTTTTTTTTTTTTTAGTCTTTCTGAGGTTTAGCATCAGTAAACTGGGGGTTTAATCTACATCAAGAGAAAAAGTGTTAATTGCCTCGCAAGTGCTTTTTTCTTGAAGCATCCAGGTTCACATTATTTTAGCCGTACATTTTGGAGTGTTTGTTTTTAATTCAGAAGTTATGTTGCGGGAACATCTGCCTGCGCAATCCAGAGGTTTTTAATTTGCATCTTTTGAGAAGTACGGACTAGGTATGGGATTTAACGGGATATAATCATGTGCCTTTTTGCACCAGCAGGCCTGTACAGTGTAAACTCCCACTAAAATCAGACAACAGGCATGAGCAGAAACTGCTCACATACAGATCCTGGCTTTCTGTTTGTTCTTGTCTGCTGAGCACCTTGAGTGTTCTCGTTTTAAAATGAAAGTGGCTCTTTTTGTCCTCTGACAAATGAACTGTTGTCTGCATAAATTCATTTGAGGGGGACATTATCTTCCTGTGTGAACTTTGGTGGGAAGTGTTTTCAGGCCATAAAGTGAATCATTGGTCTCCCTGGGCTGGAGCTGATATCTTGGCCTCTCTCCCTGGCATCTCCTCCAGGATGTTTAGCTCCTGGTCCTCTGTCATGTGTCGTTTCTCTGCCGCTGTGCATGGGCCGCCCAGACCATGGCTGTGTCCTGTGTGTAAGGTCTCTGACCTAGCAGTATTACCACTTCATTTGGAGGGGGAAATACCACTGTCCAAGCTTTCACCTTCCATCTGCACCACATCAGGACCACATTCATTGGACTGGGCAAATGTCTCCTTATGCCTGGTCTGTGTGGCAATTGTTTTTTGAGTCTGTCACCTTGATTGTCACCTTTCTTTTTGCACTTCTCGGCAGCTTTTTTTTTTTTTTTGTCTCTATAATGTCAGACCTAAGCTCTTTATCTTTTCTTTCAAGGCCCTCAAAAAAACCCCCAAACCGTGAGGGTTTTTTCTCTCCATTATCTGCCACTTGTGCCCCCTTGTTATTGAGATGCCCACCCCAGTGCCTAATGGGGCAGCTGACCTTGATCTAGGGCCAGCTCAGCACTGGTGAGCCTTGCTGGGTCCCTGCTCCCTGGCACTATCTCACTTGCATGGTGCTTTTGCATATGCTGTGGCATTTTGGCTGCAGGAATGGAAGTGTGGCTGCATGGAACCTGCCCAGCCAGCTCCTGTGCCAGGGTGGATAAGCCTTCTTCAAGCCAGAGGTGGCCAGTTGCTGCACTGGCACCAGCCCTGTTCTGGGAAGGGCTTTTTTTTCACCTGACCTTGCTGCTGTCAGGAGAGCTGCCTCAACCTCTCTGCTCTGTGGTCCCACTCTCTGGAGTTGGATTTTCCTGTTACCCAGTGTATTCCAGCACCCACTTGTCTGTGTGCTGGGGGTGACTGTACTCCTTTGTGTGGCCTGTTGTCTCCTGTGGATGCTTGGGAAAGCAGCCAATCTGTAGGTCAGGGCAGCATCTTTCCCTGTGTATATACTGCCAGCTCCAAGGTAACACAAACCATCAGAAAAGTGTATTGTGCTTTACCTACACACTTCGGTGCAGGCCATTTTAGAGACTCCTGGAGGTGGGGAGGTGTGAAGAGTTGGGAGTGAGTGAGTTCAGAGAACAAGACCCAGGATTTTCCAAAGGCTCTGTTTTGTTTGTGAGCTTTTGAAGCAGCATCCTATTACTGTATCCCACAGCCATAGGGAGGAGAGGAGAGAAGATCCAACAGGCAGGAATTGTGCAGCAAGATTGATTTTTAAATTATTTTACAAACTCTTTTATAGACTTTTTTCTTCATAGTCTAATTGGACAAAGGATCAGCTGCCCCCTGGGTGGATTGGCTAGAAATCCTAAGCATCCATTGTCAAAATATTTTTCTACTGTACCATAAACATAGTTCTACAAGGTCGCAGGTGTTCATAGTTTACAGAACTTCTGCTAATCTCTTTGTGAGAGAGAAAAGTATCCCACGGGGTTAGAAAGAAGCAAGAAAATTCTTGCTAGCAGCAATATTGTATCCACAGCATCCTCTTTCCAGCTCTAAATACAAGAATTAACATTACTTCAGCACAGTAAACTTTGATGCACAGCTGTTTCTTTATGCAAGCCCACATAGCTTCCTGCCTACTTTGAAGGACCCTGGATTTGTCTCCAGGAAAATCCACGGGCAACGTTTGCAGTTTGTGGAAGTGGTGGGGATTTGCAGCGGTGTGAATGGAAGCAAGGGGAGGCCTTCCCTCTGGAGCAGCGATAGATGCAGCTCGTGGGCGAGCGGGTTGCTCGTGGCAGTGCTGAAATGCTGCTGGGAGGGGCGTCTGGAGGTCCTGTCCAGCTTCTGCTCTTAACAGGTCCGTTGGCAGCATTTGTGTTAAAACTCCTGTTAGAGGAGGATGAAAAGGTGATAGGGTATAACCAAAGATATTGCTATATTATAGCCAAGAGAACCTTAAGGAAATGCTAATAGCGAGAGGAAGAGGTGATGGGTTTGTTGTTGTCACTTTTTAGCTGCATTTCTCTGAGAATTTAAGAGAAAATGAATTCTGCTGAAGTGACCTTTTTTTCACCTCTTACTGGCCCTTGAAAATCCTGTGCTCCCTGAGCCGTCCACAGAAACACACAAATAATGAAAAATCCAAGTGCACATGCTCCAAGGGATAGTTAAGCATGTCTAAAAAAGTCCTCATCGCTGCTATTATGTTAGAGGGCAGTAGTTCCTGAGGAAAATGGATTTCCCCCCCTCCCCATTTTAATACCTTAAAAATGTTTTTAATCTATCCATAAGGAAAGTGTGATAAGTTCTAAATAACTAACTAGAAGCTTTTTGAAGCCATATCTTTGTTGTTCTCCCTTTGCATATGTTTTCCCGAGACTAAGGGCTTTGTTAAAATGTAGAAATAATATTTAGAAAGAGATAAGGTATCTGATCTTGCCAAGTCCTGTACTTTTCTGTGGAAATTCAGGGTAATGGAAGATGCTGGTTTTTCATTTTAAAATTGGGTGCACAGCATATAAAAAGTGAGCTTCAAAAGAGGCTGTTCTGGAAAGGAAGTAACTTGAGAAAAATGGGCAATTGAACAGGAATTGGTTTTTTAGCTTTCCTTTGAGCAGAAAGTGTTCTGTTACAGTTGCTGACCTAGTTGTCTCACCATTATTTCAGAGTGTACTTATTTTCTCTTTGGTATTTTTTTCTTTCTGTTCTTGGAGGAGTAATGTGCAACATTTGCCTGGTACCTGACAGTAGATCAGTCAAATCTCTGCCTTCTTAAATAAGACTATTTCTGTCTAATACTATTTTGGTTTTACTGAAAGAGAAGAACCTGTATTTTTCTGTCTTGACAGATTAATGGCCATGAATGACACCTTGCAATAAAATCAGCATTCTGGCACAGTCCCTGTTGGCTCTTTTGTATTTACAGGGTAGGAATCCCGGATCACCAGGTTGTTTTCTAAGCAAACACTGGGAGAATGCTGGGACCAACAAGGTTGAGCTGACCTTATGTGCTGGCCTGCTCACTGCCACTGACTGTCATGTTTCAAAGGTTAAACTAACTGTGGATGAAATGTAATCAGTAGTGCACTGGATCCTTTCCAGAGCTCACTGGAGGAGTGCAATAACCAGCATTGTTAGCTTTGGGAGAGCAAGAGACAGAGGTCATTACCTGTGTGCATCTGAGCATGAGGAATCAACTGCCTTTCCTGCTACCTCCCACGTATGTTTATTTAAATCTTATCTGGAATTGTTATCCAGCTGGACCCTGCTTTTTAAAAAAATATGTCTGTTTACACTTCATACACTGTAATTTCCATCTTTCTCAGATTTGTTGCTTTCTCAGAGTTTCCGTGAGAAAAATGTTCTTCTCTCAAACCCTGTCATTAGATGGGATGAGAATCCATACTTGGGGAAGCAAAAAAGGCTGAAAGAAAGAATTGCTGTGTTTTTAGAGGACAGCCAAGTGTAGGCCAGGGTAAACCAGACAGTACTCTTAAGACAGACACAGAATGCATCATCAGAGGGAAGATGATCTTGGTAAATTTTCCTTCCTTCAGTAGTGGGTAGCTAGGAAAAGAGCTGGTAAAATAGGAAGCTGGTGAGGGACAGAGAGCAAGTGTGGAAGGAGGAGGCCAAACAGAAGCACTGAAGCAAAGATAGCATTTCTGAGAATTGATTTCCTGTTTCTTTCTATACTCAATCACTCATTTTCCCCAACTCTCTGTCATTTGTGCAGTACTTTCAGTCCTTGGCATTCAGATCTGCAGCAGGATCAGATAAAAGGGCTTTCTGGAAGGCTCCAGAAGCATGTAGGATGTGGGGGGAAGTACTGCTTGTTATCACGTTAGGAATTTCAAGGGTGGCAGGCATTGAAGCCAGGGGTTTTTTTGTCTATATAGCTTTTACACTACCTGCCCTCTGAAAATGCCTGTACAATAACAGTACATTTAAGTGAGGAGCAAAAAATTGTCTTCCCATTGAATTCTGTGGAAAGATTCTTTTTCACTCCATCAAAGCATTTTGTTTTCTTTATAGATTGGGGTGTGGGTATGGCCTTGAAAACCAATACATTTAGCAGAAATGGAGACTTCTCCCTTGAAAGAAGAAGAGGACAGATAGGGGACTTCCATTTCAGAGCCAATAAGAGCTGTAGAGAGGATTAGATTATTTTAATATATGTTTTGGTATATGCTTGTGATTATTGTGTTATAATCAACTGGTGGGAATGTGAATGCCTTTTTCAGGATCTTTCTGTACTGGCTTTTCAGTTTGAGGTAGTTTCTAAAGAAACCCTGATAAAAATAGAGCCCTGTATCAGTTTATAGGAAAGTCAGCTCCATTCAGAAAGCTCAGTGTAAGTTGGTTATGATTTCTTGAGAAGAAAATGCCATTATCCTTCTTAGCCCACCTTTATCAGACTCTCTCAGGTTTGTAATCACAAGCAGAGAGAGTTCCTTATCACTGTTTCTATCTGTTGCCCCCTCCTGTACTTCAAAAGTAGAATGATCTTTTCTTTATTCGTGAGTCTTCATGAGATCTCTCTGCTTCAGTCTGTGAGAAAGGACAAGGTTACTTTTCTTATGAAATTCTTATTTCTGAAAGGCCTTTTTTTTCCCTTGGCCATTTTTTCTTCCTTTCTCTTTGTGCCAGAGCACTGGAGATGCAGAAGAATTAAGTAAAAGTACTAGCAACTGTCTTATCCTTGTGAATGCAGAGCAGTATTCTTTCCCAGTCCTGCGTTTTTCGTGTGTCTCTTTCTCTGTGCTACATTTCTTTTTTAATTGTTCAAAGAGCAGCTTGGTTTCTCTTTCCACCTTGAGGTAGAATGCTTCAATACCCACTTTTGTAAATATTCCTGGGCTTCCAGCAAGGCAAGCAGTGTCTAGATTAGATACAATTTCTCTATGAATGGTTTTTACTCTATTGGGATAACTATTCTAATGTCCAATATTTGCGGTCCAAAATTTTGCTCGAGGAAACTCTGGGCGTTGTGCAAGTCTTCATACAGAGAGCTTCTCAACAAAAGCAGTTTTGATGTGAGAAAAGATGTGGACTCAACCTGCAGTCACAGAGGATGTAGGTCAGCATGAGTAGTGAAGATGCCCTGATCTGTTTCTGGTTTTCCTATCAGGTCTATGAGGAGCCCATCCATTTTTTTGTGTATATGGCGGTCTTTCTAGAGACCTTGTGCCAGCTCTGCTGAGTGACTTTAGGAACAAGAAACCAGTTTCCTCTACCTCCCACATGTTCAGTCAACTGCCCAGAACTGGGTCCATGGTATTCCCAGCTAAGGGAAGACTTGTGAGTCAGGTGCTTGCCCTATGTAGAAATAACTAGAATTCCTCAAAGAGAGGAAAGCTTTTAACATTAGCATTTTTAGGAAGGTCTGGCCATACTGTGTCTTTCTGCACCAGAAACAGTAGCTAAACAGTAAGCCTTGATGGAGTTTCTGTTTTTCTGGAATATCTTAGTGATGGGGGAACTTGGGCAACACAACTTGAAATAAATGACCTTGCTTGGACGACCCATTTGTGATTGAGACATGGGATCTACTCATATTAAAGTATTTTTTAATATTCTGAACTGATCAGCGTCTTTGCTTAGAGTGCTCTGACATTTTTATTAGAAAGATACTGTGTAAAATCACTAATCATAATCTAACTGTTCATGACTACCAGGCATGTTGTTTTCTCTTTGCAGTATAAAGGCCAACTGCATTGAAGTGGATCATTTTATGTGATTACTAGCTGCATCCGTCTTTGTATTCAGACTGGCTGATTGGTATAGATACAAACACAAGTTCCTTTGAATGATGATAGGCTGAATCTCCTCAGTATAAGGGTTCATGACGAGCCAGATGTACAACTTGTGTTTCCCCTCCACCTAGATTTACACAGCACATATGTGTGCACATTTTGGCCACAAATCATATTTCATTGTGAAATCTCCTTTTTTCTTGACTCTGATCGTCACACCCTTCACATTTTCCTTCTGTGAATTTATAAAGGTGTATTTATGCCTAAGTGTTGTTTTGGGTAAGAAGATACTTTTAAAAGGGCAGTAAGAGAAGAGGAGCTTCTACTCTGTCTATCTTCTGCCCATCCACCTTTTTCTCTTGGGTCCTGTATGTGGCAAAAATACTAGAAGCAGCATGGATGCCATGGTAGTACTCCAGAGCAGAATGGTTTGGAAACAGGGGAAAACCACATGTGCACAGTATCTACTCCATACCATTGGACTTCTGGGCTGTGATGTATGTTGGTACAGATGTCCTCAGAGATGGCCACATTCTATAAATAGAGGCCTGCATTACATCTTTCCTCTTTCAGATGTGTTTAATGACTTTGTATTTTGACAAAGTCACCAAATAGCAGAAGGTGTTTGCAAAGCTTTTTCTGACAAGCCTTTCACTGAGCCTTGATAGCAGGATTTCCAGGTCAGTGCATACCATATATTTGTATCTAGACACAGCTGCAGGTTATTGTCCCCACCAGACTCTCCTGAGATGTTTTTCTGTGTCTGTTTATCTGCACTTGTCACTGAGAGGAGTCAGTTGGCTGTGGATAGATATGCTTCACATGCAAGATCCCATCCTTACTGATGCTAACAGGTTTAGTTGCTGTATATGTGCAAAAACCAGGGAAGAAATGTGGTGTTCCAGGAAGCCTTGTTCCCTCACCACGTCTCAGGTTTCTGTGTTGTGTGCTAGAAATGAGAGATGCAGAGAGCAAAGCTAGGAAGCTGAAATGTTCTCTGTATACCACAGTGTTCCTCAGAAATTTCTTCTAGCTCATGAATATTTCATGGCAGGACAATGAACTGTATTGTGAAGAAGGAAAAATACTTATTTTGCCTTTGAGTATGTAGAATTCTTAATTGTATAAGACAAAGTTGTGGCAAACTTTCCAATTTTAGCATGGAAGGCGCTAACTTCTCTCCCTCTGGTGTCTACATTCCCTTACAGACTTTTGTGTTTGAGTTCTGCAGTTTGGTCCTCGTGATTATAGTGTGCCTAGGCTTTTTCAGGATAAAAATCCTGTTTTAAGCGTCTGATAAGGAATATAATGTGATTCTTCCCTTTCCTGTGTTGACAGTAAATGAGACACTCATGTGAGGAGATGGGGACTGGGGAGAAAAGGCAACCTTTTAATGTAATTACACAAGAATATTGTGGTATGTGCATTCTCTGCAGGAGACTTTTAAATACAGATAAAACTAATGTATCTTCTTTTTGTCCAGGCTAGCCATTCGTGTTAGGTCTTCTAAGTGAAATCTGTACAACAGATTTAAAAATCATTATTAGACCTTTAAAATGTCATAAAAATTCAAAGACAAAGAGGCCAGTTTGCCTCTTTAAATTATATTGCGTTCAGGGATTTGTTATTTCAGGAGCTTTTCCAAGACACTGCACTGTCACAGCTTCATTGCTTCAAATGTCACTTCAAGTAGGAGCAGTTTTTATAACTACACAGTAAACTCAAGATGGTTTAATGGAAATTATTTCTTCATGTGTCAAAATGACCCCTTTGTTTCTCATTTTACTCTTTTGTTGCCTGCAGCTAATCTGGTTTTTGGGTTATCAGATCCAAGCATCTTACAATGCTGACTCTAGCAGCGGCATTCAGCTGGAATGCTGCCTTTTGTTTACTGGTTTCACCAGGCCTCCAGTGCTTTCTTTGGTCATCTGGTGGCTCCACTAATGTGATTTGCACTCCCAGGCTCTGCAGGTAGTCATGGGCTTTTAAAGGGAATTAGAGGAAAGCCTGCCACCCTGGTTGCTAATGAATCCACAGGGTATTTCTTATTGGTGTTCTGTTTTCCCAGATATTTTTTTCTGTTTTATGGTATTTTTCTTCTGTCTGCTTGGACTTCAGTTTCTACAGTTGGTTTACCTGGCTGTAGTGTGGTGATATTCACTTTGCTTGAAATAGAAGTACCAAATCCTAGTGTGTCCGTTTGGCGTTTTCTCAGGAACTGTAAATAAGTATGGAAAAAATAGATGGCTACACAAATACTCAAAACTTCTTTATTACAATAAATAATATACAAAGCTTGTTCTTGGTAATAGGGGATGTGGTAAAAAGAGACAAACTTCTACCTTCATGAAAACTCTAACTATTAAAATAGCAAATGTTGGCCCATGTGGGGAAGTTGGAGTGTTTTGCTAATGAGGCTGCAGCTGGAATCATAAATTTTTGCAAGCACACCAGGAGAAGATGCAAGTTTATAAACACCCTCAGCACAGTCTTACGAATTTGAGCCAGTGAAGGACATAATCAAATAATATTCTATTACAGTTTTTGCAAAAAAATGAAGTTATACTGGAGAGGGGTTTTTAATATGAAAATTGTGTACACTAAAGAGGATATATTCTTAAAACATCTTTGACTCTTTTTCTGGAGCAGAGGAGAGTTTCAGACTCTGAGGAGTTAAGCTGAGTTGCATGTCAGATGCTGAGTAAGATGCCATTCCTTCTTATATCCACAACCTCTTACTTAAGTATCCTTGTGGATTTGAGTGGGGATTAATAGAGTGATTAGGGTTGGTTGTTTTTTGGTTTTTTTTTTTTCCAGATTAGTGCTGCAGTTTTGTTAGGGCCAATATTTGGCTTGAACAAAAACAAGCACAATGTCAATGTTTTTAAAGCTTCACTCTAGTCTAATTACGACTCAACCTATAGTGGCAGGATGTGCACATTTTTATATTTTCATTAAAAAAAGGTCATCCATTTCTGTTGTTCTAGAATGGAAGATACAAAATCTGTGATAAAAGCAAAATCTGAATAAGACTTTGGAAATAAATGGGCCCTTTCCATGCAAAAATAGATAATATTGAATCTATTCTTATTGTTGTTTACCATGAGAGCAAGTCTATCTGTTTACCCAAGTCTGAAGAATTTAGACTGATAAGAGTTGTGCCACTGATATGAGGTTTATAGGGTTGGGTCTTAAGAGTAGAAGAAAGCTTTAGAAAGTTGAAGTACACAAACATGTTTCAGTGCCCTTGCTTTGTGCTCTTCTGTGGTGTTGGTGCTGTAGGATTTATGTTTGAATTATATGTGTGTGTTTATGTTTTTAACATACTAACTGAATATCAGAGCATTAAATTCTGTTCAAAGAATGTCAGTTAAGTTGTCGAACTGGTATTTTTGCTTCAGAAAAAAAACCCTGTAGTAATTCAGGTGCAGGGGTTTTAATAGTGGACATAGAAAGCAAGAGTGTATCGATTGAGTTTTACTAGGCTGACAGCAGCACTGAACGTCCTCGTGACCCAGAAGTTTGTGACCCATGAAATCTCCATTTTCCTTCTATTGGTAATGTAACTTGAAGTACAGAGGCCTGGAAAATGCATCCTGGGTGACCGAACACATTGATTATCTACAAACAGAAAATTATTTCAGCTTATTGCTAAAAATGTGTTTGATACTGGTAAATACAAGGGATAGGCTTAAATTAGAGTGTTAAACAAGTGATCCCTGAGCACAAATTCACTAAGGCAACAGCCAGTCCTTACAGGTATGAATAAGATCTGCTATGTTTTCCTTTAAAATTCTGATTTCAGATGCTTGGCCATTTTGCTGATTCAGCTTCATCGGCTTACATGCCAGTACCCAAAAATCAAAATTTTGCTTTATAAATGGTTCTTGTGTCAGATTGAAGGAGATAAAGGGCAGTAAGGAATTGGGCAGTTATTTCTAAAACCAGTAAATATCCAAGGTTCATGAAAAGAAGCCTGTAGCACACAGACACACCAGCAGGCAGATTTTACAGCTCTGTCCAGAGCACAGAAGGAAGATAAATCATGGCCATCCCCCTCTCATTTTTGAGATGGTTCAACCCTGGGGTTTAGCTGAAGGACTTAAGGAGTTTTTGAAGTGCAAATAGACTGGTGAAGGGTAATGCTTTTCAGAGTTTCATTTAGATGGATTTTTTTTTCTATGTGGATTTCTGGCACCAGCTGAGATCTGGAAAGCCACAGGATTTTTTTGTTTTTGATCAATCAAGCAAGCAGAACTTGCCATGGGGGTGTACATTCTCTGCATACATATTGATCCTATTGTGTTTAAAAGTAGTTAATTTAATCAGGGCTTTTTGAAACCTTCCCTGGTAAAACTTGCATTAATGAAGCTGTCATTTCAAGGTCATGTTTCAGTGTCAATAACTTAATGGTAATGACAGAAGTTACCTGTAAGTTTAATATCAATATTTCAATCATTCTGTGTTAAAATTGCTTTGAATGAGGACTGACTTTACATGCATGCATTAAAAATGTTCAGCTTCAATTGGAAAATGTGACTCTCATTAAATGAGAGATTTTCAATGCAGTCTGGAGTTATCAAACACTTTAATACTGACAGTTCTGATACTATTCATTGCTGTTTGGATCAGTACCCTTGGCCTGCCCTATTCCATAGGGAGTTTGACTGCAGTAATCTATTTTACACCTTGTCTCTTCCAGCAAAATGATCGTAATATCAGAGTTTTTGTTCAGGACTCTTTCTAGTAGTTTTGACTTCACATTTTGTCTTGTTTAAAAGCAGCAGCACGCAGAGGATGGATTGCATATTAACTATAAACACTTCTCTCTACTGTGATAAATATTTGGAGATAAAATGTGTAAGGGCTGGCTGTTTGATAAGATGCCCATTTGAGTGCAGAGTACAGATTTTATAAGGTAGGATGCAGTTTACGACTCTTTCATCCATATCTATCTAATGCCAAGATCTTCAAGTATTTGGGGTGAAAGCATTATATATTTTCAAGACTTTTTCCTGTGAAGATGTTAAGTGGAGACTTTATAATTTGCTTTTTTGATTTACTTGGGTTGGAAGGAGCTTCAGAAAGTTGTTCTGGACATGGTGACACTCATGGTACTGTGGAGTTAGTGGATTCAGATACCACGGCAGAATATGCCTGAATGCCTCCTAGAGTCAATTTTATCATTGCTTTTTTTCTTGGTAGTTGCAGTATGCCTTGAACTCTGCCATTTGCTGAGATTTGAGGTGGAAAGCAGAGTGTTGCATAAAACTTTTTCAATCATGTATCAGTAATGGTCTTCTGTAGAGTTCCCTGTTAGTGTTCTTCCCAACTGAATGGGATTTTATCTAAGATTTCAGTGTCGGATCACTCGGTGGCTCAGAATGGGAGAGGAACTCTAAAGGTGGGCTGAGGCCCAGAGTTGGGATCCTCGTTAGGAAGGACCAAACTGGTTGTTAGTTTAATTTCTATGTGTTGGATGTCCAAAATGGTACTGCGAAGTGGCATACTATGGGAAAATGGCCTGTATTTTTAAATGGTGTATTTATACATTACTTCTGTATTTACAGTCTGGTGGTTTGATGTGGTCTGCTGTGAGAGCACAGTAGAAACATTTCACATGAGAATAGGGACCTAAAATCATTACTCATCACAAATTAATAAATGTGGCTAAATACAATCAATGAATAAGTCCTAAGAAGTCCATGTTGTGAATTTTCCCTGACTTTATACTGGACAGGAGATGTTTGGTTTTCCAGCCCCCAATCCTGGTCTTTTATTTTACAACTCTAACTTTACGTCTGTAAAAACTCATGTTCTCAGTCTCGTGTACTGTAATGATGGTTATTTCATGTGGTGTTTGGAAACTGAACATGAGATGCTGTTTAAAGCTTTACTGAGAAACAGGGAAATTCTTTGCATTTCACTGCAGAGAAGGGATTCTCAGCATTTGTGGTGTCACTTTTGCAAATATGTGACCGGGAGAAGCTAATCTGACCTTTCCATTTTAAAGTAATATTTTCTAGCACCGCCCAGGACTCTTCAGCAAGTCCCATTCCATTTTGGGTATATTTCAAATCAGCAGTTTTTAGTTCAGTCTTACAGGCACAGAGGGCAGATTTTTGTTTAGGAATAGACATAATTCTGTTGCTGAATATGTGGGTGTTGGCTGGAAAATCTATCATTCTAATTTAATTTTTTTTTAAGTGGTGGATGCTCAAATGTCAAAACACTGGGGGGCTGCTACTTGCAGCTTGCAGATTTATCAAGCAGCTGTGACATTAAAGTAACCTTACTCTGGTTACAGTATGCATTTGTCAAGGGCACAGCCTTGCACAATGATTCTGAATTCCTGTGGAATTTAACTGAGCAACAGCTGGTCTGTAGGACGTGTAGATTTTAACAAGGTAATGTCTGTGTTTTGGCAAAGGACTTGTGTGACCTTCTGCTGAAGCTGTTCCAAAGTGCCTTCTTCCTCCATTCAAGTCTGTAGGGGTCCTGAAACAGTTTTTGTGTGAAATTTCTCCATTTTCTATTCCCTCGATTTTATCACAGGTAAATTTTACAAAATTCTTCAGTGGGTTATTAGGGGGGAAAAAAAGAAAAAAAAAAAAAAAAAAGGCCATCAACACCACTAACTATGGCTTAGGATAGAAAGAATACTCTTTTTGGCTTTTAATTGTGTTAGATTCCTTTTCCCCACAGTTGTTGGTTGGGGTTTTTTTCACTTGAGAGAGGTTTATGGTGCTGTGTCTGCCAGGATAACCATGTCTTAGGGTTGAAGTTGTATTTCTCCCCGAGTTCCTAGAGGTGATGTTATCTTTTGTTCACTCAACAGTATGGTCATTCCCGAGAGCATCTGTCACTTTAGGCATTGTAAGATGGATGAGTCTCAAGTGAACTGCTAGTTGAAGCAAATGGTAAAAATAAGAAAAGACATGGGGGTTGGTGGTCTTCAGAGGGGACAGACAACAAGGAAGCACTGTTGGAAATCAAAAGTAAGCCATAGTGGAAGAAAGAGTCAAGATGTGGATCGTGTTAGCAGATCTCACAGGTCTTGGAAATGAAGATTGGTGGCTGATGAATTCTGAAGAGATCTTCTGCATCTTGGCAAAAATGCTATTTATTTGTTTCCTACTTCATTTGCAAATAAGAGAGGATAAAAAAGAGATGACCTGAACATAAGATGAAAAAAATTTTTTTTGTCACGTTGTGTTATAAGGTTAGGGCAAATTCATGCTGCCAGTAATCAGGAAATATTAATGATATTTTGTGTGTCTTAAGTATTGCGTGATAATCTGTCGGTTCTGAGTGGACACGTACCAGTATAAAAGCCAAAGCAGCGTAGCAGCAGTTTAGCTTTTGGAAAAAAAGTGTAAACTAAAAATGCATAGTTGGTGGTATTTCAGAAGGTACTTAGTATTTTTAAAAGAGGTAAGGTTCTCTAAAGCATCTCTGATTTAGCTGGACTAATTGAGTTAGACTTTTTAACACAGAGAAAGTGGTGCAAAAACATAAACCCCAAGAAAACTCCCTTGAATGCACTGACAAGCAGATCCATACCCCCCACCCCCAAGCTGAGCAAAGGTCTGTGTTTGCAAAAGCAGCCGGCAAAGGACAAAAGGCACTTACAGCCCAGTGTGTGTCAAGGTTTGGGAAGGGTCCAGGAGGATCTTGGCTTGAAAAATTATTTTGTCACACTGTTGGCATTGGTCCATAAGGGGAAGCACTGGTTGAAAGGCGAAGAAATTAAGATGATTAGAAGCTTTAAAGCTTCACAAATGGTGGAGTATCTCTCTTCTCAATGGATGTAAATAATAGATGAAAGACCGAGAGTGACAACAAAGGCTCAGGGCCTTTAAGAGAATGTGTGCAGCCTGAATAGAGGTCTGTGGCCTAGGGCCAAAGGTCTTAGCTTTGAGTGTAATTAGAAGAAAATACAAAAATGTCATTACTAGCAGGTGAAATGTTCAGCACGTGTCTGAAAAATAGCAATTTCAGAGCCAGGAGCTGTTGGAATTGGATTACTGACATTCTGCAATCACTGAAGACTGTGCAGAGCCCTACAGTTTGGTCGGGAGTCGTGTGTTGTCCCTGTTGTCCATCTGTGCCGGGCCCGCTGCCAGCGTGGCAGGGATGTGCCGTGCTGGGCAGCATCGGTGGTCCCTGGCAATAGAGTTGTTTAGTGCCTTTCTTCAGAACACAACAATCCTGCCCAAAGCCTTCCCTGAGCCAGAGGTGAGGGTTACAGCTGCTCTCTTAAACAGGCTGATTTTTAAAATTGTGAGGGGGCAGGAAGCTTTAAGGCCTTTAATTTTAAAACCTGGAGTTTGAATTCTGGGTGTACGGCTGCGTTCCGGTTTTGACAGCGGGCCTGTGCCTGTAGTCCCAGCTTTAAGCCTTAAAATCCCATTTGTGAGCAACAGGGAAAATTCCTTTAAATCTTTTGCAAAATATGGTCTGTTGCTATTGAGAAACCAAACCAGTTTGTCTGCCTAAGAAAGTCTTGTCAAAGTCCACTCAATGATAACTTAATTTAAAGCTTTTCCTGATGTTTATTACTGTTCTATACAGCCCTAGGTATTTTAGGAGTTATTCTTTTGCTTGCTACATCATTTTTGCCATTCCTTGGGGTATTTCAGGTGTATTTTCTCTTACAAAATGCAATCTCTATTAGTAATGTTGTCAGTTCAATACTTTTATGGAAACCCGGATAGGAGAGCAACCAGCTAATTCTGATTTCATTTTGAACATTGGTCTCCAGGGTAGATAACTGCTCATCCATTTAGTCTATCTTTTTAAACCAGTAGTAAAATAATTGCTTCTATTTTATAATATTTTTAAATGTTTCTGCAACAGTTAATTTTATCATATTAATGTGATAAATGCTTAATCTTTCATATAGTGACTTCAGTGCCAAAAAAGTGCAAATTCTAAGTTTGTACTTCTGGTAGAATATAGAGAAGCAACCAAGCACTTTCAACCAAGTATTCCTCTAAAGAAAAATGTACTTTTTAAAGTCATTGGCCCTCCTTTTTTCACCCCAGTTCAGTTTTCACCCTAGACCAGGTTTCCACAGGAAGGGTTTTTTGACTTGTTTTAAACTATATTCCGGCATGAGTCATTCTAATTTTTTTCTCCCTTTTTATTTTTCAGGTGTAAAGGAGTTTTAAACAACTTTGCAGCAAGGCTTCACAAACTCTTAGCTGCATCCTTTAATCATGACTGCATTTCAAATAGGTTAAAAGGAATCTGAGAAGGTACCGTACTTGCCTTTCCTAGTAGACAATACATTGTATGTTTGTGATCAGCATCTCTGCTTTCATTTCCATTGACTGCGTTTTAGGAGCAGTGTGGACTGTAAATAATGATTTTATTTTTGCTTCAGGTGTGTAAAATGTCCAAGTTCTTAAAAAAAAATCGTGAAATCCAGTTCATATAATCAAAAAGCCTTCAACGGAGGGCTGATTTGTCCTGCCATTTTTTTCTTATATACCCACAGTGAGGTCAACTTCATTATTTAATGACACTTCTTTTGAAGCTGTAACAATTTTCTTCTGCTGTTTTACTTAGAGGCTTTGCAAATACCTAAGCAACTAGCTAAATACATGTTTTATGCACTTGGAGGGTGAATGTTTGTTTGTTTATTTGTCCTCTCAAAGGGTTTAAAACAAATGGGAAGAAGAATGCAGATCTTTGTAATGATTGGGATAGATTTGTGCTTCCAACTGAGATTCTCACACGTCTTTTTTTTTTCCTGACTTCTGAGAGGGGGGAGGCTTGCCTCAGTACACAATATTGGGCTCACATAGTTTCTTGTTGCATTTAAATAGCCAGCGTACCCAGAAGGCTGAAGATCTGTTCCTGCTTTATGACCTGTTGTATCCCTGGGGCAAGGGCAGCCCTGAGCGGAGCAATGGGGTCATGGCCACAGCCCAGGTTCTGAGTGGTGCTTGTGGGCTCCCAAAACCTGCCTGCAGGAACATTTTGGCAACATCTGGAACATGGCATAAATCTGGAAGAGGGGGGAACCTCTAGGATTTTGCTTCGCCAGGTGCTAGGAGGAAGCAACATTAGCCTTTTTGATGGGGATGGCGGGGGGGAAGGCAGATTCTGTGGCCCTGAAGTTAGGCTAAACAATTGCAGAGGTCAAAGGACAGCTGAGTGCGGTCAATGAGACACCCTGGGGTGTATTTTGTTACTTAGTAAAAGGAGCAGCATCCTAAAACCCTAAAGGATTCTCTTGAAAATCTGTGTTGTGAAAAGGTTTTATGAGTCTGATGGCAAAAAGTGCTGATTTAGCTAAGGAATGCTTGCTTTTGTCTAAATGAAAGGCTAATCCTTACCAAATGTTGGCAGCTATTATAGTGCAGTCAATGCAGGTCTGAAAGGACAGTTAGAGTAGAAGTGTACTTCGGGATCCCAAATGTTTATCATTTTAATTGTTGTGTAACTGAAAAGATTTCAGAAACTTTCACCTTTTATCCTAAAATTTAAACCATGAACAAAATAGCTGAGAAAGTAAAAAATAAATCTTCACTCATATTTTAAAAAAACTGTTCATTAGGGAGCTGTGCCTGCCTGGTTATTCTATATTCCCTGACAAATTTGCTTTAGATTTGCAGGGTACTGCCTGGCTTAAAGTGTAATTTCCTTTAATCTGGTAACACTTACTAATTGGCTGAAAAAAAGTGTGGGGTTTTTTTTTCTGGTCTTGAGTAATTTTTGCGGTTCTTGTTTCAATGCTCATGAGAAAAAAATAAAGAATAGGTTTGGGGTAATTAATTCCTGTAATTTGTTTAGCATTATCTTTCTTTAAAAGGACAGCTTATTAACACTTAACATTTGTCATAGAAACAGATAAGAAATCAATGTCAGAGCCAAGACCTTGTAAATAACCCAAAAGGAAATGTAATAATGGCTGTCTTCACCACAGAGGTGATGGGGGAAGGACTGGGCATGTGGCAGAAAAGGTTCAGTGCTTTTTGTTTTCCTTTGGAAGGGGGGGTTGCTGCAAGGCATGACCTGGGGCCTCTGACTCGTTGGCCCTACTGTCTTACACAAACACTCATGGTTGTATTAGGAAGAAAAACGCACTTGGGAGCCAGCAGTGGTGGCGTTTTTGTACTGACTAGCCTGGTGATCTTCAGAAGAACTCCATAAGAAGAGTGGAAAAGAATAAACTGCATAATTTTCAAGGGGAGGAAAACGTGAGCAAAGAAGTTGACAAGTTGGTTTGGCTTATTTTTAAAAGAAACCTGCTTGCAAAATATTGCTCTTTGTAGAGTTTAATTTTTAAACTCTTCAGAAGTCCTCCTTACAGGTGCTTAGCATTGATTTATGTCAAGGTTAAGGCACCTTTAAACAAATAAAAGTTGGGAATGGATAAACCTACTAAATACAAATTGCCTATTAAACACAGAAGATGTTTGTATAGCATTCAGGTTGCCACAAAACTGACACATGTTCTGAAATTCTCCTGATAACCCCTTCTAAACTCATCAGGAAATGATGGCATGTGTTTGAGGGGTACACAAGGGAGCAGCCAGATAGGATAGAGATGGAAGGTCAGGCCTTAGCTTTGACTTTCTAGGCTTCAGCTTCATGCTTTTGCAATAGGGTAATGGCAAATGAAGAAAGGATTAAGTGATTTATTTATCAATGAGATTGGCCTGGCTTTTGCTGTAGGAATTCAATGAGATGTCTGAGTCTATTTTCAGCTTTATCCCTAAAGACAATAACTATCACGTTTTACATATCTATCTATATGGAATTAAGTGCTGTATGTGTATAATTAAACTGCTTAGAGGAGTACATATTTGAGCTGTAATGCTTAATTTTGTTTGTAACTTCAGAATTTAACTACTCAGAGTATATAAAATAGGTTTAGATGTGTTATTATATTTTTTTTTCCTCATCCACTGGAGAAATTTGTTCTGTATCTATAAACTGATTATTTATCAGGTATTTGGGGTTTTGATTTTTTTTTGAAGTGGGTTTTAGCCCACAGTGAGAATTTTATGCATAGTATTTAGATTCTACTGTGGCACCAGTCACAGAAAAATATTTTGAGCACTGGTTTCTTGAGTGTCAGGATGTTTTATATGCATACCATCAAGAATGCATAGAACCTGTGAATTTTCTTTGTTGTTGACTCGTTAAACCATAATAGGAGCTTTAGGAATCAAGATTGCCTGTGCTAGCATGTTTATGTTGCAGGTAAATTAATTCCAGCCTGTAAACATCATTAAGATTTTGGGGAGAAAAGTAGAGAAGCGCAACTAATGTCTCCAACAAGTCAAATATTTTATTATCATTTTTTTCTGCCTGCAAGATATAGCCCTCCCTCCATCCCCCCCTCAGTTTATCATAGTGGCTGATGAGTTGCATCACAGAAAAATACAAGCATTAGAAATGGAGAATTGTTTCCTTCTCCTATTAAGTGTTAGTAGTATGCGATTTGATTTTTTTGGATTTCTGTTTTGAGTAAAGATAAAGATGGGTTTTTTCTTTAGATCTAAATGGCATTATAAAAATGTCATTTGTGGACATTTATCCCACAAATAACTTTTGAGATTCCTAAGTTTCTAGAAAAGGTAGCGTGGATGTGAAGACTCTTCTTTTTTTAGCTATATCCTTGGATATGGTGTTCAAGTGGTGTTCTGTTGATTGCCCATTTCTTGCAACTTTCATCCTATCTAAAATCAGGGATATTACAGATGGACCAACAGAGATGTGCAGCTTTGATCAGGGTAGCCTCTGGTAATTTCAGAGATTCTGAACAGAACTTTGTTTATTTTACAGAAGAATTTGTGGTGTTCTGGGGAGGGGAGAAAGCAGAGTCAGCTTTGACACATGACAAACATGTTGCAGAAAAGGAAAAGGAAGAACTCTACAAAGCACTCAGCACTTGGAAGTTCATTTCCACTAAAATTATCTATGAGAAATTTGGACAGTTTCCCAGCAGCAGGGAAGTTGCAAAAAGTGTCTGAATGATATTAAATTGACATTACTTGTGGACTTAAGCTGATTTTTATGGTTTTGACCCAATAGAGGGTTTTCTTATCCATTCAGTGCATTGTTTTTTGCATAGAAATGGCCATGAAAACAGCTGGGTTTGCTGTGTTGGTTTTTTCTTGTCTCTGCATCATGGGCTAAAAGTGACTGCAGAAGTGTTAGATATGCCTCTCTATCTAGTGCCAACATGGGGGCTTTAGGTAAGAAAAATCTTGTTTGCTCCTTTCTAAAACATGTTTTGAGTTCAAAAGAGCAGACACATGATCATTTTGACTTATTTGAAAATGGTACTTTCGGAAGAGCTGTGCAGGTATGAGCTCTGAGGGAACTTGACAAACATTTTGACACAACCCTCTGTGAAAGGAGAGGGGCTCATTTTCACCTTTGCTGATTCCTTTTTAGGGATGACTAAGCTTGTAAAACAAAGGAGGACTCTTGTTCAGGCTTGCCTGTTTCCAGACGGGGATCTAGAGAGAAAAACAGTCCTTTTCAGAGGATGTGAGGAACCAACAACTTACCTGACCTTCTCTCCAAGTGCATTAGTGAAGGCTAGTTTAATTACTTAAGGCTGAGTTTATTTCTTCTTGATTTGATTTTTTTTTAATGTAGAAATCTGTATTAAGGGTTCATTTAATAATCTTTCTGGCAATGGAGAGGAACAAAACTTGATGGTGCTTTTGGCAGAATTATGCACTTTACGGGTGAAGGAGAAGGGGGAAATGCCATGTGTGAGTCACTTGGATGCAGGGTGTTATCCTCTGTAGAGTCATAGGCAGGTTCTGGCTGCAGAGACTTTTTTTTTAATTGGTAACCCTGAAATTACTTTCAAGTTGCATATTTGAAGAAGTGCCATGGTACATCTCCAGCTCAGCCAACTTTAGGGGGGAGAAGTTTGCTTGCAACAATGGAAAGGTTGAAGTCAACAAAATGTTACTCCAGTGCTTTATTTTTAGCGTGTTGCAGCTGTCAGAAACCAGAATTCATCAGATAAGATGAATACTGTGGAAAAAGAAAATATTAAGTGGATATTTGTGAAGAATTGGGTCATCTTTGTTTGGAAAGTTTTAAGAGCCAATGTAATCTGTACTGCCATTATGCCTATTATTCAGAAAGTTTTATTTTTATTAGTGTCAGTTCGTATGTGTTTCGAGAACTGAGAACTTTCAGAACCACTAATGTCTCTGCAAAATGAATAGCAATTCGTTTATGTTGCTTGGCAATAAAAATATCTTTGCCTCCCTTATTTAACATCACTTTCCCATGAGAAAACTTTAAAAAAAAGAAAGAAACATGGAGAAAAATACTTTTATTGTAGTTATATGTATCTGAAATGATCTTTATCAAGGATTTTCTTTTTAATGCTCATGCTGTACAATCTGAGGTTGAGATGTGTCAGAATGGATTACATTTTAGCTTCTATTTTCTGTATCTTAGTAGTGAAATTTTTTTCTGTTTTCTTATCAAGTAATGTCATCTTGGTGAGCAGTCTTTAAAAATGTCGAGCATAAGTTCCTATACAAGTAGTACCTTCTGCCTACAATAAATAAACGGTTTAAGCTGTGATGTTTAAAACTTAAAATTTTGCAGCCTAGTGGCCTAAGGATTTACAATAATTTACATACAGGGTTTGCTAAGCCATGATGCAGAGTCCTACTCCATAGTTCTATTGAAGGCAATACCAGGCAGGTGAACATGTTCTTACAGTACTGAGTTCTGAAAGCAGATCAGGAGAACTGGTGTAGAGAAAATTTGCAGGAAAAAAATGAAACACAAGTTGAGCAAACTCAGTGGTTGGAAATTACTTCAATCTCTTTAGCCTTATATGATGGTCTTTGTTAGTCCAGTTGTATTGAAGCGTTGGTCACAAACTTAATTGAGAAGACATTCAAAGTATGCCTGGGATAGTAGGTGAAGTGCTTAGCTTCCAAGTGCCCAGTCCTAAAATGCTTGATGGATCACCATCCCTTTCATTTTCACAAGCAATGCCAGCTGAGATGCCATTGTGATTGCTTCTTTTTATGGCATTATATGGCTCTTTTGAAACATTGGTGACTTTCCCTTCCAATATCTCAGGATAGAAGCAACTGGGAAAAAAGCCCCAAAAAACCCATAATTCATAAAAGTCAGCAGTAAGTGATAATTACCAGCATTAATATTGATGACAAACACAGACTTGTGTTTATTTAGAAAGACCATTCACTGAGCTTCCCAGTTACGGAAATTAATTTTTTTAAATGGTGGAATATTAGACAATGTTCTATTGAAATGAACGTTAAATCTTCATGAGAAACAAAGCTTTAAATTAACTGGTGCATCTGAGAAGATAGTTTACTTCATAGATTATTGTAAACTACATAAATAGATTTTATGTCTCTGATGCTTCTGAATAGTTCATTTTAATCAGTAATTACTAAATACCGTTGTTAGCTAATTTACAATAAGATCTGTGTATTAACAGAATATGTGTTGTCAGTGAGTGGCTGAACACTTATGTATATGAAAAGTATATAAAAATAACAAAGTTTCAATTAAAATATATTGGCTTTGGGAACAGTTACTGATTTTGAATTCATTATTTGGGGAACAAATTTGTGCTTAGTTTGTTAATTGCTCATATACTAAATTAATTTTATCTGCTGTGTTATTAAGAGTGGTAGCTGAATGAATCCATAGAATCATAGAATGGGTTGAGCTGGAAGGGACCTTCAAGACCGTCTAGTTCCAACCCCGGTGCCTCACCACTCTCACAGTGAAGAATTTCTTCCTAATACCTAATGTAAATCTATCTTCTTTCAGTTTAAAGCCATTTTCCCTTGTTCTATCATTCCATGCTCTTGTCCAAAGTCCCTCTCCAGCTTTTTTCTAGGCACTGGAGGTCTGCCTGGAGCTCTCTCTTCTCCAGGCTGAACAGCCTCAACTCTCACAGCCTTTTCTCACAGAAGAGGTGCTCCAGCCCTGTAATCAAACTCATGGCTCTCCTCTGGACCTGCTCCAGCAGGTTTACATCATTCTCAGTGTGATGGAGACCCCAGAGCTGGATGCAGCACTCCAGGTGGGGTCTCACCAGAGCAGAGTAGAGAATCCCCTCCCTTGGCCTGCTGACCACGCTGCTTTGGATGGAGCTCAGGATGCAGTTGGCCTTCTGGGCTGCAAGTGCACATTGCTGGGTCACATTATTCTTCTTGGCAACCAATATCCCCAAGTCCTTCTCCTCAGGGCTGCTCTCAATCCATTCTCCATCCAGCCTGTATTTATGCCTGGGGTTGTCCCAACCCAGGTTGGGACCTTCATGCAGTTTTCATGGGACCACCTCTCAAGCCTGTGAGGTCTCTCCACACGGGATCCCTTCCCACCACTCTAATCCCATTGTAGAAGATTACCAAATTTTCGGCATGATTTATCCTTAGTGAAGCCGTGTTGGCTGTCACCAGTAACCTCCATATTGTCCATGTGCCTTAGCATAGTTTCCAGGAGGATCTGCTCCATGATCTTGCTGGGCACAGAGGTGATTCAAACACATAACTGCCTGCCCGTGCGAACATTTCAGGTGCTTAGAAGAGTAAATTGTAATTATGTCTGCAACTAAATGCAAAATCAAAATTTTGCAGCAAAAATATACCTTGATCTTACAGCTAGGATTAAGCATCGTTGCTGATTTCGTTGTACTGCGCTGGCATTAATAACGTGGTTAATATTCCTATTGATTTAGGACAGAAAGCATAAGTGGGGAGAGCTATGTATGAGCATGCATGTTCTAAGGAAGCAGGCTGAGGTTTTCAAAAGTGCTCCTTAGTGTTTTATTTGTGCCATCCCTGAATGACTGTGTGAGTATATACTCCCTTTAAAATAATGAAGTCTTTTAACAATACCAAAATTTCAAAACCAAAAGCAATGTTTGTGGGTTGATAACCGTTTTTTTTTCCCTACCTGAAGCTTTTCTATTGAAAGAGAAGTGTATCCCTTCTGTTAAGGGTGCACAGTAATGTTCCTTTTCCCATGTATGCTGTGAAAGATTCCCACAGCATGAAAGGATTTGCTCCATCTTCTACAAATTTATTTAGAAAACCCTACAAAACCTTCACAGTAACTTATCTGCTCATTTCATAACTTCATTTGAAAAGACTCCAAAAGCTTTGCAGTTAGAGTAGGCTAAATCAACATAACTAACTCATGAAAGCTTTTATGTTTTCCTTCATCTGCTTATTGCATCTGTTTTCTGAGGAAATGGCATCAAATGAAGCTTGGAACATGCTTAATCTTAAATCACCTCAGTCCTCACTAGAGGAATGTGTTGGTGCGCTGTCTGCACCAATTTTTCTCTCACTGTGTTTTAAGAGTTTAACCTCTCTAGAATGCAGCATTTTTTTTCCTGTGTGAGAGCCGTAACCTGGAGAAAAGTAAAGTCAATGCAAGGCCTGTACAGTTGTTGTCACAAAGCTTCATGTGCAGAAATCTTGCAAAATGACTTCCACTATCGTTGGGGAATAAGAAGAACTGACTGTTGTTGGGTTTACATAGCTTGATTCCAACTGCAAAGACTTAACTGTAAAATAGTGGTTTAGAACTTCAGGCTTAGAAAAAGATTGCATCTAAAGATTCTGGGAAAGTATTGTCAGAACATTTGAAAGATGAAGGAAAATGTGTAGTGTTAGGCAATAAACACAAGTGCTGAACTTGTAACTGAAAAGTGCTGAGCTGCCATTTTGTAAAACTTGACTTGAGCTCAGCTTGCAGGGACTTCTGCACCATTGTGCCTCTCAGTGTATTCTGTGTTTGATTGTGGTCATAAACTGCTCTTTGTGTGTACAGCTCAGTGGATAACACCGTTTAAAAGGGCTGAAGAGGCATTTCAAACTTTAGGTAAAAGATACGGTGTTTCACTTGCTATTTCTTGGTGGTTTTCCTTTGCCAGCCTCAGTGTTACATCACTGCTGGTTTATTCTGTGAAGCTGAAAACTCCCAGGTCACCAAATTTCTGAAAATGCAATTCAGGCTTAATTTTTGCAGCATTTGGGGGTGATTTGAAGTTGGTAGCTTCAGGCATGTAAGTTCAACTTAGTAACAGCATCCTGCATCCAGGTGTTACTTTTACCTTTAGTATATTCATTGTTTTTATGAGCTGTTCCTGAGGACTGTAGGAATAGTCTTGGGGTGGAAGGGATGGAGAAGTAAGGGCATAGCAGCCTCCATATTAAGACCACTTGTGATTTGCTTTCTGTTTGGTGTTGTGGGGAAACAGCTGCCCTGTTCCACCATCCTGCATGTGGCTCTGTAGTGTATGCATTTTTCTGTCTCTGTCCAAGGAATTGTCCAAATCCCAGATAATCTTAGGCAATACTCCAAGTACAGATACCAATAATTGAGCAATAAGAGAAAGAACCTTGTCAGGAAAAAAAAAAGTGTTCTTGATCTTTCCCATTACTTTTACACATTACAATGTAGTGGCAACATTAGACTGAAAGATGAGACTCTAAATGGTATTGGATGCAAACAATATTTTCTTCAAAATAAAATGAAAAAGATGAGAGGAAACTTCACTGTAAATAAGGTAAATCCAAACTAATTCATTTTTCTTGAAAGGTGTTGTGAATGAGTTGTCACTTGCTACATAAGATTGTAAGCTCTTTTGCAGTTGAGTTTGAATATCCCTAGTGAAGACAAAACAGGGTGAGAGTCTCAAGATGTTGAAAAGACTGTGAGGGGGGAAAAAAGGGATCTTAGAGTGTTTATGAAGTAAGGCTTCTACTCCACCTTACAGTCTTGTTTTGAGTCACTCGTAAGTCTTCCCCACTGAATGCTATGGTTGATACTGTGTATAGACTTTTGACTTTGAAGACTGCACTTTCAATTAGTGTTTATTTTTGTTATTGCCATTATTAATTGACATCCTTTCTGCTGTATGCATGTTCATAGATCCTAGTGGTGCTCTAATGGGAAAAAATAATACTCACAGAACATGACTAAGAATGATGTAAACAATCAAAACCACTAGCTGTACCTGAAACAACCGGTTCAGTTGTTCTGCAGCATAAATAGATGCCTGGTCTCTCTTTGCCTGAGATAACCCTTTGAGATACAGAAGCTGTGCTGGGCCTGGCAATGCCTTTGTGGAGGAACTTGCTTTCTTTTCCTTTGAAGAGACGGTTTTCTGTGGGGTTAGGCCAGATCAGAAGCCAGATTATGTGTTTTGGAGAACACAATTACATTATTAGGTTAAACACAAAGTAAGGCCTTGATAGAGCTGACTTAATGGAGGGTGTTTGCATCAGATTCATCATTCGCTATCAGGTAATTGTGAAATTGCTTTAAGCCATAACAACAACACTCACCCCCTCCCTCATCCTCCAGTTCGGTTCCTCTCCTTTAAAGTCTCTGGGGTCATGACCCACCTGGAGGCCAAATATGTGGTATCTGGTGTACTGAATGATCTGATTATATTTTTACTAGCAGAGCCTTCAACTCAATGTGCAGTTCTGGCTCCCAAGAGTTATTGAGTAACAATCCACTTTTCAGAAGTGACTTTTTTTTCTTTTTTTCAATGTAAAGGAGCATAGTCACCTTTTTTCCTAACTAAAAGTGGGTAGTTTTTACTGTACTTGCACACTGCTGGACCTAGGCTCTGGTTCTTTTCAAACATCCCATGTCATGTTTCTGCAGAGATCTTTTGAAACCTGGGTGACCACATGGAACAAGATTATTTGCTTGAATTGACAAGGTTTTCTTGTAAGTTTAGCTTCTGGGTTTGAAAGAGTGATTAGAATTTCCCTGAGTCCTTCACCACACAGTTAAGTGATGCAGTGTTAAAATCAATCCTCTCTAAATTTTGCATTTGTTATTTCCATTTCTGTCTGCTTTGATAGAAGCTCATGGTAATTGTAGTTTTGCTTTCCAAAATGAATGCCCATTAATTGTTTTATTAAAAGCTATGGCAATAATCCTCCTTTACCTGTGGTCAGGTTAGAGGAATTTCACAATTGCCTTGTTCATGTGTCTTTGTAAGGAGACAGATTGAAATGTGAGAGCCTCCTTCCAGCTCTGCTGTAAGGCAGTTCTCACTCCAGCAAACCTCGTGGTTAATCTTCTAGTTCAGTGATGGGCCACTGCAAAGAAGACTTGAAGTGGGTTTAGGAAACTTGCTTTGAGGAAGCACAGCAGCAATGGAGATGTGTGGTGGTGCCTTAGTACCTGAATCTTTTCAGAGAATGCTGAGAGTGATAGCACCTGGAGATGCAAGTAATCTAAATTTTAGGAAATTCCCCTATTATTTCATGGTTTCTTTCAGATTTAATTTTGAAATGATTCAATTCTGATAATGTCTTCTAAGCCCCACAGTAAGTTTTAAGGAAATTAAATAAAATTTGTCTGTGTACAGCAGGAAAGTTATTGAGGTAGAGGGGAAGCCTTAGAATGACTGTTGACAAATTGAACCTCCTTCCTTGGTAGGGTGGTGGGGAAGGAAAAGGTATAGCAGCTAAAGACATATACCCTTTGCACATAATAACTTTCTGTAGGGTTCAATCCAAAACAGACCTCAAAAGGCTGTCAAGAGAAGTAGGCAACTTAAGAATTACACTGGTATCCATCGGGTGGTGCAGGTAAAAGGAAAGCTGAGGGCTGGAATAATGAATTAGAGATATGCAGATTGCTCACTGCTGGGAATCTGAGCAGCTCTGTGCTGAGCTAGCTACAATTAGTGTGCATGTGGATATGGAAATAATTATTTACCTTCACATCAAACCTCCTGCCCATTAGAAACCTCTAGGTGCACACAGGTGAGCTCCAGCAGAGTTCCGTGCAGTGTTGCTGGATGTGGGACAATGGACACGAGGGTGAACCCCGATGTGCCAGTGTTGGCAGCATAAAACCAGGTTTGTGAGATCGGGGAGGAGCTCCTGAGTCAAGTCCAGCTCAGTTTTCTCTCAGTCACTGTGTCAGATCGACTCAAATGAACTCAAGAATGGAATGTCTTTCCCACATCCTTCCGAGCTCACTGATGCATCAGATGGGCAGAATTTTAAGAAAACCTTGTCTTAATTTCACTATAGTAAGAGGGGTTGGTTGGTTTGTTTTATTTTTACCAAATGACCTCATATAGGAATATTGGATAGACATATTATTTGGGTAACTTTTTTAACAATGAACATTAATTTAGTCATGTTAAATCATTGGCTTTGGTCACATTTAAGTGCAGATATGGCAGATACATGTCTTAATAAGAGAAATTGTTTTTCCTCTTTTTTTTTTTTTTTTTTACCTCCCTTTAAATTCCATCAATTTATTTTTCCTCCAGGCTCTGCTACCTCCTCAAGCCCTCTCAGCACATCTGAGCCCATTTAAAGCACATTTTGCTGTCTCCTCTGCTGCTGCTGAGGTGTGCTTGCTGGGGGCTGCCTCCCTTTTACCCTGAGAAAAATTAACCACTTCCTAATTGCACCAGGCACTTAGGGGTAGAATCAAATGCAGAAACACTGAGGAGTTACTACCTTGAATTGGTGCTCCTGGCTTTTGGGAAGGATGGATCAAGATGGCATAACCTGATCTGGGCAGTAGCTCAATGCAGGAGGGTCTTGCCACCTCCTCTCCCTGCAGAAGGAAAGGCCCCTGCTCTCCCCTCCCCTGCTCTGTTGAACTCCAGATGAGGCCCAGCTGCCCTAATGGCCTCAGGCAGTGTTAGGAAATCAGCTGCCCCATGCTGTTCTCCAGGGCTCCCAGCTTCCTCTGCTGCAGCCCAGCAGGACCCCCAGCCACTCTGCCCTCTGATACCTCTGCCTGCCTGATGTTGCACAAGCACATCCCTGACAAGCCTTCCTCCTGCTCTGCTTCCACGCTGCAGGGACCAGAGCTCACACAAGCTGTGCTTCCTGAGCTTTGCTTTACTTGGCATTTCCAACAATCTTGTTTTCTCTTGGCAAACTAGAAACATCCTCTGGTAACATTAACCAGCTTTCTCAGGTAAATCCGTGACAATCCCCATGCACAGGCAAGTCTCCTTGTATAGATGCCAGGGAAGCAAATCAAATAGCCTTAGTTTGCCAGCACTTTTGCTGTGTGCATACTGTGTTTTATTAATAGCTTCCCATCAAAATTAAAATAGTTGTCATAGATTATATACAACATGTAGGCTGTAGAAAACATGGAGAATGAAAAGACTTCAGGCAGATGTGCTGTGGGAATTCCAAATTTTCTGATTCATGAAGATTGTGTCATTTTCGTTATGGTATTTTAACTAAAGTCTTTTCATTTGAATACATTCCTGAATTCTTACCTTAAGCACATCATAACTGACATAAATAGCAGAGAAATTAAATTTTATTGTATGAAATTTAATAATAGTCTGTCATGCTTTTGCTTATATTTATGGAAGTATATTTATGGATTTCAGTAAAATCAGTATTTCTGTCACTTAGCTGATTTTCATCCGTTCTTTTTTTTTCAAAGGCACCTGACAGTCTTTAGTGTGCTGCCACCTTAATACTGCTTCAGTGTAACTTTTTCCCTAACACACTTTGTAATTGTGTGTTTGTACTCCCTACCATTTCCACATTTAATGAAAACTTAAGGAAAGGAAAAGAGGACCTACTTATCTTAAGTATTTTACTGCTGAAATAGCAGAATTTGTCATGTTAATGGTTTTTTATCTGGTATTGTCTCTGATTGCGGGAGGGAAGTGTAGTTGCCACAAAATTTATTAAAAGCCAGTCTGATAGTCAGAGATGGGGAATTATTTTCCCACAGCTGTGTGAAGTCTCTGAACAGGGAACTGACCCTCTCTCCCAGGTTAGAGGTGAGTAATTTGATTTGTTTCACACCATGTATCCAGTAGTGTAGTAATAATTAGCTCTTAGATATTTGTCTACACCAGCAGACCTCAAACATTGCTGGAAGCAGCTGTTGTGATTATTGCCCTTTAACAGGTGGCCCTGAGGACCTTGAGCAACCCAGTGATAAAGCAGGAGTGGAACTGTAGGTTTTGAAAATGCCAGCGTATCTTCTTGGCCAAAGTGTCTTCCTGTTTGTAGGGCTAGGTGACATCTAGTGAGGGGAAGTAAAAAGATAATGTTACAAGTTTTTATACTTTTCTATCTATTGGTTTAACTGGGGAAAACTTTTCTCTGTGGAAATCAACTTCTCCAAAAGTGCAGTCTTGTATTCTGAATATTGGAAAATGTTAGATTGGTGTTTCTTTGGAACAAATGTCATTTGGTATAATGATCTAGCAAAGTGGAAAATTTCATATTTCAGTGAGTCTCCCTTATATCATTTTAAAACCTTCCATGGCCACCCTGTTGCTAAATGTTTATGTTTGAGAGTCCATATCCTAGTGCTGAGTGCACAAATATAACAGTCTATGGGCTGTGTAATGCCATCCAAGGGGAAGAAACGATCTACACGTCTGTTTGTGCTTGAATATTTAATTAAGTTCAGAAATTATCATTGATATAAACAGAGATATTAATTGTTAAAGCAGAGATTTAAATGATTGTTATCACCATACAAGTGTAAAGCATAATTTCAAATAAAGACATTTCACTGCATTTGCTGCATATGGTTTAGAAGTTATTTATTTCTCTTTTATTATTTATATCTTTTGTTGTAAGAGTATGTTTAGATTCTTTAATGGACGGATTACATGTAAATCATACTGTTACATTGAAGACAGGAGGTGAAATTTCTGAAAAGACAGAGAAACTGACCTTCCACATAATTTCAGTTAATATGAGCAAGAGCAAAAAATCAAGTTACTGGATGTCTTTGTGTACAGTTTCTCTCCAAATAATGGCATACTGACAAGTAAAAAATCATGTAAACACACTCTTTGACAAAAACGGATGAAGCCCAACTTGATTTTTTAAAATTTGGGGTTTTGTCACATACCTTCTGTATTATACTCTGAATATCCTAAAAAACCCAAATAATAATGATTTTATCTACCCCCCATTAACTTTTTTATACCAGGCAGGTTCTTGAGGCTGTTGAGAGGTCAGGTATGCGGAAGACACAGAGCAGTGTGCTGGAAATGTGCTAAAAGCTTAGTGGAACAGAAGAATACAGTCTGCCAGACTGAGAGAGAGACATCAACATGTCATTTTAAAACCTTCCATGGCCACACTGTTACTAAATGTTAGTTAGAGGTGTTGTTTCCGTAGCATATTTTCTTGCTAACTTTATATCACTCTCATGGATGATAATAAGACCTCTGTCTTCATTTGTAAATTCTCTGTGCATGCACTCTCCCATCCCCTTATCAGCTGTTTCCTTTCTGTTTCTAGATCATGGGGAATTCATATGCAGGGCAACTAAAATCTGCCCGTTTCGAAGAAGCTCTCCATAACTCCATAGAAGCTTCTCTGAGATGCAGCAGCGTTGTCCCACGGCCAATCTTCTCACAGCTGTACCTGGATCCTGACCAGCCTCCTTTCTTGCCGGAAGGTAACCATGAAAGTATGGCACATTTCACTTGTTTTTCTGTGTGTGAAAAGGGTGGGGTGTGTTTCATTAAGAAAAGCACAAAAACTGCACAGCAGTTCATTGTGTGACAAAATCTGAATGTTGGGCATTGTTAAGGGGAAAGAATGACATGCTGGTTATTTTAAAAGGAGATATGTGTTGTTGTTTTAAAAGGAGATACTGTTGAAAAGTTTAATTTTCTAAGTTATTTTAATTTTTACTATCTTCTATTATTTTTTCTATTTTTATCCTTCAGATGTGAAGCCAAAGGTAGAAGAGTTGGATAAAGAGTTAGTACATCGCTATTCACAAAATGGAAACCTCGACTTTTCTACCAACCAAACTGTTAATGAAATGGAAGATGAAGAGGAGGATGAAGACCTGTCAGATTCGAGTAGTCCACCAATCCCATACTCGCAAAAACCTGCCCCAGAAGGGTCTTGCACTACTGATGGTTGGTATCCTTTTTTTTGCTGTAGGACCGTCACAACTGATTCTAATGATAATGTGCACTCTCTACAGTTAGAAATTCTTGAGCTAGAAGATCTGAAAAGTTTGTAGTCAAAGCCTTAAATCTGACAAAATACATATTAGAAGGACTTGTTTGAGGACATAAAGTTTCGTGTATCACTGGAAAACAGTGTCAAGGACTGGCTGTGGCACTTAATTCGTTTCTGAAAGCCTCTTTTTGTCTGTGGTTGTCATTGATTTGTCGTCCTCAAAGAGGTTACCTGAGTTGGCAGCAATATGGCTGGTTCTCAGTCTATCCCTAGGCTGTTCTTGGAAACATTGGCAAAGCTGGATTTAGTTGCATGGGCAGAAGGAAGAGTTTGGAGAAAGAAAATGGAGAGGACACTTAGTGTACTTTCTGCTGCTGAGGTGATAAGAGGTTGGTAGTGGAAGCTTGTCTGTTTTGTCTTCCCCATGTGCCTGCTGGCCATCGCTTCCTTACCCTGAGCTGTCCTGATTTGTTGTTGCTCAAGATGAGCAAAATTGTTGACAATACTATATTTTTTGGGGTTTAAATGTGTTAAAGAAAGGGCCATGTCATTATGCATGTACCTACTTGTCCAAAGAAAAATTGGTGTGATTGGTTCATCTTATCCCATAATTGTTCTATTCTGAAGGTTTAACTGCCTCAAAAAAGGAAGATCTACTTGTATTTATTGGATGTGCTTCTTGTAAAAACATCTCCCTGCCAACTTCAGACACCTGTAAATAAGAAACTGTTCCCACCAGGTCCAAATGCCCTTCTTGACATTTTATTCAATATCCCCCCTGAATCCTTGTGCACAGTTCATCAAAAGCTGTAATTTATAAAATGGTTTCGAACCTTACTGAAGTGTCTGGTTATATGAAGTGATAGAAGTAAGTACCAATAGCTGGTAATTCTTTGACATTTTCCGGGGGCGTTTAGTGGCATGTGTTGTCATCTTTGCCTTTTCCACTTCCAAATGCAGCTTATCCGAGCATGTTTACCCTCTGTAACACTGCTGCCCTGTAGCACAAAGAACAGAAGGGCTGGCTGGCTGCTGTAAGAAGCTGGGGAATGTTGCTTGGAGAATTTTATATTCACACAGAAGGGTGTTTTCTATTCTTTGAAGGCTAGTAAATTTGAAGGAGGAGAGAAGGAGAAAGTATAAAACGATGTATTTCTAGGAAAGTGTTCTCAGTTGAGGACAAGTATCAATAAAGTCTGCAAAATCTCCTGTGGGAAGCAGGAGCACTAACTTTTTCACTTCACATATTATATGTATGTGTAATATTAAACTTTTTAGTATGTCCTGGAAAAATTAGACCTTCCGGGGCAGGTCTGTGTTTTGATTTTTATCTCTAAGTCTTTTGTGATCAAAGGACTCTAGAAGAAAGTTTTGTGTGTTATATCTGCAGAATTTTAGGGTTGTTCATTACTCATTTTTAAGTTTATCATTCTGAGTTTACAAAATCTGCCTTGCTCTTCAGTGTTCTCAAGGAGCTGATTTAAGAGAGCAATGTTTTTGTATCTGGAAAAGGAAAGGAAAACAGACTTTTTTCCAAATACTTTTGGTGATCTGTTAGGACAGTTTTACGTAATTGTTTAAAATGCCCTGGTTCCCAAACATTCACACTGCAGACCATATCTCAGCAAGATATTAATCTGATAGCTCATCTTTCATCTCATGAATATGCCTTCCAGAGATGTAAGACATGATCACTACCATTGTTTACATCCCTTATCTTAGTTATTTAATTGCAAAGGTAAATAACATTATGAAGATGTTAAAGAATACTGATAGACTATTCGAACTCACTGTGTTTGGATACTTTAAATTAAGCACGTATTCAATTGCTTATCCAAGAGCAAAACGTTGGTACTAGAACCTGCAGTTTATAGCTCCTCTTGCTGTAAAACCTGTTTCCCTCCTTTTGGATCAGATGGGATGAAATCTTTTTCCCTTTAAGGTATTTGTGCTGTGTGCTTTTCCTGAATTCAATTCTTTGTCTTCATACAGGCACCTCAAATAGGCAACAAAATTCTTGCATTAGCAAGAAGCTGTTCTGAACCGCTTGCTTGCTGCAGCTTTAAAAGAGGCTGTTTCTAATTTGTGGAATAACATTTTATGCGACCTGTGGGAAACACAATAATATCACCTTTCTTTTGTTAGCAAATCCTCAATTTACGTGATGCTTAAAGAAAGGCCAAGGTAGTTTCAGAAGCAATTAGGTAAGCAGGTACTTAACACCTGATCAGTTACTGTGAGGTTACAATAGCAAGTGACAGTGACCCCTAATTCATATGTAATTCTTGGGAGCTAATTCCTTATGCAAATACCCCATTTATTACACTCCAACAAGGGCCTGGCACCCCCCATGGAAACTGTGTCTTGTTATGTTGGGGAAAGGGAGGATAGATAAAAATTGCTTTTTTAAGAAGATTCTGGCACTTCTAGTTGTTGAGAGATGTGGGGATACGTTTTCAGGAAGATGGGACTGGGTTACTTTCAATGAAGTGGTTTTGGAGAATGCAAATGTGTTTCTCAGAAGCAAAAACTAGTCAATTTTCTCTCAAAGAAATGCAGATAATGTCTGTAAAAGCTGTTAATATTTTGATTTTTGGTAAGTGCTCCTGCTATTTGCAAATCCTTAATTGAAATATAAGTGCCTATTCCTTCTTTGAAACAAAGCTGAGATCCGGTGAGAAGATGCTGGTTCTGGTTTTTTTTTAGTAGTTCAGCAGTTTAACTTTGGGCTTTTGCTTTTTCTAATTGCATGTTGGTAAGGGATTTCACAAAGAGAAGTTGGTTTGGTTTACTGACTCGTGTTTTCTCCTCTTGGTACTTAGATTTTCATAAAAGGTACACAAGTAAATTAAGGTGCCATTCTTTCTTCTTTAGAAGAAATGTGTTACTGCCGTTTAACATAGAAATGTAGGTGCCAGCACAATTAGAAGTGAATAGCTATGAAATGTAAATGGATTTTAAATGTTTTAAGTCTTGGACATTGACAGCACAAGTTCAGCTAGTACTGAGACATTATGTCTTGTCTTTCCTAGTGTGGAAATTATTATTTCTACCAGATAATTAACTACCAATGCAAAATAATGCAAAACAGAAAAGAAAATAAAGTTGGGGTCTCTGTGGTGCTTGCTAGCTATAAAAAGACAATGTAACAGAGAGAGTTAATTCCCCTTCATCTCCCCGCAGTCAGTTACTTGCTTCCAAATCAATGTGTTTTGGGTGGAATTTCCTCATTCAGTTTCAAAAAGCAGCAGAAACTTAAAAGAGTACTTTTCAGCCCTAAAAGTCAAGAGAAAGAAGGATAATGAAAGGCTCTTGAGGTATACCATCTGCATGTCTTTGAAGGAAAATTCAAACCTTTTACTGCACAGAAGCAGATTTGCATACTCTCCATATCTCCTGATGGAGTAAGTTAGTTCCAGCTGTACCTGGCCAAACTCTGCAGCCCTCCCTGCTTCTCCTGTGGCAGCTCTTGAGTAAGCAAGAGAAAAGCTCATGGAGGCTCTGAGGGTCTGTCTGTCTGTGCTGCCTCTCTCACTGCCCACCCATCTGGATCCCTTTCCCTCTGCAGAAGGGGAGCCAGAGGAAACCGTTTGGTATCAGCCCTGTTTCTTGTCTCACCACCTTAGAAAATGAGGTTTATGCAGTTGCCTGTGAGCTCTGAGCTGGTAGCTGCTTTCTGCCATTGCTGGCAGAGGGGTAGAGATGATGAAGGTAGTGAATTTCAGCAAGATTTGTGAAGTTCAGGAGCTGGTTGGATGACATCAGTGTCCCCAAATTTAAGTCCCCTGGGGCAGCAGAGTAATTATAGCTCTCTCACAGGCTGAACATTACAGAGGCATGTGCTGGTCAGCCAGTCTACACTTGCATACCTCTCTGATCCAGAGATGTCGCCAGCCAAAGCAGAGGAGGATGCCAAAGGAGATTGTGCAAGGAGGGAGAAGAGGGAGCGTGCAAGGGGTCTGAGAGCACTGTATAAGTAAGAGATGATACTGGAGGTAAATCTTAGGTACTGTTTGGAGATTAGGCAGGATGCAGCATTTCTGCAGTCCAGTCCTACATATCCTAAATGGTGGGAAATTTTAAGTATATTTAGATCCACAGCCTCTCAGGTAAGATGCTGCTGTTCCCATGATAGCAGGCTGTCACCGAGTTATGCTTGTAAACTTGTAAAGATGTTGTTTCTTAGGGTTCTCGTGTAGCTTCTCCCCTAGGGACTGGTGCAGAATGGTGACACACAGCTGCTCCAAGTGTAGCTGAAGTTGTTTTGCTCCTAGCCTGGGTAAAGCTGAGTCTTTGCTTTCACCTGGGATGTTGTGGAGCATTGCTTCACTTTACTGGGACATCAAAACCCTCAAGTGCTCCAAGGGGCTCGAAGCTTCTCGTGTAATATTCACTGTTCTCAGTGTTTTGTGCTCCTTTGGAAAGCAAGTCTGTACTGACACGCAACAACATTGACCAGCTTGCTTGTGCTAGTATTTCTACTGCTAACAATTCCTTCAAAAGCCTCCTGTTGGTCACCATTTGTGCTTCTGGGCATTTCCTGGACATTTTTAGGTAGAGATGGCTAGAAGCTAATTGTGTAAAAGCACAAGTGTTGAAATCTTACTGCACTTGCTGTTTCAAAATCCTTATCTACAGATTTCCTGTTTGCCCACATTGTCAGCAGTGGGTAATTTTTCTATTTTAAATCTAGATGTGAAGTGATATTTTCTGAGCATGTCAGCTACTCAGATTTCACTGAATGCCTAAGTATTTCAGGTCAGTTTTGAAAACTCAGGGTATAATACCCAAGTGGCATAAACATTTGAATAAGCAAATTTTATTTTGAATGTATCTGTGTTTATCTGTGACAGTTTCTTTCTAAATTACATCAAAAAATCTAGATAATACTTAGCCTGGTACCTAGTTTTCTATTTGACTAGGATCAATATGTTTTTAACGAACATGCTTTAAGAAGAATTTAACATTAAAATCAAATGGCACCTAATCAGGAAATAACTAATCGTGCTTTAAATATGCAGGTTTAATACTTTCCCCCTAAAACATATGTAAGTTTTTGTTGGTAAGTTATTGATATAATCCACTGATTCATACATGAAAGCTTTAGGTACTTCATTTTAATTCATTGCCTGGAAAAAGCTGTGTGTGAGGGGTGAATCCAAGCTAGCTTTCTATGAGCTGCTGCTAGGACTGAGCTGATTGAAGAACTAAAGAAACCATTCAACCAAGAACTGGTTCAACAAATTGTGGGTGTAGGCACAAGACTGCACCTGTATTGGACCCTGTTTTCAGCAAGCTGCTGCTTGTCAGGAAATTCATGCAAGCTGATTCTGTGCATTCCACTTTGCACAGGCTCTGTGCCTGGTACAGTTCTGAGATAAAGCCAGAACACATTAACTTCCATAGTTTTTGCTGAAGTTGCTATAGGTTTTGGCACAGGAGCTAAGAGCACAGGCATACGTATCTATAATGGCTGAGGTGGCAATTGGTCAAGCTGTGGTCACATTGTGTTCCCAGATGCTTAGACAGTGTGTTTCTCCAGGATTTTTTCTTCTTCCTTAAAATTTCTGTGACAATTAAGGACTACATGAATAATATTTTAAATTAAGTGTAAGCAATAGGTATTGATAGCTGAAGTCTTAATGGCTGTTAAAGTAATTTCAAAATTAGTTCGACAGGCTCTTTTTTTTTAACTGTAATCTTGTTTCTTGTGATTATGATTTTCTTTATTTATTGTTTATTTAGCCTGGACACTGCTCTGGGTTGCCTTGCTATGCTTTCTGTGTGACCCAGCCTGCTACTTGCTCACTGCAGGACATAGAACAGCAGAAACTCTCTCAGGTCCCCATTTTTGCCCACTTTTGCTGCTTTAGCCCTACATTGATTAGAAGCCCATGAACAAATGTTATGTCCTTATTTTGTGTGCATATGTGTATTTGAGTGGGGAAAAAAACTTAATTGAAAACTTGAACGTTATGCAGTCCACTGAGACTTCAAGAGACTCAACTGGAGACTTCAAGAAAACATGATTCACATATCTAAAGCTAGTGAATTATTTATTTGCTGGAATTCCTAAAATGTGTAGAGAATTTAAAATTTAGATATTTAATTATTTTAATGCAATAAAATAATTTTTAGTAGCCAGTACTAAACTTCAGTCATCATTTTTTATCATTATTTTTTTTTATTTAATAGTGTTTATATATCAATGCTAGCCTTTTACAAGCAACAAAGACAAAATTGCTTCTGTTGAAAAAACTGTAAACTTTAGTTTGGGAAAGAAAAAATAAGCTTTGGCGTGTTTTGAGACCTGTTTTCTGTTATTAAATCCCAAGCTTACCCTCTTATTTTGGTTCTTTTTTGAAAAAATTGAGTTTTGGAGCCATTTGATGTCTAGTGTTTGGACACTTAAATTTCTTCTGTGCCTGTATATGTTCAGCATATTTAAAATAATGTTATCTATTGTTTCTGAAACCCTCAGCTAGTGGTTCTGATGAGATGCTATCTCAACTTCCTCCATTTCCCTTAAAAAGGATATATTAAAACTTCAGTTACAGCATCAAGTTGTGAAGCCCCATTTGCTTTCGTAACTGATAAAACGAGGAAAATTAAATGAATTCTTTTGAAGAGTTATCATTTGCTTTGCTTTGTTTTGTAGGTTTTTGTCAAGCAGGCAAGGATTTACGGTTAGTGTCTCTGTGCATGGAGCAAATTGATATCCCAGCAGGCTTCCTCTTAGTAGGAGCCAAATCTCCCAACCTTCCTGAGCACATTCTAGTCTGCGCTGTTGACAAGCGGTTTTTGCCAGATGATCATGGAAAAAATGCACTTTTAGGTAAGAGATCTTTTTTCCTTTATAATAATTCAGAGGGAAAAAAGCCAGTTGAAAATTATCTAATGTCATTTCAGCTAATAACCTTCTATTAGAAATATGTTGAGGAGAGGACTGATATAATCAAATCAAATCTATAGATGGACCTGCCTTAAAAGCCCATTTTAAAACAAGTCCCTGATTCCACAATTAACCACAATTGAATCTTGTGGATTTCTGTGTGGGCAGAAGTCAATTGCAGCCCTGGCATTCTAAATGTGAACTATCCATATACTCTTTATCTGTGCTCGAGCTTAGAGCATTTTCATTTAAGAAGAAATATGCTCGTGCGAGTATTGAAAATGAACTGTCTATTTTTTGGTGGATTAAGGGATGAATTCTGGCCTTGGCTTCACCAAGGTCATTGCTCTCAGCAGAAGTTCTGGGAGGAATTTGCTTCCCAAAACCCAATACATAGGGACACTTCCCTCCCCCCGCCTTTATGTCCTAATCTGTTACATTTATGAAGTTTAAAATTTTAATACAGCAATATCTCTTGGTAATTTAAGACAGGCATATGTGCACCTAGATTTCCTGCCTGGGTCACAACTGGTACACATTTTAACAAGCTAGTAAAAGTAATTTAATGTACTTTGGCTCCTTTAGCCTGTTTTGAATTTACTCTTTCATTTCTCCGTCCTGTCATTGTTCTGCCTAGGATATATTCAGAAAGACCTTTCAACAGGAAAGAAATTACAACAAAGGATAAATACCCTGATTTAACTGCACTGCTTGAATTCTGGTCCAGACCAGGAATATTTTGTGCAACAATTGGAAACAGCTTTGTTTTGTGCTTTAATGTTATCTCTCCATTGAATCCATTTGATATGCTACTACACACTGTAAACCTTTGGGCCTGAGGCAGAAATGCCACTGACCTGAGTTAGATAGGGGCTGTGGTGTGATGTGCCCTCGCTGGGTACAGCTGGGGATGTGGGATAACGGGGTACTCTGGTGGACACTTCAGGATTCAGAGGAGCTTCTCCCCTGCTAAGCAGGGGAAGTGTCAGGAGGTGATCAGGAAGAACTATCTGATAGACAGGCAGATGGTGTTTAAACCTGATTAAGTGTGGTACTACTTGTCTTTGTTGGTAAGCCTCCCCCACATTCCCAGCTCTGTATCCATCTATCATCTCTGGTCTCATTTGATAATGAGCCCAGTGACTCACATCTCTGGCATTGCTGATGTATTGAAGGGCCTCAAGGCTTCTGTACCTGGCACCTATGAGCAAAGAACTGACTCAGTAGCTCTGTGAGACCCTGGTGACTGTTTCTGAAAACTGTGGAGATACGTTGGTAGGTCCTGTGGGCTGCAAGGGAGAAAGGAAAGAATGATTCAGTCCCAGGAGAAGCAGAGCAAACAGGATGAAGAAATTTGCTTCTTGGCATGCTTGTCCAAGCTGACAATGAGGCACAGAAAGGCTAAAAACAGTGGCCTAATTAATAAGGGTTTTATGGATAAGGCATTTTGTTAAAAACACTGAATATCTTTGTCATAAACCTATTAATTTGGCTGACAGGTGAATGTCGGAACCAGCATTCTCCAAGGTGTTTGTCATTGTGGGAAATAATGATAGTAGCAAGAATGAAATATCGATTCTCTTACAGATCTTGAACTGATTAGTAAATGGAAAAAAACCCAAACAAACGAAAGCATTTCCACTAGGTATTAACCTGCTAGCACTTTTATAAATCATTATTGATATTCCAGAGAGAATATTTTTTCATTAAAGGTTGAAAGCAATTCAGAGATGAGTGGAATGGCAAGTGAACGAGGGGAGCTTAATTGTTCAGCATTAGATAATAGAGGACTGATTTAAACAACAAAGATTTTAAGACAGACCCATTTCAGAACGTGTCTTGTGCTTTGTTCTATGAAATGTTAGACTGGTGCCATCATTATGCCAGATTCCCATTAACATAGCTGTGAATGGCACTGGTAATCAAGGCTGCTTATAATTCTTAGTCTGGACCCTGTTCTCCAGACTTCAACTCAAAGTTTCGCGCCTTTCTTTGAAAGCTTGTTGGAAATGTTGCAGAGAAGCAGTCTTCTGCCTTTGTTCCTAAATTTGTAACTTTCATGAGAGGCTGTAGGGTTTTTTAACTATTTTGAAACACTCCTAATTTTGCCATGCAAATCTTGACATCAAACGATTGCTTTCAACACTTTAATAAAATGTAAGGTTCAGCTTACTTGGAAAGTGTTTTGTTTAAGAAGTCTCAGGGAAAATTTATTTGATTTTACAGTTAATTTCAGTCATATGGAGTCGCTCTGATGGATTAGCCACTGTTTTGAGAGAGATGTCTGCAGTTTGGAACTCATGTTTTTTTAATGTAGAAAAAATAGCTTTTTTTTTTTCCTCATGGAAATTTCCTAGCGTGGCAACATAGTTCTCCCCCTCCCAAGTAGTTATTCTTCTCTGCGCTGTGTAGAGGGAAAAATTGGTGGTAGGATTTTGGCATAAGTCTGTATGCCCCAGAGAGATGGAGGAGTTTCAGAAGAGCTAAGACTGACACACATGTGCTGTGCCTGCAGAGGCTGGCTGTCTGGAGGCCTCCAGTTGCTTGGAACTTGGGTGTGCAGGTAGGTTTAGATGGCCTTATTCCTAGCAGATAGTACAAGACATTTAATCTGTTTGTTTATCTTCTGCTTCATCCTTCCAGGATTTTCTGGGAATTGTATAGGCTGTGGAGAAAGAGGATTTCGGTACTTCACAGAGTTTTCCAATCATATCAACCTGAAATTAACCACTCAGCCAAAGAAGCAGAAGCACTTAAAGTACTACCTAGTAAGAAGCTCCCAAGGTGTACTGTCAAAGGGACCCCTTATTTGCTGGAAAGGTAATAAAGGTGCCCATTCAATTAGGGATGTTTTATGCTACTAGGGGTGATGTTGAATGAAAAATTGAAAGTTGCTGTTGAAAATGTATGCATTCAAAAGCAACTGCTTGAAGGAAAAATTCTCACTGATTTCGCTCAGGTCTGGATTTTGCCAAAGAATTTTAAGTCTTAATAATAACCATGCGGTTGTAAACACTCTTCCATCTCCCCATGCTTTTGGTGGGAGCCCTAGATCTGCCCATCTTAGACTGTGCAGTCATCTTGGTAGAAAAAAAGGGTTACTCACTCTGATGATTCTTGTATGTGCCTGAAGCAAAGTGACTCACAGCCAGGGCTGCAACATTGCTTTTCCATTGATACTCATCTTAGCAGGTGCAATTCAATCTGTCAAATGCCTGAGGATAGCTAGCATGCTGTAAGATTTAAAAAGCTCAGGTCGGTGATCTCAGGGAAAGAAAAAACTTGGGTTGTCCTGCCATTTGCAGTGTTTTACACTTGTTCTTACCTTCTACCAGAGCAGCCTGTGCGATATTATGTGCCACAAGAGGGTACATTTGTGAACCCAAGGCAAAGTAGCCATGGGGTCTCTTATTGGAGGATGCAGGTTTTTGGAGCTAGAACCGTGCAAAGACTCAAGGAAAGCATGGTTTACCTACTCACTATCTACCTAGTTGGTTTATATGCAGACTGCCTGATTTTTTCATCTGCGGTCTCACTCACTGAAGACAGAGTTCCATCTGGCCCCTGTTGTTCCAGAAAGGTTGATGTGAGAAGAGGGGAAGCTCTGCAGGAGGACTGACAGACATCTGAAGAGTCACATCCTCATGTGAATAGCAGCATGACACCAGAAAGAGATGGTTATCTCCGAGCAGTATGAGTGATTATAGTTTGTATCAGTTAGTGGTTCAAAGGGATCCTGGCTTCAGCTGCTTTTCTCCGTTACAAGGACAATTAACTACTGCTTTAAAGTGGATGTGGCTTTTCAACAGCATTTTTCACAAAAATGACACAAATATTTTATTTGGTAGTGAAATTCCAAATACAGACAAAGGAAACCTTATTTTACTTTTGGCATCTTTTTTCTGGAACCCTTCCCTGACGCTCGTGCAGTTGGGGTTGGTGTGTGTCCTGGTAAATGCAGTCAGGAGTAATGCACATGTGGAAGAAGCAGATACTGGTTTCACTTTTGGTTGTATGCTAATTGCAAGTGTTCTGAGCACCCATGGAAGTTTAGAAAAATCAACCAAGAGTCAACCTCATGGGCATTACTTTGATAGGTTCTATCCCTGTATTGCTGCAATGCATGTGGTAATCTTTCACACTTCACTTACATTATAGGTCTAATTAGAAGAAGAGTGCTTTTAAACACCCTCTTCTCTTAAAAAAAAAATCCTGATTAGATGTCAGTTTTAAAAATGGATTAATGTGTGCTTTTCTCCTCCCTCAACTCAATTTTCATCTAGACAGACACTCATAGTGCTGAGATCTCCCTGAAGGTTTGTGAAGGCATATTAAGAATCTGGGTTTCAGCACAATTTCTCCTTTTAAAGGGCAGCATATGACGGTTTGTGTACAGGTTGTGCCACAGAAGTCGTTGAGTGTTTTGTGGGACATGTCCAATACCTTCAAGTCTCTTGGAAGCTGCGATCTGAGGGCTCTTGCCATTTTGCAGCATCTGGTCTGTATTTGCCTGGCCCTCTGAGTGGCCCCAAGGGAGGTTTTCTTAATTAGAAGACAAAGTTGACTAAACTGTGAATCCGTATTTTCGTTGAATGCTGCCATTTGCCGCTGTTTGTTGTACGTGCTCTGTGTATGCTCTCAACATTTTGTCACCTTTCACCACTGCGTTGCTGAACTTTGCTGCTGGAAGGCAGGCCCTGTTAATATGTACTGTAGCTGCTTCGTTTGCAGAATGTAGAAGCAGGCAATCATCTGCTGCTAGCCTCTCTGCTAAACCAAATCCTTCGGTGTCACCGTCCACGACCCCAGAGGGTGGATCAGCTAATGGATACAAATCAGGGTTCACTCAGACAGGTAGGAGCTGAAAGTGCTGTAAAGATAACCATTGGGGGTGGTAAGTTACCTCAGACACTGGTGGGTCAGGGATGCTGTAAACAACTGGGTATTTACCTTGAGCCATGTATAGATTACACTGGAGAGGATGCCTTTCAAAATTTGCTTTGGCAAAGGTTAAGACCCAGGTGAGGCTGAAGGTTAGATTAGTCTCAAAACAACAATTGATTTTAAAGTATTAAATGATTTTTTTATTAATTTATTTGATTCTGTGCCTCCCTGTCTTTGTTTCGTTAATTTTTTTTGTGAATCTCAAAAAACTTCAATTACACATTTATAGGGAAGTGTTTACTTAGTATATAAACTAGGCTATTTGTCTTAAAAAGGAGAATAATCTCCTTTTAAGGAGAGGGACCAGATTTGATTTTATTTACTTGCTTATTTCCTTATTTATTTAAATTTTATTGCACACAAAGGTGTACTTAATATAGCAATTTCCCCATATGCATACAGTGGGTTTGTGTTTTGTGAGCTAACAGGTCTCTCACAACTATTCTAGAAAGCTATTAATGTTACACTTAAATAAGGAGAAACTATAAAAGTCAGATAGACATTGACTGACAAAGAAGAGCATCTTAATTTCATGTATTTATTTATTTACTGCAAGTAGACAAAGTGCTTTTGTTTGAGCTTTTTTCCTCATTGCTTTATTGCAACTGAATCTATGCTGTTGTATGTTTTTGTGTCTGTTCTGCTATTTCTTGAAAAATTAAAAACAGGAGAAAATGGCCTGTTAATTGTTGTTATTGCTATGAATGTCTGAAAGCATTTATTTCTTTAGAGGAATATGAAATGCAGATATAAAGCAAGATGGTTAAAATACTTTTTCCACTTAGAAAGTTTGTTAAAAGGAATAACAAACAAAAGCTGAACACAGACATTCATATGAAATTGTAGTCACTGATTAGTATGTTCAGAGGCACTTCCCTCAGGTGGTTGTCCCTGTCCCTGTCGAAGAAGCTAAATGCTTTAGGCTTTGGGTAGAATTAATGACAGTGTGGTTTAAACACATCTGCATTTCATTGCATGATCCCTTGGCTTCCAGATTCAGGCATGAGAACTGTGCAGATGCATGAGAACCTATTTATTTGGAACAACAAGAATTCTAATATTTACACAGCTTTGTCTTCTATTGTATCTGCCAAGTTAATAGATACACCTTTCATATATGGCTTTCTCCTTATCACTCCCTGCCATTTTCAGTCTGCTTGGTGTTTCTATGTGTCACTGTTTGTACTCCTAGGTCAGGCTTGTCAAAACCTTTTCATCTCCTTCTGCTGTTATCTTCTAGTGAAGATAATGTCACATACATACACATGAATTCCCTGTGACTGGGAGAAGGGGGAAAAGCACCCTTTATTCAGTGGCATAAATTCTGACGTGTCACCTATGATGGAGAGCTTTTCTGACTTTTTCTCTTCTAGATTTTGCATAGCTCTTTCTACTGGTGTTTGCTTCTCGGTTGTTTTAAAACAGGACTACTTATTAGCAGGTTGTTTTCTGAAATTGTTTTCAGTACATCATCAACTCATACCCTTTTTTCCCTTTAAAAGTAGTGTAACTATTTCTGGTGAGCAGTTCAGTCTCTGAGTTCTGTAAGATACATGTAGGTAGTTATGGGCAAACAGTATCAAAAATTCGGTTTTAGGCAGACACTCGAGAGGGGAAAGTTCAATTCAGGTGTTAAGCAGCTAGAAACAAGGCTTTACAAGAGAAAAATAAAGAATTTTAATAACTGGTATGTTAATAACAAGTCCTGCTTAGTGTGGTGTTTAAACATATACCAGCCACATCCACATTCACAGATAAAATTTCAAGAAAATGTATTAGAACTAGAGATGGGGGGGGGGGGGAAATACCCAAAGCTTCTGGACAGTTTACTTTGATGAAACCTTTAACACTACATATTTGCTACACCTTATTTAATGACAGACCAGCATCTCCCTCCAAAGGCCCTGACCTGGTGGTGTATTTTGTTAGCCATTCAGCCTATTTCCTGTGAACATGGACAAGGTTTTCTGGTGAGGCAGCAGCAGCAGAGGCTTCTGTGTTTGTTCCTCATGTCAGTTACTCTGTCTGGCAAAGCAGAGCTTCCTCCCACCCTCCTTCACCAAATGGTGTGTGGCCTGAGGGTGAATATGTTTGGCAGATCAAGGTGGTCTTTGTCTTCTGTTTTCTTTAGTTGGCTGTTTTACTAGGACATCTGTAGGTGAACTTAGCCTACTTTGCCTACTTCTTGCAAACTACTTTCTGGACAGATGCTGAGTTAATATTCTTTCACTCTGGTTATAAGAATTTGGATTTGCCAGTGTATCAGCATCCAAATGCCAATTTTTTCTTGAAGTAAATTATAGCTATGAAATGCCTGATGTTAAAGGGACTTAACATGCTTAGAGGTTTGGAATCAGTTTTATACTGGGCAAATATTAAAATTTGTTTGTTCTTCAGTTTATCCTTCTATAAAATAAGATTTATCATTTTTAGCCTTGGTAAAGTGCTCTAAGAAGTTTGTTAATTCATGCAAAGAGTTTGGGCTCAAACATCCTTAATTTTTTACCCAGATTTATAAATGGGTATGTGCTTTTTGTAGTTTTATAGACAGTAGTGCTGTAAGGAGGCTATGTTTTTGGGTTCATTTTCTTTCTGTCCTTAGTCAAGCTCAGCTGTGTCTGACAGAGACTCAGTGGCTTGTTGTTGAAAATCTCAGGTGATGGAGATTCCACAACCTCTTTAGGCAACTTATTCCAGTGCTTATTCCCTATGCTTGCTCTCTGCAAGTTACATAAGCTCTTTGTCTTAGCTTCCTCATGTGAACCATGAGATAATTGTGTTTACTTGCCTATTCTATGAAGCCATTTTGAGGAGCAGTGAGATAGCCCCTTCTACGGTTAAAATATTTTTTTAATGTGTGTGTGAGTGCAAAATATTGTGGAAGAGATCATTCATGGATTCAGTAGATTGTAAGAAATAGAAAAGCCCAGTAAAACGTTTGTTATACCTCCTGAAAGATACATGGTAATTTCTTAGGAGTGTAAAAAAATTGTTAGCAATTTGTGCATAGGTGAGTTTAGATAAATGTGTATATAATAAAAATTATATATATATATATATAATTTTTAATCATTAATTAAACAACTTATATTCTCAGATTCTTCAATATTCAGTCCAGCAAAATCATCTTCTGCTGCTGTTAACTTAAGTGGAACACAAGACCCATCCCGGACCAAGAACGTGGTGAAACCTCTGGCTCTGTCAGTACAGCTCGTAGGAAAGGCATTTGCTGCAGGTATGGCTTTGCTTTCCAAAGCACCTGAGAGCCATCATCAGGGAATCATCAGGGAATCATCAGCTTAAGAGCCAAGAAAAGAGAGTGTAATTTTTTCGGTGGGAAAGGGAAACATTCACTAGCATTCTCCAGAACTCTCATATTCTTGCAGTCTTTGGCACAGAAATTTTTGCAGTTATTACTGTCCCCAAGCTTCAGTCTCACCTTGGCTTTCAGACTTAACATACTGGTAGGAGTGCATGTGATATCTCTCTCTGCACTTCCTAAGATATGTAAGAGAGCATAAATGTCACCTCTTGATATCACACTGATTCTTGCCTCAGTAATTGAGAGCTGTGTGTAGTTCTGCATTTCTAGCAGTTATAGTTCCTCAACATAAATTCAGTGGAATTTAGTCTAATTTAAAGGAATTTTAATATCTCTGGTGTTTTAATTGCTTATTTCTGTATTGTGTGTTTAATAAATTATAACCCTCAACTGCGACATCTAAGTCTCTCCCTGACACTCTTGTGATAATGTGATTGTTTTTTACTTTAGTCTTTAAGCAATAATAAAAAAAATAGCATCACACTTATTGCAGGACAGTATGCTTGAACAAGAAAATATATCCATTTATTTGGTTTGTATATGCACATGAGTATTACACTTTATACATGACGTATTACATCTGCTATTTAATACAATATATACTGTTACGGTACATAATATTATGCTGTATCTAATAAATCATTAACAGTTATGTGTGTAAAATACCCTTTCCCCCTCCATACTTGTGTGATTTTATTTCTTCCCAGCTTTTCAACCACTTCTGTAACTGACCCATGTCCACCATATATGTCCATACGAAATTGTTGACTCAGAGTACAAATGGGGAGCTAACAATGGGCAAGTGAGGTTACTCATGTTTCGTAATTGGCAACCAGAGAGTTTTGTGTCAGAATTTATTTGGATGTCTGCAGCTGGAGAGTAGCATTGTTTTAAGCCAAATACCCACATCTCTAACACTTCCTGTTGCAGCTGCCATCAGCAAGCTGCTGCATCATCTCCTGGTGTTGCTCCTGGAATATGTTCCTGGGAGCTACATCCTTGTGGAGCTGGCCAATATCAGCAAGGAGCTGTAGTTTCCACTGGCTCTGTGCAGTTTATGCCATTTTTTTTTCATTCTGCAAAAACTGGGTTCTGAAAAAGAATGAGAATGAGTTCAGACAAGTGATGGTAACTTCTTGTGATCATCTGTTGTTGTACTTTAATTTTGTGGCTTGGATACAGCAGGTTGTGCTAGAGTGTCAGGCTTGCTGGGACTGGAGGATCACCCTAGGCAGAGGTAGCAAAATTAAGCATGGTTTGCCTTAGTAATGTTCAGGCCATGTACACTTTGCAGCAAACTGCCCTGTCGTCCCCTGCCCAGTGTCCTTTGCTAAGGCTTTAGATGAGAGCCCTGTAGTGAATTACTGTGCATGGCATATGGATGACTGGGGGGAAATGATGTAGATACACACAAGCGGCTTAGAAATGTTTACAAACTGAATTCACGACATCTGTTTCAAAAAAGATTTCACTGTGTAAAAAAATGTGCCACAAATTCCCAATAGTTTTGTGTTTGTGTGATTTTATATTGTACATTGGTGGGGCTTTTTTTGGTTTTTTTTTCTTCCACCTATCTCTCCCCACCTTGAAATCTGGACACCCTTTTTCAAGGCTCAGATTTTTCAATCTGTGCCCAAATGTTTCTCTGCCGAGTACATTTCATGCTTTCTCTGGAGTATGTTTTTTTTTCAGTGATGCATCTTGCCCTGTTCTTTTATGTCTGTGTGTGGCTGTATTATTTTGTTTGTTTGTTTTCAAGATTGTCTAAAGCCACACACTCTGTATTTTATTATACTCAGCTCCTCTTTCACTGCGTGCCACGGATGTTGCTAATGGAAACGCTAATGGAGGAAGAAATAACGCATTGAGTTCTACAGTCTCTCGGCCACTGCCTCACTCAACATCTCCAAGTCCTGGCTGTGCAGCTGGAGACCAAGGTAAAGAAAACCTCTCTGTTCTTTTATTCTAAGCTGCATGGGATGTTGAGCTTGAAATTTGTGATTTTGTTCTTCTTCTGATTGTAGCTGTTCCTACCATTCAGTCTTTACAGATCCATTTGCTTTTCGGCATGACCATTAATGATAATGCTTAACACAGGTAACAATATTTTTCACATCATAGTCTGGTTTCATGTAAATCTAGGTATGAGCCTCTGGTGCTCTGTGATGACCACCCAACACCAGTGGGAAATGGACTGTGGGCTGGAATTTGGTCATCTGGGAGGACAGGGTTTAGAATTACATTTTCCTTTCCTTCCAGCATCTATGTCCAGTTCTGGACCACCGAAGAAACGTCACCGAGGATGGTCTCCTGGGTCCCCAGTCCCACCTCCTGGTTTAGCAGTACCTGTTCCTGCAATCCGGCCTTCGACAAGAACAGGTAAAGCTTGAATGTTACCAAGAAGTTTTTTGTTTAAGTGTGAACTCAGAAAGCCCAGCAGCCCTGTGCTGCACCTCTTACGTGGTACACAGCAAACATAACTGATCTTGTCGAAGTCTTTAAGAACACCATGGAGAGTTTTTCAGGTGCCCCAGAGAAGCACACATGATTACCTGGTGCTTGTTGTTGTAATCTAAGATGTGACATGGGAAGTAAAACTACTGTGGGAGAGAGAGGAAAGGAAGTTGCAAGTAATATTACTAAAAATATAAAGCTAAAAGAAATCCACAGTCTCCCAACTGTAACTCAGTTGTTCCAAAATTGTGCAGGTGTATGGATATATGAATATACTTAAAGGATTTTCATTAGCCTTCACCTTGATTTTTGTGCCCAGTCTGGTATGGGATGATACAGAAACTGTACACTCTGTTTCTTCATGGGAAAAACAGCTTTATATAATTTTGGCCTAACAAAGGACACTGATAACCACCATGTCATCTTCGGTTAAAATCAGACAGTGAGACCAAACATTAGCTGTGCATGGAAAAGCTGTAGGAGCTTAATATCATGACATGGAATTCCTTATGAGTACTCACCGATATCCATGTGGATACCTCTGTATTATAACTGTTAATAAAACTGTTCACTATTTGAGTACTTTTCAGTTGTGAGATTAAGTATATTTTGTAAAGCAGTAACTTACTCTTCTCTCTATGGAGTGAGCGAATAAGCATCCAAGGGATGAAAAAAGCCATGTCAACATGCACAATGTATTTTTAACTCTGCTTTTGAGGGCTTGGTATGGAGATATTTTGAAATTATTTTCAGAGATATTCATCACAGGAGGAAGGGTTAGGTGGTAGTGCAGGCCTGCTTACCTGAACAACTCAAATTGCAGCTTTTGTCAGTTTCTATCTTCAGAAATCTGCTGAAGAGACATGATATAAGGCAATCTCCCCTTTTTGTTGAGTTTGTCTCCACTAATCTGCTACCTCTGTTGTGTACTCCATTTTCTATGAGTCTTTGGTAGTACTTTTTTCTGTTGATAAACAGTTTTTCCTGGTAAAACATATGCATTCATTCATCCTGCCTTTGATGTTTTTCTTTTGATGGCATGGTTTGAAAAAGTGGTTGAAAACCACCAAATGAAGCCTAAGAAACTTGTGAAGCAGGCCTTACTCTGAAACCTGATTACAGATTACAAAATTCTTATACTTGGTTTCCTTTACTTATGAAAGCTGCTCATGCTCTTTCATGAGTAAAGCCTGCTTTTTATCATTGTAGTAACTATCTAAGGGCAGCTTTGAGATTCTGGCCTGCTTTTATTTTTCTTATCTACATATACTGTAGGTTGAAGCAGTTTGTTCTCTTGTATTGAGAGGCAGTATTGAGGGGTGGCCTTTTGGCTTAGTACTTGGCTTTGTTTAAAGATGCATATTCAAACCTGTGTTTTGCTCTCTCATTCTCACCAACAATACAGTGGTCAGAAAAAGTTTTATTTTAGGGGTGGGGCTACAGGAGGATACAGGCTCTTCATTTAAATTACTTAAAACTATAGCAGGAAATGCAGAGACCTTTTGAATTTTATTACAGTTAATGATTTGCAGTAATTTTTTTCTTATTTGTTCATAAGGCCAAATCACAGTATGAGCCTTTTTAGTAATGGAAGTTTCTCTTTATTTTATAGAGCCTCTTTTGTCAGTCCCAGTTCCTCAATCCATGTTAACTGGAATTTTACAGCCTCAACCCATCCCAGCAGGGGAGACTGTAATAGTTCCTGAAAACCTGCTGAATAACTCGGGAGTCAGACCAGTGATTCTGATAGGTAAGTCTTACACTGGGGAATCAAATGCTGCATTTTGTACTACTCCATGATCCCCAGCAGAAAGGGGGTTTTGTTTATTTTTGTTGGTTCTGGCAACGGTATTGTACTGGTTCAGTACAATACAAAGTCGGTTTGTCACAGATAGTTTCCCTTAGTTGCTCAATATTTAAAACTAAGAGTCAGGCAATTTTTGGAGAACCTGATTTGCAAAGAGGTCACCACTAGGTCAGATTTATGCAGAACCACTGGCCAAATCTAAGTTTTATACAAATAAGATTTTTATAAAACCCAAGAAGAGAAATATTTCCAAGTAATGAAAATAGCTTTCCGGTATAAACTATAAACTAAGCAAATGTTTCCTGCAGGATTTATAGTTCAGATCTTGAAGGCCCAGAATTCTACATGAGAACCAGAAAATTGATTTGTACTGACTAAACAGAAGTAAATCATGCTAACTTTTTGTCATTTATAGTCCATAGTTCTTGTAAGCAATTGAGATAACAGATCAGGCTTCAGGCTTTTAAAATCCTTTAGCTATATAAAGTACACTGTTAACCCTTAGAAAGACAATGCTTTTATTTAAAGAGTATGACTTTCAATGTGAATATTCCTTTCAACCTGAGCTATTTGGGCATACTGTGTAAAAAAAGATGGGTCAGCTAATGCTGCCGAAATTTCATTGAGTGATTTTATTTTGACCCTAAACTTCCTTTAGGTCCAATGTAGTGTAGATGGTCATATAAAGTAGCTTCAGTGTCAACAGAACATGCCTATCAGTACAGTCCATGAAATAATTTACCATTCCTGGAGAAATGGAGAAGTTCTCAAAGTCCTCACTTGCACAGATAATTTTAATACACACAATTCCTGGAGAATTAGCAGGGCCATCTACACCAGTAAATCTGTCAAGGATAGGGTTACGCTTCTGGTTTGTTTTGCTTGGTGTTTTCTGGAAGCCGATTATAAAGCTCTAGCATGGTGCTCTAATGGTTTTCAGAGAAACACTTCCTTATTAAAGATGAGGGTGCCTACAGCCATCAGCTTAAGTGCAAATTGAATGCAGCCCTTAGGCTCTTGGAGAGCTGCCATTAAGTCCTCAGTCAGGCTAAATGTTAGTGGCCCTGAGAAACAGCGTCCTATTAATAGTACAGAACCAGATGTACCCAAAAGGATAGATTTGGCAAAATCTCTGTGGAAATGTTTTTTTTTGAAACGAAAAACATTCTGAAGGAAAAGAGGAGTTAGCCTGTGCTCATGTGCTTTACCTTACAGAATAGCATATTTAGTTGTCGATGTTTATTTTACTTGTTTATGAAAACTGAATGGAAAGGTGGCAAAAAAGTGAAATCAATCACAGCAATACCACAGCAGCTGAATCAATGCTAACGTGACTTAATGCTGCTTTTATAATGTTAAGATTAATGTACTTTTACTTTCATTGATTTTTCTTCTTTGTACACTATATTATAGAGGATCTGTATTTAAGGGTCAGGCTAAGGTCCAAATAGATAATATTCTCATCTGTATTTGGATAACAATAATTATTATGCTGCTAGCATGCAGTTAGTGATAGTTCTTGCAAATGTATGTGATCACTTGTTGTAAAGCACAGCAGAGGATCCCTGGCCTATCATTTATTTTTTAAGCAATTGTGATGCCAAAACCAGTCATTGATGCAATGTATTTTGCCAGACAGCTTTAAGAAGAAGTTTGGAAATGTATCATTGTGCAAGATTCCATGTAATGGCAAATTTTGTGAATTTATGGGGTTTTTTTGTTTCTTTTATCATAGGCTACGGCACTTTACCTTATTTCTATGGAAATGTTGGTGATATTGTTGTAAGTCCCTTGCTGGTGAACTGCTACAAGATTCCTCAGCTGGAAAACAAGGATTTGGATCTCTTGGGTTTGTCCAGCAGTCAGCTGCTAAGTGTGGAGAACATGATACTTCTAACTATTCAATATCTTGTCCAACTAGGTAAGCAATTTGTCATAAGCACTTGGTTTTATTTGTGACTGTCCTTTTTTCTCCATACCTTCTTTATGTCCCTTTTAGGGCCAGTTTTCTGGCTACTTTTGTGGCTGGAAGAGGCAAGTGGCTCCATCTAGTGTGTGTGACTTCGCCACTTCGTTCCTGAAACGGAAGAAGTGAATTTGAAGGCTGATACTGCTTCTGCTCTCCATATGGGGATTGACCAGGTCACCTTTGTGAAATGGATTTGCAATGCAGATAACTCATTTGCTTAGGGTATCAAACCATCAGTTATCACAGCCCTTTCTAAGGACACTCGGTCTGTTTTATTCAGTTTTGTGGCAAACGCTGGCAGATGTGTGATGGTTGTCATTGTTTTGGTGACAGCACTGTTTACATGAAAACCACATTTGTTATTCAGACTAAGGCAAGTGATTCAGTGAATATCTCATTCTTGTAAATGTTTTTAAATGGACTTTTTGCAAGTTTGAGGGCAAACAAGCAAGCCACATTTTTTTTTCCTCTTATTGCAGGTCCAGTAATTTTCCCTACCTTAGAGTAAAAAGAGCAGTGGTAACAGCAAGGTTTTAGAAGTTAATAATGGAGGGATAGTGTTGGGAAACTTCCATGGCAGTCTCACACTAACTTTTGTATTTGAAAACATGCTACTTACCATACAGGAATGTGAAGTTACTTTTGGGAAGAGCACAGTGCATCTGTAATACATAATGGTATGAAATATGCAGGTGTTCCAAAAGCAGCACAACTGCTGATAACCTTACAATTTGGGGAGCAAATGTGCTCCTTGCAGGTTTCACCCCTGAGTGCTTGCACTTTCCTTCCTGTCTCTTACAGAACTGCAGCAAACCATTTACTCTCTAAGTGACCTGTTAGCTTTATTTATCATTCTCTGCCTCAGTAGTCCATTGGATGCCTTGTTTGAGCTGACAGAGGGTTTCTTAATTTTTTACAGGATGTTTTTCTGTTACCTTCTTTCCGTGGGCTTAAATTTGTTGTTTGACATTTATTGGGAAGTTTGTAGAGTCTGCATGTTAAAACCATGTGCTTCACACAGTTCTGGATTGATAGAGGAAGTTTGCAAATTTGTAGCCAGCTGATAACAGCATTTCCAATTAATTAAAAAGAAACTATTTACTGAAGCTTGTGAGTTAGTGAATCACACTCTATGAGCAAGTCTAACTTTAGATGGATGCAGCAGGTCCATACTTGCTGCAAACTAGAGGAGGCTTCATGCAAAGCTTCTGTAGCTGAACTGTGTTTATCAAGCACTGTGCCTTCAGCGTAAAGCAGTTCCCTTATTAGCAGGTGTTTAGTTTGGCTTTTGTTCTTAGCTGTGCAATGCTGAATAGTTTCCTATTTGACCTTATGTGGAGACAGGTGTCAGCACTGTAAGATGAAAGAGCCTAATGAGGAGAAAAGTAAAAACATTCTGTAGAGGAGAGGATCAAAACATGTTGCTGGTTTGAATATTGTTGTAAACTTAAAACTGTTGGAATTGTGACAGCTGCACTGAACTGTAGCCTTTGTCCCATTTTGTTAAATCAAAGCAGATTAAAGATGATGGGAGGGCAGCCAGCTTCAAAAGTGTTTGACAAGAAGAGACAAATGCACATATAAATTAACAATTTATTCATGTAAGCCTAATTTTTTTCTTGAGAAAGTAGGACTAAAATGTTTTTCTTTTCTCCAGAGTACATTGCAAAAGAGTAAGATAAAGGCAAAGATAAAAAAGTAGGCAAAAGCATGAAAGACAGAATCTTGCCTAATTTTTTTCAGATCTCACTACTTGTACAAAATATATTTCCAGATGACTGTGATCACAGATGATAAGAATATTATCTATGGAAATGCTCCTTTTTTGAAAAAAAAAAAAGGATATAGCTGAGAATTCCTATCAGTTTTCTTGTAAAATTATGACATTAATTGTAGGATGATGCTGTTGTGTTTTCAGAAGTCAGCTGAGCAACTCATGATGATATTACAAATCAAAGCAAAAAAACCAAATGCATTTCTGATGCTTTAAATCTTCTGTCAAGACTATACATAGTTAAACCTGGGATTGTAAGCCATAGCGTTGCTATAAATAAATTCCACTGACTGTGATAAAGGAATAAGTAAAAAAAGATACAGGAATGTGTTTGATTTTAGTGGGCTTTTTTTAGTCTGCCTCGTGGTCTTACTCAGATTTAACATTTGTTATCTTTGGCAACATTCATGGTGAGGTATTCTCAAGCTTTGTTTTTATACATCAGAATGCCCATATTTGCAGTATGGGTTACATTCCACCATCTGCAATTGTCAGCTTTTTACAATTCCACTGCCATTTCTACAAACACAATCTCAGCCTGTGCAGTGCTGAGGTGGTCTGTGTTCTGGTTGAAGGAGATTTCTGGATCCTTTGTTATACCACCTGTTTAGAATTCTGAAATCATCTCCCTTCTCTCTTGCTGTGGTACATTTGAATCATTTTGACCATATATGTTGTATGCTGTGACACCCAGAGGTGTTTTGTAGTTTTAATATCCAAATGCACATCCAGACTCAAGGCAAGAGCAAGGCTTTGTCTTGAGTGGAAGGGATGGTCAAAAGCTCAAAGCAAGAGCTTATTCCAGCAATTCTCCTGTCTTAGATGGTTGGAGAAGTATCCTCTGTGGGATGCACCCCGAAGTTTGTCTACCCAGAAATGAGTGTCATCCAGAAGTGGATGACATTTGAATATGTTGACTTAAACTGTTCAGAATAATAGAATAAAATCACAGCAGCATAGAATCATTTAGGTTGAAAAAACCTTTAAGATCAGCGAGTCCAATCATTAACCCAGCACTGCGAGGTTCACTACTAAACTATATCCCCAACTGCCCCATCCAGGTGTCTTTTGAATGCCTTCAGGTATGCTGAATACACCACTTCCCTGGGCAGCCTATTCCAATGCCTAACCACCCTTTTGGTGAAGAAATTTATCCTAATATCCAATCTAAACCTCCCCTGGCACAACTTGAGGCCATTTACATCTGTCCTGTCACTTGCTACCTGAGAGAAGAGACCAATCCCTACCTGGCTACACCCTCCTTTTCAGGCAATTGTAGAGAGCAATGAGGTCCTCCCAGGCCTCCTTTTCTCCAGGCTAAACAACCCCAGCTCCCATTTCCGATAAGACTTCCAGACCCTTTCCCAGCTCCATTGCCCTTCCCTGGACATGCTCCAGCACCTCAGCGTCCTTCTTGTAGTGAGGGGCCCGGAACTGGACACAGCACTCGAGGTGTGGCCTCACCAGTGCCGAGTACAGGGGGATGATCCTGCCCTGGTCCTGCTGGCCACACTATTTCTGGTGCAAGCCAGGCATTGGCCTTCTTGGCCACCTGGGCACATACTGGATCATGTTCAGCCAGCCATCAACCACACCCCCAGGTGCTTTTCCACCAGGCAGCCTTCCAGCCACTCTTCCCAAGCCTGGAGCACTGCATGGGGTTGTTGTGACCCAAGGGCAGGACATGGCACTTGGTTTTGTTGAACCTCATACCATTGTCCTCTGCCCATTGATCCAGCCTGTCCAGATCCCTCTTCAGAGCCTTCCTGCCTTCTGTCACCTTCAAACTGCCTAAGGGGGCTCTCATACAGAATCACATAGTATTCTGAATTGAAAGGAACCCGTAAGGATCATCGAGTCCAACTCTTATGGGAATGGCCCATATGGAGTTTGAACCTACTACCTTGGCATTATTAGCACCATGCTCTAACCAACTGAGCCAATCTCACTCAATCCCCTTGTCCATATCATCAGTATAGATATTAAACAGACTGGCCCAAACACTGAGCCCTGGGGAACACCACTTTTGACTGGACACCAACTAGATGTAACTCATATATTAATATTTTATGATATTGCTTATTTTGCAGTTTTGTTTTTGAAGTCAAGATGATCATTTGCATGCTCATTTCTGTAGAGAAGCTTCCATAAGCTTCCCTTTTAACATAGACATATTTTAGGAAATGGTTCACAATTAAAATCAGTATCTATCCTTTTGTCTTACATCTCATCTGATATTAGTTCCATTATTTTTCTGGATAGTTGTGAAGGAAGACTGCCATACTTTCTTATAAGTAATCTGAGTGAAATTCTGTGTATTCTCATACTGAGAATCTGCCCTTCTATGTGTACAATTATTTTAATCTTCTTGGATTCATGATGACCCTTGTATTTAGAGCTTGTCTCCTAAGTAGCCTCCCTCAGTCAGGAAAAGTTTGCTTTTATTTCTCTTAGTGGGTAGCATCATTTTCACAGGCTGATATATTTTAGGTAAACTTTATTTCTGCAGAGGAACATTCTTCTCTACTGATAAATGTCTAGGGGTTTTTTTTAATTCTGAGATCTTCAAGGACCTAGAATGCGTGATGCTTTCTTAGAAGGGAAAAGAAATGCATTTCCAAAAGAGAACTCTAAAAGAGAGAATTATGCTCATGCTGTGTTAAATTTGACTCATCAGAATTTTTCAGTTTGCATCAAAAATGAAAACAGCCTTGCACTTACAAATCTATAGTTGTCTTACCATTCTAAGGTAATTGGCTGGTGGCACCTTCCATATGTTACTTCTCAAAAAGGCAAAAATGACAACAGGTGGCAGTTTTTACAGATTCTGTGCTGTGGGTTGTTTACCCATGCCCTGTTTCTCACACAACCTTTCTGTTTCCTGGCCTGGAAAGAAAACAAAACCAAACCCAGTATTTCACATATCTCTGATATTTAAACCCCCCTGTTTTGTCATAGAAAAGCAAGCTGCTGAAGTGTGAAGCTGCCTCCTTTGGCACTGATACGAGATCTTGGCAAAATACGCTATGGTTACTTTTTACTCTGTGTTCATGAATGTTTTTAACTGTTCCTGAATATGTTTGACAATGAGACAAAGCTAACTGAACAGAATGTTAATTGAAGTTCAGTTGGAGGACTGATGCTAAGACAGGATGGTTTATGTTTCTGTTTTCCAGTTCAAGTTGACAGTACAGTTTTTGGGGTCTGGGGAATGTAGATCTAAAGTTGCATATTCTTATTTATGTTAGATGCTTGCAGATTTGCTAAATTAATTTAATTAACTAAGGAAGAGGTTAGAAATGTTTATTTGCATCCATGCTTGGTTGATTAGTATGCATGATGAGAAAAAGCAAAGCAAAGGGCACTTAATAGGCTTTGTCAAGCTGCATGGCTGTGATTAGGCTAGAAGGATAAGCATTTTGGTTTTCTGCTGCAAAAACATATGGCTGCATGCTTAATCCTTCTCTTCCAGGCAAAAGGCACATATTTTCCCACTCCCTTGTTTGTCCCACCAGTTGCTGAAGGTAGGAAAGCTAGGAGTGAGGTGGAATACCTCATTGTTTAGAGGGGAAAAAAAGCATGATGGTGGAAGAGAAAGATTTCTAAAATGAAAAAGCAAGAATAAGCAATGTGGGTAGATATCTATTGAGCAGCAAGTGTTTTTTTAAAATATTAAAAAATGTGGTGAAGGAGCTTGTCAGATCAAGACAGACATGTAATTGTTCCTGGTTCAATAACATTTTTATATGAAACACTGTTCTTCTGTTTGTTTGTTTTCATTGTAGGTCCTGACCAGATACCCCTGAGGGAAGAATTTGAGCAGATCATGTTGAAAGCTATGCAGGAGTTTACTCTGAGAGAGAGATCCTTGCAAATGAGTGCACAATGTATCTCTGTGTCACCAGGTCAACTCCCTTGGCTTGCCAGGTTAATCGCTAGTGTGTCCCGGGACCTCGTGCATGTGGTTGTCACCCAGAATTCCCTGGCAGAGGGCATCTCAGAGACCTTGAGGTCTCTCAATGAAATGAAACATCAGCAAAAGCTTCCAGATTATGTAGTTGCCATTTGCGCATCAAAGATTAGGGGAAATGAATTCTGTGTGGTGGTTCTAGGTAAGTGTATTTGCAGACTGCTTCAAATGGCAATGCCAGATTAATTTTCTTGAGTTATTGATCCAGTTTTTAAATCCCTTTCGTTCTTTTTATTCTTCTTTGTATTGTTGCACTGCAGTGTCACAGTTTACTGTATCTTCAGCAAGACTTGGAGTACTGAGGTCCGTGAGGATCTAGAAAAATGTCTTTATGCTAGTCATTACTACTTCTTGAGAGGCCTGAGACTTTACTGTTTGTGTGACTACCTTAGAAAATATCTTGAAGTGACCCAGTGGCAAAATAGTTGGTTTGTCTTTGTTTCATGTAACAACTGCAATATTTTATGTGGCAGAGTCTTCTGCAACCTGCTTAAATCAGAACATGCTTTTCCTCCTTTTTATCCTTTTTATTCTGCACTGGTGACTGGCTGTGATGTTTTTGTGTGAATGAGTGTGTCTGGATGGAAATGAACTTTGACTAATCATCTTTCCTTTGTAGGCAGATAAATCAGTAATGCCATTTTTTAACTTTTTTTACCTTTTTTCCCACACACTAGGGATAATTAGTTTTCCATATTTACCCAGAATCCTCTGTTTCATCTAAGGTACAAATACTTGCTTTGAATATCATTTGTCGTGCAAGTATGCAAAATGATATGCAATAGCAAAGAACCTGCTAAAATTAGTTATATCAACTAATTCTCCAGTCACTAGTGAAGTAGACTTGAGAGACTGCTCTCCCTGTCTACTGGGTAAAGGCAGTGGAGATCCATGATTGAAGATCAGAGTGCCCCACACTTCTAAGATGTAAAGGTTGTGTTGACAGTAAACTGTATTAAGGTTTGCTGTCACTCTTTTCCCCTCCCTTCTCCAGGTCAGTATCAATCTCGGGCACTTGCAGAGAGCATGCTCACCACCAGTGAATTTTTAAAAGAGATCAGTTATGAGCTCATCACAGGGAAAGTTAGTTTCCTGGCATCACATTTCAAGAATACATCTTTAGGTAAGTGATTCTAAGAAACAGAAGTTCTAGAAAAGACAGTCATGTCTTCAGGGTTGGTGTATCTCCTGTTCAGCAGTTAAAATACACATGGATACATCTCTGCTCTCTTCATTGAGAGGCACTCTGTTCTTCTCTCCATTCCTTGCGTCTGGAAGAGAGCTTGTCTCCTTCACCTGTGCGGTGGCAGTTCATAACCCTCCAGCAAAACATTTTTAACACTGTTAAATGTAACGGCAGGGCACTCATAAGTACACAAATGTTTTCTAGTTTGCACCTCTAGCAAGGTTTTAGAGGTTGTTTTATAGTGTGTTTCTTTGTAATCATCAGATGTCACCAGTAGCTGTAAAGCCACAGAGCTGAAATTATACAACTGTGGTTCCTTTTTTTTTTTTTTTAATTAATCCAATTGGTAAATCAGTAGATAAAAGTATTCTCCCTCTCTCTCTTCCCTGTATCTCCAGCCCCTTGCCCCAGTGCAGATTTGACATCAGCTATGTGAGAAGATGGGTGTATGTAATATTTGATGTCGTTCGTCTGAAATGGTTTCCAGATAATTTGGTGTTGCTAATTCCTATCTAGGTGATGACTTGGACAAGCTGCTGGAGAAGATGCTACAGCAGCGAGGGGAAAGTGTCATTATTCCTTTTAATGGAGATGTTAGTGAGTGTGTGTCATCTCAGGAGGCAATTGCCATGGTTTCTACACAAGAACCAGGTAATTTTTTTACGTGCAAGATACGGAATAAGTGTTAAATGTCTAATTTAAATGTCAAAATGCATACACCTCAGAAGAATCTGAGGACACATTTGCAGTCAGTGTGCCAACCTTAAAATACTAATACTGCCAGCTAAGTGTAGCAATACAGCAGTTTCTGAGACAGAAAATCTCTGTAATAACCCTCAGCAACCTTTTTCCCCTGATGTTTTTATATTTTCTAAGCTAAAACATGTGATTTTCTGTTAGGCATCAGGCCAAGCAGAGAAGATGTTTCTTTGTAACACTGGCAGCGTGGATTCATTTCATCTTTTTTGCACCGAGAAAAGGAATGTAACCTTGAGTTTAAGGCAGGGGGCAATTGTGTTCTCCTGATTTCCTCAGGTGTCCTCCTGCCTGGTAATATGCATTAGAGACTTGTGCTCTGAGGCTTAAACTTTTAGGGAATGTGTTTTAAGATCTTGGACTGAAAGTGCCTGGCAAGTGTAATCCGTAATTTGTTGATCTGAGATGTGTCTTATCCAGCATAATGTGATAAGATGCTTAGGTGCAAAAGATAAGCTAGGATTTCCTGTCTAAAATTGCTAATTTCCAGAATTATTTAGCTATTCAGAGTTCTAAACATACTTTCCCTTTCATATCACAATAACAACAAAAGATACATTGAGCTGTTGTGAACACTGAGATTCTTTCAGGTCTAGTAGCAAAGCAAATTCAACCTCTGGTAAAGCTTTTTTCTGTGAATGAAAGGTATGCTCTTAGTTCATATTAGTTAACTTAAATTCATCAGTTTGGTGTTATATATGAATGAAGGCAAAATGGTTCATTGTCTCCACATGGATCAGGAGATCCAACTAGAAGGGCTGCCAGGCACTTTGTTCTGGCACCCTCAGGAGTACAAGTCCGAGTCTTGAGCTTCCTCAGGGGGTTAATTTGAAGGGAGAATAATCTTTAGATTCTGGGGATTTTTGTCTTCTTACTGTGTGCTTTTTTTTAAACCTTCATATTTTCTCAAACAATTATTCTGAGATCATTTTGTCTTTAACATATGGCTGTACAGTGGTTGAAGCTATTGAGAAACTGCCTGAATAAAAAAAATAAAGAAGTAAGTCTCCTAGGCAGTGAGAGAGACCTTTCTTCCCTAGCAGATCTACTGAAATGGACACTGGGGCACATTTGGACAGGAGATAAGCACGTGTGTGTGCACACACACACAGACATGTCCCTGTATAAAACCAACACAGTAGAAAAAATGCCATAAACAAAAACTGTAATACCATTATAGGATTTAATCTGATAATCTGCAAGTTGAAAATACTCAGTGGTTAATGAAGCATGGGTTGTTGGACATAGAATTTACTTAATGGAAATACTGAAATGGAACCTGCTTTTTATTTTGAGGAAATATGAGTGCTCTGGTCAGTCTATCAGTTCTCTGCATTTAGTGTTACACAGAGGTTTATAAAGTCTCAATAAATCTGTTTCAGGAGAACATTAGAGCTCTGTACCTCTCTCTCTCTGCTCTTTTTATCTGTGTACACATGCACATCTTTATATATATACGTGCATGCATATTATGTATGTGTTGGTTCATTTAACAGAACTCATTTCACTGTGCTGGCATTGAAGTTTCCTTGGGTTGCACTGTTAAAAATCCTTAAAACACTTAGGGCATTTTAAAAAATGGACAGTGCTGTACTTGAGGTCATCTGATATATTACCACATTTTGATCAAAGAAAGAAAGTTAGCATTTGTGATCTGGACCCAACTCTCCAGAGTGTTGAGATTTGTTCTGGTGAGTGATTTTTTTTCCTGGTAATAGAGGGTAGGCGGTTTGGAGGGTAATGTTTTGCTGGGGGGGGTGGGAAAGTAAACATGTTTCTTGTTGTGTTTTGTTTTCTTTTTCAAACAAACACACTCTAGATTTGGATGTTGATACCTTCCACATTTACCAGCCACAGCTCACAGTTGCCAGAAAGCTCTTGTCCCAGGTTTGTGCTATAGCAGACAGTGGCAATCAGAGCCTGGATCTGGGCCACTTCAGCAAGGTGGACTTCATCGTAATAGTGCCCCGTTCAGAAGTCCTTGTGCAACAGACCCTTCAACGGATTCGACAGTCAGGTAAAAGGGAGGGGAGGGGAAGCAGGCTGATAAACCAGAGTATGTGATGTGATTACATCATTACTGGTATAAGGGGAAATGTAAGTTGCTCCAACATATCTTTTGTCCTCATGGTTTTTGTTTTATTTTACTTTTTTTAAAAATAGTTTTACAAAATCATTAAGACCCTGGAAAATACATAACTGGCCCACACTTCAGAGTACTTTATTCCCACTTGTTTAATTCAAATGATGTTCAAAGTCATATAGATTGCACCATGCTTACTTTATGAATATGACAGCAATACATCTTTACAAAAACTAGTTGTATTGACACAAATGTTGAAGCAGAGCATGAAAAATATGATATGATACCAGTGAGAATCAATTTATATAAATTAATGATTTTTGCAAAAGAAAGGTCAGGATAACTTTTTCTGACTCAAACAATATACTAGCTTAATGTGGGCAAGTTTGGCCTAGGATCATGGAACACAGCCAATTGAGTGCTGCTTTGGAAATCTTTGTGGAAGCCTGATTTTTTTTCCCCCCACTTTTTGATAATGTGAGAAGTTTTTGAAAGGTCTTCAGGCACTTTTTGCAGGAAATCAAGAAACCAAGAAGCACATTTTTGCCTCCATTGTGAGAGAAATTGCATTTGGATAATCATCTTTGTACTGGGGCCTATCAGTGGTTTGGCTAAGTCCTGACATTGGCGGACAAGCCGCAACTTCCCAATGACTGTCCATTTTTGGATGCACTCAAAGGAAAAGATTTTTGTTGTATTCTTCTTTTTGACAGGTGTGCTTGTGGACTTGGGCCTAGAAGACAATGGAACAGCATATCAGAGAGCTGAGAAATATGTGGTTCGGTTGGACAATGAGATCCAAACTAAATTTGAAGTTTTCATGAGGCGAGTGAAGCAGAACCCCTACACGCTCTTCGTGCTGGTTCATGACAATGCCCACGTGGATTTAACAAGGTAGCTGCTTCAATCTGCTGAAGGAAAACCATCCTCTCCCAGCATCTTTCCATTAGGTTTTTCAAAAGGCTTACCATCTTAGACACCTATTGCTTTCTCTAGACATTTTTAAGGCATTTTGTGCCTTACAATCAGAAATAATATCTTTTAGCTGCCCGTGATATTTGTTAACTAATTCTGATTCTGCTGAAGGTAGGTGAGACTAATTTCAGGTTTTTGGATGCCTAACAGGACTGTTTTGAGGGTTACATGCTATGGTGCTGAAATTGAGGGGAAAATGCTGAATTTTGCAACTTTCTTTGTTCTTCTTGTCTTTTTTTCCTATTTGTCTCCTTTTTCTGTACTCAAACCCAAATGTCTCCAATGTTCACAAGCTGATTGTGCTTTAGTTCATATTTTTATCCCTGATAATTATGTTGTTTGTGATATGATGAAGCTTACAGACATTTAAGTCTGCATCATGTGAAAGATGCCATAGCTGCTGTAAGAAAAGAGTTTGAAAAAACAGCTATATTGAATTTGGACAGCTTTAGGTCTAAACGCAACATGTATATACGTGCAAAAACATCTCTTCACACTGAATCAAAAACTTCACCTTGAAAGAAGAAAGAAATAAGTAAAGCTCATTATTCTGCTCTTGTTCCATGAATAAGCTAAGGAGAATAATCTTAATGTGGTCTAAGCATGGTGTGTAAGGTTGTGGGATTCATTTCAACATCAGAAATAATGAAAAGTGTCTCTGTCCATGGCAGAGGGGTTGGAACTAGATGGTGTTTAAGATCCCTTCCAACCCAAACCATTCTATTGTTCTGTAATAGACAAAATACTTTCCTTGAAGGACAGCTGAAAATAGACAAAAGCAACATTATTTCTATCTGGTCTTCCCCATCACATTTTTGTTATTGTCTGCTATACTTTGAATTTGGAATTGATGAATATATGGAAGTGAAGGCAATGCCAGGAGCTGGAAATCGGAACATCAGCAGACTTTCAGGTCTTTTCCCCAGCCTTTTACAGATTTGTTGTTTCAGTTGGGAAAAGCCATTGGACTTTGTAAAATTGCTACTGTGTCCTATGCCCACAGCTCATGGAACAGTGCTTCCTAATGAGAGGGATTTCATCAGCTTTGGCTTATTTTTGGTTTCCTCCATCTGATTCTTTTTTTAATTGTCACACTGATCCACCTTCTCACTGTCAACAGATTTTAATCCTTTAATTAGGTGTTTGTTGTTTTTCCTTGTTCTCCCGAGTTTACCCACAGAGAACAGTCAAATGTTTTTTGAAGTCTTTTACGTTTCCAAAGAGATTTTTTTGAGCTATGATTCTCTGTGTCATGGTCATTTAGAGATTTTTGTGCAGGAAGAGAATAATCCATTGAATTTCAGGATGTCAGTAAGGCAATTCTTTGCATTCTTATTTCTGCAGTGCCATTTCAAGTTCCCTGTCACATGGTGAGCCTAATCATGGTCTGGCTGATAGAGTTATTAATTGCAGGGAGGTGCTTGAAGCATTCAACCTCCTTGTTCTTCAGGTCAGCTCTTTTCCTTATGCCCTGCAAACGCAGCAGTCCAGGATCAGTTCTAGCAATGAGGTACATTGGATACAATCTGACACTGTGGTAAGTGTTTAACTGTTAATTTTAACTGTGAATTTTAATGTGGAATTCACACCTAACAGAATTTATTAAGTGTCTGTCTTAGGAGGGAGCTCTTCCTCTGCTGGAGTTTATTCTCTCAGATTCCAGATGGACAGCCCTGGGATACTGATGGTAGAGGTAGCATTGGTATTTAGGACCAGGAATTACACATTTTTCTTTGTCCAGTCATGTACAATGAGAAACTACTTTCTATGCTCTGGTCAGACAAAGCTATGTAGACATGCCATAAAGCTCCAGAGCTGGCTTTCCCTTTTCAAGCAGTCTGAATTTTGACTGTAAGTTATATGTCACATAGCCTGTCAAGTCTGTTCATTACTTTCCCAGTCATAATTACAGTCATGTGCTAGGTGAACAAGTTTTGGTATAGTAGGTGCAGAGGAAAAATCCTTTTGGATATCCTCCACTATTAACTTTTTTCATCGTTTCAGCCAGCTGATTCTGAAAACATTTTGGATAAACCTGCTTAAAAATAGCATTTTCTCCTATTACTTGTTTGGTATATTTATATCAGATTTGACTTAGTTTCTGCAAAGTGTCTTAATGTGGGAGCTGTAGAAAACAGTTAATGTAAAATGAGGGAGTTTGCTTTTTGGTTGATTGTTAATATAAACCATGTGGTGACCTTCTGTATAATGGTCTAGACAATTTTTTATTTCCCAAAAGTAAAAAAATTAACAACTTTCAGTCTTCTGATTAAAAGAATAACCCACAAAAAAAGGGGAGACTGTAGATGATTAATTACATTCCTAGAGATTACTGCTGATGTAAATGAACTGGAGAGCACACTGTGCTGACATCAAAGGCTTACAAAATTTGAAACACAAATATTCTGCCTTTCTGATAGCTGTATGCAGATTTATATTCTAACCAAAAAATTCTTAACTTCTGGTTTCCGTTAGAAAAGTATGTAGACTCTGACGATCAAGAACAACTTTGGAAATTAATAGTCCTTCTCTTTTCAGAGTAGAACCTGAAATAGAAATGAGATGACAGATGTCAGTAGATATAAAGCCAGAGACAGGGAGTCAGAAAATAATTAGCAGGATTCTAGAAGCCCCCTGCAGTCACAGGTAGGAGGTATACTGAAAAATTTGCAAGGACCTACACCTATCTTTCCTAGCTGTAGGCAAATAATAAGTTAAGTAAAAAACAATATATATTTTATTGTATTCATTGAAATAAATAAATAGCGTCACTTTGGGAGAATGGATAAAAAGAAAGGATTCTTTGGTATGGAAAGTGCTTTCCACTTATTTTTTAAAATGACACAAAGAATAAAAATTCGTTCCAGTTTTCCTTACATTTTTGCTGTTTGTGTGTGGAACAGGGTGACGCAGCAAGTGAAGACAAGTTATACTTTGGTTTGAATGAATACAGCAAATCCCTCCAGTGGGGTGTCACAAGTCCCCTTTTGAGATGTGATGAAACCTTTGAAAAAATGGTCAACACACTTTTAGAAAGGTAAATAAGAAGCTTCGGATTCTGCCCAGTTGGGGTCTTAAGGATACATCTTTATGAGCCCCATTACGGGCAATGAAGACATGATGACCTTTGATGTTGATCTTGAAATACATGAAGTATGTGCGGTTTTATTTTTGTAACAAATTTAGTGCAGTTGAAGAAGGCAGTGGATATCCTTCATTTGTTTTTAGAAGAGATCAGGCCCATCCAGCAGCAATCTGGGCTCAGCTGTGCTGCTCTCTTCTTTTGGCTCAGCCCTCACTAAGCTCAGAAGGTACCAGAGGTTTGGTACCTCACCAGTTCTGGTGTCTCTCTTGGTGGTGGTGAGAGACATTGTTTCAAAAAGGTCATTTTTGTTATTTCGGTAGTTGGCCATGGTTTTGGTTCCTGCAGCTCAGAGCCTGTTAGTACCCTGCAGCTGCCTGAAAAAGCCACTGTCATGGCACATATCCAAGATACAATTAAATGTGCCCATTACAGGAATGAAGGGAATACTGTCATTTCCAGCAATGTGGAGTTAATCTCCTCTGTGTATCAGCAGGACAGATCCTTTATAGCACTTCAAATAATAGTTCTCATGTTTTCATATTTACTAGAACAGGATTGTTCTGTGTTCAGTACTGTGTTTTCTGTTTTAATTAGGTTAGTTGTAATAGTTGTAAATGTATCTGTATTTATTAAGTGAAATTCAATATCAAATGTGTTAAATTAGCAACACTGATAATTAAGTACATAATTAATACTTAATATTTGTTATTATCTACAAATACACTGTAATAATTAGGTCAGTTTCCTAGGCTTCTTCTGGTCAAATCCAATGGAAGAGATAGTGGTCATTATCACTCACTTTCTGTTAAAATGTGGGTAGGAAAAAGGATGAAGGAGGATTTATGTATGTGTAAATAATCATATGAGATTAGGATAAGACTAGAAATTGATGGCAGGTGAACCTCTCTACCTTAGAGCCAGGTGAATCTCTGCCTTGGAGCCAGGATATGTTTTTGTGTCACAGTTTATCAATTTAGCCTCAGTTCAAGAAACTGGGCTATTCTGTCTGGGTGGGTGAGCCATTCAAACTTAAAAGCTCAAAACATTGCAGACATTTGTGTATTATAAGAAAGGCTCCATTTGTTTTAGTAGTGGAAGTGCAGCTGGCACTTTTATGGCAGGAAGAGTAAAAAAGTGTTTTAAAAACTTACTGATTTAATGAGTGGCTTATGGTATCCAGAACAAACTACTGTATCTACTGGTTAAACACAACCCCAAAACTTTCTTTAAATGGATGTCATATTGTCTATTAGATTACTCAAGAAAGAGACAAGAGAGAAGTGGAACTTCTAGTTATTTTAATTATTTGGACTTACATGGCACAAGACCAGCACTGAAGGCGTAATAGTGTAGTGTTTTTCTGTACTATGGTGGCAAGTGAACTCACAGGAAAAGTCTAGAAATTGAGTGGGGTTTTTTGCTTGAGTTGGTTTTAATTTTTTTTTTCTTAGCATTTTACTTCATATTTGTTGTCACTGCATATAGCTGTAATGAAAGAAAAGATGTTGGCTATGTAAATTGAAAGGCAAAATGGAAGTTCAGATTTGGCTCAGAGCCAGCAATTCCTATTGGTAAGTCCAGCTTTTGGCTGAGAAGTTGAGAGGTGTGAAATTATGAAGTACTTCTCCCAGAAACCACTTGAAGCCTCAATGGTCCTCAAGTTTGTAAAAGAAAGAGCTTGTGTAAAGCAAAGCAATTATTAGCATGTGCTCTTGGAATAAATTGGATCTGAGGTGTTCCTTATCTCCATCATCAAAGATCTTTAGCTGAAATTTTGGACCAGATGAGGGTAACAGAAGTTTATCTTTCCTGTTACTTGACTTGGGCCAAGTGCAGAGAATTTTTGTTCAAAACTTTTGTCTATGAAAATGGAAGGCTTCATTCTTTGAGCACTACTGGGAAAAATAAGCACTTCTTTACCATGCAGTGCTGTGTTTTGGCTGATTTTTGGACATTACTGTGATTTTGCATGTGCTAATGCAGAACTGTGTCTTCCCCAAGGTACCCCCGGTTGCACAGCATGGTGATCCGCTGCTACCTTCTCATTCAGCAGTATTCCCAAGCTCTGATGGCCCTCACCACCATGGCCTCTCTGAGGGATCACAGCACACCTGAAACTCTCAGCATAATGGATGACCTTATCACTTCTCCGGGAAAGGATAAGAATGGCTGTGGCCACATGCTCGTCATTCGGGTGCCATCAGTGCAGCTGGCCATGCTGGCCAAAGAGAGGTTACAGGAAGTAAGGGACAAGTTGGGGCTGCAGTATCGTTTTGAGATCCTCCTTGGGAATCCTGCCTCAGAGCTCACTGTTGCAAAACACTTCGTGACACGGCTGAAGGTTAGCAGAAAGTGAATGTTTGTTGGTGTGCTCACTGTAGCCATTGGCTGCTGTCGTTGTTTTATGTTTATTCCCACTTGTTTCGAGGTTAATTATGCTCTAGGGAAAGGGCATGTGTTCTGTATCTGTCGCTGTGAATGCATTTCTGTACGTTGAGTATAAATGATAGAGAGACTTGGAACAAACCTGAATTATTACTGGTCCATGAAGTCAAACACCAGCTGTTATCTCACTTCCTAAAGTTGAATAAAGGCATGCATCAGATCGGCTTCATCTCTAAAAGCAGAGCTCAGATCTCTGTAGGCAAACTAATTATTTCCACCAACTTGTCTGTCTGTCTAGTGTATCTGTTGTCTGCTCTGTCCATCCATCTTCTGCCCTTCTGATAACTGGTAAAGTATGCTGTTTGTCACAGATTTCTTTCCTCAACCCCCTGCATGCTGAAAGCCTGAAGAGGCTGCATGCATATATGCCTAGCATATATGCCCCAGCCTAAATCTTTGCATGGATTTACAAGAGCATGGTTCAAGTAGCTAAACCCAGTTGCTGAATTGACCTCACTACATTAAACAAAGGGGTGATGGGTTGCCTGCCTTAGGCAGCAGCCTGAAAGTAATACTGGTTATTACTGATCTGTCCTGATCCTTGCTCTAAGTCTCACAGAGAGATTAATTCTCTTCTTCTACTATGAGTTATTCAGTGTATTCAAAACCACAGAGAAGAGGAATGAATTTTGTGAGCCTTTCTGAAAGAGCCTGTCTATGGCCAAAAGCGGATAAAATGTCCTTTAAAGAAGCTACGACTCTTGCTTCTCAAACTTTATCTGCAGAAGGAGAGAGAAGAAAGTAGTAATGAATGAGAAAACGTGAGATAGCAGCTCTGTGCTGGTGGCTTTTTTCGGATAGGCATTAATTCCAACCTTAAGTCATTCTGGGTTGAGTCCTGTGAGGGCTTCTTAACAGTGCTTTGCATAATGGGTTGCAGCCCTTACACAGTGCTGAAGCAGCATGTGAGACCTTTAGAGCAGATCAGGATTGACTGTGGAGCTGTTGCAGGTCTGGAATAGAGAAATTTTATCAGGTAGAGAGTGAAAAACCTTCTAAATAATTCTTCTTATTCCTCTCTCCACAACATAAGGTGCAGTTTTGGACTAAACAAAGCTGTAGGATTCTGGATTTGTTTCTTTTCTTGCAGGTTACTAGAAGAAAAGCCCTCAAATCTGAACCATGCATGTGAAGGGAGTGAGGAGAGGAATTCAGTTGCCCAAATATAAGCCTGTAGTGTCTTTTTAGGTGGGGTGTCCCATAGTATTTCAGAATGATAAAGGCCACCTGTGGGGCTTGTGCTGTGCTACCATGCCTGTTAGTCTGGTGCCTGGGATAACACAAGATTTCTGACATGGTATGAGCATGTATTTGGGGAACTGATTCCCATTATAAAATTCATCAGCCATGCTACCCCTGAGCCTAGCTTATTGCAGACAATTTTGATTTAGTCTCCGTGCTGCTTGGCATTTGGTCTGACATTAGGTGGAGTACTGAAGCTGGACTAGAGCCAGTGGAGTGCTGATTGTTGGCTGCTTGCACTAAGAGCACCCCAGCCCTTTTTTTGATGTGTGTGTGGGGAGAGAGCAATATGAGGCTACTGAGTGCTTTCTGGTGAGGCTGAGGCTCAAAACGTGGTCCCACCAATAAATACTCTAGGTTGCAGGAAGGATGAGAACTCATCATGACCATTTTCAGAGGCAGGGAGGGAAACTTTATAGGCGTTAGTGAACCCAGCTGAATAGTTTGACTTAACCTAGCCTCTCTCTCAGATGGCATTAGCAGGGTGTGTGGTGCCACAGCAGGGCAGGGAGGGTGGGCAGCTGTCTCTGCAGTGCTGGTGGCTGGACTGTTCCCCTCTCTCAGACAAGTCTGCTGGTCAGCCAGACCAGCCAGACAGGTTATTCTTCTCCATCAGGGAGCCAGAAGTACAGAATGAAACAAGAGTTGGAAGACAATTTAAATAACTATTTTACTGACCAGGGATGCTGTCGTGGCATAGCCTTTAAATTACCAAGAATCAAACTGTTCGGGAGACATTCAGAAGTGAGGAGCCCTGAGGGCTGCACCTCTCTGCTGTTCCTGAGTAAGATGGTCAAGAAATACATCTTCAGGATGCAAGTTTACAGCTCAAAGCCTCAGGCTCTCATTCTTTTTAGGTCCTTATGCTAGCAAAAAGAAAATCAAGGGAAATCAAAGCAAAAATTGTCTTCCCGTATTTCACCTTCTAGTCATGCACTGTCACAGAAACTTCTGTCATTGGAGAGGCAGGGGAACACACAGCTGGACTAACCTTGTTGAGCCAGAAATTTTCTCTGCTGCTAAGGCTGCTTTACCAAGCCATTAGATACTGCTAGGTAATTGGAGAAAAAGGTTTTTTCAGTAAGCTCTGCTGAACCAGGGGAGCTGAAGCGTGTAAGAACATGGGACTGATGCTACCAGCCTTTCCAGTGCTAAGGGAAAATGGTGCAGTTTGTGGTCTTGGGCCTTGATAGACTGTAGGTAAGGAGTTCTTTCAGGTGGGATTACCTCCAGGGAAAGGTGAAATGTGTTTCTTTCACGTAATCTTTCGTTGTATAAAATAATTAAACAAGGTTCATTGGCCCATTTTCGTACTCCACTTGAAAGTCTTACTTTAGCTGTACATTAATATCTTTTCATCTGTGCCAAACTGAACTCATCGACTGCTTTTTTCTCTGACAGACCACACTAATACCACACCAGGTGAATGTTTCCAACACTGAATAACATATGCTTTGTCTTTGCATTTACTGCTTGCCTACCAGTTGGCTACCAGAACACAAATGCATGCCTGTACCCAAGGTCTCCTTCCTGCTGGCCATTGAGTAAGCGAGCCCTATATACAAAGCAAAAGCAGGAACTGATGAAAAAAGAAAACAGGTGAAGATATAGAAGATGCCATTGAGATGTGACTGGAATATTCTCTGTTCACAGGCTTGGAGGGGCAATGAGCAGGATGACTGGATTCCTCGCACCTATCAGGATCTGGAAGGTCTACCTTGCATTGTTATTCTCACTGGCAAAGACCCTCTGGGAGAGACTTTCCCCAGGTGCTGTTCTTACTCTTTCAATATGACTGCTCTCTAACATGTTTACATAGGTGGGGTTTGATACCATCTGGCTGTCTTTTCACAAAAGGAGTGTATTTTTGAAGACTTTAGTTAGGGACCATTTAAAGTTTTGGGAAGTGCAATTTGTGAAAAGTCATGCTACTGTACTGGATGGGTCAGCAAATGTCTGTGTGAAGCACCAAGGAGCATAACTTTGTGCTGAATATTTTAAAATAATTCTATATGTACGGGCTAACAAAATTGTTCGTGAATATTTAGTAAGCAATAAAGATAGGGAGTATTCTTCAAGTCAGAGAAAACAAAAACTTCTTTTTGTGTTGGCTTTTCCAGGTCATTGAAATACTGTGACCTTCGACTAATTGACTCCAGCTACTTAACTCGTACTGCGTTAGAGCAAGAAGTAGGCCTGGCATGCTGCTACGTCTCCAAGGAGGCAATTCGAGGGCCTATTGTAGCTCTTGACCTCAGTGAGAAGGAGCAGGAGAAGGCAAATGGTAGTGAGAATGACTCTGACGAGCTGCTTATAGACTTGGATCGGCCCCAGAGCAACAGCAGCGCTGTCACTGGAACCTCAGGTCGGTTATTCTGCTGTTGGTCTGAAAAACAAGTCTTTATTCCTGTGTCATTGGAGTTTGGATGCAAAAAGTGAGATGTTTTCTCAAATGTGGGTTGCTTAGCTGTATCCAGCTGCAGGCTAGACAATGAAATGTTAGTTTCAGATTCTTTACACAGTGAGCAATTTTCCTGTCTAGTGCTAAAAGGAGATGGTGTTTCAGTGGGAGGGATGGTATGCCATAGCTAAGCGTCCCTTGTGATTTTAATTTTTAAACTTACATTCCACATTTGTTGCTAGCTTTATTCAGGGATCCTGAAAAGATCTTAAAAATCAAAGCAAAAAAGGCTAGTATAAAATATAAAATAGAAAAATGCTCTGTAACTCTGGGAATACCTATGGATGAGGATGGATATTTGCCTTCTTGCCAAGACCAACAGAATGATTGGGTCTTGCCCTACCTCTTCAGGCATCAGTGAAGCCTCACCTCCCACCAAGCCTTCCCTTTGCATTCTGCAGACACTTCTGGGTCCTTCCCTTTGTTTCCCTATGAGTTTGAGGCATTAAGACAGCTGAACTGGGTCTTTGGTATGCACCAGGTCTTCCCATACACTAACTAAACCTGACTGGTATGGAAGAGAGGACATAGAGCAGTTCATGTCCAAGTTGCAGTGAAATAAATGCTCTGTTGTTCATAGAAAGGAAGATGCAATTGATCTGTGTATACAGTGGTTTGTTAAATTTGACTTTCAGAAAACGTGCCATCAAATTGCAAATCCTAAATGGGAAATGATGGCTAGAACACAGAGATTAGGGTTGAACACTTGGAGCCTGCACCCTGTTGCAGCAGGGTGTTTGCCTCTCCAGTCAAAGGGACAGACAGATGTAAATGATTTCTTTTTACGTGGTGAAACACTGACCTAAGCCACAGCAGCACTCACTGAACAGAAGTATTTGTATGTTAGGATTGTAGCATAGATCAAATGAATTCATGGTTTTCTTGCGTCAGTCAGTAACTTTTCATTGCCTGCTTTTTGTTTTCCCAGGTTCCCTGGCTGACAATGGTGTGAGCTCCTCGAGTGCCGCAGACAAGTCTCAGAAGCAGGCACCATCCCTTAACTTCCAGACTGTGGCACACAGCTCAGTAGATGAGGGAACTTACTCCAGTTTTACAGCCAGAGAGACCCTGAAACAGGAGTGTGACTCACTGGGTAACCAGATGGCGAGCAGCACCACTCCCAAACTCTCCTCACTGTCTTCAGTCTCCCAGACCTTTCAGTGGCCTGCCCAGTCAGCCAAGGACAGCAAGGCCCTCCGTGTGGCACTGCCACGCATCGTCATCCTGTCCAAAGCTGCATACTGCCTCCTGAGCTCACAGAAAAATGGAAACTTGCCTTCCTCCTCTTCCCTCCTGCCTCATGCTGACGTGTCTTGGCTGAGCTCTCTGAGGCCTCTGCTTCACAAGGACATGAGCAGTGAAGAGCAGTCTCTGTACTACAGGCAGTGGACAACAGCCCGACAGCACCACGCGGACTTCAGCAATCAGGCTGAGGCGTCTGGCACCAGGACTTTTCACCCCAGGAGGCTGCTTTTGACAGGACCACCACAAGTAAGAGCACAGCTCCTTCCTCTTGCAGCAACCTGAGAGGGCCAAGTTTGCAGTGGTGTGTTTTCAGGTTAAAAGTCTAAAGTCAAATTTTAAGACCAAGTCCATGCTGAAGGTGGTAAGGAGAGGATGGGTGATGCTTTATGTCATGTTTTAGCCTAAATGAAACACATGTGGATGGCACTGGGCATAACATTGCCATGAGCACATCAGGAGAGAAGCAGTTACCACTGCTGATCTCCCTGCATACAAAAGTGACACAGGCTGTGGCCAGGTTGTGCTCAGAGACCAATTTAGTTGAAGTGTTTTCAGCATAGTGGGCAATATTACATCTTGCAGTGTTTTCAGGCAGAGCTGAACACAGAGCTTTGGGGTAAGCCCAGAGGGATTTATCTCACATATTACTATTCCATAGTAATAGTTTGGGTTGGCATTTAGACTTCTTTCCATCTCTGGCTCAGGTCGGAAAGACTGGTTCCTACTTGCAGTTCCTAAGGATTCTTTTCCGCATGCTGATCCGGTTGCTGGAAGTAGATGTGTATGATGAAGAAGAGATTAATACCAGTAAGTATTTAGTCAGCATTCTTAAAATGTATCATAAAGAACTTACATTATATATTATTCAGCAAGGAAGTTTTTAGGCTCACTAAAAGACTATGAATTACACCTACTACGTGTCCTCTCCATTGGTGTGTAGCTAGACTTACTCTAGGTGTCTGCATATATTTCAATACAGATTAATAAAAAAGTAAACTTTATAATGGGCTTATCTGAGAACTACTAAATGTATTTTGGATTGATGCTTTTGTATAGCACTCAAATGAAAGTGTGCACAAAGCTGTAAATGGCAAACATCTGCCCATGTATTCTCTTCTTGTGGGTTTTTAAGTGCTGGCTGCTTTTAAGCAGACAGAACATTTAAGAACATTTTGTTCCTGGCTGAAACGTAACTATTATTTACGTTTATTTATAAGTTATATAACAATTTTCAGTTAGACTGTCTCCTGTCTGCAGTTTGCAGGTTTTATGCTGAGGATAAAGGGGAACGGGATCCTCTTTTGATTTGTGCTCCTTTGTCAGATCTCACAAGATCCGTTAACTGCTGTGGCAGGACTTTGCCTTGAGAAGAGCAAAACCTTTTAAAAATTAGTCCTCTTCATGGTGTTCTTTACATAACTCTGTGGTTTTGTAGGGAAATTTCTGTGGTGCATAGCTCTCATGACCATTAGACTGACATACTGAGAATGTAGTTTTTGTCAAACCTTTGAAAAGACTGATTTATATTTCTGTTCATACAGTGCTATTAAATTAAAAAAAAAAAAAAGAAAGAAAAAAGAGAAATATTTTCATTTGATTTGGAGCTTTGGGGGCAGTTATTCCCTCATTATTTGAATTAAAATACCTCAGAAACTTAGGATGAAATATCACAATGTAAGAGATGTTCTGCATCATGCCGACTGGCCTATTGAGATCACAGCAATGTGTCACACCCCTGCCAGGAATGCATGGAACTTCAGCACAAGAGCACTTTGGGTTTGGATGGGGTTTTTGGTTGTGGCTTTTTTGCTCCCACTACTTCTGTTGGAATGCTTCTCCAGAGCACTAGTGTTCTCATTATTTAAAATAATACTTTATTCTCCAACCCAAATATGTTTCTGTCCCATTTATACACATTCTCTTTGGGACCAAAAAACATACTAATTTAAATTAAAATACTTTTTCTCTTCTTTGGACTGATCAGGCAGCTATCTTACCTCCTCTTCAGCATTCATCTAGGTAGACTGGGTCTTCTTACAGGATCCTCACAAATTACAGGCTCTTCATTCTCCTTGTCAGTTTGGTACTTTGGCCTGCACATCTATTTTCAGTTTATCCTTCTGGTGCATGGGTGAGCAGAACTGAATGTTTAACCAACCCAGCCTACAACAGCTCATGTATTCCCCCACCCCCACTGAAAGTCCCATGATTGATGAACCTGTAACTGCCTTTTCCATTCTCCCTTTTCACTGGCATTGATGCTTAGCTTGTCCTCCAAGGTTCCTCAGCAACTCAGTCATTTCCAACCAAGGTGCTCCCAACCTGCTGCAGAAATGCTGTTATTAGTCCTTGATTGTACATATGACTCACATTTTTTTCTGTTAAATATCACCAAGTTTTTGTTGCTACGGTGTTCGAGGGTGTTGAATTCTTTCCAGCTATCTTTGATTCCTTCTCCATGTTGACAGTGACTCTTAGCAGTTGACAGTGACTCTAAGCAAACTTAAGCCAATTTTTGGTTTAAGCTGGTGACATAAGTGAGGATATTAAACAGTGTGTCCCTCTACCGACCTTTTAACTTCATTGGTAATCTCACCTGCCTTAATGCTTACCATGTTACATGCTGCCATCTTCTGTTTAGTCAACTCTTTCGATTTACAGACCATTCCCTCTCTCCATTTTCTTCAGCTGTATTAATAATTTGTCCTATAGAACCATACTTGAGTCCAGAAGGATAAGATTCAGCGCATGTCCTTTGTTCAGAGAAATAGGTGTTTCATAGCCATATAAAGTAACACAGGATTTCTTCAGTCAACTTATATTGCATTTTATCCCATTTTTCATTTAATTAATTATTTCCTTCACCCTCTCCAAATTTTGAATATTACCATGCTCAAAGTAATGGACTCAGAGCTCTGTAGATTACTGTCTCTCTTCTTGCATCAGGGTAGAGTGAGCATGTGCTTGTCTGTAGACCCAACCTTCATTTCACCTGAATTCACTTTTCTAAAATCAGTAATGTCAGTTACACACCTACTTTCTTGTGTTCTTCCATCTCATTTTGATCTGAATTGACTCATGTCCAAGCTGCATTCCAAAGTTGTTTTCTTTGGCTACTGTTTTCTACCATTCCCATTGCTTAAACTTGATTTTCTACTTGAGACTTATCTCTGTTGGATCAAAGCAAAAAAGTTTCATTTGATCCTTGCTGGCCATATCCCATTCTGTAATAGGAGTGTGTCTTTTACTGCCTTTATCATGTACCACCAGCTACTAGTTCATAAATACATACAGCCTCTTTTTCCATGCTTTCATCCTTCTGCCTTTGGATACTTTTGCTTCTCATTTACCCAATGCTCTTCATTCCATCACAGAGAGGCTCAAAACTACACCTGTGCCTTCTGCACAAGTAGGACCATTCATCCGAGCATTTATGCTTAAACCAGAGTGAGTTATACCTCAGCAGCATGATGAGGAACAGAGCAGAAAGATACCTAGGAGGTCCTTTCACCTGCACGCAGTTTCTAAGGAGTTGCCATGTCTTTGAAATGGCTCTGCGTGGATTGTAATTTCACTGGTAACATTTTTGACACTCAAAGATGTTGCTTTGTGTGTGTGTGCCTGTGTGAGTTCAAGTGCAACTGGAAAGCAGCAACCATCACGTAAACATAATTTGGTGGGTATCTGATTCTGCTTACCTGAAGTGTGTTGTTGCAGATCATACTGAACACAGTGAAATTACTCAGTCTAGCAACGACCACTGGCCAGACATTGAGATCTTCAGCAAAATATCTTTTGACCTGAGTGTACATGATCCTAAGTACAGAAATATAAGTCCTGTATACACAGAACAACTCTCAAGAGTGAAACAAGGTAAGTAATATGTAGAATTTTTTAGGAATACTTTCCTACAAAGAATCAGTTTTTATTGGTTTGTTTGAACATGAGTTCGCAAGAACCTTTAGTCTCCAAAATTATATGGAACAAAACAATTTGAGTGTTCTGTACAGTTTTTACCAGGATCACAATCTCTGTTTTTTAACACTCCTAAAGTTTCTATTACTTCTTTTCTTTGTGCACAGAAACAAGCAAAGAAACAAAATCAGAGGAACCTAAGAAAAGGGAGACCGTGTCCATGATGCTGACTAAATATGCAGCTTACAATACCTTCCATCACTGTGAGCAGTGCCATCAGTACATGGACATTAATCCTGCTGCACAGGTTGGTGTCAAGGTCCAAGGGTAAACAGTATCCTTGGTTTTTTATTGTGGTCCCTCCAGGCATACTGCCCTCATCTCAGGATTCATGCTTTCACCTTCCCCGAGATGGAATTGTTTAATTCTTCCATTCTCAGGGGAGATATTGAGCTATAGTCCCAGGAGCATCAACTGTGTCTGCCACATTCTGAATGAGCAGTTTTCCTCTGCAGCTGCCTCTGGCAAAGAGTGAATATTGTGATTAGTTGTCTGAAGCCAAAGCATTATTCAGCCTGCCCAGAGGGCTTGCAGTGTCTCATGGGAAAAGACTTTAAAAATTAACAGAAATGCTTGTCTTACCTAAATGCCAGCCATCCACACCTGTGATGGGAGATGGCAAGGCCTACTTCTTCCCCGCTTTGTTTGTAACTGTGCATCCTTCTCAGCAGTAGCTTATGAGTCACTGGACAGAAATGAACATTTTAATCTGTTTAGTTAAAAAAACTTTTAGTTTCTAAAGCAAACAGTTATACTCACAGGAGACTGGCAAGTAAGATTATTCCTGGTTAATAGCTCACACATTATTTCTTAACCGCTACCAGCAGTTTACCTGGAAGTTTCTTATCTCAAATCATTCCTTCCTTGCTCGCTAATGTTTTCTAACAGCTTGCTATTAAGATATGGCAGTGTAGACACCCCGACCTGGCAGTGCACAATGCCAGTTTCCTCAAAGCAGCACCAGCAGGTCTGATCTAAACCTCATGCTTCATTAAGTCCATTGACAGAAGCAAATCCTCCCCAAGGACATCTGTTGTTCCCTCCACTCATATTTGTGCTTGTGGTCAAATATAACTAGTACTAATAAATATAAACATCTACTTGTATGTGCCAGTGTGAGCTGTGTATATAGAATTAAGATAATTAAGCTCAGGGAAATTACACTTTCAGAGGAGAGTCATTGGATAGCAAACATTATGAAGGGAGAGAGAGTCTTAAATGCTTTAGCAGAACCTAAATAAAGTCCCTTGCATTTTCCATCGTAGGCTAATTATTTCAATTTTTAGCAAAAATTATAGGAAGCTCATTTGTAAGTGATTTGACTTTGTAGTAAGACAGATGCTGTTACAGTGGAGAATACTGCAACACACGTATCAGACAACAAGGCCCGTGGAAAAGAAATAGATATGGATGGATTCTTGATAGCTGTTTCAGAGATGTTTATTTCTCCAGCCGCATGGCCGGGGCTCTGCCCAGGAACTGTTCCAGTCACGGCACCAAGGGTCCTTCTGCCCGCACAGGGAACACAAACCAACCCATGGGAACGAGGCTGAGCAGGGGCAGGGAAACCCCGTGTCTGTGCCCTCAGGGCCCCTCTGCCAGGGCTACATGGCAGGGGGGAGGAGTCCCAACACTTCACCCATTTAATTTTAACAAAAAGAGATTTAAAAGTTAACATTGAAAACAACTGGATAAACATGAGATAACAAGGACAGTTTCAAAACAAAACAAGCCACCCTCCTGAGTCTTTAAATGTCCAAACAGATTCTCTGGAACATCTTAAGGCTGACAGAAGGGAGACAGGACTCTCCGAGCATGCTTTGTGGGGAAACTGAGGCAGGAGAGGGTTTAATTTCTTCCCTCCCCCTTTTCATCCCCCCCTTGGCATCAGAGAGGAGTTGTAGGGAAAGGGAATTGTATAGGGAAGCCATGGGGTAAAAAATGGATTGGGAATAAACTGGGGATGGGGTAAACTTAGGAAAGGGTTCATATTGGGTATAAGATAAAAGGGGAAAGTAGGCTGTGGGCAGGGAAGCTGCTGGGATGGATATTGTTTATAATTTTGTGCATAACAGCTGCCTTTGACTGGAATACCTCCAGGCCCAGTAACATTTGCTGCTTGTAAACCCTTCTTTCCTTGCACTATATCAAATTGTACAACTTCCCCATCTCCTACACTTTGCAGGTCATGTTTAGGGTTATTCTTTTTAATAGCAGTTCTATGAAGGAATATGTCTTCTTGGTTGTCACATCTTGTTACAAAACCATAATTTTGTTTAACATTATACCATTTTACTATTCCTAAAACCTTAGCTACGATGACCTTTTCCTTTTTCTGAGTGGCTGCTGTTTTCTGTCTTGCTGCATTTTTGCTTTCTCTTTCGCTTTCACTCGCTCCCATGTTGGAACTGCCAGTGCTGCTGGGGCTGTCGGGGCTGCTCGTGCCTGCGCTCTCTTCCCAGGGTCACATTCGGGGCCATGCGGGCCGGGCCAGGCGCTCTCCCCCCCTCGGCTCCCCGCTCGCCGCCGCCTCTGCTCTCAGCTGCGCTGCCGCTGTCTGGGGCTGCGCCCACGTCTCAGCCAGGCCCCCAAGCAAAGACCCCCCCACGCCCTGCTCCAGTGCGTGTTTCGGGTGGGTGCAGCTCCGCCCCGCCACCAGCTGCTGCCTGCGCGCCACTCCTCTCACGGGGCTCGCTCCACCACGCGCTGCGCGGGGCCGGGCGGGCACCACCGGGTCACACCGCTCTCGCTGTGCCTCGCTCTGCTGCCGACACTGCAGCTCACATCGCTCCACCCATGTGAGGGAACTGCCTCACTGCTGCTCGCAGAGCACTCGGTGCACGTGGCCTGGGCCGCACGGTCCCTGAGCCAGGCTTCCCTTCGCCAAGACACAGCTGACATTGCTCAACAGTCTCGGTAATTAAATAATATTCATGAAAATATTCTTCCATCGGCATATATTTTGACTCAGAAATTAACTGTGTCCAAACAGTCTTCCAAAAGTCTTTGGTAAGAATTAAATCCCAAGAAACGTAGAAAAAGTTCTTAAACAACCATGAAAGGAAATGTTTCAGTTCCTTTTGAGCTTGAATTAAGCTAAAATTTACAAATCGTTGTTCAAGAATCTTTTCAAGTTTAAGATAAATGTCCATATGCGGCTCAGAGAGCCAAGAGTCTTTCCATGGTTCCTCCATAATTTAGATATGGAATAGCAAAACAAAAACAAGAAGAGAAATACAGAGTTTACTCACAAATTAGTCGCTGTCCTTAGGGATGGGGGATCATTCTGCCCACATCACCCACCATTTGTTACAGTGGGGATACTGCAACACGTGTATCAGACAACGAGGCCCGTAGAAAAGAAATAGATATGGACTGATTCTTGATAGCTGTTTCAGAGATGTTTATTTCTCCAGCTGCATGGCCGGGGCTCTGCCGAGGAACTGTTCCAGTCGCGGGACCAAGGGTCCTTCTGCCCGCACAGGGGAACACAAACCAACCCATGGGAACGAGGCTGAGCAGGGGCTACGGAAACCCTGTGTCTCCCCCCCAGGCCCTTCTCCCAGGACCACATGGCAGGGGGAGGGCCCCAACAAGATGCTTTTGTAGGATGAAATCTATCAGCTGTGTAGGCATTTGTATACAGTTACATGGTTCAGTGAAGTCCTGTGCAAACTTAAGCTCACCCAAATTCTTCATAGCCTTGTCAATGGTGTGGTCCGCTTTGGTCACACAACTGTTTAGGAGAGTACTGCCACAGGAAAAATACCATACTAATACAGTAGTGCTCCTGCTGGGTTGTCTGAATGGCAGTGCATGCTGCTGTGGAGGCACCCCATGGGCTGCACTGCTCTTTGAATCTTCTGAGGAAATCTATTTGGACAGTTTTTTTCCTTCTGTGTGTGTGTATATATTTGACTTCTCTTTGTAAATATTGATAAAAAATTCCTAGCTGAAATGGACTTCAGAAGAGTCCAGTTTGGCCAAAGACCATTACTGGTACAGAAATCTGATTCTTCTAATAGCAAGGCCTAAATAATTTACCTTACTGTGAGGAAAATGGTTACTGAAAGAGAATGTTTTGTTGTTCTTCTCCGATGGCTTCCAGTACTGTGACTGTAAGAGCTCCTCCTTACATACTCCTTATGTATTACCAGCTTGGAAATCTCTTTTTGCTGTTTGTTTGTATTCAGGTGTCTGACTCCACTCTGCATGCATTCACATTTTCATCCTCGATGCTGGGAGAAGAGGTTCAGCTGCATTTCATAATCCCCAAGTCCAAAGAGAACCATTTTGTCTTCAGCAAGCAGGGAAAACATCTTGAAAGCATGCGACTCCCACTTGTTTCTGACAAGGTGCGTGTGCTGCTCTTACCCATCTGCTGCATGCAGTCAGCTTGACATACATTTGCAAATTATTGGGGGAGGTTTTTTCTGTTTTCTTTTTGTTTTAAAGTCCTTTGTGTAATTCTCGCCTGACTGTCCTCAGTATGGGTTTTTTGACGGCAAACATCCTTTTTTCCGTTCCTAGTGTCCGGTTCATATGTGTTGCAATAATCAGTGATCTTAAAATGTGGTATAAAAAATAAACAAATAGAAGTCCCTATTGGGAATAACCTGCTTCTTACCTAATGTTGCTAAAATGTTTTGTGTTCCAGCAGAATTTGAATGCAGTCAAGAGTCCTATCTTCACCCCATCAAGTGGACGCCATGAACATGGACTCTTGAACCTCTACCATGCCATGGAAGGCATCAGCCACCTGCACCTCCTGGTAGTCAAGGAGTATGAAATGCCACTCTACCGAAAATACTGGCCCAACCATATCATGCTTGTCCTGCCAGGCATGTTCAACAATGCTGGAGTTGGTAAGAGACACCATCAGTGCATTGCTGTGAAGGTATAAAAATCTGTGTTGGACAATGTGAATCGTGCTGTTGCAGGAAACACTGCAGTAGCTCCTCACATTCCTGCTGTGAAAATAGCAGCAATGTCTGTGCATAAATGTGGAAGACTGCTGTCAGGGGCATGGAATATATGTTTGCATGGATCACTGCCTTCTCAGTTTAAAATCTGATGTTTTATAGGCCATATTCACTCATTTTACTCAGCCCTGCTGTGTGAATGTTCATTCTAGATGTTTCACACATATTCAAATTGCAACATTTTAGTTAGCAGAAGGTAAATATTAACTGCAGATGGACACTGGGGGCTTGAGCTTTGGACTTTGTTTTCATGGATGCCGAGTTTATTCTGCAAGAAGTTTTAAGTAGCTTCAGTTTTAGAATCTCAGCCCCTTCTTGGTTCCAATTACTTCATTAATGCCCACAAAATTGTGTTCTGCAGTGTCTTAAAGCATCCAGTCTTCTTGGAATCTGCCTTTTAGATTTAATCACACTGAAAAAGGGACATACAGATTTCTTTTTAAACTAAGGTGTTATGAGCACTAAGTTTATAAAGGGTAATGACTGCAGATGTTCATGTAACCTTTCTCTGGGAAGAGCGATAAAGTCTAATAAAGATGTCTGCACGTCTTCTTTATGGTATTTCCTCAGGTGCTGCCAGGTTTCTTATTAAGGAACTTTCCTACCACAACCTGGAACTGGAACGGAACCGCTTGGAGGAGCTGGGAGTGAAGCGCCAGTGCGTGTGGCCCTTCATCGTGGTCATGGATGACTCCTGTGTCCTGTGGAACATGCACAGCCTCCACGAGCAGTCCAGGTTCGTACCCACCCACGCTGGGTCCTTGCACTGATCCAGCCCTGACAGCAGCACATCTGTGACCCGGGCTCATCTGTAACATCTGGCGGGGTACTCAGAGCAGTAGGAAGGCCGTATGTTTGTCTTGTTGACCACCAACATTCAGCCACCTGCTGCTGAACACTTCCACCTGACCGTCCCTTTACATGTGTGTCAGTACTGCCAACAGACCTCTGCTTGTGTTTGTTCTTTGCCTAAAGCCACTCCTGCTCCTAGTGACTGTTTGAGTGATTTTTCAATGTTACTTTGTTTTGATTCAGTTTATGTTTCTTTGGGGAACTTAGAAGGCATCAAGCTCTTGACCTTCTCAGTGCTTACAATATCCAGTACAGAGAAAATAGCATTCCAAAAATGATCTGTAAGGTGACTTCTTTTCCCTTCCTAAATTGCTGTGTAAGAACTTATTCTGCTGAAAGGCTCCTTTTCTTAATGGCTGCATTTTCTTGATGGCTACATTCCCTGCTGCTTAAAAAGTCTGCACTTATGTATATATTTTTACAGCATCTGGAGTAAACATTCTCAGTTGTCAATGGAATTTCTTGGTTCTTTTTATACACACGTATGTATATATATGTAGTGTATGTTATATAAAAATAATAAAATGTATTTGTATGTTGTGTATGATCATGTTTTGCAGCCAGTCCCTGGAGCCTGGGGGTTTCAGCAAGAATGTGTCTTTGAAAAGTGTCCTCCAACACATTGAAGCCACTCCCAAAATTGTTCATTATGCAATACTGGGTGTTCAGAAATGGAACAGCAAGCTGAATACCAGGAAAGCAAAGGCTCCGTTCTCCAGGTGCCACGTGCGTGACTTTATACTGCTCAACATAGACCTGACCCAGAATGTGCAATATGATCTGAACAGGTAGGCAGTACATATATATCTGTGGAAAAATAGCATCTTGACTTGATAAGAACCTTGTCACAATGTTTCTGAATGCTGTCGAGAAAAACAGAAAAATCCTGCCTAAGGTAATGAGTGCACAATCACAAAAATAAAACACAGTGTGATACACGTTTCATCTGAATGAGTAAGGCATCAAAATAAACCTGCCATAAGCCAAGAAAACCTGGGGTAGACAGACAAAGGGCAAGGGAGGGCTTTAGAGGACTGAAAAAATGAGGAAAGAAGAAACTTTGGGCAAAAAAAATAATTGGGAGACCAAAAGTAGAAGAAAGGAGGCAAAATGGCATCAGTCACAGGAAGACTGTGGAGCTTCCAGAATGCCTAGGAGAAGGGATTCCTTGTATTTCCTTCAGAGACAGTTACTGTCCCTGTTGCCACTTGAGTTTGCAAGAACAGAGGAAAAAATTACTTTCCACAATTTCCTTCCTTTTTTCCCCCCCTCCTCACCTAACTTTATCCTAAAGCATTTGCAATAAAGCACCCACATTTGTTGTGGGTTTTTATTGCTAGTTCTCATCACAGATTGAAGAAATACCCAATTCTTCCTCTTCCCAGCCAAGTGAGTTCCAAATAAACCCTGTGTCTGCTGGCCACAGATGGCCCTCAGGCTTCTCACCTTGGACTCCTGCTGCTGTTTTCAGGGATCCCATGTGTTTCAGTGAGGAATTGTAGCCACCGCCACCAGTGCAAGCTGGTGTGACTTTCAGAGCTCTTGATTTCACATTCTGTGTCAGGTTGAATCATGAGGTGGGAGTCAGCCCATAGAAATGAGCAACTACATTGTGAATAGTGCAGGACTAAGGTTACTTCTCAGCAGCTTTTTCTCCCATAGCTAGATATTTGTTAAAGCCACATTTTTCCCCTGACTCCAGTTTATGAAGAAATATGTCAAATGGAACTGGCTTGTTCAGAAGTAGAGGTTGGTCATTGGAGAGTTTCTGTCAGGTCCAAAAGACATACTTAAAAAACCAAACAAAAATCCATAAAATAATAATAATAAAAAACAAGTAAAGGGTGGGAAGGAAATGATTGATGCCAGTACGTGATGAGGATGAGAGGGCAAGCCAGATTTGGTGTGGGGAAGAAGCATATAGGCACACTGAAAAGTGAAGACTAGTTTGGTTTTAGGATGACCAGCAGCTGCTTTCCTAGACCAAGAGCACATCAAAGGAATGAGTCTTCAGAACTCTGCAGAGAATTTGTACTGGCACCATATGAGATGATTTCCAAAAATCTCTGCTGAGCCCATACCGGTGCATTTCAGCAGTGGGTGTGTGAATGCTTGTGCACAGCAGGCACACAGCTGGTGCAGTGATCTTATGTTTAATGTCCAGGTATTTCTGTGAAGATGTGGATTTTAATCTGCGGACCAACAGCAGCGGCCTCCTCATCTGCCGCTTCAACAACTTCAGTGTCATGAAGAAACATATTCAGGTTGGAGGACAAAAGGACTTTGTTGTTAAGCCAAAAATCATGGTATGTCTGGAAGTATGCTCTGTTGTAGTTAAGGGGTAAAATCAGGACCCGTTCTCCCTAGAAATAGTGAATTCTCTAGTCTTTTAGATTTCTTTTGTGTTCATTTGACATCTTACATTCATGGCTTAATCCATTAATAAGATGGTAGAGCTGCCACATCAAAAATAGAAAAAGAGAAACATTTTGCTATTTATAAATTACTAACAAAAATCCTCGTAATCTGTTAGAAGATGGACTGGGATTGGGAAGAGTTTGGTCCATCTCTGATGGAGGAAGAATTTGCAGACTCTGATCAAAACCAGGCAAGTTGTACAGATTCAGTTTTAAAAATGTTAGCATAGCCACAAGTTTCTGGTGTTTGCTGGTTTGTGATGACTTTCAATCCTTGCACTTCCTGACAAGAAAAGGCCTGAGGAAAGGCTCTGAAAACTGCAACATTCTGAAATCCACCCAGGAAATCCAAGTATTTATAAAAATATAACAAATATTTTATACAGAGTATGTTATACCTATGCCAGCTTTAAATGGAGGTGTATTTCAAAGGATTGTCTTTAATCTAGGAACCTTACAGTTTGTGTTCCTGGTGGTTTTGAACACATCCCACACCATCCCTTTTTTAAAAAACCACCTCCCATACTTCAGGATTTAACTGACTAAACCCTGGGTTTGGAGATCATTTTCTGATTTTCCTTTTCTTGTGGTTGCAGTGGAATCTGTAGTGATGGACTGGCCTATGAGAAAACTCCATAGAAAACACTTGTTTATGGATGACTCCACACAAGGAGTATGTAATTTCATGTAATGCCCAGGAGTAAGGCAGGATGAAGGCCACTGTGACAGTTTGAACTCCCTGGTTTATGTCCCCTCTTTAGGCAAGCAGATACCCACGGAAGTACTTAGCAAGCAGAGAACAAGCAATTCATTTATTTCTGTGCTGTGGTGCTATGTGACAATTGAATGGGAGTTTTGATCCTTTTGATCCTCTTCTCTCTCTTCCTGCTCTGTCATGGCAATCCCTTCCCCAGTTAGAGGAACTCCTGCAGAGCAAATACACAGAGCAGGTTGGTTAAAAGGGGTTCCTCTTGCTTTCACTGCAGGTTTCAGACAGCGTGGCACCAATAATGCCTCTTCAGTATGTCTGTGCCCCTGACAGCGAGCACACATTGTTGGCAGCCCCATCTCAGTTCCTCCTGGAGAAATTCCTTCAGCATGCAACCTACAAACTCTTCCCCAAGGCCATTCATAACTTCAAGAACCCGGTACTGGCCATTGACTGCTACCTGAACATCGGGCTCGAGGTACAAAAGATTTGCAGGGATGATGGGGATAAGGAAATGCAAAACTTGACTTCAATATCTATCTTGTGTTGGAAACCCCTTCAGCATCAAGGGTAACGTTTGAAGACTTTGGTCTCAAACGGATTCTGCTGCTGGAAGCAAAGGACCAATTCACTGGAGGAGCTGGTGGTGAAGCCTCCAGCTGGCTGGTGTGGGTAGAGGCCAGAGGTCTGTGATGGATTAATGTGACTGCTGGACTGTGCCAGGTCCTGCATTTATTTGGGTCACAACAACTCCAGGCAGTGCTACAGGCTGGGGACAGAGCGGCTGGGAAGCTGCACAAAGGAAGAGGACCTGGGGGTGCTGGTTGACAGCAGCTGAACCAGCTGATCCAGCTGTGCCCAGGTGGCCAAGAAGGCAAATGGCATCCTGGCTTGGATAAGAAATAGTGAGGCCAGCAGGATGAGGGAGGGGATCATTCCCTTCTACTTGGCACTGGTGAAACCACGCCTCAAATCTGGTATTCAGGTTTGGGTCCCTCAGTTCAGGAAGGACACTGAGGTGCTGGAGCATGTCCAGAGAAGGGCAGTGGAGCTGGGGAAGGGTCTGGAGCACAGATCTGATGAGGAGCAGCTGAGGGAGCTGGGGTTGTTTAGCCTGGAGAAAAGGAGGCTCAGGGGAGGCCTTATCACTCTCTACAACTCCCTGAAAGGAGGCTGTAGCCAGCTGGGGATTGGCCTCTTCTGCCAGGTAACAAATGATAGGACAAGGGGAAACAGCTTCAAGTTGTGCCAGGGGAAGTTTAGATTAGATAGTGGGAAATATTTCTCCATGGAAAAGTTTGTCAAGCACTGGAACAGGCTATCCAGGAAAGTGGTGGAGGTATTTAAAAGATGTGTAGGTGAGACACTTGGCAACATGGTTTAATGGTGAACTTGACAGTGCTGGGTTAACAGTTGGACTCAATGATCTTGGATCTCATGGATCCATGATAACAGTGGAATCTCAATGAGTGTAACCTAGACAATTCTATGATTTGCAAAGGAATTGGGCCTGTCTGTCTGAAATAATATTTCATACAAAGCAAGAACCCGAAAGCAATGCCATTCTTGAAAGAACTTGGTGTTCATTTTTTGACACTTCTCTTTTCATGAACCCAGGTTTCAGGGAAATTAGCTTTTTGCAAATGTTTTAGATGTCTGTAGGTGGGGAGATCAGAATTTTTGAGCCCAGTGGTCAGTTTGAACTGGGTCTGGAGCAGGGTCAATGTCTAAGAAGGGTGTTGTTCAGACAAATTTTATGGAGGTCAGAGGTAAGATAGAGGAGACACCCTTTGATATATAACAGCCATTACAACACTCAGACACGAGAGTGCTTGGAACCATGAGCGTCAGCAGTTCTCGTACTCATGGAATTGCTTACTTTGTTTGACAAATGTGTCCTCCTCAGAATAACCTATATAAACTATACAGTCATTATAAGCAGGTAATTCGTAGAGAAAGAGAAAATCAGACTGAATTACAGAGAGCCCTGAAATAACATGATGCGGACTTGGTGACCAAATCTGAATCTAGAGGTTTGTTCCATGTGTTACTTCCTTGGGGAAGATTGCTCAGTACTGCAGTCTTGTTGGATCACATTTTTACAAGCACCAGCTGACTCGCCTGTTATCACTGAGTTATATTCCATTCCATGTAAGTCATCCTTAGACATTGCTAAGACAGAAGTGCCTCCTGTCTTTCCCCCTTGTGTTTCAGGTGGCCATATGCTACATTAGCTCTCGCCCACACTCAGTCAACGTCAACTGTGAAGGGGTTTTCTTCAGTGGACTTCTGCTCTATCTCTGCGACTCCTTTGTTGGTGCAGACCTCCTCAAGCGGTTCAGGTTTCTCAAAGGTAATCTCACTGCTCTGCTGGGCATCCTGGGTGCTTCCTTGCCAACTAATAATAGCATGGAGGAAAAGGGAAAGGCAGAGGAATAACCCACTTCACTAAATAGCTCCATCATTTTCCCAGTTTGTTTTGGCACTTTTTTCAAAAGAAATAGATGGAGTGGTTTTTGAGGGGTGTATCAAACTTCTGTTCCTGTTGATAGATAATTGAACCTTAGGTAAGCGTTGATAAATTACATTCATTATTTTAAAGTGATATCAACAAGCACTGTGGAAATCAGGCAGTGAATTGTGCAGTCAGCCACTTGAGAGTTTTGAGCATAGGTGTTACTGATGAGGACAAGAAATTCTGGCAATCAGTCTATAATGGCAATAAATTTTCAGTTCTGTAAATGAGGACAGCCCTTAGCTAGAGGATGATTGAGTCTACCCCCACCAGAACTTGATAAATCTCATCAAAATCTTTATGTCTTAATGCTGACAATTAGCAAATTGCCAGATGTATTCAGTAATGCTGAAGTGTGTTGCCAAGTTCCAGTGCAGTTGTGGTGGCACAGCTGAGCCGTTTCCCTCTCGTGCTGACTGAGAATGGTGCATGTGAAGGGGGACCATGGGGATGACCCTTAGCCAGTCCCAAGAACCACATTTTGAAGTTTGCTCCTGTGCCCTCTTGGGCCCTGCAGGGCAGGGACGGAGGAGGAGGGCACTTTGTTGTTTCTTGGGCAAGGGGTGGCTTCTTCCCAAAAACAGGCAGTGGATGTCTGGTAGGAAGGGCCTTTCCCTGCTTCAGTCAAGCAGAGGAGGGATCTGAACTAAAATTTCTGTGTGTTGGGTGCATGGGCTGGGGAACAGAAAAGAGAAAGTCCTGAAGGTGTCCAGTTCTCCTGCTCATTAAATGACCATCTGTAACACCAGGTGCAACAAAGTTTTAAAGTTTGTTAAGCCACAGAAGAAATTAGGGACTCTTGGAGTGCTTTAACAAAGGCAGTGCTCATACTTAAGGAAGTCAGTGGATTTTCTTAAGTCAGTTGTGGGACTGGTTTGGCTTAGTAGAATTTCATCACTGACCTTCTGCAAACCCAGACATCCCATGAAACAAAACAAACAAAAAAGTAGGCTTTATTATTTGGGCATAATTATCAGTAGTAATTTAAAGATCCAATTAATGTTCTCTCTGCTGCAGTTGATGATATTAACACTGCCTGTCAGGCAGTAACATCCTGTGATCCAGAGCAGACCCCATGCCACGCTTGCTTCTCCATGTCTGTGCCTTCCTGCAAATGGACACATTAATTTCTGTCCTGGGGCTCACAGGACTGATCTGAGCCTGGACTGGACAGTTGGTGGTAGACCCTTCTAATACTACTTTTTCCTCTCTAGCAGCAGAGATTTCTTTGAAATACCTTAGGAAAATCAGTGAAGGAAATTGTTGTTATTGTACCCCAAGAACCTAACGTGCTTTTCAATTGAAGGTGCCACCCTGTGTGTCATATGCCAAGACAGAAGCTCGCTACGGCAGACAATAGTCCGGCTGGAGTTGGAGGATGAGTGGCAGTTCCGACTTCGGGATGAGTTTCAAACTGCAAACAGTAGTGATGATGAACCACTCTATTTCCTCACGGGACGCCACATATAAGCTTCGCTGAGACACAGCTAACAAAAAAAACCAATATAACTTTTTTCTTAAAAAAAAAGTACAATCACTGTGGAGCAAAGTGCAACCAATATTTATCTAGACTGCTCTAAAGGATTCCCCACAATTCTGAAGTAGCTTTACTCCTTGGGATAAAATTACCACATCGGTTATGATTTACAGGATCCTGGATTCATTATTTTCATATCAGTCACAACCACCACCATTAACCACACAGCCAACCAAGGATATTGTTTGGTCAGAGAAGAATCCTTTTTATATTCAGCTGAGTTAGGGGAAGAAGCTGCTCTCCTCTTGCAGCTGCAAGCTTGAATGTGTTACATGAAACGCACCCCAGCATGTGGAATTTATCGAAGATGGGGGGAGGAGAGCCCACCGCGTCTCTTCAGCTCTGTGCTGTGGTACAGGAATACTCAGGGGTTTGAAACTACAATATAAAGTAGATATTTGTATTACAAGGAATAGTCTTGTTCTCTGTGCAGTGTTAGTTTAAAATTTGTAATTGTGTACGTATTGAAACTGTCTTTGGCAAAATTTCCACAGGTGTTCAAAGTTTACTACTTAAACCTGAACAAATGGGCAAACGCATGGCAGGCACTGCGCACCCTTAGCAATGGTATTTTGCCCCAGCAGGCACCCCCTCCTCAGCTCCATGGGCCGAAGCAAAAGGCTTCTCGGAGCTGCTCTCTCTTCAGTTAGAGGCCAGAGTAACTTCCCAGCAAATCACCTTCAGTTTCTCACTCTCCTCAGCTTTGGAAACTTGTGGTCCATCCTCCTTTATGTATGGAAATGCATCCTCCTGGCCGTCCAGTGCCTTTGTGGTGGACTGTCTGCACCTCACTCTCCATTTCCTTTACACTCAACTCCAGCTGGCTACAGAGCTGAGATCAGGTCTGAGTTGTACCCTTACATGAAGCAACAAACCAAGAAATGTGCAGGAGAGTAACAGTGCCTGAGCTGGATCTGAGAGAAACAAAGTATTCTACAGAAGCTCCAGGGGGGAGTAGTGGAGAAAGCCCAGGGAGCTGGGGCTGCTCAGGAGGGACTCTCCAGAAGCAAAGATCGTGACCACATCACCTGACCCCGTCGTCTAACTCCTGGCTCTGCAATAGTCGCACACTGTTCTGTTTCCAGCCGCAATAATGATCCTTGTGAAGGTGTTCTGGAATGAACTCGGTGCAGTAGCATTTGGCTGTCACGGTTAAATGTAGCAGTGCTCTGTTCCCCTCACAGCAGGTGTTACCTCGCTGCAGTTTACACACACACACACCCCAACAATCATCTTTCTGCACATTGTGACCCCCTTTATCAATAAGAAAAATGGAGAGTTCTTAAATACTATTCAGGAATATCAATTTACTCCCCAAAAAGCAATGAAATCAACACATCTTTATACCTGATCTGCAGTCACTGCAGAAGGACCTGCCAAAGCTGCATTTTTTTTTTAAGGCATAGTGTTAATTAAGCAACTTTTTTTATCTTGTGAAGAGATGTTTACAGATGAATAACCATAATATATTTGACAGAGACCAAAGGAAAAGGGTTTGCATATGTCTGTGTTGATGTAGCACTATCTCTGATGCTGTAAATTTAACGAATTTCACATGAACAACCCATTTCTGTAAATTTATTTTTTATTTTCCTTCAGATACAACCTGCCTTACCTATTTGAACACTGGGAAGAAATAGGGATATGAAAGATGATTCTTGAAGCATTTGCTACACGCTTGAATGTATTCCAGTAGCTCTGGTTTTGCCAGAGGGCTTAAGGCCAGCCCTGAGTCTTAGCATGGCATAGAGAAGTATCAGGTATTACATGTTCAAAAATGGTTTCCTGTTTGTTGTGTATTTGATGTTTGCACTAAGTTCTTGAAATTCCAGGTGCTGAGACTACTAGGAGGAGTTAGCCCGCTGGTGGAGCAGAGCAAAATTGTCCTGAAGGCTGAGAGTGCATTTAGAAAATCAGTGTATTTGCCTGCCTTTACCAGCTCATAGTTAAACCCATTTCCTTAGTGCTCTCCCAGATGGAAGCAGGGAGTTTTGGTAACGCTCTGGCCAGAGTGCACTACACCAGCCCCAACAGCGCAGGCCTGTCCCGTGGAACACTTTAGGAACACTTTAACCGGCTGCCTGTGAATTCCTGGCAAGGAGATCCTTGTTTGACAGCTCCACGACTGCTATTCCATTTTGGTTTTAAGCCTTGCCATTTAGGCCATTCTTATGAATGTATGAAAATTGGCCAGCGTTATACTTTACCTGTAGATGTTCTTGTCTATTCACAGGTTAAAACTGAATGTAAACTAAGATATAAAGAATCATATGCAGATGCTTTTTGCTTAACTTATGTAATTGCTTTTTGTGACTTTTGGAAGAGGGTTAAAAACATTGCTTTCCTAGTGTAAAGTTTTCTTAACCAAAAACTTGGTGAATTTAGCTTCACTAGTCAGTCTACCTCATGTTATTGTTTATGAACTGAAACTGTCTGAAGTTGTGGCTATGGTATGTTTATAATGTGCTTTCATTAAATTTGAATATATTAAGTTACCATTTCAGACTGCCTCTCTCTTAACTGGTCCTGCTCTTGTTTTCTGAACCCACCACAGAAGATCACTTCCAGAGTTCCTGTGCACCTGCACCACTTTTCTGACAAAGCCCTTTACAGTCTGCTCACCATCCCCTGGAAAATCACACATGGCAGCCTGGAAACAAACAGCGTCTGGAGCCCAGAATTCACCACTGTTCTGCTACTCCAGCTTTAAGTACTCTGGAGCATTGTGGTGTGAATTCTTTGCTTTAGCTCTAGACCAAGGCTAAGGACATCACACCATAAACCAGTGCATCCTGACTTCACATAGGTTCCCAAATCAAAAAAACCTCTTAAGTTTAACTGAACTAAATCTTTCCCATCTTCCATTAGGCTTTTAAACTTTTACTTGAGACTGAAGGGTATCCCCTCTCACCTTACCATGAACCTTGTATGAGGATGGTCTTGAGCCAGAGCTCCTGGGGCACTGATCCTCAGGGTGTTAGGTTTCTCCCACCAAGGAAAGTATGAAATAGACTAAAGATTCATTCACACTTAGTATTATACAGAGTAACTTTAAAAAAGCTATCAAGTATTTTATTTTTAATCTATCTACATTATGTACAGATCAAGAAAGGCCACAGCAGTTTTTCAACATACAAACCCTTTAAAAGAGGAGAGATTTATGAAGGAGTGACAAGTATCAAAGTGAAGTCCACTAACAAAGGTATATACTCAGTACAATACTTGAAGAATGATGAGTACACCAGGCCTTGGGTTTTTTGTTCCACCTTTTACTCCACAACTAATCTGAGGGAGAAAGGGACAGAGCCCACAAGGTTCCAGGGAGCAGGCGCCCTAACACAGAGCAGGGTACAGGGGCACCCCAGAAGGCACCGTACAGCCTCTGAGGGTTGTTGCCCACAATGTCTGCACTGTAACACCTCCTGCCTCAATGCCACTGGGCAGAGCCTGGAACTCTTGTCAGACAAGTGCTGGCAGTGGGAGCTGGGCCAGGAGCCCAGCATTCCAGTACTGGGAAGCACTGGTATATCACCTCAGTAAGAACTTCAGCATGTACTCGTCAGCCAGACTAGAGTCTTTGCATTAGTTTACAGTCCACTATGAACAATTTTCTGCTGCATGTAAACATGACTAACTAGATAAAATACAATCAAACTTTTGTAAAAGTTAATAAAATATCTTTCTTTTAAAAAAACCAAGTTAGCCTATTACTGCATTGTTTACAATTTTAATAAAATAGTACAACCATTTGGTTGTTACCAGTCCTGAGTTCACTGTAATAAAAATGGCCCTGGCTTCTGCTGAAGGTCTGCACCCACTCCGTACAGCTTGGCAGAAGTGTCCAATAAAAATGGAATTCCTGCAGAGCAGTTAAGTCTGGTGCTGTCCATTGAGGAAGTTGTATACCAGGAACTGGCCAGTGCCACAGTACTGTGTTGCAAAGAGTTTTCCATCAGGAGTGGGGTCAGAGAAAGCAATTTCTTCCTTGCTTAAGTATGAGCCATATATGAAGTTGCTCCTGTTTAAAAGAGGGGAAAAGGAAAAAGAAAGAAGAAAAAAAGATAATTACCCTCAGGGAATAATGAAAAACATTTATGCTATTAGGCCACAAACCATTAATTAAGTGGCACAGATATTCAAAATGAAGTTCTGTTAGGAGGAGATGGCTCTAAATAGCGTGAATCCAAACAACAAGGAGGGTCACTTGCTCTGGGAGGGGCTTTATAAGGGCAGTCCTGTGTTTTACAAGGAATGTTTGTACAGAACAATTGCATCAAGACCTCAAATTCATGGTTTAAAAGAAAACGTTTGAATTTATTCCACGTATTTTTTAATAGAAAAAAGACCACGAGGGCTGTGACTACAATCACTAGGAATGAAAACAAGCTACAGAACAAGTTGGGGTGCTTATGAAGGGGCCTCAAAGGACCAACCTCAAGGCAATAATTCCGAAATACACATTCAGTAATAAACTATACAAAAAGAAAGAATCAATTTGCTTAATTTGTTCATGAAGACTACTTCCTGTGTGCTTTAGCCTTATTTGAAGGAAGAGTGGGAATCAAGGAACACCATTCTACATCTCTGCCTCACTATGTGAGCAAATTTAGAAAACTGAATTCAGGCTTTAAGACCTTGACTGGGGGAAGAAGGAGGTAATGTTTATCCTTAAAAACAGAAGAAACTCCCTTTGAACTTCAATCTTTTAGTTTCTGTAAAATAATCATAAATGTACTTGAAGAGCAAGCATGAGCTTCACTCGTTTGGACATCTCCATTAAATACTAAGGAAAAGGTAACAGGAACAAAATCCTTTTTCATTACTACCAGCTTTATTCTCTTCTCTTTCACGTGTTCAGGAAGATGATTTTGCAAGGTTCTTAAGACTATCTGACTGGGTTTCTCTGGCTCCAAGGTACTGTGAGAGCCTGAGTGAAACGGGGCAGACATTCTCAAAATGGACCTCAGTCTGTTACAATGCCTTTAACATTGTGAACTCAGAATTTAGATGGTTACCAAAATCATCTCATCCCATCCCAAGTACCTTTTGCTATGTTTAGGTTGAAGTTTCACTGGCAGCTGGGCTTACTGCCATCCCAAAGCAAGTCTCACTCCTTTCCTTTGCCTCCTGCAACTTCTTGGGCTCCCTCATCTACATCAGCTCTAGAGGACATCAGACCTTTCTACAAACCAATGGAGCACCAGAGTAACACAAAACTTTTTAGTGAACACAGCATGAGCTACTGGAATGCCAAACAAGCACCAGAGCACAACAAAAGAGGAGGTGCAGTGCACAGTTAAAAGGAAAACCGAGGCCTTACTAGCTGCAACAAACCATCAAAATTCATTCTAAAGATCTTTTAGGGCTGCAGCTGAGGAAGGAACTTCAACATTGTTTTGGGGGAGAAATCTCTCCTTTAGAAATAAGTTTCTAGGAAGCTACAGAACACACTATTAATCTGCCAAAACCATAAGCAAATCATCAAGTTAGTATGCTTATCTGAATACAACTTTACTGTCAATAGGTCAGCCAAAACATGATCTGATCATGATTTGCTCCACCAGCCAGGCAAGATGCATTGTGCAGGGCAGAAGAGCTTTGCTAAGCTCTCCAAACACCTAAGAGGGTGAGGACTGGCAGAAGCAGCAGTGCCTGTTCTGGAAACTCCAACAAGATGGGGTGGGTACAAACCTGACAGCCCAGCAGGCCTAAGATTTGAGCAGTTCTTGCCACTACTCAGAACTGTCATATAAACTTCTTGGAAAGAAACCTAAGGCTTGGAGATTCAACATTTTTAACATTTGTCTAGACAACAGCACAGATGTTTGAATCCTTTTTATGGATGTAGCATGAACTTAGCATTCAGCTGGAATACACTCACTGCTAGCTACTAAAGCTTCATGGAAATTGAAAATATCCATAAGGATCAGTGAACCTGAGTATATATAAAAAAACCAAACCAACAGTTGGAAGCCACCAGACTATACCCAATAGTTTGGTGCACTGGGTCTCTGTTCCCTCCCTCTTTCTACCTCTAAGGAAGGGACAATCAGCCAATGGTTTGGTCCCAAGTCCATGAGTAATCTCATTTTGACCAAAGACAGTCCTGTGTCCTTTACTCAAAATTACTGTGGAGGAATGTCCCCCTGGCAGTCTGTCAGAGTGACTCACTAAAATTGCATTCTGAGATTTCTGTGGAAGACAAACTATTGTAGAGTGCTGACGTTAGTTACTGAACTCCACCTAACACCAGAACTGTCAACCGTGCTCAAATCCACATCCCCAGTATCACCAGCAGCCTGGAAATACAAGCCTGAGACACACAAAGCAATCAGCATCTTGGACTGAATTCCATCTAAACCATGTGTAGCTGAGGAACATTTCTGTCTTACCTAAGACACTCTATCATCCGAGAAGCGATCTTCTTCCGGCGCATCATGCTGAACACCCAGATCCGACTGATCCCACAGATAGCAGGTTCTGGAGAAGTTGAACAGCACCATGCTTTCTGTCTCTCAAATATGACCTTCTCATTTTCTGAACTGACTTCTGGAACCTTCTCCTCTATAACTCTGTAGCCCTGCAGATGATGTAAAAAACATGCGTTGCTTTATAAAAGCATCACTAATGACTGAAGAAAATAATTAATGTTTAAATTATTTCAGTTAAACACACTTGGCTGCTAAAATGCCTTACCAAAAAGACTTTATACTTTTGTCTCATTTAAGTTCTCGTAACAGTTTCAAAAATGAAGCACATGATAAAAGAATAAACAAACAAAAACCCCTCTAGAGTTTATCTCACTTAAAGTAACAGCAACAAATAATCCAATCCTTATTACCATCTGTATTAAAGTGTTTGCATAGATTTCTCTGACTTTGGCTAGGATTGTTTTGCTTGTTGTCTGATACTCCCAAGGGACAGTAGAAAACACGACAGTCTGGAATGGAACAGACAGGTAATGTGACATCAGTGATTAGTACTGCAACAGGCAGCATGACTTCTTGTCCCACAATCCAGTGCAGTTCTGTCCTCTGATTCTATTTCCTGTGGAGCTGTTTCACCCTGGGGTGATTCAACCCAATCATACAGAGCATCCACTCTTTCAACCATGTTGGCTCTCTGCTGGGTAGGAAGTTGAACCTGCTTGTTGACAAGCAAGAGCACAGCCAGAGCTGCCTAACAGCAGAGAAAGAAAACATCCAGCCCTCAGCTGTGGCAAGTTTTTAGATGATCAGATCTGTCTGAGCCAAGTATGACACCATCCATGTGTCTCACCTCAGCATCAACCACACAAAACTGAGTAACTACATTTCAGAATGGTCCAACCACCCAGTCTCTTCCTCTGTGGAAAAGGCCTACAAAGAATACTAATTTGCCGTGAAAAAAGGTTATTAAGTACTAACACAGATTATCTTTTTCCAATTCAATCACTTACCCACTGGATATGTTCTGCAATTAAGCAGCCAATAACTTTTTTGTCATTAGAAATAAAAAGAAGAGTTTTAGTTCTAGAGTAGCACATGAGAGGAGCTTGTTGAAATCCCAAGTCATTGTCTACCATTTCTCTGATTTCTTCAACCTGTCAAAATAAGTTTAAATGCTTTTTAAGAAATACGTGTAAATGCAGATTTCTATAAATTTACATTAAAATCACAGATTTGCAAAAATGTATTAGGGTATCTAGAACACTGAAAGCTACTCCTGAAGTTAAAGATTAACCTAAGCAACCTGCAACACATCATCCACATAAACATTCCTTAAATAATGCTCATCTGGAAATAGGAAGAGTAAAGACCCCTTAGTCAGCTTCCATTAAGTCCAAACTTCATTAGTCAAAGGCTAATAGAGAGAATGCAGGTAATCAAAGTGTGAGCTCTGACATTTTAGAAGTAAATTAGACCTACAAGGAAAGTTAAAACAGTTGAAGATTTTTTTGTTATTTCTGAAGTCTTGAAAGAACTAATCCATTAAGGGTTTTGAGCAGATGACAGCAGGCACAGTGCCAAGGCAGGTAAAAGTGTATGCATTTGTTCTAAAGGAATAACTGTTGTCTCTTTCCTTCAGCTTTCTATTCTTCCACTGGGTTTGCAAAGAGTAACTGAAACTAAAAATAAAATTTAAGTATTAGCAAGTCTAGAAGAAACAGATAAACTCCCGCATGAACATAAACGAAAGCTTATGCACGATCCAGTATTTTACTGAGGGATTCCTGAACCTGCCCCTGGACATTGGAACAGCCTCAATCAGGCCTCATCGCCTGTAAGACAAATAAGGTGCCTTCACCTATGTGGTTCATTAAATGGCATAAGCTTCTTGAATGCATGTTGTAGTCACAGTAGTAATGCAAAAATAGAATTACTGATGCTATGAGTATCACAGAATCACAGAATGGGTCAGGTTGGAAGGTACCACATCTTGTCCAACCTCCCTGCTCAAGCAGGGCCATCCCCGAGCACTTGGCACAGGATTGCATCCAGACAGTGCTTGAGTATCTCCAGTGAGGGAGACTCCACACCCTCTGGACAATCTGTTCCAATGTGCAGGCACCCTCACAGTAAAGAAAACAGTGTTAAAAAATGCTTTAAAAATAATTTTATAACAGGTATGAGTTACTCTTTTCTCACTTAACCTTCAGGTACTAATCATTTAATGACACATCCAATTATCTGATTTGAAACACTAAGTAAAATTATTCTTGAAATCAGTCATCCATGGTTATGACAGCTGTAGATTCTATCAACTTCAGCTACACAGAACTACAGAACTTTATCCTGAATGACTTAATTTGCTACAGTCTTTCTTCTTTTTCTTCAGCCGTTACATTAAAAAATGAATGTGCAACAAATGTACTAAAATTAAGGTAATCCCACCAGAAAAATAAAACTAAACAAATAAACTTATCTGCATTACATGTGAAAATTTGTAGTTTCTTTTCAATTCAGTAACTTTGACTAAAGAAACCTGCTACAGCCACACCACCAGCAAGAGCTGTCGGGCTTCAATTCAGCCTCCAGAGGTCCTTTCCGACCTAAACCATTCTGTGACCCTGCGACAGTGGTACTGTAAAGAATCCCTATTAGTGACAGCAAATCCCCAGCTAAACAGAGTCAGTGCCAGGCTACAACGAAATGACACTTTAAGATGTATGAACACAGATTAGCCAGCAGGACACTGAAGTAACCAACTGCTCTAAGTCCCCATTAGTGTGCTGGGCCCAGTTTTAGAGCTTCAAGAAAGACATGAGTCATGGCATAAATGGAGACAATCTAGAAGAAAGCATGACAATGAATGGAGCTCTAAAAAACATTATTTAGGACTATAAACTAAAAACCAGCACATCCGGTCAATCCCCTTAAGGTAAAAAAAAAATCAGTTTGTTCAGGCACAAAAAATCTGCTGCAAGGAGGAAAAGAAGGACATTTTCTATAGCTATGGCAGTACGATTAGTACTAATGAGTTTAAATTGCAATATGGAGAGTCTGTTAGACATTTAGGGAAAATTTCCTAATGTTATGGATAACAAAGCACTGTAATACAGTCTGAAGAGATCAGACAAATCCCCAGTGGTAGAATTTTTTGAAAGTTGTCAGATGCATCGTAACCTGTTTTGGACATGGCAATGGACTAGATGACTTTGAGGCCACTTCCCACCTAATTCTGTTTTTATCAGAAAGTCACCTAGAGAACGGTGCCATATTTGTGCTGAGTAATAGGTAGTAAATTTCAGTTAATTTAAATATAATGGGAAGTTTTTATTACATAAAATATTTGTCAGACATTTTGCAAGTACATTTATAAAAACCACCAAACTTTAAAAAAGTCTGTTGGCTGATGCTCTTCGCACCCCTGCCCAGGCCCAGCCTCTCTATGAAGAGAGCAGCAGTGCTTAACCATGAGGTATCTGACCTGTCTGTCAAAAAGGGAACAGAACCACTGCAGTTTTGAGTCCAGTATCAACTGTTCACATGTAAATTACACCAACTTTACTACGAACATTCTCATTATTTACATGAAAACATCAAACAAAGCAAGACATACAAGTCCGGTCCTTCTCACCATACCTTTTTAAGTGCATACTTTGGGTCATCAGGAAGAACCATTATTATCTTTCCATCGGGATATTCAGCCAAGATTCTCTCCTTTTTCCAACCCTAAATAAAACAAACATTTATCTAAACCATATACAAGATGTACTTTACAAGCAGAAGTGGCAAATATTGTTCTAGACACTGAATTTATGCAGATTTCACACAATTTAGCAGTTGCTTTGCTAGAGAAGGAAACTTCAGCTAGCATTTTAAGATAAGCACAACGGATAAAATATGATGTTACTTATGCAATAATTTATACAGTAACCTAACTATACCTAAAAACAATGTGAAAGTGTCTTACAATTTCCCAACTAGATTTTTTTCCCCCAGAACTGCAGTGCAACTCAATTTAAGAACAGAAGTAGCAAATTCAGCTCACATAACTGATTTTCAAACCTACGTAAATACTTTATTTTTCCAAGTCCAGTGAATGAGAAAGCCCTAAGTTTTATTAGAAGAATTCTTTTTAACATAGTTACCTCCACAAATACACACTCAGTTTTAAAAGTCTGGCATGCGAAAGACCTCCAGGAGGTTCTAAGTGAACTGATTGGCATGCAGTTGCCCAAAATGTAAGGAATAGTTTATTCTGTTACTGATCATAACTGTTAAAGCCACAAGAAGGATACTAGAAAAAAATTTATAACTACCTTCTAAGAATCTAATAGGGAAGGAGACTACGTTGTGTGTATCTGAAGTATAAACATACTCAAAAAAATAGAGGTAATTAACTCTTCTTCAGATCCACACTCGTGGTGAATAATGAGCAGTACCTGCATGGAAAAAAACAAAACAAAAAAGCCACTTAAATCTAGCAAGATGGGACTGGTAGATATTAGAACTCAAGTTGCTTTGATGGGACCTAAAAATACTGAATGCAGAAGTAACTTCAGCCACTAAAAAGGCTGATCTAAAAGTCTTACTTCAAAGCAACTTTAAATAAAAAAGTCTTTGAAGAAACAATACTGATGGAGTGATTCTCATTGAAATCTGTACCTTCCCATAAAATAACGTTTGACTAAAGACCAAGCAATGGAATTTGGCACTGGATGAATGCCATATATACTACCAGAAAAAATGTTAAACTTCAGTGTTGTAATACCTGATCTGCTCCTCATTTTATTCTTACTGATTTCATTCTCTTACCCCAAGTAGGACATGAAGAGAATAATTTTAGAAATTTATCTACTCGCTGCTAGCCCTGAAACTATTTAAGTGTTAGTTTAGCACCCAGCATGGCAATGGTTGCAACACAGACACCATTTTAATCCTGTCTGCTTTTCTTCTCAGTAGTAGTGCACAAAAGAAGAACCTGCTAGAATTTATATGTATTATGGTCTGAACACAAAGGGCAGTAAACAGCAGTGTCATAATATTCAGGGGAGCAGAAAAGTGCCATCTGTGGGACTGTGACATGCTTTTTGAGACTGTCTGGAAAGACATCAAAAAGTCAAGCAAGGATTACTACTCTCCAGCCTCAAACCTTACCCCTCCAATATTTGTCTTCTTCTGCCTTTTGGCTACCTGTTTGCTCTGCAAGAGCTTTTTATAGCCTATTTTAAACCATCACTCAGGATACAAATGCAATATGTTTGATAATCTTGCCATTACAGCATCCAGACTACTGAAGCCTAGGTCAGAAAATTCAACATTAATTTTTAGGTTAAGATACCCTGTTAATGTTATAGCCAGGTATTTCCACAAAATGAAATCCAATATTGAACGAAACACTTCTCAACATCACAGTATTTATGCTTTTAAGCAACAGTATATTAGCTCAAGTCTAAAAATAATTATGTAAAAATGCAATAATTGATTCTCAAATGCATAGGACTGATTCTTTTCATTACTGTCCACCTGTCCATCTTCTGAAGTGATTTGTATAATATGGAGACTGATGATATTCACAGGAGGGGTAGTTTCTCAATTGAAGTATTTTGGAATTTATTCAGAAATGCATCTTTTAGATGCAATGTTCCAAAAAGTTTCTGCTAACCCTATGCTCATCCAGACTTTTAGTGAAGCCATTTTAAAGCCATATTGAGCCTTTAAAGTCATATGCAGCTCTAATAATTTTAAAAACTATGATTTCATGTATTTATTTGCACCTTTAGCATCCTTATTGTTGAGTTTTGCTTCCTTTACACCAGGCAAATGGAAGCAATGCACAAGACTGGTCACAGCTCTGTCATATTGTATCATTAAAGGGAAGTGCTACAGCTGCAGCTGGGACTAATCCTGTAAGATATTTACAGTACACAAAATATGCTTTAGTGACAGTATTTTGCACATGGTCTGAAAATGATTTCCCTAAACACACCTATTTAACACATTTTAACCAACCCCCCACTACTTTAACACTACTAAAATACTAGAGTCTGCAAGGTATTTCCATCACTGACAACTAAAGTGGGCCTCTTTCAGCAGGCAGATGACAAGAACACCTCAGCACAGTAAGAAACAGAAGTCTTATGTCTGCAATATATAGCATTCTACTGCAATGTCAGACAAACTGCTTTTCCTTTCCTTTTAATTGACATTAGTGTAGGACATTAAGACTTACTTACTCTTAAATCAGATGCCCAAGCATTGACATATATGGCCTGTAATGACCAAACAAGTTAAAAGGAAAGCTACTCTTCCCACAGGGATACATGTTCCCCAAGGCCTGGAGTAAAAGCACATGATTTCAACACTCCTCCCTGATACTGCAAGTCCATGCCCAACAACAGATTACCTCCAGCCAGCAGCAGCAAGGCATGCAGAGACCCTTCACCACAGCTGGGCAGACTGGTGCTGTAATGGGTGTGGTAAGAGCTGTTGCAACACCCTCCTCCCCTCCATGCTGGGACTATTTATCCTACAAGTATTTGTAATTGCTTCAGAAAATAAGGCAACTCTGCAAGGCACAGTTAGCTCCTTTTTAATCTACCTCTAACTTCCTCCCAATTCAAACAAGAATAAAGGTTGCCTCTGCTTGTTTTTTAAGGTGCAATTGCAGTAGGATTACAAAAGAAAGACACCATTACAAAAAGGGCAATACAGACAAGCAATTGCTACCACCTCATGAAATAGTACAGACAGTAGCTACCACTACGGAGTGCAGTGCATTGCTTTCACTGCATATGATGTATGTATATAAAGAATGAGGTAGTAAAGATGGCTCCAACATTAACAGCACAGTAACTAACTGTTCAGTGCTCTGTTTTTCATTATCTTCTGCTTAATAGTTTAAAATAATCTCTGATGTAGATTTGTCTTTAAAAGCCTAAGTCAGCAGAAGTGACAGCCTGATTCCCATGAATTTCCTAATTTTTTAGAGATTCTTACATATGAGTAGGAAACGGGATAGCAATGCTGGTGCCTTTCTGTGTATGTCAGTTCTGGCTTTTCTGTACTCACTATTTCTCAAGTGATTACAAATAACATGAAAAAAAAATCAGTGCTGTTTCTTTCTTAAAAAGTTCTTTTTCCTCAAAAATACTGAGGTATTGAGGAAAACATGGTTAATACTGTATAATTCTTGGTCTTCACTAAAAAAAAATTCATTAATTTTTTCTCTAGTAATGAAGTCTAGTGTGAAATCCTGTAAACTATTGTCCTTGACAATCTGCAGCAGAGAAATGGGTCTACTGCATTCTTCTTCCTGACAAGTACAGATATTCTGCCTCTCTTTCCTATGAATGGAATATAGAGAATGCCTTTTTGACTGCAGAATACTTAAAGATCCTTGGATGTAACTACCAAATATCATCCTCTATTAAAACTCCTCACAGAAGACAGCTAATGGTTAAGAACTTCATTTGTAACATTATTTTTATGTCATACAGATGCATTACTTTTGGAATTAATGCTAATCAAGACAAGCATGAAATCCTTCCAAGATGACATGAAGTTCAGCACCATCTTCAATCCCAATATCCTATTAATTTTAGATGTCAAGAAGTCAAATATTGCTTTTTTTTTTTTAAAATGTGAAAATTCTAAGAAATTCAGAGATGAACTCGGGTGCTGTTACAGCAGAACAGCTGTAAACTTATCAGATGACACAGCCCTAATAACAGTTTCCTCCATTTTCTTAAGATCAAGATGTTCTTAATCAAGAAGATGAGCCTGAAATACAAACACATTAACTGCAATCACACAGGCACCTGAATCCACAGGCATTTACTAACTTAAGTTTTTGGCTTCGCAACTTCAAAGCACCATTAAAAATGCCTTGCTCTTACACAAAGATTTTGCAGAAATACTAAGCTGATCTTGCGTCGTATCATAGAGAGGATGCAGAATTGATACTGTGTGGTATCACAGCTAGAGGATTTTATAAAACTGGATCATTTATCCATCCCACAGAGTTGCCCATTCTGCTGGAGCTACCACCTGATGTGTACATCACCACTCAGTGCACATACATGCTAGAATGGCATCATCTGTTTGGAGACTTTCAGGTGTCTGAAACCAGAAGAACAGTGAGACAAATTGCTACATTTGTCTGCAGTTGGAGGCATCTCTCATTCCTGCTCCAGTGCTATACCTTGTCCATTTTACCTTCTTGCTAATTTAATCTGCACACTTCTATTAATAGCAAATGTCACCCTTAAGAAAACCTGTATCAATCCTTGCCAATCTTCTGTTCCTAAATCTAGAAAATGTCATTACACTTGCCAAACTTCCTCTCTGCAAGAAAGGACTACAATTTCCTTATCATCTCTATCAGATATCCATGACAAAGCAAGTATCCAATACCATCTCCTTGTTAGCCTGTCCTTCTTTTGGGGACATCATGATATTTCTAGAGACCTAAACAGAATTTTTTACTACAAGAAGTAAGATAGGCCTTTAAAAAAACCCACCAGTCAAAATTTTATTTTGTTGAGGATAAAAAATAATTTATTATTTACATGCAAACTACCTTCTGGCTACTCAAAACTTTTAAAAAAACCCACAGAGCAGCTGCGTGCAGGTGGGCAAGGCACTAACAATAATGTCCATTTTCACAGCTCACAGCAAGAAGCTCTAGCATGATAATGTATACAGACCTACTTTTTTTGAGTCCGTGAAATGAATCATTCATAGAACAACTAAGCCCATAACAAGAGATGTTTAAAAGGGAGAAAAAACTAAAAAAAGTTTTTCTCAAGTCAGACTGGGACCTCATCATACGGCATGAAGAACGTGAATGACAAATGCTTATAAGGTATCTTAGAATGGCCTCTAAATCACAAGTAATGCCAAACATATCAACGACATATAAACAAGTGTCAGGAGAGCTAATCAAGTAACACATCAAGGTCACCGAGACCACATCTTCCCGGACCAGAAAGCCTAACCAAGGAGTTACTGGGACACTCCCTAGTACACTTTTTTTAATCCCCTGATGCTACTGTCCAGCTAACATTGTCAGGGCAAGGAAGGAAGGCAGTTAAAATTTCAACACAGTACCGACATACAAATATCCAGAAACCTATGAGCCATCCTCTCAACAATCCCCACAAAAAACCTCCTAGCAAAACCAGGATAATTAGCAATCATTCTGGTATTTCTGGATGACTAAGAATTAACAAGTAGTCACTTGGTGTACTAATTCACTGACAAGAAGGCTTATCTGAAATTGAAATTATTTTCTAAGAGGAGGTGAGAATGTTTCTGTCACAATACTATCAACCAAGAACCACTGACTCCGGATCAAATGACTAGTGGTATAAACTTATCTATTTAGCACGGCAAAAGCTATTCACCCATGCAGAAAACAGTGTTAAGATTGTTTGAGGGAAAAATATTGTTATGAGGGGAAAAAAAATCAGAGGGGAATTTGAAGACCCGTTAAGACTTCTTCTGCCTCTTACTATGCAGTTTCCATTCCAGAATAACCATCTAAATCATGGTGATGCCTTGAGAGGCCACCTAAAAACAGAGACTGGACAAAAATAAGGAAATAAAGGTGGGTATTTATTTGAAAGGCCTTCAAAGGTACACCCTGGGAGCCAGAAGCTACTGCCAAGATGGACCCCAAGACGGATGAGAGCTCACGAGTTCTTCACACTTTTGTAAGTTTGGTTCATTTGTATATCAGGGTTAATTCTCCAATTAAAGCTTCAGTTAATGATGTAGTTTCCCCAAGCTCACCCCCCTCTTAAGATGTTGGTTTACATATTTTGGGCCTAGGACGGTCTGAGTGTCCTCAGAGAGCAGGCCTGGAGAGGCTTTGTTATGTCTACCTAGTGTGAGAGAGCAGAAATTAACAGGCTACAAGAAACTTCAGAGTTACACACTAGGCAGCACAGGATTTGAAAAATACAAAAGTTAAAACCTAAGGCATTAATGGCTCCATGGTTCTACAGTTGTCTACAATGTCCTAACACACAACTACAGCCTCAGAAGATTACAGAGAGAAAACTGTTTACTCACTGAACTGACAATACAAATAATTTGCTTGAGTACATATTGTTGGAAGTTTTAAGAAGATGGCTAGCAAGTGAGAAAATAACAGGGGAAGTTTTTCTCCAATTAAAAGCATGCCTAACTCTGTACGAAGTTATTTATGACTGGTTTAAGGCAGTGTGCTCATTCACTTTTATGTTAATTATGTTGTTACCCTAGACATACACACAAGTGTGAAATTCCAGCTCTTTCAACTTCCAAAACTTTCAGAACTTCAGTACAGCTTCTTACCTACATGAACATAGCAGCTTTAAGTAGCTATTGAACTCATGTGCCAGCTTCTGTCCAAAAGAACTAAACACCATCTTCTGTAAGTTATGTTTACATCTTTGGTAACATTCAAGATCTGAAAGTACTTGGGTGGGGAGAGGGAGGAAAAACAGGATAAAATGGGCAAATGTATTTTATGCTGCCATTATAATGCACTGAGTTCCATCACACTTTCTGCCCAGTCCCACCCTATGATGCAGCCAATGTGTATCAGAAGAGAACTTTCCAGACATCTGGATCATTTGGCGAAAACTAACCAAGGACAGAATAAATACCAGAACTATTCACCAGAGAGTTTCAAGCACTTTAGTTATGAAGTTATATCTTTGTATTTGCAAACAGTGTGATAAAGCTTGAGATTTAAGAGTAGCCCAATAGCCATTTGGTACCTACATGAAATAAATAGGTGGCCTCAGTTCAGTTATCCTGGAGGTCTTATCTACTCGAGTGTAGAGTACTGAAGGTAACATGTATGATAAAGAAAATAAACTTTGTGGATTCTGTTCTGGATTTCAGACATGTCAACAGGCATTTCCTATGTCTTGTAATACCAGCTAGTGTGAAGTAGCTGATTTTACAATGTACTTGAAATTATACAGCATTTTTCAAATCTGAGATTTATTATGAGAGATATAATCAGAGACAGCATATCTAATGAAGCTTTGAAATAATACTTTGTATTTTGGAGATCACAATCTCACTATAAATTCAGTATAGCTTCAATACACTATGAAGTTGTATCAGTTGAGTTCCTAGGCAGTCTCTCCTCAAATTACACATAATTAATGGAAAAGTAATTTATAAGTCATCTAAGATCACACACTTACAGAAAGAGGACAGTCAGCCCTTCATCTGACTATTAAGTTAATCGCTGCAAACACCACTGGTACAGAAATCTGTATTTAGTACTTTCAGTAGAGTGACATTCCTTTGTTTTCCTATCGCTATCCTCACACCTCCCAAAGATCAGGTAATTGTAGCACAAATAGTAATATGGCAGTGAAATGCCATTATCGTACTAACTAATTTTATACATAACATATAACCTGTCTACCACGGCTTTTAAAAACATTTATTTCCCAAAGTGGATGATTTGTGGCCTACTGTGATAATAATTTATTAAAACACAACTTAATGTAATATGAATTGTAACTGGTACACAGCAAACAAAAGATATTGTTTATGTCTTTCAAAAGAGAAGGTTTTCTTACCACATATTTAACAGCACTTATGAACTGGTTGTGGAATAACAGATGTTGGGTTTCATCCTCTGGATTTGACACAGTGTAAAGCATTCCACAAATATTACAAGAAATAGCACCAAATCTCTTCTGTCCTCCATCCTATAAAAAAAGAAAAACAACAAAACCAAACCAACAAATAACCCACAAAACAGGTATTTATCAATTCCTTGCGCGGTAAATACAGTTGAACAGAACTTCCATTTAATTGGATATCCCTCCTAATAGCATATCTTCTGGAAATTCAACACAAAGGCTAAAACGGGGTGAAACAGGAGAAACAACAAGCACAGAATTTAGAATTTCATCTTTCAAAAACCCATATACCCTTAAAAGGCACAGGCATCAATCACAAGACAAACTCCACCTAAAAAAACTACCTCCACCCCCATAACTTCTGAACAAATTACTTTTATTTTATGACATACGAAGAACAGAGAATTCTTCCTTCATTTTCCCATCTGCAGAAATATAAACATCTTCCACAAAGAAAACTCCCATATCCAGCCCCACACTATTTGGTTTTCCCCACACTTCTGCTGCTGCTTGTCTTTTGGTTGTGAGCTGCTTTGAGGTAGGCCACAGGTGAGCCATTTTCCTGAAAATCTGGAAGGGTATTATAAAAAAACAAAAGCTATGGAAATAATCATTAAGATCAGCAATATGCCTGCAACAGCTGATCAATACCAAATCTTTCAAGGCAATTTTTGAGACACCGTATAGCAGCTACACTGCAGATGGAAAATCCTAGTACTCATGACCTTCTAGGTTATCCTCCTACTCTGTATGCAACCATTACCAAACTCAGGGCACTACTCTACCTATTGCTTTATGTTTATTCATTAAAAGTGTTATTAATTTGGAAACATCCTCAGATTTCAGAGTCAGTGCCTAAAAAAGAGTGAAGTACCAGGTGCTGGGGTTGCCTTTTGCAAAGAGCAAAAGAATACCAGTTAGAATGAAATCCCTAGCCAAAAAGGCATGTTTAAGTTACCGCTTAATGCTCAAACTACTTTTTTTTCTCTTCAACTACATCTGGAAATTGAGCTTATGTAAGCAGCAATAAATGTCACTTTTAATTTATTTAAACATACATCACAAGCAATAGAGAAACAAGAGGTTATTCTATTCTACTCTAAACCAGTACACTACATGAGGAAAAAAAGATTTGAGGGTGTTTCTTAACATTAAATTGATCTGTGTGTGCAATTTGCAAGGAAACAGATCACATGAACTTAATTTTACAGAAGTTAGCATTTTGCAACACAGAAGAAGTATTTACAAAACATTTTCTATTCCTTCCATCTTCAAAGGCATGTCTAAGAGCTAAACAACAGTTCAGTTCTCCACACAACAGCAACTTATTTCAAAGAGACATTAGCGCCATCTAAAGCGTAGGTATCAGTTTCTTTCCAAGAAGAAACTAAAGGCACAACAGGCCAGACAAACTCAGAGTTGAACATCTCCTTAGGAGCACATCTATGGAACTCAGCCAAAACAAAGAAGCTGAATCTAGGAAGTCATTGCTTTAACCATACATCAACATATAGATTCCTACTGTATACAGAAGGAGAAACAGGAGTACACTATGTTTCTGAAGGAAAAGGGAAAGATGAACCCTGAGGTTAGATTTGTAAAGTCAGAATAAGACAAGCTTTTTAAAAGCGCAAAAAATCAAACCTAACACATTTTATTTCACCTGCAGACTTCCTCTAAAGCAGCAAAACAAAGTACCTATTCTAGCCACCAAAAGGTACTGCATTTCAAGGGTTAATACCTGAATGATAAAAGGCAGTACAGCTTACTATCTAGAGATGAACCAACTGAACCAAACCTAAAAATCCTATCTTGAAGACGGAGAACATAGCCCCTATATCTAGAGGAGGGTAAGTGAAATGTACTTTGATGCTTGGAATATATGCCAAGAAACCCCACCATTTAAATTAGAAAATCAGCTACATAAAGCAAGTCTTAAGTATTTGTACTGCAGTAAGTCTTGTAGAGTGGTTTCTGTTCAAATAATGAAGAAGCTCAAGGTATTAAACTAACCTGTAAGTTTACTAACAAAAATCTCAAGCCAAAAAAACCCTAGTTATGTAGGAAGTCATCAGAAAACTCAAGGCAAGGATATTCTCAAAGTTCTCTGGCTTCCTAGCTCACCCCATCTAGCCTTGTAAATACATATGCTGTTTTGCAAGTTTCCAGGAATAGATTACTTCCCTGGAATAGTACTGCCATATTGTATTTTACAGTCAGACTTTCTCAGATGTTGCTGGTATCAGTGGCTTCGAGTTTTGGGGGGAGATTTTCCCTTTGGATTTTGTTTTCTAAGGATTTCACGGATACTACTATTTTACACATATTCAGTTGTATCAATGGGCTAACAACACAGGTTAATATGAAAACCCTGTTTCATGCATTATCAAAAAAAGCACACTGTAGTATCTAAAGCAATCTTTTGAAATGCACAGCCCTGATAAATGTGGAGTACAGACTTTAGGAAATATTTTACAGCCTCCTGAAGACAAGGAAGAAGATTTTTGCATAACTGAAGTATTATTTCAAAGCCACAGCACAGGACATAATACTTCAGCCAAAAATTAAAAGCAGGAGCTTTAAAATCCAACACAGACTACAACAACAGAAAAGGACATGCAAAATAAAGTAAGGAATTATGAAGAATGCATTTTTGTACTTCAATAAAACATCTAGAGGATCTGACTATTTTTAAACTGATGCCATTGCATAAGCAAAAGTGGAAAGGGCATGCATCCAGAGGAAAAAAGTCCCAAATCATAATACTGCATTAAAGCTTGCCAGACCTTCCTAATGGGAAGAGCTCAACAACAACCAACCAAAAAAACAAAACGAAAAAACTACAAAAAATGCTGCCAAAAAACCAGAACAACAACAAAAAAATCCCAAGCCAAGCAAAACAAACTCCAAACAAAACAAAACTGAAAAACCCCAAACCCCAACAACCTAGGAGCACCTTCTGTATTATGAGTAAATATAACTAGGATTTGAAAGTGTAGGGGTGGAATCTTCTCAGCAAACATCAGATACTGAAAAATAAAGCGCTGACTTGTCACAAGTAGAAAAAGATGCAAGAGGTTTGGCACTCAGAATTTACAGAAATGTTTTTCAGATGAATATTCAAGAAAATGTGGGGTTTCAGGCAGAAAAAAACGTGTTACTCCATTACAACTCAGTTTTCTAATCAGTAACAATAAAGAGAAAATATACTTTTATTTCCTAAGCAAATTCTGCACGTGTAGATGGCAATTAAGCATTCCAGCACCTCAGGCAATCCTCAAGTACAGGATATCCACTGTTTCAAGGCTAACTGTAACTGAACATTGAGACAACACTGCCTTAAATTCAGAAGGCTTTCTTATTTCTGTGTTAGACAGAAAGAAACGTCTTACCAATATCTTCTTTGAGAAGGTGCATGTCTGCTGATCCTCCATATGTGCAATAAGGAACCCTGCAAGCAAAAAAGGCATTTGGTGCCTCTGTAGGAGATGAAAAGGGGCCTTTTTTTTTCTTCCTTTCTTTTCTCTCTCTTCAGGCACAGATTAGGTCACCTTCGTCTTGATTAGCTAGCATTAGTTAGAGGAAGATTGTTTTTTCCTCTTCTCTAGTCTTTTCACAGAACAAAGAATAAAGCCCGGCCAGAGAAACAGGCAGGCTGGAAAGGAAATACAAGAAGTGCAGGAAGAAACAACACAAAAATTTTGGGGCTCTCCACAGAAAATTAAAAGGTCAAAGAATGCTATTTCAGTGAAAAATGCATTCAAGACTGAAGCTGATGGATAGATCCCCTTGCTGACCAGGAGGATCAGAAGACATGTCCCAACTCAGAATAAAATCCAGTCTTCATTTTGAACAAAAAACCCAAACCAACCAAGAAAAAAACAGCCCGTCGCCAGTGCCCATCTTCCTAAAGAGCTATTCTAACAAAACCAACTTGAAACTTTCAAAGCTGTGATGTTTCTAGTTTTACTTAATATACTTGAAAAATGAAAATGGAGGGTCATTACCCATCACGAAATTGTATCTTCACTAGTCATTGGCTAAAGCAAAATGAAAAACAATACAAAGTAAGAAAATAAATCTGCCCAATATTTACGATGGACAGGTTCTTAACCCATATAAAAATATTAATCAGGAGTATCACAGAAAGCGTTCTGATGAGCACAGGTTTTGGCTCAGATAAGGTTAATTTCCTTCACAGCAGCTGCTACGGTGCTGTGTATTAGATCTGTGACCAAAGCAGGGCTGATAACACAGGGATGTTTTAGCTATTGCTGCACAGTGCTTACACAGCATTCAAGGTCTTTTCTGTTTCTCACACTGCTGTTCCAGCAAGGAGGATGGGGGTGCCAAGAAGCTGGAAGGGGACAGAGCCAGGACCAACTGATCCCACCTGACCACAGGGCTATCCCGCCGTATGGCACCGTGCTGAGCAGTAAGAGCTGGGGAAAGAGGGAGGAAGGGGAGGGTGTTTGAAGTTAATGGCATTTATCTTCCCAACTGTCACACATGATGAAGTCCTGTTTTGTCAGAGAAGGCTGAACACCTACAAGCTGATGAACAGTAGTGAATGAATTCCTTAATTTGCTTTGCTTGCATGCACTGCTTTTGCTTTACCTGTGAAACTGCTCTCCCCCATCCCACTTGGGGGCAATGAGGGAGGAGCTGCATGGTGCTCAGCTGCCTGCCAGGGTTAACCCACAACACAATGTTAGTGGCCTTGGGGCCTGAATTCCTGTAGCAGCTCCCAGCTAACGTTACAAAACATTCCCACCTCCCTTCAGGACAAAGGACACCACTTACAAGCCACCTGAATTTGCAAGACTAAGCTGGGTTGCTGCAGCGAAGAAGAACTGGGAAGAAGTGATAATAAAGAAGAATACCATCCCTGTAATAACAGAGCTATCCCAAAGGGCACCATTTGTGTAGGAAGAAAAGTAACTGCTCTCAAGTACCAAACTCCCTCCCTTATGCTTACACAGCAGTCACTGTCTTGCTTTCACTGGGCTTACAGGACAGGAGAGAGGCAGTACTGAACTAAAGAGAACAATGAGAGATTGCCCAAAAGCCATTCTCTGAATCTTCAGAGAAATTGCCTAACCAGACTATATCAGCTTAAGGAAGAAAACAGCAACTTTAAATGATTGCGATGCAAGTTTCTTCAGGGTCATAAGAAATCACTCTTACACTTATTATTTCTGCTAAGGACTGCGTTTTCACCTTAAATAAAAATATTTATTTAATAGATAACCTATTTCAGTCAAGCAGGAAACTGTGTTCAATTTTAATCAAAATATATGTAAAGAAAAATTCAAGTATGATATCCAAATGTGTAAACTGGATCAGCATGCACATCACATCCACACGTAGCACCAACTCAAACCTAAGAACCCAAAGCACCTTCCATCAAGCAATCCTGATCCATGCACTTGCTGATACTTATAAAGATCAACTACATTTAATCACATTTGCTAGCATCCAGGCATTAACTCAGAGCTCTAGAAAGGCAAAATAAGTCTCCATAACTCTATACTATCCTTCTATCACTTTGGTGATTTGTTTTCACTGTTCATTCATTTTACATATTCTTTTCTAAAACTGATGACTTATTTTCAAAATACTAGCCAGATTCAAAGCAACAGACCTCCTCAAAATGGAGTAAGTATCCCTGTGCTTCATAGGTAATTATTTAGGACGTTCCTTTGTAGCATTAATGCTTTTATGAATTCTTATTTTTATGGTCAAAATTCTGTCCTAGGTCGGACAGGCAAGCAGAATTTTTACAAGATGAAAACAACTGACTTTCCTTGTCTTGGTTGTACAGTATCTCTCCTTTGATCAAAACTGAAAACATGTGCTTTGTGCATTTATATTTCTATTTCAGAAGTTAAAAGAACAGATGATTTCATATTCAACTTCTCGTATTTGCAAATCACATTCATGTAATTGCAAAGTAAAGAACAATTCCAGTGCATTAGTCTATAAAGCTTCCTATGGAGCTTCATGCAACCTGCTGACCTACCAACTGAACTTCATTTAAATGAAGTGTAAGGGGTGCAGTTCACAAATATTCAGAACAGACTATTCCATCAAACACCAAGTCACGGATTTGGAATGCAGTGGATTTTAAGCCTCGACCTTAATTTCTTTCCCGCAGAAAAAGAGATCATACTCTCCTCAGTCTGAACCTAAGTCTTTGCACGTCACTTCAAACACCATTGTTTTCTGGCACTGTTTGCTTTATGAAGTTTGTTGGAATATTAGACTCTTTGCTGTTCTCAGCTGAAGTTCCATGCTCTGAAGAGACTTGCTTTTTAAGATGTGTGACAGCAAGCAAATCTGAACAGAAACAACCCATTGTTTGACTTAGATGTACTTCTACAAAATGAAGATCATTTTATGTTTGAAAGTTGCCCAGATAAATAGATGATGTGTACCAAGAAAGAGACTGGTGCAAGTGCAGCTACTAAATATTTCTTCTACAAACAGAATTTGTGTTATTTCACTTCTGTTACAGCCAAACAGCCTTAAAGCTTGTAAAGATTATATTACTTAAGAAAAAAAGAAAACTAATCTATTCATTATAGCAATCATATGGGAGAAGAAGGAGGCTAAGATACATCTTTAAGGATTAAATATGAAAAAACCAAAGCATATTGTGAAAAACAAAGCCCAGTTTTACCATAACACCTCTCTAAATATAGCTCAGGGACCAAAAAGATTAGAATACACAGACAATACTGTAACATTCCAGACTCTGAGCCTCAGATACCACAAAGAAAATTAAGAAGACAGGTGTCAAACTTACATACAAAAGACTAGGAAAATTCAGTAGTAAAAAAGCAGCAAAATAAAGACACTGCATTATGTGACTAGACAAATAAATAATCAGTTTTTCAGCTTTGGTTACAAAAAGAATAAAGGATTCTGTACATACATTAAGATGGACTGGCTTGACAGATCTGCAAGAGAATCAGATCTCACACTGGAGAGCCGAAAATTCCATCTTTCAGGCATTTAATTTTTTTTTTTTAAGCGTAACAAAGTGCTAATTAAATGTCTCTTGCTAAGAATAAAAGCATGACTTCCCAACTTTGCTCAAGGTAAAGAATAATGCAACTGCTTCTCTTAACATGCCAGACACTTAAAATAAAAATGATTTCTAGCTATTAACTATAATTTTGTAGACACTATAAATGCTAATTTAAGTGATTTGACCTTGTGTAGTGAAACTGCTCTCCACATAGGAGAAATTTCAATCTCAGCAGTTTTTAAACCAAATTCATAATTTCTCTGTTCTCACAACATAAACACCTTTGAAAATAATTACTACTACTAATAGAAAAATAAGCCCAGCCATTCTGAAGCCACATTTTAAAAACTCACCATGGTTTTGCAAGCAAAACTATTAATTACAAAACATACCTTATTTTATTACATGCATTTATTCCCCAATCTTTTGAGTATTTGTAAGAGGAAAGTCTGGTACTTTAGAAATGAATTTAGCCACTTTTCACCTCCAGAAGCTGGCACAAACTATTTTAAATGTAACTGCGTCTCATCTCCACTGTAATCAAGGTCAAGGTCAGTATTTTACAAAGTGGCTTACCTAGTATTTGGGTTCCTCTCTCTGTTTTGACAAAAGAGCGGTTTTCCCCAAGGTAAAAGAACAACAGACCAATACCTTATCTAATGTTTTCTTGGTAAACTGAAATACCAATAAAAAGGATTAAAATGCCCTTTCCACACAATAAAAAGCCTACTCTGAACTCAATGAAATCAAAGTGAATTAGATTTGTATGAAGTGCTGAAATATGCAAGATACTGTGAAGCTGTTACTTGCACATTCAGAAATTAAATACAATGCTCACTTGCATTTCCCAGAAATACACACAGAAAACCACAAACTAAGTCTCTCCCATTCTTCCTCATTTTCCCCATTGCTCTTCATCAATGACCCTCTCTTTAAAATTTTGTTTGGTAAATAACTTTTATTGTTGTATACCTAAAGAAAAGATTACTCTCCTAATTCTAGCTGAATACAAGGATACTACCAGCATAGTAGTCAGTAACTTGCAAAAATTCTCTTTGTATAATAAACACTGCAGAGAGCTACACAACCCCTCTTCAGTAGCAAAGCAGGAAGTTCTGTATTTCTTCTTGTCAAAGATCCTAGCAACTTTTCAGCCAACTTCTATTACTGTGTGAGTAAAAATTAAATTACTTTTACAGAAATGAAAAGGGATATTCTTATAGTCCTTTTAACGTAGTTAAAATATTTAATAATTTATTTTAATTTTGTTGGTAAAATGAATTTCAAAGAGGCAGTAACTGAAATACTTCTTAAACGTTAGACACAGTTCAGTTATCCTGCGGCTGGGCATTCACATGCCTAGATTTGTATGTGTCTAGATTTGTGTAACTTCAGGCAAATGAAGGATATATTTATAGATTTAGTTCTAGGAAGCTCTAGTTTTAAAATATTTCAATATGGATATAAGACAGTGTTCAGAATTCACTTGGTTCTATTTTAGTAAATACTTCCATGTGTATAATCCATGTATTACATGAAAAAATAACGATTTAGTAACATCTCCAATTATATATATGAGAGGTATAATTTCATAAGAAACTTGCGTCCTTCCTAATGGCCTGGATTCCTCTCCCTCTCTAGCCTTTCATTTCTCAAGGATTAGCTGACATGGGGGTTATTAAAAACACAAACCAAAACAACTAAAAACTCCAACTCTCTCACAATCAAGTTGTGTGATTCTACAAGACAACAGAACAACTGTGTCACTCCCTTCTCATTTTGCATTTTATTGTTACCTGTATTTTGTAGCTAATAGTCAAAAGGGTAAGAATAAATAACCTAACTGGTACTGTTGCTTAAATATTATGGTAAAAATAAGTGCATACACTGGGAAATCTTTAAGTTGGTCTCAGAACAATGGACACTTTAAGGACACAGGAACAAATCTGTTGGTATTAATTTTGCATGCAATCTACCAGATGCATCTCCCCCTATAAATCTGAAATTTTAAGAAACTGATAATTTACACGGAAGTAAAGGCACATTCACTCTCCCTATTTTCCAAGAACAGCCATTCTATTTAAAAATTGCAGAAATTTATTTTAACAAGAAACATTAAACATTAAGGCTTGCTGCCACCAATCTCCCATCAACACTGAATGGCAATTTAGTACAGGTTCTACTTTTACAAGCCATTTACAGTGGTGGTAAGTAGTATGAATAAGTAATGATTTTTAGACAAATTTGTTAAAACACAGCACTGCAAATTCAGAAGTAATTTCTTCGAGAAGCTCTAAGCCTTACTAAAAGGGTATTACTTACTGTGATCAGCTGCTTATCACCATCTTTTCCTGCTTCTTTTAGCTTCTGAATATGTTCCTCGGATGATGGCAAGTTACTGCATTTTGATGCTAATGAAGGATTTGACAATGGAACCCTTGAAATACAAATACATTTCATGTTAAAAATGGAACTGCTTATACACATCATGCTAGATATTCAGAACCACTGTGATTAGTACAAACTTTACCAAGATGCTAATCCAAATTACTTACATAAAACACAGTCCTGTATATTTTTATCTGCAATTCAAATGGAAAACTAAGGAAATAAAAGGATTAATCAAAAAACACAGTTTGTGACTAGCCTAACTACAAGAATTTTTTGGTTTATGAGGAAAAAATTATTATCAAGTGGGTCAATTAGTCACAACCATTAGCACCAGCATTTAAAAGAGGGACTTCCAGAGCATGACCGATGGTGTCTAACGCTATATATCTCCAGTGTAAGGTTTAGGTATCATACATCAGGCTGCTAAAGCAGACCATGTAAATACATTCTCACAAATCTAAACCAGATGTCAAATCCTTACAATTAAAACTTATTCTCTTCTAACAACTGACAGTGAAGGGAGGAAGAAGAGGACCCAAGGAATAAATGCATGGGTATCACTGCAATCTCACTGAGTTTAAATTTCCCCTTGTCACAGCTGAAAGAAAACACCGGAAAATACGTCACCAAAGTCATTCTATGAACTTGCTACCGTATTCAGGGGAAAAAAATGACATTTATTCCAGGTTTGGATAAAACTCGTGGAGATTGCCAAAGCAAAACACACACAAAAATACACATCCTTCAATACATACTAGATATTTACATATTTTCTGTTTCTGAGCCAAGTAAGGACACAGGACCAAATGCTTAATTGTGGCACCTGCTGTAGCACAAGTAGCAGGTTAATCCAGAGAGCTTTTTAAAAAATAACACTCTTGCCAGACATTTTTAAAACAGTATTTTTTGTGTTAAATTAGGGTTAATTATTTATTCCTTTCATGTGCCCTAAAATTTGCATTAAGTAGCTACTTCAAGGTTTGCCTTTTCCTACAAAGCCCTAAAGAGAGCTACGTCACTGTTGATGTGCACACAGATAACAGATTACTCTATGTTATGGCGGGAGTACCACAGAAAGAATGATGGCTTAAATCTTGGACATCACAGAGAAAGCAGGGTAAGAAAGGTCTCAAAATTAAAACATATATTCATAGTAAAGCAAAAGGAGCCTGTTCAGGCAATAAAGGTAATGAATTTAAGTAGATACCATAAACCTGTTTGGCAGTTGAGAATAAAAACATGAAAAATCAAAGTTATTGTAATACTTATCAATACATTTTAAACCACTCATTTAAGTAGTTTGCATCTATCTTCCTTATCCATCTTCTGTGAAGTTCCATAGTAGTTGAGTTTTTCAACATGTACAAAGGAGTTGGTTAGTCAGAATTGTTAATGGGGCCTCAGAGAGATGTACTGAAAATTAACCTGAAACATTTCTTTTTGTCCCCATTATGAATATAGAAAGCAGTAACAACACACTGACCACTGCTACTGCTCAAGGTATCAGATACAAAGAAATTTTTGTATTTAGCTTGTAATTGACTAAAACCAGAGTCTATGCCAGGACTGCTCAAAAAACTGTAAGTCAACATGATCAAGGCTAAAATGCAAACCTGAACTGTAAGACAAACTTAGTACTAAGAACTTTTTCTTTTTAATATAGCTGCTGACACCTTCATTTCACAGCAATCATGAAATTCCAAATTAAATCCCCTCTTCCCCACCTAAAAAGATTTCACATGTACAAGACTCCCATAGTTCAAGGAGTAAAAAACTCCAAACCTAAGTGAAATAATTCAGCAAGTGAAAATCATGTGGCAAATCCTTCCCCTGCTCTCTGGTTCCCATCTGAGGAAGAGACCAGTAAAAATGTTTTTACAACTCTGTTAAATAATACCTTTTGAAATAAATGCGCAGCTAAAAATATCTTAATGATTTTCTTAGCAAAGCAAAAACATCCCTTAACAATGGGGTACAATGAAAGTCTGTTTATACAAAGCAAAAGTCACTTATTTTAAACTGAAATCTGAGGCTGGGAGACAACAGTTTTGTAATAAATTCTCTCATAACTCTATGCAAGGTTACTGCAATTTCCTAATGTATGAAATACTATACCTGTTCTCAGATTCAGAAGCTTGACTTGTAAGTGATGTTTGCATCAACTGCGTGGGAGCCAAATCTACAATTAATCAAAGATCGTAACTTCATTATAAAGTTTTTAGTTGCAAAGGAAATTTGAGTTACACAAACAGTGAATTTCAAAACGCATATTCAAGACAACTTTGCAATCTGTTCATGGCCCAAAAAAAATTTCAAGTTTGAGGCAGTACTAGCATTTTTCTCCAGGTATACTTATTAAAAAAAAAGGCATTTTTCTCCAGCATTTTGACAGCAATTCTGCAGAACACTCTGCAGCAGCTAAACAAGGCCAGCAGTAAACTATATAGGATTTTAAATATGTTTATACTGACACACATATATAAATAGCTGTATATATTTTATCAGAATAATAAATGTATAGTATGCCCCCCCGAGGCATGTTCTACAACACTTAAGAAAAACACTTTCAAGAAAAACAATCAAGAACAACAAAAGAAAGAAAAAAAATTTTTTTTAATTCTCCAAGAGAAATTAAGAGTGTTTACCCTTCAAAAGTATCCTACAATGGCAGGAAAGAAACCCCAACTATTTAGTTAAGCTAAATAACAGAACAGTGCATTCAAACTAAGGTTCAGACTAAGAAAATACACCAAAACCCCAGAACAAAACCCTCACCACTAAGAGCAGAAAAAAAATTAATGAAAAGTTAGTGACCCACTGATAGTATTTCTTAGTCAAATGTACTTCAGTCAAAACATTCACATCACACTCATCATAAGCTTTCACAAACTGCATTCACATGCTGATAAATGAAGACTACGTAATAAAAACAGGAGAATGATTACTGAAGTAAGAATTTGGTTAAGATCAAGTAGAAAAATTTAGAAGAAATGCAGATACTTATTCAAAGGAAATAGAGCAGAGAAGTAACAAAAACCAAGCCAAGAGAAGAAGCCAACTGAAATATGGAAGTTCTACTGCTTTATTACATGGAAAAGGAAAGAATTTGGTTGGGTTTCCCCTCTTTCTCACTGCACAGCCCAGAGAAAAAAATACATTTTGGTTCAGTACATTTCAGCTACTCAAGTGGCCCTGGGTGTGACACAAAGCCATACAAAACCGCCGGTCATCAGTTCCACCCCCAGAAGTTCAGCTGTGTGCCAGCTACACCTTACTCTGTGAAGCACTCCTCTTAAAGGGAGGCTTATGCTTCCCACAGAACTTATCAAACCAAGTAGAGAAATTCATACTAGACAGTTACCTTGAGGTTCGCTTTCTCTGGGTTCTTTTTTCAATTGTTTTGGTGGCCTAGGAGCTGTAACACACTTTACTGGAGAACTTTCTGGACTTGATTCCAAATGTAATCTAAAGTTCTAGGCAAAACAGAAAACATTAAATAAAAAAAACATGCAAGCTATCCAATGTCTTTAACCTATTAACAAAACCACTCATTTAACTAAGTATTAACATGCTGAATACAGCACTGGTTTTCTGATTCCTGTGTTAATTTAAGCAGACAAAATGCAACTGACTAGCTAGTCCATGTTGAACTTTGTGGTACTGATTTTGAAAAAAATCTTTTTCATTTTATATATAAGCTTGTAAAATATTTCCTATATAACAGAGTTTCCTTAAAATCCTAAATTTTAATAGAAACTCATTCAGATAGGGAAATGAGAGAGAAACAAGTGTTCTCCTAATACACCTTTGCAGAAAAAGCAGCTATAGAAGCTGAAGGCACAAAGAAGCGTCCACATGAATCTGTACAACCTTTGGCTCCAGCACAAAATTTTACTGATCAACATTTAGTTAACAGCAGAATCTAGGAGGGTAAAATCGATTAATTTTTCAGTTTACTATCACCCATCTATGACAACACAGCAGTAAATCTTTAATACCTTTGAAAATTTCAGATTACTGTAAAATAAAATCAGTGTTAAAACAGTTCTGAGCATGGGATTCTCAGAAAACAAAATAGATTTAGAACAACCTCCCACTGAACACCATAATTAAAATAACTTACCTCATCTGGTCTTGGCTCACATAAACGTTTTGTCAAGTTAGGCAACAAACCATTTTCTGCATCTTTCCTTGTGGGCTGTTTTGTTTCTAATGTCACTTCTTTAGCTTCAGCTCTTTCAGATGAAGTATTTGATTTCTCCTGCACACAAGTTGTACTTTCATTCTCAAACAGTCTTGTTGACAGCTTGCCTTGTGCCTTTGAAAGCTCTGCTTCTGCAGCCATTTGACTTGCCTCTGAAACTTCAGGGAAATCTTTCAGAAAAGGAAGCTTGGGGGCATTTGGAGAATTTGAGTTACTTTGCTTCACGTTACTAGCTTTCAGCAATTTAATTTTGGTCCATTTAGAGTTTTTGTTTGAGGAGTTATTTCTACCATTCAGAGTACATTTGACAGGCATTGCTTTTTTGCTAGGGAAAAACCGTTTGCACTGAGTACTTTGACTGGGTTCTTTCTGAGTAAGCATTTCACTTTGCTGTAACTGCGTGTCATCATGCTTTTCCTCTGTTTTGCTATCCTCTGCATTAGGGGAATCTTTTTTCACTTCTACTGTATCTGACTCAATCTCACCTGCAATTTCTTCACAAAGTTCAAGGATGCTCACCCTTTTAGATTTTGCATCATTCTCTGGTTGATCAGCCACATTTGTCTCACTTACAGATGGCTGTGGAGTATTTTTTGGTTTTGTACTGGCTTTTACGGTCTGATGTGTTTGTTGCTTTTCCTTAGATGCTGTAGAATTTGGCTTAAGAGAATCAATTTCTACTTTCTTCGTGTTGCTAGAATTAGGAGATACAGGGCCTGTTTGGTCTTTCTTGACCTCCTCAAGACTCTCATCAGGACATGATGAGGACCCTTGAAGATTGTGTTGAAAGCTACTGGCATTATCTTTTTTATTGCCTGCTTTACACTTTTTCAGAGAGCTGGTCACTTCTCCATGTATTTCTTTATCCTCATTTGTATTGTTTGGCTTTATGTTTTTCTGTTCCGTTTTCCCTCCAGCAGATTTCAGTGGTTTTGCTGCAACACTGTGAGCCTGTCTTTTTGCCTGGCTACCATGCTTAACTTCCAAACCTTTTTCTTCTTTAACTTCTCTGCTGCGCAGGGATCTTGCTGGAACATGTACATGTGTTAACTGCTGCAGTCTCTGTGATCTCCTTGTTACTGGCTCGTTTGGTGCAATTAAGCATTTTGACTTAGGAATTTCTTGCACAGATTTTTTCTGGCATACCTCCTTTTTTTCTGCAGATTTAGGCTGCTGCTGCTGGACTGTTTTGCCAGGTATTGTTTTATTATTTGAGTTCAATGCTGATGATCTTGTAGTCATGCGTGTTACTACTTCAGGTTCATTGGTGTTATCACTGAAAGATTCAAATAATATATTTTTCAGCATCCAGAAAGTAGAATTTGTCATAAGATTATTTTCATTCCTCCTCTGCCTCTTTTTTCTTTTCTTTTTAAAAAACACTAGATCTTATACGCTCAATAGTTTTAGAAGAATTTGCCCTAGAATTATTCCAAAAAGGAGCTCACTTCCACCTGGTTACTCTTAAGTGTTGTATTTAATGTTATTTATGCATTGCAAAACTGAACTATGAACCCCAGATGAACGCTTTTTAATATGTCTAGCAGTTTTTAATCACTGATAGTTGTGACTTTCAAATGAAGTATGAGCTTAGATAATATTAAATTTATTTTTACTTCAGAAATGTTTTTGAAGGAGGTCTTTCTGGATTTCAAGACACATGCTTCCAGAGAAAAATCCTGTAGCAGACAGCATACATAATGATTTAAATCTGATCTCCCTTCTAGCACTATTTAACTATTTAGCTGCATCTTTAACTCAGATTCCCCCTGCTTAGATTGTTTCTGCACTAGTGTAGTCTATCAAGATAACACGAAACAATTACATACTTTTTTTGTCACTGACCTGTTTGGTTTGACAGAGGTTTTGAGTACAGTTTTCTCCTGCACTGCACACTGATTGGGCTTTGATTTATTTGAGCCATGTTTTGTATCCGACACCTCTTTTTCCTTCTTTGACAAAGATGGTTTGCTGTTCTTGTCCAGCTTTGGACGTTTAGCAGAAGGCTCTACTAATGCAGACTTCCTTTTCTGAGCTGCCATTTCTGTAAAAAACCAAGTGACTCAGCTTTTAGATTCTTTGTCAAATATCATAACTTTTCACTTTTATATATTCACTTTTCCTTTTATAGCCAGATCATGCTGTGATCAGAAAGCAAATCATCAAAGCAATCTCAAACCAAATTACACTTATTTTACTTACAGGTTTTTACAAAAGGCAATCGATGTTTAGGCCAAAGTAACTTATCAAGGTGTGCCAAGAGCATTCCTTATGCATATGCTTACAAACAGGACGTTTCATGCCACCTATGAAGAACAGAAAATGTTCATGCAGTAAACACTTCATTAACTTCCTTCTCAGACTCTGAATTCCCACCCTCTTCCATCCCCTCAAACAATGCTTAGCTTTAAAGTTTCATGGATAAGGAACTAAAAAAAAAAAAAAAAATCCAAGCCAACAACCAACCAAAAAACAACTGGCAAATTTTATTTCCTATTTCCATATCCAACAATTTTTGGCACTTTGCTGTCTTAAACACTACACCCTTTTACCTTTTGAAAGGTGGCAGATAACAGTACAATTCAAAAACAAGTTTCTCAGCCTTTCACCTTTTTCCAGAAAATAGTGTGCTGCTCTCTTTCACAGCCAATAAGAAAGTGGGACTGCTGTCAGTCTTGTGCTTCACAGTGACGGAATAAATACATTAGACTCAGTTACCAAGTTTTGTGGCTGCTACAACAGAACTTCACAGACATTAGCAACCACCTACAACTGTTCCTTCTAACATGACTTAAGCTACAAATCAAGAGATGGAAAGCCTAAAAAGTAGCATTATGAGAGATATTTCCCTTGGGCAGTTAATGTCTTCAAGAGAACTGAAGTGATGTTAACGATGCAGAAGTTACTCTGCACAAGAGTCTGAAAACAAACAGAGATTCTTGGTAAAAAATCTTCACCAATTTGGCTGATCATCCCTTTCATACACATTTTTGACTTCTGAAACTTTTCAGTTCCCTTATTCAAAGACACTGTTACTGTATTATGGCATAGATAACAATTGCTCAATAAAGTTTCAGTAATAACTCTATAAAATTTGTAAAAAAAAAAATTTTACTGGAAGACTCAGTGGTCAGAACTTCCACATCACCATTTGCAATCAAGAATTACCTATTAATTTTTGTTACTGACAGACTTACAGCTTACATACAGATTTCTATGAAACTACATTGCTTTTCAAACCTTAACTGATCTGATGTTAAACCTGACAGATTTTTAAGGTCAAACAGGAACAAGTCACCAGTTGTGCAACACAGACCAGACACTGTCAGTTCATTACAACTAAAGTACAACTTCCAGTATTGAGAAATTAATGTCTTTCTCTAATAATTTGAAAGACACTTATGTTAAGCTCCTTTTAATAATTAGTCATTATCCAAAAGGAAAAAGTAAACAACTGCACTTTTTCTTTTCTTTAGACTTTATATTGTCCTTCACCTCATTTTCATTTATCCACTTACGAAAGCATTTCTAACCATGCAAAACAGGTAATTTTATTAAAAAGCTGATTGAAACTCAGATTTCAGACACTAGTGCTGTCTTCTGACCTCCTCCTTTAAAGAAGATACATGACAAAAACCCATATTTGAGGTATATTTTTTAAATTCTACCCAGGGAAGAACTCACTAACAGTGCTTTTTGTGGTGCTGTTTTCACGTCTCTCCTTAAGGAACAGGTAACAGAATTTCTGTGCCTACATTCTAATAGCTCATGAGCTCCATAACATCTCACACGCCTATGGGTTTCCACCAGTCAAAGAAAATCTGTCAGAGCTGCGGTATGGCCACTCATCCTGAAAATAACAGCCCAGCTGCTGAATAGGTCTTTGGTCTCTTAGAGCACAATACTGACCCTCAGAATCTGAGAATACCATGACACACACTGTATACACCTGGACCTTTTTCGGTTTTTTCCAGACATGACATGGCACACTCACAGAAGACTTTCAAGTACAAAACAGAAAGTACAAAACTTCCCTCACTGGCACTCCTCAGGAAACTACAAAATACACTCTCCTCCCACAGAGCTCTTGAACAGTAATTTCTTTCCTACTAACACTTTGCACAACAGAGCAAAGTCTTTTCCAGACGTTCCAGAACCGGCAGTCTCTGCCCTGGAGAAGTCACCCTCTAGTAAAAGCCGGATTATGGAAAGCAGGGAAGACACACAAGTGCAGAACAAACTAGAACTCAAGCAAAGGTTTGGTGCAAGAATTACAGGGGAAAAAAAACGGAACAACAGAACAGAGCAAACAAAAACATCAAACCAAAAAAAAAACCCAAAGCGACAAACGAACAAAACAGAGAAACGCGAGTCTTACAGCCTCCGGTCCTTAAAGCAGGGGCTAAGGCTGGTTGCCCACCTGCTGGACAGGGCACGGCGTCTCGAACCTGAGGCGTCCCGGCTAAGGGCCACGGCAGCGCCTGGCAGCCCCTACGGCACAACTCAGGGGGAAGGGAAAAGAAGGGGAGGGAAGGGCTGGGCTCCAAGCGTGGCCCGGTGTCAGCCGCCCCAGCGCCCCGCAGTGACAGCCCTCCTGGAGCAGGGCCTGGCGGGGAGCCCCCGCTCTCGGCCAGGAGCTGCCGCGGCCCGGGCCGCCGGGGCAGGGCGGGGGTGCCGGGATGAGGCCGGACGCCGCCGGGCGCCCGCTCCGGTTCCCGCTCACGACAAGGCACGGCCGGCCCGCTTCCCCCGCGACAGCGGCGGGCAGGCCCGGGGAGGAGCCGCCGCCGGGCTCTCGGCCCCGGGCGGGGGGCACGGGGGTGACGGGGCCCGCCAGGACACGGGTGGGGTGGGGGGGAGTGCGGGGGAGAGCAACTTCCTCGGGCCCCCCCGTCCCCCGATTTGCCGGCGGCCGCTTACCTCGCGAGGGTGTCAGCGACGTGCCGGCGCTGGCGGAGGCGGCGAGCCCGAGCCTCGAACCCGCCCACAGCCGGGCACCGCCGCGGCACCGCCCCGTCCCGCCCGCCCCGCCGCCGGCCCAGCCTCCCCCGGCGGGGACGGGGCATCTTCCGGCGGGAGTCGGAACGGGGAGGGCGGGAAGCGGCGTGGTGCGCGCATGCGCAGTCGCCTGTGTGAGGGCGTCGCTGCCGTATGGGAATGTTCAGTAAGGAATCCAGAGACGGTACTAATTAAAACATGCATCTAAGGAATGGAGGATGCGTACAAGAGCATATATTGACAGAACAACGGGGAATGGCTTCAAACTGAGAGAGGGTAGGTTTAGGTTAGGTATTAGGAAGAAATTCTTTACTGTGAGAGGATGAGGCACTGGAACCTGTAGCCCAGAGAAGTTGTGGATGCCTCGTCCCTGGAAGTGTTCAAGGCCAGGCTGGATGAAGCTCTGAGCAACCTGCTGTAGTAGGAGGTGTCCCTACCCACGGCAAGGGGATGGGAACCAGACAATCTTTAAGCTCCCCTCTGGCGGCGATGTCCCGGCGGCTCGGCGCACTCGCACTGCTGGGTGCCCGGGTGGGTTGTCCGAGCCTCGTCCTTTGCCAAAAACAAGGAGGGAAAGCGGCGCCACGTGCCATGGGGCCAGTGGGGACAAAGTGACCGCGCCGGCGGCCGGCGCTGTGTCAGTCAGCAGCTGACACCTCACAGCTGGCAGCCGTAGTGAAATGAAAAGTGAAGAGTCGAGAGGGGACCTTGGCAATGTATATAAACATCTAAAGGGAGGTGCCTAGAGGATGGAGCCAGGCTCTCCTTGGTGGTGCTAAGCAGTGCGACAAGAAGCAACGTGCAGAAACTGATGCACAGGAAGTTCCACCTGAACGTGAGGAAAAACTTCTTTACTGTGTGAGTGACCCTGCTCTAGAACGGATTGCCCAGAGAGGCTGTGGAGTCTCCCTCACTGGAGATACTCAAGAACCATCTGGGCACAATTCTTTGCCATGTACTCTAGAATAACCTTGCCTGGGCAGGAAGGTTGGACCAGATGACCCTCTGTGGTCCTTTCCAACCTGGCTGATTCTGTGTTTCTGTGATTCTGAGTCCCACCAAGTTCCTGGTGGTATTACAGCAGATGTGCTTGCAGCAGCATTTCCTCAGAGTTTGCAGACCCCTTCTCACAGTTATGTTTGCAGACACCTCTGAAGTAGGTTACTCAGCTGCTGCTCGGCTGTGCAGGTGCGCAGACAGCTGGCAGCCCCCTTGGTACAGGTGTGTCATGGTGCCAGTGTATGTCACTTAGGTGTAAAGCAGGACAGACGCTTGTTTGTCTGTGTCAGGGAGATTAAAGAGGGTTCTTGGGTGTGTCTTGGTCCTGTGCAGTGTCCACTCCTCTCTCCAGAGCACTGAGTTCACCCAGAGAGCTGCCTGCTTGAGTCCACTTGTCCAGCTTGTTTTACTTTCCTAAGTTTGGCAGTAATTCTGAACGTGCCAGCTAGCTCTTTTGTTCTGTGTGCTCTGCACAGTGTTTCACAACTCAGTCTATAGCGTAACCACCTATTTGTGATTTTTGCCAGAGTCTGGGATATTTCAGTCCTTGCTACACTTGTCAAGCGTTTATACCTCACCTAACCTTACGTCATGGCTTCTTGGCCGCGGGATATTTCTGTGTCTGAGCCTGTGGTCTACATTGGCAAGTTCTGAACAAAAAGCTGAAGATCTGACATCCATACCACTGATGTGGCAGTCCGGACCAGCTTTGTCACTGGATGCAGTGACAGCTGGAGTTTAAATACATTGGGGATGTTCTGGGGATGTAACTGTGGGTTTGGGTTCCTTCAAAAGGAATCCATTATGCATGCTCCAAGACCCTGGATGGTAAGTGGAAGCCATCAGAGGATTCCCTTCAAAAGTGAGCTGCTGATCCTAACTGGAATACTAATGCAGAGGTACCTCATGCATACCTAATGTGCTCCATCCATATGAATTTCCTAGGGGTAACCTGAAGTAGGTCCTACCTGAAATGCAGATAAGTGTCTGTATCAACATCTCAACATTCGGCATCTTTGCTGGGCATGTCCATTCTTATCAGTATGTTCTACTTGCCAATATAGACACAGCCTCAGTTTATTTGACCATGAATTCACCTAGTGATGTGTATACACCACTGGAGAACAGCGTGAGGAACCTCAGCCAATCGCCAGGAAAGGTGTTAGAAGAAAAGGTTTTTAATGATAGTATGGGAAAGGGTTTCTCCCAGAGATTTATGATATACTTTACAATTTCTGGTAACAGTTCACTGATCTAAAAGAGATCACAAAAGTATTTTAGTATTTGGTCTTGTAAATATTCATTTGTTAATACCTGCAGTATTTAAAAAGGGGTTATTTTTGTTTTTATAATAAACTTTCTAGGTCTGTTTTATAACCTTCAAAACATTTTAGTGATTTCTATTTTTATTACATTTGTGGGATCAATTGTTGGAAATTGCTGTCAAGTTTCTGAATAGCATAAATTTATTTGTAGAAACATAAAATTTACCCGGAGATACTCTGTTTTGCCTGTAAAGTTTTTTGTCTGTTAACTGAAACAAGGAACTGCCTTCCTTGGTATGTCCTCTTTCTGGACACACTTCATTGAAGCACAGTTTGTCCTGGACAAATGGGAATTTTCAGCAGCTGTAGTTTTTTTTTAAAAGCGGATAGGAGGAGATGTTATTTATAACTCCCTGTAGCAGCTCCTCTTTAATGCATGATAATCTGCTGTGACTTTACAATGAACGCAGCAACATGTGGTCTCCTGCTCTCCCTCAGTATCTGACAGAATATTTTCCAGATGAAGGATATTTTAATCACTGGGCTGCATGTAAATTTCCTGGAGGATGGTAAAAGCATTTCTTTATGTAACCATTATCTTTATAAATTTAAAATAATGTTTTCCCATGTCTCTTTCTCAGGAACATGAAGCAAGTAAACCTAGATGTTTTCACATCCTTCCATGAAATAGTAATTTACTGTTTAGCAGGGAAATAGTAAAGTATAAAGCATTAAATTCCTAAATTTGGAAAAACTTAGTTCATGGGATAGAAGAAGACCAGTAATTTTCCAGTTTTCCACAGAAGGTGGCAGCATTTTGAAGCACTGATCTCAGTGTGAACTTGCTAGCAAATGTCATTGTTGAAAGAATACAAACCTCACAGAAATTTACTCTCCTCGGAAGTTGTGGTGAATATAAACAGGAGTCCTTGGGCATGAATTGTTGCAGAACTGGGGAACCTGGGGACGGAGGAGAAACTGCATTCACATAGGTGGAGTATGTAGGACAGATTTAACCCCAAAAGGATTCTTTGTTAATTTAGCCGTATTTACCACTGCAGTAATACTGCTGGAGTGCCTCTTGTCTGCAGCTAAGTGAAAAATTACTTGCTTCTAGGTTATGCCTTTTTTCACGGAATAACTCAGCTGATAATGGAACACTCCACTAATTGCAGAGAGTGCCCCGCTGGGCTACAGCTTTGGGAAATGACTGTCACCAGAGAGGGGAAGCTTCTCCTATTATTTCCTCCACTTCCTTTCTCCACTCCCACCAGTGTTCTCCAGCTCCTTACCTCATGCCAGCCTCCATCTAACACCTGAGGGACCCCCATAGGCAAGCAAATTTAACTTCCCGAGCTAGCAGAAAAGTAACCCAGTGGAAAAAGTGAATCATACTCTACCAGAGTAAGAAAGGCTGAGAACCGTATGACTGGAATCAGGAGGATAAGAAAAGACGGGAGGAAGCGCAAGCCTTCCCCTTTTGGCATGAGGGAGCTGTTAACATTGACAGCTGCTTGTGAAACTGCAGCCTTAGGGCGGGCTACGTAGTTACAGGACTGAGCTCTTGATCCCAAACTCAATCCCAGCGGTCCTGCCAGCACGCCGATCTTACAGCCCCCTTTGACATGCAAACGCACTCCCAGCCTGCCCTGCTGCTTATCAGCCATCTCATCTGAGCAAGGAAGTGGTGACAGACAACCAAGAGGCAGGAGCTGCTTAACCTTTCACTGGTAATTAACCTTGCAGGCACCGCTCGCGCCTCAGAATGCCTCAGACAGATGAGGTAAGGCCACATGGGCAGCTCATTTAAACCATATACATTCTACATATACAGAACATTTAAGGAACCGGAGGAGCAGTTGAGACAGCACAGGGCCCCAATTTCCCTCCGTTCAGCAGATTCAAAAAGTCCCTCTACCGCAGAAAGAGGGGAGAGGCTGATTTTTGCATCTCCAGTAGCAGCAGGAATGAGACAGGAAAATTGGATCCTTCAGAGGAAGAGATGCTTGCCAATGAAGAACCACTGTCTGGTAGATTTTTCCTTCTGTTGGAATGAAAATTAAACAACAACAAAAACTCAAACCGTAGCTGAGATATCCCACAGCAGATTGGCTGCAGGAGGAGTTACTGGGGGGAACCCAACATGTATGCTGGAGGTCAGTGGCAAGTCCCCAGGGTGAGTCTCTTGGGCTTTTTTACACCCCCCTCTTTCTTATTCATTGCCTTGAGCATTCCAGTGCTCTTTCTGACCAGCTGGCATGCTGGGATGAGAACCCCAGCAAGTGGCACAGGTTGAAGGATGCCCATGTGTTACAGCAACTTGATGACTCAGGGAACAAATGTTTCTTTTCCTCAAGGTGATGATGCATTCAGCTGAAGCGACCCGGGGAGAAGCAGAGTGCAGGGCTAAAGTCTTATTCGTGGTAGGTGTGAGTCATTGGCATGAGCCAGGTAGCTACAGGAATTGTAGGTGAAAGAGGCAGTTCCCCTCTGAAATTCCTGTGTAGGTGGCACATGGGACAACAGGGATTGGAGAGTGCCCTGACTGCCTGGAGTTAATGAGCTTTACAGGGCAATTAGCTGAAAAAGCAGGGGGCCATGTTAAAAATGGGGGGAGGTAGAATTTGAATAGTTGGTTTTGTTTTGGTGGTTTTATTTATGCAGGGAGGCAGGGAAAAAAAAAAAACAAACCTGGGCTGGGACTTGTCCACTTTGCTTGCATGCTGAATGTGAAGTTTGTGGGGTTTTCTTTCAGGGCAGGAGGGGAACAGGGATAAAAAGGACTGCAGACAGCTATATCTGGAGGGAAGGCTGGTACAGCTGGCTTACAGAGATTTGGGTCTGGGACAGAGAGTGGATGTGTGTGTGAGTGGTACACAGGGGTCCAGACCATTACAGGAAAAGGGGAGGAGGCTGTTGTCTTAAACATTTGGGAACTGCTGAGATAAAGTAAGCTGCTCTATTCTGTTGACTCGAAGGGCTCAAACAGTTGCCTGTTAGATTTCAGCTAGAAATTGCAAGTTGCAGCACAGAGGAGGAGAAGCTTCCTGAACCACATCTGGGGAGTAATTCTTGAATGTAGAGCCCTTTTCCAATCTCTGTAATGGTGAGTCTAGGCCTTGGAGGGACTGCACTCTTCAACAGTCAGCATGTTGGGATGTAAAGTGTGACACTCAGTGTCACACTGACAGGACCATGCTGACCTGCCTGGAGTCACCACTGCTTTATTGGCATTTTCTTGACACCAGCTCCTGTGGAGTTACAGACTGTCCTCCACAGCCCTTTCTAAGTATTTTAAATGGTGCTGTTACATGTCATGGTTTCCAAAAAGAGCATTAATTCATCTGTTCAGTGTGAAATGTATAGTATGGGTTAGTTTCTCTGTATTCAAAAAACCATACTGTATATTGGAAATTTTCAGGTTTTCCAAGTCCTTTTTTTTTGCCAGGAGTGGATATAATAAATGACACCTTAAAATCTTGGTCTTTTTGATCTGGTGCTAAGACAGCTGAGATCACGAGTGACTCTTGGGTGACTGAAGGTCTCACAGATAAAAAGAACTGTACCATGCTTTGATGCCAAGGGCAAAGTGAGAAGAGGTGGATGTTCTGGAGCATGTATGTGGTTATCTCCTGTTTTGGGCAGGAGGGCTGAACTAGACAGTCTTTAGAGGACCCTGCTGACTTCAGCTACTATGGGATTCTGAACTAGGAAGAAAGTTTTCTTTAAGAGGTTAGGTGTCTGCAGCCCTTGTGGCTTGGAATTTCATTTTCTTTCTATTTCATCTTTCCAGTAATGAGTACATTGATAACTAACAACTTTCTTCCATCATCAGCATTACATATCCCTGTTGATGCCTGGATACTCAGATCACATGAAAAGCCAAATAAAGACCCTGTGAATTCACAGTGTTTTGAATAGAGGGCACATTGTGGACTTTGGCTTACTTGTGAAACTGTGTGAGGTACAAAGTTATTGCACAGCAAAAATGTTTATGGCACTTGTTTCTAGATTGTGTGTACCCTGTAAGATCTGAGGTAAGTGTCTGTGTTTTTTGTTTCAGAAGATCTGACTGGGAAAGCTTGAAGATATCCATATTAAAATTTGATTGTTACCATCTTGCACACTATGGTTTGAACAATGTATTTTCCCTGATGGGGTCTAAGGAAAAACACTGTACATCTTGGGGGGGGGGGGGGTGGAAACCCCAACTTTACTGATTTTTGCTTAATGTAGCTTTAAAGATAAAAGTCCCATGGAGATTTGTATAGGTATTGGATCTAAATTAAGTAAGACTGTCCAGAGAGAGAGAAATTCTGCCATTAATTACTTTATTTAAACAGTAAGGTGTGATTTAATATAAGTGGTTTTATCTTTATTAATACTTGATGCTGAGTTTTGAACAGTACTGCACCTAAACAATTTTACAAATATAACACTAAATACAGTTTATTGCTCATTGTTTTTGCATGACCATAAAACCTGGAAATGAATACAAGAATAAATAAGGCACCCTACTAATATGCTGATTTTCTGTATTGTAGTAGCATGCACAAAATTTCGTTTTCCTTTTGCAAGTCACTTTTCTAATTTTTCTTATCAGAGAAAAAATAAGTTAGAGTTCATTATTTGGGCAAGTGACTGTTTGAAAAGTCAAAACTTGAAAGAACTTTTAAATTTTCTTAATTCAACCATCCACCTTACAAAACTGCTTTCGTATATCATGTCCCAATTTCTTTTTCTAAAAACAAAAAGTATTTTTGTTCTTCCTTTGCTGTTACTAGGAAACATGCCTTGCAAGGGGAGTGTTCACGTACTGCTTGAGACAAAAGACCTGACTTGCTTTTTTTAGCTGCATTTTCTTCTTGTACTGACCCCGCTCAAAGATAAAAATAAAAATGCAGAGGCATCTTTCCTGACTTCTTATTCAGCTAGGCCCAAATCAGTGATCAGCAAAAGGTAGGAGCTCCACAGATGCTGCTTAAGGGCCTGTTTTAAATTTCAGTATGCCCTAAATTAGGGCTTCCCAACAGTTTCAAAAGATATTCTGTCCAAGTGTCCTTTCTCCTCAAAGGCCCGCGCTGGCTGTCACTCTGTGTCAGGGCTCAGGAGAACAGCGATGCCTTGGCCACCCTCACAACTCGTAAGCCGCTAGGGCAGAAGTTGGTTTGCAGTGGCTTCAGTGATGTGACAACCTACTGCCAAAATGCTGACAAATGATCAAATATAAAAACCAGAGGCGCAGCTCTGACCTCCATCCCAACTTTCTTTAAACAATTTGTTCCATTCTTCTCAGAAATTATATGAAACAATAGCTGAGATAAAAGGTTTGAATTTGTTGGGGTTTTTTTGTTTAAAGCAGATTATATAATAATTTCCTGATGCTCTAATATTTATTCTTTAAAGCTGAAATGTTCTTGCAAGGTAATATAAACATAGCAGGTTCAATCACCGAGTTTACCATTTATATGAAGTATGTGTTACTTATGTGACAACACCCAGTTTTACATAAACTCTAAAATGCAAAATGTCTTTTAATTACATAAGTTATTACAGTACTGTTTTAAAGGAATATTTTGGTTATATGTAAACACTGTAAATTAGCTCTTTAAAAAATAACCATGTAAGACAAGTATGGCATTGACATAGTTTAAAAAACAATAACCAGCCCTAAATCTGGATACTCTCAGGGCAGAACAGCAAAAGCAGGTATCAATCTAATGCTATGGAATAACATGCTGAATTTTTGACTTATTTGAAGAATCAGTACTTTTATTTGATCCCTCCTTTTGTTTTCATATTTTAAGATTTTCACCGTCAGTGCCCTGAGGAATGGGCCAACTGGTACTGTATGTGACAGGATAATATATAAGCTATTTTGTGTGTTGCCATTCTAATAGTAAAAGCCATCTAAATAAAGTCTCCTAAATACATACTGGTTTAAATTAAAATCCTGAGGAATTATAATCTCTCTACTTGATAGTTTTGGTTAAGTGCAATTTGATATATGCAGAACACTGTTTCATTTAAGGTCATTCTTAGTAAGGCATATTAAAAATAAATATAAAAGTGACAACATAATATTTAGTTTCTTGCTACAAAATCTTAGGCAAAAATATTTTTGCATGTAGTAATGGACTTTATCCATTTGCTGGCTTACAGGAGTTAAAATCTGTGCACTAAGCTTAACTGCCCTTGTCAGAATGTGCCACTGTGCTATAATAGTGGTCCAAAGCTACATGCTAAAGATTTTATTTCCATGCTCAAACACAGCTTGCACAAACTGCTTGAAGACTCTGTCCATGTAAGTGCACTTCCTTGGCCATATTCCTTCCAGAAAACCGATATGGCCTCCGCATGAAGTCAGAACCAAAGCAACGTTTGCATTTTGTTTGGCAGTTTCTACTGGTATAGCTAAAAGGGGTGGAAAAACGTTTTAAGTCCTTAAGCTTCTATGAAATGCCAGCCATTGAGTAATTTCTCATAAACATTCCTCATATTATATATGAATAAATAGGAACAACATTAATATATGCTTAAATGTCTTACAGGGTTTGGAACTACAGCTGTATTAAAAGCCATTTTTCTCATCATTAACTCACCTTACCTGTGTGATTTTTTTTTTTTTTTTTCCCTGTGGCTGCTGTAAAAATTTCAGCTTCATCTTTCTTTCAGTCACACTGATGGAACAGCACCCATGTTAATGCATACTTAGGATTTACTATAAATAGTGTAAGTAAAAGGACAATCAACCCTGTACTGTTACTGCAATATTCACCTTTAGGAAAGCTGAGGAACTGGGACCTCAATTGCAATTGTACGAGACTCCAAGCACAGAACCTTTAATGTCAGGGTTAAGATTTGGTCAGTAAGATATCCTATCAGATAATAGAAAACATTATAATTTTATCTGATCTGCCATACATTTACACCTGCATGTTTAGACACACCATACAAACACACTGGCAGAGATGGTTCTTGCCCTGAGGAGCTCATAATCTAAGACACAAGGTAAACAGAGAAAGAGGAAGGGGGAAATAACTCTACAAGGACGAAGAAATCTGTTCTGTGCCACCCAGGAGATTAGTGGTTCTCTACTGAATAGTGACTGCTAGAAATTATTTTAGAATGTAGATTATTAGACTGGATAGTACAAGGATTTTTCTTTTGCTGGGTTAGTTTTCCTGATCTGATTAGTGCCCTAACCGAGTTCCCCATGTTAATGCCAACATATGAATAGTGGCAGCCACAGTCAGATGGAGCCTTCAGTGAGGGGGCCATTTCAGCAACAGCCTACAATTTGCTTAAAGGCATCAGTGAATGACACTTGAGATATGCACTGATCTGGAAACGGGAAGGAGGCAGGCTTCAGTGCCTCTTGACTCTGCATAGATGTGTGGCTTAATCAATTCCACCACCTGGGCAGTTCCCTTTGTGAAGGAAAATAGAGGTCAGTTAGCATAGACTGACACACAGGAAGCATATGACTTTACAAAGGGTACTTGGTGCGATGGGATGACCCTGTTATCATTTGAACTGGTTGACACAGCAGTGCAGCTTTTTATCAAGAGTGCAAACACTACAGATCCATAAAAATTAAGTTATTTAATCAAGTTCCTCTGGAGTTTTAGGTATGCCAGGTATACTTCTGAACAAGCAGAAATCTCAATACATTATTTCAGTAAAGAATGCCTTTCAAAGTTCCAGTTTTCAAGTAAGAAACTTTATGAAATGGGAAAAAAAATCATACAGATTTTTGATTATTCAGGTTTGACAGAAAAAGCAACAGCAAAAGAAAAATACTTTGTTCCAAAAGAAAGGAGTAGTAGTAGTTTCACTGCGTTATCTAAAAAAGGTTATGACAATAAAGCTGATTTTAAGTCATACACCGCTCAACTAAAAATGCATTGTCCCTACAACACAAAGCAGCAAGTCATTCACAAGAGTTATATTACTTCCTCATTTACTTTAAAGTATTTTTGAATCAGGTTCAATTTTGGGGGACTTCAGTTGTTCACATCCCTTTCTAACTGCACTTCCTTCAGAGACACCTTCCACTCATTCCAATTTCTAGGAGTCTGTTCCTTTACCCCTTTATACATTTGCTATCTCAAAGGTCATTATCCTTAAATAGTCCCTACCTCTGCATATTACTACCTTCTTCATAGAGATGTGCTCCTTACTTTCACTTGGATGCTGGCAGACTCATAGCTGTGTCCTTGAGATGCTGGTTTGCCTTCATTTTCAGCAACCATAGTAAGAGCACAGAGTAGCTCTTTGCTTAGCCAAAAAATGACCCCCAGCCAGAGCAAGTCACAGGAGAACTCGAGTGCAATGACTGTGGCGAACAGCTGTGCAACTTAAAATAGATCGGGGCAGAAGCACTGGACCTGTGGAGCCAGTCTGTGCCTCAGAGGTCCCTACCAGCCGTGCCTGAACGACATGCTCTGTTCCACTCCAGGGCCTCAGCACAGAAGCAAGACCAACGCCTGCATAGCTGGGCTAGTGTCTTTTGTGAAGGTGTGTGACAAGCTCCCTGCCCCTAACATGAGGTACCTGACCATGCCCTGGGGGAGCAAAGACTGAGCTCCAGAGGGCAATGGGGGTTCTCTTGCCGAATATAGGAGGTTCTTTGCTACTCAGTGCTATCCATTTCTTCCACACTTTCCCTCCTTTCAAAATTGCATGCATCTAAGTAGTTTATCGCTTCCAGCATTTACTAAGTGATTCTGATTCTTTACTAGGAGGAAGAAACTGTGCTTCTAACAGTCTGCAAGAAGTCCTTGGCTTTTCCTTTCTTCAGTTGGAAATTTGAAAATACTGTATGCAGGATCTGGGCCTTTTAAAGCAGTACTGAGGCCAGACTAAGAAGTCAATGATGTAGAAGCCTAGACTGAGGAATAGCACACACTGAGAATACGAGATGCAGAAAACAATGTGTTATTTCTTGCAATCCAACACATGCATCATTTTCAGACTCAGCAAGCGCTTGTCTGGAGTTTTGCCTGAGTTAATCTGCTCAGCAGTCTCCGATGTGCCTCTCTTGGATTCTGTGGATGAACACATTGCCATGTACAGAGAGTGGCTGCAATTCATGTCAGCTTCTGCCGACTGCATAGGAATTTGCTACTTATCTGTACCAAGCGATCTGTTCCTCTTCCCTCCAGTAGCCTGTGATCCATGTCAAACAGAATCCCAGGAGAGAAGTGGGGATCAGACACAAACCCCATGCCTGCTTCAGGCAATGAATCACACTTTCCACACCCATTCTGCAGCTGTCTGCCTGGTCATTTATTAGTCCCCTCTGTCTGAGAGGACTAATAAATAGGCTCCTGTGCAAGAGTATGGGGAAGAATATGTGAGGAGAGACAGATTTGACCTCCAAGAATCAGAGACAGGCATGAGAACTCCATCAATCCTAACCGATTCAGGATCAGCTGCTAACTGGCCTGAACATACCTCTTCACTAGCTAAAACATGCAAAAACATGACAGTCATTCACTTCAGCAGACTAGTGTGAATGTGTAGGGAGAATGTCCTTTCCTGTAAGAAACTGCCTTGCTGGGGGATTAAAAGGGAGATCATAATAAATGTCTCCTCTACTGTGCTAACCTAGCTGGGGAAGCCCTTACAGGCCAATCTCCCTGTGACTTCTGCATACCTGTCATTCAGAGGTTGCCAGTGTACTCATAGCTCCCAAATCAATTTGCTGGTGGTCATTCATTCCCAAACTGGCTGGAAATACTGTAGTGGGTGCCATGTGCTGCCTGCCTCTGAACAGCTACAGTGGCTCTTTCCTAGAAGCTTACCAGTCCTGCACTAGGATGCTGGTTATTTTCCACACCTGGTAAGGTGCAAACCACATGCAGGTCTTTAAAAATGTCATCTTCCCCATCCTGAATTTCCCCCTATTTGTCCATGTAACTCCTCCCCAGCAGAGTTTCTTGCTCTGCAGGTTCTTGGAAGAGAATTGAATATGTTGTGTTGCTCCTCAGTGCCAAAATGCAAATGATGCTTGGCAGTGGTGTGGTACTTTTCTCAAGGCTGTTTCTAGGGACTGTTAGCCATCCAATAAATAAAACCACAATGCAGCAGAGCAAATTTTACAATGTAAAGGACAGATGAATGGAGCACTGGATGTGATGTATTCTAGGAGATAGGATGGCATGCCAAAAGATACCACAGTTCATTTTTGTCCACATGTAACCTTCTAGTTCAGTTTTTATTAACCAAATCTGTACTGCTGTTTGATCCAGCAAGCACAGACCTGTGATTTGTGATCACAGAAACACAATGTAAATACTTGTATGCAGAATTACTTCATTCAAAACCAATTTGTTGTACATTCTTTGCCAAAAAGAAGTTATTCTTTTTTTAAAAAGCAAAAGAAAAGAATAGATAAGTCACTGCTGTCAGACATTCCATTGTTTGTTTGAGTTCTCTCTGTTCCCTAAACTTTTAACCTAATTGTTATCTGTCTGGCCATTCTTTGGCCATTTGGTCTCTCCTGACAACTTCATTCAACTGTGCTGTTTACATAACAGGATGCAAAATAACACCTAAGAGCAATTACTCGAAATTTGGATTCAGGGGGACAGAAAAGCTTTGGAGAGTTCAATACAATATATATAACTGAGCTTCAGACATGCACTTATTTGTCACAGTGGATCAGGAAGGAACTGGCATGGTACCTAGCTCCAAGGGCAGGCTTCCAGCTCGGGCACAATGCTCACCAGCAGCAATTAGCTAAGCATTAGTATAGTGAAATTTAAGTCAGATGCCTAATACCCTGCTTAAAGTCTCTTCAGAGAAAAATGCCACTTCTGATGAAAAGTTAAATGTGGCAGTGATAATGAATGCTATCACCCCATTTTCCTGATTTATTTTTTACATTTAAAAAATACAAGGACTTGACTTGGTTTTATTACGTATTTCCTGAAGCAGTGGCTTGTTTAAATTAGTTATGGTGAGAGAAGTGTCATGCAATGAAGAAAGCATTTGTTTTCATTAGTCAGTATTATGCAATATGAGAATTGCATTCCAGAATTAAACTACAGATACATCAGCTGCCAAGCTCTGTGAACTTTAAACAGCAACATTAAGGAAGGACTGCAAATTGATTGCTTCTTCCTAATACTGGATTGAGATCAAATGGCACATTTTCACAATATATTTAAAAATAACTGCTGGTAAGTACAAAGCATACCAAAAAGCACGTAAGAAGAAATGATCAGGTGGCAACAAGCAACTGAGGCAGCATCTGCACTTTTTAAGGGAAGTGTCTCTTTAGGTCCTCACTGTGTAGTGACAAAGCAGACTTGGTTTTGTATCCCTCAAGCTCTGTTACTGGAAGATAGATGTGCCTGGCTTTATGGAAACTATTTAAACACAAAGGAATTCTGGCATGGCTCTCTCCCTGATGAGTTTTCTAGGCTGGTTTCCCAGCTCTTGGAAACTACAGCTATCTACAAAAGAATTGGAAGGTAGCTTAAAAGCTGGTAGGTATTACTGGGAGAGATGAGGCATGAAATAACCAGTCCCCAAAGCCAATAAAAGGCTGGGGTTTGGATGAGTATGAATTTTGTGGCTTTGAATCCATTATACAGTTGTGAGTGGAAACTGCTTGGTTGCCACAGGCTTCCATGTGTCCACACATTTTTAAGTCAAGAAAACCAAGCCAGTTGCCAGAATAAAGTCACCTCCAAGAGTAACACCAGCCCTTTATGTTTGCTAACATAAAACAGCTTGCAGAAATATCAAGATGAATGAACTCCAGTAACTAATGGCAGCAGACATAAATCCCAGGCTGCGAGTTGGGGTGCTGTGTCTCCTGCCAGCACAACCATTCCTAATGAGGGTGCACAGCACAAATGAAAAAGGAGCCAAGGATAGACAGATGTAACAGAGTTGTGCTGTTAGCTGTAAATCAACGTTGTCCTGGTTGCCCTTTCTGAGGTAAACTTGTCTCCACAAGTACAAGGGTTTACAGCTAACAGCATTAACTCTGTGAACAAGGAATAAATGAATGCCTAACCACCCAAATATCTTCATGGAGAAAGGCTGGTTAGGGTCAGAATTTCAAGAGACAATTGACAGTCATTACAACAGACTTAGCACTTCTTGTTTCAGAAGTACTGGTGCTCTACCTCGCCCCCCTATACACTTCAAGACTTCTAAGGCATCGTCACAATAGTTTTGATACCTAATTTTACACAACCAACGATCCCACTGTTCACAAAGAGTTGTGTTACTTTTTAAAAACAGCTTCAAGGATGGAGAGATTTGCTACAGCTGTACTCTAGGGGACTCAATCTTTTGAGTACTCAAACAACACATCACAGTACTGCTGAGGCTGTAAGAGACCTCTTGAGATAATCTAGTCCAGCAATGGCAGGGTTACCAACAGCAGGTCTTCCAGGGCTGTGTCCAGTAACATTGTGAGTATCTCAGTAGATGGAGACCACACAAACTATGCCAGCATTTGACCACTCTCACAGTAAAAAAAAATGTTTTCTTGTGTTCAGATTGAATGTCATAGGGTCAGATCAATGGCTGGCTCTTGAGAGCTGGAGGTAAAAAGAGGATGGAGTATCTGCACTAGCTTTCATCTAGCTAAAAAATGTCCCAGTTCCAGTCATAATAGGCTGGAAAAGGTTAACAAATGTTTCAGGGAGTGAGGCACACTGACTGGTTTACTGCTGTTGTCACTATGCTAACTAGGTAGACCCTGCCACAGTTATTACTTAACTTTAGAGCAGAAACCACAAACTAAGTGGTTAAGCTAGTGCTAAACAAAGAGGTGAAGCCATTGTTCCCTGTCTCAGCTACTGTGAAAGAAACATGGCACAGCAGATGACCTCCCTACAGTTCTATGAGGAAAGTCATGTCCAGGGTCCAATTTCAAGGAAAAAAAAGTCCCACAGAAGCTAGTAAATACAAAGGGATTAGCTCAGTTTCAGAAAATCTTTGAACTGCATATTTTTTAAAGGTTAATACAGTATTCTAGAATAATATTATAATATTGCTGTGTTTACTCAGACCTTATTTCTTTTATAATCCTCTGTTTTGGCCAGTGTAGGGGATAGGTAGTTTGGCTAATCTAGAGTGACCATTTTTTTCCCTCATATTAGGTGTCTGTCATCTCTTTACATTGTCCATGCAAAGCACAGGATGCTTTTTGTTCCAGAGAGGAAGAAATCAGACTGTCTTTTTCTAGTGCACTCTACTGGAGCGGCCCTTTTCATGTCACATTTGTCTCTAACTGATCTTTGAACTATAAATAGTAATGTGTGTGCATGTTTCTGTATGTGTTGTACATCTGCACACAGATAAACTGTACACACAAGTCTCTTCCAATTCTTTAATTTCTGCTTGTTGTTCTAATCTGTTTGCCTGTTCACTTTGGTTTCATGACTCATTCTGCAAGAATCTCACTTCACTTGTGGTGGCAGAAGAAAACTTCCCTAAAATAAATCAGTTGTATAAACTTCATTTTTAAAGGTGTCAGGTGCTTACTGCTGAAGACTGTTGCCTCAACCAGCTGTTCATTTTAGTAGTTTTCCTCTACATTAGCTTTTGTTCTCCTTCTCTTCTCAGAAACTATAACGAAAACACAGACCACAGGAACAAGCATATATTTTCAGGATAGTTAGCAACAGGGTTTTGATCTTCAGAGGAAAAGCAAAATGTTCATAATGATCATGTGTTTAGCATGAAACAGAAAGAAAATGGAAAACAGAATTTTCAGCCTGTTACTTAGCTGATACTGCTGCTCCTTATTAATGTCAATGTTCCTCCTTCTAAGAGCTCACCTTGTGTGTATCTCTTCCCCTGCCCTAGGTTTTGGCCTACATGATTAGATGTAACTAATCTAACTTTGATTTTTTCTTACTTTTAATTTACAGGCACTGGAGGTGGCACTGAGATCAACAGATCAGGATTTCAAATCATCTCAAACATAAGCAACTCCCAAACATTCTTTGTAGGGCGTTAAAAAATGGCAGTAAAAAACCCTACTTGTTTCCAGTTTGAATTCTGAATGTCTATATCCAAACATCTGAATCCAAGTTCCTTTTTTAGTGGGTTCTCTTCATACTTGGTGAACAGAAACAGGTGCTTCTGAGAGGGCACTACATCTGGTATCTTCCTTACAGTGAGGTAACTCATACCCTAAATGTGCGTATTTCTTTCTTTTGACTGTAAAGACTCCACTAATCCCTAATGAGGCCACCCCATATACTTCTGCATTCTTTTAATACTTCTGTATTAATCAAATCTCTCCATCGTCATCTGCTTTATATGTGTCTTAAACTTAACTGCAAGACTGATCCCTCCATGGAATTTTGATCCTACAGCAAGTAACATTTAAATACACTTCTACAAATAGGTCTGAGTTTATTCTCAAACCTATGTAGTTTGTCTTAATGACTGCATATACAGACAAATACATTTTAAAAAGCCTAAACTTACCATGAGCTGGTGAGAAAACATCATCCACAGAGTTTAGACATAACACTGGAATTCCTACTGACTTCAGCTTGCGACATGGGCTAGCATCTTCATAGTAATCATCAATTGAACGGTAGCCAAACATGACTGAAGTGAACTGTTTATCAAATTCTCTAACAGTTCTAGCCTGAAGTACAGAATTCAAATAGGGAACTATGTCAGCATTTGGAAAACAGCATCCAGCTCAAGCAGATGTAACATTTTCACATACCTTCATCACAAGATCCATATCAAATAATTTCTCCAACATTTGTCGATGCCTATAAAGAAGGATGGAAAAATCAGGGCTTGTTTTTTTGTTGTGTAAACAAACATAGAAGTTCTCTGCTTTACAGATACATTTATAGAAGTAACTGTCTAACATGCTTGCTTTTAATTTTCTGTCATATTAAAAATCTGTCTGGAATCCGAGAACAGAATAATGTTCATCTATATGTTGGCACATCCAGAAATATGGTAAAAATCTGCATAAGCCACGAGAAAGATGCCAAAGATAAAAGAACTTAATATTTGGGAATACAAAATACAGTCTGGTTTTATAAAGTCAAGGATGAGCTAGGCTTTTCTGTGCTTTTGCAGTCAACACCAACTTAAAACAATTATTATATATAGAAATCTACTCAAAGTCAGTATGTGCAAGTCTAAAGGTTTTAAAAATCCATTTACTTCATCCATAAATACAGAACATTGGGCTTGTTGTGAGTCCCTTGAGTAGCAGATAAATTTAGTCATATTGATGACAAACTTTCTTGAAAAGACCCCTTTGATTTCAAAACTTACCAAATAATTCACAAAGAACAACTAGAGTTGTTACAGCATTAATTTTGCCAATATTTTTATACCTGCTGTGGATCTCATATTAACATCCTTCCACCTGCTAAATAGTTCTGAAGGCAACTCACCTGCTGATAGAGGATTGTAGACAAGTGGTCAAGTAATAGTTGAAAAGAAGCCAGTTTAGTGGCTTCTCCAGAGATTCTACAGATTCAAAAACATTCCAACCCGCAGAGAAAATTGCAGCTGCCATTAAAGGAGTGTCTCTGCCAGTTTTGCCCAGGTAATTTAAAAGAAGCATGCTACAAATGAAAAACAGAAACATATATACTATCAAACTGTTTGCTTCAATTTAGAGTAAATAGAACAGTCAGCCATGTTTTTGTCTGTTTTTCAGTAGTTTCTCATATGAGTCCGACAGTTGTGCCTAGTACACCTAGAAGACAGTCACATAATCAACATGTGACTCATGAAGTTTACTTGCTCTCTCTACTATCAGAGACGAACAGGGTGTGCTGTGTAGGGTGTGAGTAGGAGTGCATTTAGAAACAGAGATGTACTAGTCTTACTTAGATCACTAAAGGGAGGGAAAAGTCAAGTGATTCTTACTCATGGAACAGGTATTCCCAAGTGTTAGTAACTTTTACCATCTTACAAGCTCTTGGTCTTCCTGATGTGATAAATCTGATCAGCGTGCCTGACAAATGCAAGCTGCCCCTGGCACACCTGCCTCACTATGAAGTCTTCTGAGATTAAGGTAGTGCCATTACCTCACCTCACACACGAAAGAACACAGCTGTTCTTTAACACGAAGTATGTGAAGAATGAAGTCTTGGATAATGAATAAAACTACAGAAACAAACTTGTGACCCAAATAAATGGTCTTTCTGACCAATTGCAGCTTATAGTCTCTACTGCTAATGTATACTTGAGTTGCAAAAGGGGGGAGTTCACAAGCATCTACCCTTCAAATGTAGAAAAAATAAAATAGCAGGAATAGAGTAAAATAAAAATACTGACAGAAAAGCTCTAAGTCTTCCTTTACTGCCTGAGACCTCAAAGTTTACAAAGAGCATTTTAATACCAAGTCTTTAACAAAAAACACTACAATTAATTAGTAATGTTAATATAACTCCCTGGATTGCCACACTGTAGCTTGGCTTCGTCTATTGTACTTCAGAAGACAGCAACCTTTAGCAAAGGCATTATGAGCCAGCCTGCTATCACAGAGACTTTATCCCTCTGCACTACCTACCAGATCATAGGACAGCAGTCCAATAAACCAATCAAAAAAAAGTTGCAGTAACAGAAGAAGCACTTCTCTAACAGAATTCACAGAGTATATGTAGTAGAGAGAAGGCTTAGGAATCTTGATGCTACAAAATAAAGTCCCTTTCCACAATAATACCTACTGAAGATAGTAGAACAGGTGGTCTTTCATTTACATTTACATGTCTGTGATGTGAATGTCTATTTTAATTCTTAACTGGGGCAAATGTGTCTTATAAAGATTATCTGGCTATTCAGAAAATTCTGAAAAGCAACAGATGATAAAAACTCCTGTAAGATTAAGACAAGTGGATGATTTTTGCAGTATGTCCCTTGTGACACCTTTGCTCCTGCTAAATTTTAAACATGCAGTGCTCCAATTAATTTTGAAGCGTGGAAACAGTTCTCATGTAGATGATTAGAGACTATTCTGGTTTTCTGTACAATTAAGCATATGCTTTCTGGTTTTGGTTCAGGATTTTAAAAACATATTGGAGGGGGAAGGTGGAACACCTTGCCTAAAATTGCCCAGCGGTGCTGGTGAGATACAAGCCAGGAACACAACACAGATTCCCTGTGCCATACTAACAGACTTTGCCAGTATTTTGGATACCATAACTAGGTTAAGCCAAGGACAGAAATGACACTAAGGGCTGATCTGGCCTTTTGTACCAGTCACAGATTTGCCAGCTTCTACCACACCTTCAGCCCTTCATAATTGCCAGGCACAGGGAATTGTAGCCATCCTGGCATCAACTGCTGCAGCAAGGCACAAGCAGGCCAGATTTCTGGAGAGTAGAGGACAATATTTTGATACACAATCAAGGACCTAAATAGGAAAAATATTCTATGGGTCTGCTATTCATATGTAAGGAAGAACCCGTCAGGTACGAGAAGATGCAGAAGAGTCTTGGCCACTGAGATTATTCAGTGGTGGATTTTTAAGGTCAAAAGTAAGTGGGTAAGGTAAGCAGCAGAATTACAACTCTGGAGAGTTGGCTTTCATTTGCCTAGGGATCTGGTTTGCAAGATGCCACATGAGATGGCCCTGATGAGCAAAGGGGTCTGGGAGACCTGTTTGACTTTAAGGCTAACCAAACATAAAGCACATGTGTGATACATTCTGATATGCAGGAAGTTGAGCAAGAGAGGCAGAAGATCACATGGAGAAAAAAAACCCTTCTGAGCAATTTCAAGGAGGAAGTATCCTTAAGGTAGACGAGGGTGGTCTGCCTGGGAGAAACAGTCATTGCCCAAGAATGCAGGGATGCAGTTAGGAAAACTGAGGTTCAGCTGGAGCTGGAACAAGCAAGGGATGTAGAAGACAACAAGAGAAAGGTTTCTGCAGCAAGAAAGGCTTCTCTAAGTCTTTTGGTACAAAGAAAGACTCAGAACAAACAACATCCTCAGAACAAACAACATCCTCTTCTTTCCCCTCATCAGTGAAGTCAGTCATCTCATCATAGAAGGCAATCAGATCACCTTGGTATGTTTTGCCCTTGATGAAAACAGTCACCTTCTTATTCCCCATATGCCTGGAAATAGCTCCCAGAGGATCTTCCCAAAGAACTGAAGTTAGGCCGACCAGCCTTTTTCCCTCTTTGAACCACTCTTCAACAGAACAGGGAACCTAGTGACTAAAGATTTGCAAAAAAGCAGAGGCTACCAGTCTTCCCTGTCTTTACTGCTGAGGTCTGTTCTCAGGCCTACCCAGTCCCTTTGCCTAGTGGCAGAGTTTGGGACAATGGCAGCAGAAGATCAAATTAGGGTCCAAATTAGGGACCAGTTATGCAAACTGGGCACAGACATGACAGTGGGACCAGGTGAAGTGCACCAAAGCTCCAGAAGGAGGTAGCCAATGTCATCATCAGACAACTGTCTATCACTTTTGAAAGGCTGCAGCAACATGAATGGAAAAGGACTGGCCTGATTTGAAAAGCTTCAAAGTTAATTATTTATTTCATTATCAATAACTCTGTTGCTTGAACAAATATATATTTATCTCAAAGCTTCTACATGTCACTGATAGATTAATGTCAATATATAGCAATATATATTAATATCAATATATATGGGCTATATCTGCCCCCCCCACCCCAATTTATCAGAGAAAAGGGAAGTCTCAGGAATTTACCACTGTGTCTGCAGTATTTCTAAGGAAAATTCTCCTCTGCTACGATTTTTGTTAAAGAGGCTGCTGGAACATTTCTGCTAGCTTCTAACAGTGATTTTTTTTCCTAAGAAACTGTGCTATCATTGTCTGTTCTAGCTGTGCTTTCTGGAGAGAAGCCAGGACACAGCAAGTCTTAATACCACATGCTGTACCAACCCATACTGGTTTGAACAACAATACTACTTCTTGCTTCTGAGCCAGACAGAGCAGATATCCACACCTCTTCCAGCCTAACCTACCCACACACTGCAGAACGCAAACAGAGTGAAGACAAATCTTGTTATTGCCAGAGGTTGCTATGAAACATGGTGTATTAGCTCAAGATTCTATTTTATATCCCTCTGTTCCAAAGGCAGCCTCCATACTTTCCAAAGACTGTATTGCCTACCTGTTTGGCTGTCCATCTGCCTGTCACAGTTTCCTGTCTTCCTCTACCTCCCCCCACAATTTTTAAATGTTAGCCAATTTCTACCTTCCCTGACACAGATGAAATAGCCTCCAAGATACGAAGTTTCTGAAAGTCTTCTTCATATTAACTCTTGGAGAGAAACCCAGCTTGCTTGCAGCTCAGATAGTAATGCAAGTATTCCAGAGTAATAGTTTACAATCAGGCTACATCAGTCTTATTTTATGACCACAGTTAAGCTGAGACTTGTGTTACACAACCTTACCCGCCCATAGAAACACCTGCTGCCATGAATGGAGCTGAGGGGTGCAAGCTGTGCACATAATGAATAACAGCCTCTAAATCCTCTGTGTTAGCTGCACAGTAAGTCCTTGGTGTCTGTAAGGAGTCAAGAGGGAAAAAATGCCATCATAAGCTTTTGTATTATCCTTTAAGGACAAAGCAAACTGAACAGTGGATCATTATATAAGAAGATAAATTTAGCATTTATTGTGAAGCTTCACTAAATGGCAAATATAAATCCAGAGCGTTTCACAAGGAGGTGAAGGAAGGAGTTATACTTGTTATCATTACAAAATAGAAGAGGTGACAGGTATCTTCACTATCTGCAACCTCCAGGTCATTCAATCTGAACAGAGAACAATGTGCTAAACTAGACAGAACTAGATCAGAACGAGATAGACACTGATATTTTTAAAATACCCCAAGGAAATAGAAACATATTATAAAGGCTGTGATTTACAGAAAAGGAAGTTAACAATTTTACTATATTCACCCACATTCAAATGCAAAAGAAAGCATTAGATTTCAAGTTCTGTCAGCCAGCATTTGAAAACTAACCCATATTTAGATTCTACATACAACAAAACAAAATAAACAGATAAATAAATTCCCCAGTGTCATTTACCTAATTTAGTAAAGTATTCTATTAACTAAAGCAATGAAACATATATTAGCCCTTCTTTATCCATCACTGGTGTCTCTTTAAATCCTGAATCGAGACTTGGAATGACTTCCACTGGCATCAGATTGAGTAACCCCTTGGGTAAAATTCGGTTAACCACTTCCCTGCTATTGAAGGATACGCAGGGCTTTTGAGCCTCCCCTGCAGAGACACCTGGAATAGGTCACATAATCCAACCTGAGGGACTATCTGGAGCAGTATGAGGGAGACAAGTCCATCTAGGCACCGTAAGAATCACAATAATGTAAGGTTTTTTTCTAATGGTGTTGTCCAGATCTCATCTACAGCAAAATAAAGTTTTTAACTTTAGAGTTGCTACTAACATGTTAGTGACCTGGACTTAACTACAGGTACTGACTGAACTGCCAAAATTCAGTAAAACATTAAAACTAAATATAAAAATACGTAACTGTGAGTTAATGGAACTTATCTGTTGCCTGAAGCAATGACGGATTTCAAGGGTGTTTTTTTTTAATTGCTTTCAGTTAAACTGCCTGGCAATTTGTGGGTGATTTTAACAAATTTAATTACATTAAACTAATTAGTTAAAATACATTTAACAAGAATATTGAAATGTTGACGTCAAAGATTAAGAAATGGAAAGAAAAGCTAAATCTAGATAATTAAAACTGAAGACATTTTTAATTTCCATTTATGTTGCATTTCCAGTTCACATCTGCATGAATCACTCTTCACTGTTTTACATCTTATTAATTATAAACACTGTGAATGTGTTTTATTTTAATTAAATTGTCAACTTTACAAGGAAAAATAATTATTTTTGGTAGCTAGGATCTAATGCATTCTAAGTGTATTTGATTAAAGTTTATATAGCTAGAGATTTATCTTGCATTTTAAATTCAGTTAATTCTGGACAGTTTAACATTTAGCTATGTGCGCTTTGTATGAAGATATTTTAAAACACCGTCTTGGCTCACATTGGCTGTGGTCAATATAATATTTGATTATTCCATAGCAATAATTCACAATAACTTTCAATAATCAATGGGAACAGTATTCTTTAAATAACGATTATGCATTGTAAATTTGAATCTGTCTTTAAAGTGACTAGAAAAAGAACTGCTTACATAACTAATTTCTACTGTGGTGCCTGACTATGCTTCAGACTCATTAACTAGGGATTTTATACTAAAATGTTGAAACCTCTTTGCAGAAAATGTGGTAATTTCAGCTAGTTTGCTGCAGCACAAGAACTTATAAAGCTTAAAGATGTAAATCCGATTACAGTAAAATACACACAATGTATCCAAACAAGGGATCTTTTCTCTTAATGATTCAGAAATTCATCAATAAGGACTTTGTGTGTCACAAAACTGCTTTGTAGATCCATCTCCAAAAGTATGCAGAAAACTACTCTTAATATGGCAATATTTGCATTGAAATGCTTTATCTGATTATGGGAAAACACTCTGAGCTTTTTAAAGTTTGAAACCAGGGGATTAAAAAAATGCAAAACAATACTGAGTATTATGCACATTCATTCCAGCTGCAGAACTGTCAACAAAACGCATATGAAAAAACAAAGCTTATTCAGCAATATTTCATCATGCCTTGTCCCTAGCTGCAGAAAACATTTAGCTTCAAGATTTTTTCATCTGAGGAATGGCCAGTTATTGCTAAGCTAACATGATATGTCCGTCCCAAAAAAATGTCCTCTGTAGCTGAGTTTGTGTCATAATTGTTGAGAAAAATACAAGAACACATTTAACTTTTAGGATACAGCCACCCATATAAATCTAGTTCATTAATTCACTAACATACAGTATGGATCAATTTTAATGTCACACCTTTTTAACCATATCAAAAATACATTTTAAACTGGGAAAAAATTACACTGGATTGTATTTGGATATGTATGTTAAATCAATGGGAGAAAATTGCATTGACTGAACAGAGATTTGCATGTTTTAGATACTGCAGTATTTTTGGACAGAAAAGTGTAAGGATTGTTCATTTTAATTTTACAGATACTAATAATTGAATAATTTCCTAAACTGAAATGTTCAGAAAAAATCATGTGTTGACCAGCTGACCCTCTAGGGTTTCAAAATAAAAAAATTAATATTGGCACATGATCGATCTACCAGATGGCTGAATTCTCTTCTCTGCATTTTCAACCCATGCTCTGAGTTTCTCTCATTTAATCCAACTGTACCAACAGTCACAAATGATTTCATAATTACCACTTCTAAGTGAGAGATGTTTATCTTAGAAGTCATCCTTACCAAAAGCTCCTCGCCAGCAATTCCCCGATTGTTAAAAACCACGCATCTAAAAATTGAGACAGTAAATTCAATTGTACACATTGTTAAATTCACCAAAAGAGATAAATACACCAAAAAATGAAAATGCATGAAGAAATGTGAGCCACTTCCATGAATAAGCTCATCACATAAATATTTACAGACCTACAGATCCTAGAGGCTGACCAGTGTGGAACAAGCTTTATACCAAAATGGAGTTCACTGATGTCAGTGGGACTGTCTGAGCTCCGTGATTTGTTGAGGTCAGACTGCAGGGTGAGAGCCCCAAGGTTTAGCTGAAGATGGTACAGACATGCCCTGCCTGCACTCTGCCATGAGCTCTTCCAGTGAAGGGCTGAGCCTAAAGCTGTGCTCTGAAAAAAGAACGTCAGAGATCCGTGTGTAGACATCCCCCAAAGCTACATAATTCTATTAAATTGGAAGAAATGAGCCAAGTCAAAATTATAATGACAGCTGGATCTAATTTGCAGGTTCTTGGGAATGTTTTTTTTTTTTGTCTGGTACAGCAGAAGTTTCTGGTCTCTCTCTGTTGGTGGGAGTCTCTGAATCTTCTAGCAGTATTACCATGATTTAAGAATCAATACTTTCTTAATAAATACTACTTTTCTATTACTCTTCTACCATCTCACTGAAATAATTTTTTAAAATAATATACATAGTTAGATGGGTTAAAGGCATGAAAGAATACTTATTTGGTATTTTTCTCAAATGTTGCTATTTAAAAACAAAATTATAGCATTTTCTTGAAATCTGACCTAAAGCTCCCCTTTTTAACGTTCTACCTTCTTCTCTTAGGTGATCAAATGCAGATATTACTTTCAGGAATACTTTAAAAATTAATAGTAACACGTTGTTGATTTCAGGGCTTTCCTCTGATATTTCTTATTGGTAAATTTTAAAGTGATTTAAAAAGTACTTTGTTAAAGTGCTGCTTTACTTCCATAAATTAGTAAAGTAGTTATCCAAGTAGAGAGGAGATAGCCAAACATGTAGATAAAAGCTAATATATCCATATTTGAAGAACTTATTAGAGTCAGTACCGGAAGCCAATCTGCAAAGACAAAACATAATATTCCAAATAGAGATCCTGGAACAATGACAATTCATTTTAATGTGCAGCAGCAGCAATATGGTTACATAAAGGAGTCTACTCATCGAATAATCCATTTATGTTACCCAACTGACCAGAAGCCTTAAGAATGAAACGAAATTACACAGTGACAATGAAGAGGTGACAGACCCCCTTAAACACCACCAGTAAAAGAAGGCTAGCTCTCCTTTCTGCACCCAGGAATCTGAGGCTGCTGAATCAAGCAATTTTGGCATTCAGAAGCTGACCTCCTCCAAGGCCTACTGCCAGCAACCCATCCACACGACTTGGAGCTGAATACAAACCCTTTCTCTAGAAAGTGTAAAGGTTAACACAAATACTGATATAATAACTTAAGAAGCAGCAGCAAAGCCCTATGCAGACTTATCTGGCTTTCCCTGCAAGCTCTGGGGCACATCTGTAGGTATTAAAACAGCCCTTCCAAATGTACTGCCTGTTATATAATTCCATTATGATTATTATTACTAGTAACACTTTCTTACACAAACTACTGTATGCAGATCTCGTTTGCCTTAGGAAAGCATCTGATACATAAAGATACTGATATGGATCCTACCAGAAGCAGCAAAATGAATAGCAATGAAATACAACAGTACCTGTATCCCAGTGTTTCACTTTGATGGATCATATGAAGAATGTAGGATTCCTTGCTTGTTCCTGTCAGGCCAGGCAATAACAGGACGGTGGGTCTTGTGCTGGCATCCGGATAATACGAGCTGTCATTATTATCAAACCAATCCAACGAAATCTGTCCTCCATCTGCTGTTTTAATGAGCTCACTGAAAGGTACATTTTAAGACAACACTGATTAAATTGAAAAATACACGCTATTAAGAGTGCTTGCAGTCTACAAATTACCAGGTATGAATTCTGCATTTCTCATTATGTTTTAATACTCACAAAGTGCCACCTGACTAGGAATGTCTGCATTCAGAAAGAGTCACACCTACAGCTGACAAGAGTTAGAACAGTCAATTTGCGGAGTAATTCCCATTCACAGTAAATGAAGACACGGCCTTTCATAAATTGCTGCTGATGTACTGGAAGCTTGTAACTAATGTGATTTTTGGCACTGCCTTGTGTTTTATACAGGCATTTTTGTGTACTGCAGATTTCCTTTGAATCATCTGAGAATCTTTTGATAGCACACTGGGTAATGCAATAAACATTTATCACATTTTTTTTTCCTCTTCATCCAAAGAAGCAGAGTGTATAATGGATTGTTATGTTTTAAACATGCAGAACACAGACACACACTACTGCATCTTTCACCCCAGATTTTTACAAACTGAGCTAGAATGCATTCTTACAGAATATATCTTAACAATGCAACAAATATTATAATATCTCAATAAGCTAAGTATGCATTAAACAATGACAAAAAAGTTTCATTCTTTTTTTTAGAAATGTACAACATCTTCCACTTCTGGGAAATTTGAACAGTTGAAGTGCTACTTTACTTTCACAATTTAGTGAAGTAGTTATCCAAATGGAGAAGAGATAGGCAAACATGTCAATAAAGGCTAACAAATATGTATTTGAATGGTTTGAGAGAGTTGGTCTAGAAACTACCAAAATGTAAGCCTCCCTTGCATTTGATTTTTCTTTTGGAATTCTTGGTAGTGACTACTCCAGATTTTAAGGGTGACCACCCTCGTTGGACTCATTAGCTCAGCTTTGCCCTTTTTCTGTAATGGGAAGTAAATGCAATGCTAGTGAGTACTGCCAACACAATCTCAAATGCTGCAAAATAAGCACTGCCCCATGGAACTATGTTTCTTCTCTCAAAACCCTTGAAATAGAAGTGTACAAGGACTAGAAAAAGTGGACATGGCCATACCACTGAAATGTTTCCTAGTTACTAAAACTAAGGGAAGCTGCTAAATGCTAAATCTATTCTACCATGCAAGCAGAGCTGAAACAACTTGTGTTGCATCCAGGTTCCGGCGCATAAAAGTCCTTCTCCTTAGGTCTTGTGCCAAATGCCTCATTTGCCAGACTAAGTCTCATTTCTGTGTGAAAGAGATCAGCTGAGGACAAACAATAAATACAAGGGGTTTTTTCCCCTCTTAGAATTTCAGCATGAAAAAACACAACACAAACTCCACAGGTAAAAGTTACTCTGAAAATCCCAGAAGTTCTGTATATTCAAAACAAGGCTGAATGTGGCCATGCTACAGTTAAGGTAGGACATGTTGGTTTAATGGACAGACACAGTGACTGCATGACCTTGGCAAAACTATGGCATTTGAACACCGGAACATTTGATACGCCAAGTAATTGTGCTGCCATCCAGAGGGACCTCAACAGGCTGCAGAAATGGGCTGACAGGAACTTCAGGAAGATCAATGAGCAGAAGTGCAAAGTCCTGTGCCTGGGAAGGAACAAGCCCATGTACCAGTAGAGGCTGACCATCTGGAAAACAGCTCGGCAGAAAAGGACCCGAGGGTCCTGGTGGACACCACGTTGAACATGAGCCAGTAATGCGCTCTTGCAGGAAAGAAGGCCAAGAGTCTGGAGGCTGTGGAGGCTTAGGAGGAGTGTAGCCAGCAGATCAAGGGAGATGATCCTGCCCCTCTATGGAGCACTGGTGTGGCCATACCTGTAGTCCTGAGTCCAGCTCTGGGCTCCCCAGTCCAAGGAAGACCTGGACATACTGGAGAGAATCCAGCAAAGGGCCACAAAGATGACAAACAAACTGGAGCCTATCTCCTATGAGAAAAGGCTGGCACAGCTGGGACTGCTCAGCCTGATGAAGAAAAGGCCAAGGGGGAACTTAGCAATGTGTTTACATACCTAAAGGGAGGCTACAAAGAGGATGGAGCCAGGCTCCTTTAAGTAGTGCCCATTGACAGAAAGAGAGGCAATGGGCCCAACCTGAAACACAGGAGGTTCCCTTTGTATGTCAGGAAACACATTTTCAATGTGAGAGTGACCGAGCACTGGCACAATTTGTCCAGGTGTATTGTGCAGTCACCATCCTTATGGAAATCCAAAAGCCATTTGGACATGATCTGGGGCAACTGGCTCTGGGTGACCCTGCTTGAGCGGGGAATTGGACTAGGTGACCTCCAGAGATCTTTTATGACCTCACCCACTGTGTAATCCTGTGAACATATATAACTACATCACTTCCTATATTGTCACCCATATTTCAGTGCTGCAAAACTCTCTGAGCTAAAATAGGGCCATTTGGGAACACTGACCTTTCAAACCTACTTCATATTGAATCCATGATGAAGACGGGTTCCAAGTCTGTGGACAAAGTCATAAAGGTGGGCATAAAGCAACAAAAATAAACCAGGCACAAAGTTGAGCAATGACAGTGGGTGTGACACAGTCAGAATAAGGGAACAGCTGGGTATCAAATCAATCACTTTCCAGAATAAAGGCACTTACTTCCTGTACTGTACTTGGGGTCTAGATGTGATAAAGGGACGCAGGAGTGTCTGTACCCGACCTTCCCAGCACCAAATCGTGGGATAGTAAGTTTCTGTCACAACGGGGCAATATTCCTCGAGAAAGCGGCAGAAACGGTCATTGCTTGCCACCAGCTGGGGTTTCTAGGAAAAGAAACTACAATCAGACATGGGCATTCTTATAAAACAAACTAAAAAACAAATAAAGAAAGAAATGAAAGCTTATTTAAATCCTCTCTCAGTGAACTAGTTTATTTCATATAATCATTTGCAATGCTTTTACCTTTCATGGTACAGAGATAAGTAAATGAAAACCAAACAAAATGCCAAAATGCCCAAGTGAAAAGTGAAACCCATTAAGCATAATGGATTCCTTACCTACTTCTAATAACATACTGATCTAGCTCTACTTTTACCAGCATTGTATCTTCACAGACAAATTAAGTAGGCAAGAAAGATTTTTCCAAGTCTGTTTTCTTGGACTACACAGAAATGACACTTAATCCGCGCATACACTTTGGCCGTGCACCTGTAGTACCTTTTTTAACATGGTAGGACCCTTCTCCTCCCATCTCATTCTACACCACACAAGTGCATCGGTTCCTCATCTCTAATACTCTGCATGCAGACAATTTGCTTACAGTTTCCATTTGTACACCAATTAACATGGAAAACTCCCTGTATGCCAAACACTGCATGTTTTAGCAACTATATTTCTTACACCTCTCTGTCACAGTGACTCCCCAACATGCAAGCATTAAAAGGACAATAACAGATGCTTTGAGGGAAACCATTCCACATAAACAGCTGTAATGGAACATCCTCCCTTCGTTTTTCTCCTCTGACCAAAATCAAAATCAAGTACCCTCTTCTCCATGAAGAGGAAGTCTATGTTCCCAGCGGTTCTCTGAAGGACTGTGGCAACACTCAGGTCCTCAACAGTCAAAAACCTTTTGATATGCGTATTTCAGTTGATTACGCATTCAACGAGGCGCTCTCACCACGGGCCACTTCAGATCGCATCAGGCTCACCGTATCCAAGTAATTTGCGACTGCCTAATTTATCTCTAAAACCACTGCTGACGAGGAGTACCCAAGAGTGCTCCAGCCCCCAAAACACTGCTATTGTGCCTTCAGAGGTACTTAGGATGGTACCGACAGGGACACAAGGACAGCAAAAACTACTTTATCACTTGCCCTGCTAGTAAACCAAGTAGGTCGGGTTGGTATTGTGGAGGACGGTCTCCTAACCTCCCTTTCCAAACCACGGCACCCAGCCAAGCTCTCCAACTGGTACAACTGCATTTTGGGGACTGCCGAGGCCAGAGCCCCTTCCCCTCTCAGACCGGGGACGACCAGGGGAGCCCTCCCTCATCGCAGGCCAGTGGCCTCCGGGGGTCACCGCGGCCCCCGCGGAAGACGCAGCCCCGGCGGGCGGGGGAGGCTGCGCTGCCGGGCCCGTGTGGGGTTCGAGCGGGCTGTCGGCCGGCCGGGACCCCTGAGCCGCACCTCCAGGGGGACGGACAACGGATGAGAGAGGACAAGGCGGCTGCAGAGCCCTGCCCCCCCAGCCATTCCAGGTGCGATCCCCTCGCCTACGGGCGGTGGGTCGCGGTGACCTTCGGGACTGTCCCCATCGGCGGGACACCTGCGGAGCCCGCCCGCCCCGCCGCCCTCCCGCTCACCTTGGCGATGCTGTTGAGGTAGTAGCAGGCGTAGGCGACGCCGAAACCCAGCACCAGGGACAAGCCCACGCCGGAGCCGAGGAACCCCACGCGGACCTGGCTCTCCAGATAGAGGGAGAGCTCCCTGGTCAGCACCTGCCAGTCCATCGCACACGGGGGACGGCACGGCACGGCACGGCCCCACACCCCGGCTGCCGCGGGCAAGCCCACCCCGGGGCCGAAGGAGGAAGGGGAGGAAGAGGAGAAGGAGGAGCTGGCGCCCGCCTCCCGCTGCCGCTGCCCGCGGCCCGCTCCGCGATACAGCGCCGCCCCGGGACCGCCCCCGCCGCGGCCGCCGGGGCCTGGGGCCGGCTCGGAGGGGCCGGGATCGCGCTGGGTCGCAGCCTGGCTCTGCAGGGGAAGCAGGCGGCCCGGGGTGCCTCAGCCGCCGCCGCCAGTGCCGGCTCTTCCGCGGCAGTGCCGCCGGCATCGGCCGCTCCACGGCAGGTGACATCTCGGGGCTCCTTCGCTTTGCCGGGAAGGCAGGGAGGGCGTGTGGGGTCAGATAGGAAAGGGACCCGTCCAAAATCGTAACAAGCAGCTGATGCAGGCATGTGGAAACTCAGTCACTGCCGGGCAGGGAAGAGGGAACATGGGCTTCCAAATGAAGCAGTGGTTAATCAGCAGTCTCTCTCTAAATCTTTTACGTGAGACAGAAGTTATCTGCTGTTACAAGGCATTAGTGAAGACCAGAGAGGAGTACAGGTATTTCTAATTCCCAAGAGAATTTTGGTCAGCTCCCTTTTGAGCTTTGTGTATTCTTGCTTGGAGGCCCTCATGTTTGCTAACTCAGATGCTCCTCCCTTCAGCTTCATAAAAAGACACACAGTATCTGCGTCTTTTCCTTGGCAAAATCCTAGGAGCACAGCTGATAACACGACGATCCTGGAGCTGAGCATCTGCTATTTGAGATGCATGCATGCACCACAGTACACAGAAGTACTTCACCTCTCCTTATTTTATGGCCCAGCTCCATGAACTGCTGAGAGAAGACAGATGTTGCTCAGTGAGACTCTTCAGTTCTTACATTATCTGTGTTTTCTTGCTATATCCAAATTTTAAAATCTAGAAGAAAAAAGAAAAAATATAACAGCACATAAGGAGATGTGGCCTTTTTAACTTGCTCCTCCTAACTAGGACAGAGCTTACCAGAGAGATTCTGCTCTGACATAAAGCATCTCGGTCCAAAATTTTATTGTTCACCATGAAAAGACTAATAAGAGTGTATTGCAGATATCTGAAGAAATTTTAAAATACCTATTCTTCCTATATAGTCACCTATCCGAAGTTGAAAAGAGTGTGGGAATTGGTAAGCAAGGGCAGGGATGGTCTGGGGTTTGTTTTCCCCAGAGCTGTTACAGAAACAGGAAACGGTGGAAACCCACTGTCATCAACACTGCACTTCCTCTGCTGATGGAGAACAACCATACCCAGGTTTTGGTTCTGACTTGCTGGGAGTATGTATGTGTGCTGTACATCCCAGATAAAAGGATTTATCATGAAGGGACACTCCAGTGTGAGAGCTGGAGTAGATAGCTTAGTTTGAGAACATGTAGGCTTCATCTACACTGGGAACTCAAGAATCTTCAGAGACAGTAATTTGGCTGAACTGACAACTAGATTTTAGGATGCAGAGGAACCTGCTACATCTGAAGGAGGAACTGGTTGTTGCTTGCAGGAGACTGCTCTTTATCTGAATCCTACCCCCTTCAAGATGAAGAATGCTTGAGTCACCCAAAATCTAGAGAAAATAAAAATCCCAATTGTCTGAGAAAGAAAAGGACGTAGCTTGTGTCCTTGTGTCTAGAAGACTTCTAAATGCATATCCACACATTTAACTGAAAAGTGGAAGGCATGGCTGTTATGGTTAGAGAAAGCCTTTGAGTCATACAAAACCAGTAGTTTAATGACTTGACCAACAATCAAGAGAGATTGAATGCATGCAAAAAGATCCAGACAAAAAGGTTGATGAGGTTTATCTGGTCTTTGACTTCCACCTACCCTGTGTTGGTTACTTACGGGAATATTACAGAGTCAGGCTAAACTAAAATAAATGACATGTACTGAGAAGGGCTGAGAGGTTTGGGTTTTTTACTGTGTAAACATGTTTCTACACTGACAACAGCAATAATGTTAATAACTTCCTTCTGCTTCAAGCAATCCCCATCAGATCCTCCAGTTCCAGTGTTGGGTTTTTTAAAGTCTTTAAAAGGTTGTCCTTTGGCCTACAGCACATGTTGCAGAGCTGATAAAGAAAAGGCTGTATTCTGCTCATATTACTACCACTTCCAAGTGACTGAGTCATTGGAAATCATGCACGTGTGAAAAAACAAGGTGGTCACTATGGTGTTTTGAACACGTACTGCGTTTTTTTCAGAGAAAGAGAGTCCTGCATTCCCAGAGTTCCTGTTTGCACTATGCTCTCTTCTCTCCAAGTGTTCATGATATTATTGCTTTAAACCAGCACTAATGGATTATAGATAAAGCAGAAATGAAAGGGCACAGGACTGTTCTTTCATACTGTCTCCCAGTTTATTTTGCTTACGCAATATTTACTAGTTGACAGAAGCAATTGAAGAGTCACAGTTTGATTTGCTTTTATCTCTAGAAACTATGCTGCACTATGTTTATGTTATCTTTTGTTAAGGGAGGTGGTTTTATGATCATTTGGGGTTTGGGACAGAATCATTATGTTCTTACTGACATTCCAATGAACAGTGGCAAGTTGGTCCCACTGCAGTTCTCTGTAGCCCCACTCTTGGAATGGATTTCAATGGGCAGCACCTCTGAGGAGGAGCAAAGTGACTTTTAACCTCAGAGCTTTAAATTTAAGGTTCTGTTTGTTTATTTAACTTTAGAATTCATCTAACAACGGGAAAAATATCTTTGTGTCAGTATCTTGGGATACTTAAAAAGCTCGAAATCCATACATAAAACATCTGAAAAGTTTTCCATTAACACAGAGGAAAAGGCATCCAATGTTGGTGATATGTATTATCAGCAAGGGAGTGGAAGAAAAAAAGTGCATTTGAAAAATTCAGTTCAGCATTTCTCAAAACTTCCTCATGCATATTATTTATTGGTCTTTTCTTAAAGTATGAATGAAGTCAGTGAAAATGCTCTGTGTTGGAGGCCCTTCAAATTTCAGATGGAAAAAGCCAGGCTGTGTTTATGTTTGTACTCTTGGTGCTTATGAAAAAATCAATAATTGTGGCATTAGAAATAGCTGCCTCTGTTGTCCCTTTCTTGAGCTTTGCTACTCTATTATCTCCATATTCCCATGCATCCATATATTTTTCTTCCATGATTCTCTTCACTCCTTCAAGAAGTATGGTGGTAAAATTGGAAGGAACGTAGGATTAAGAAGGAATCATTTGGATCATGTGTTGGCCGATGAGAAACTCAACGTGACCTGGCAATCGCTTGCAACCCAGAAGGACAACAGCATCCTGGACAGCATCAAAAGGAGTGTGGTCAGCAGGGAAGGGAGGTGATTCTCCCCCTCTGCTTCGTCCTTCTGAGAACCCCCCTGAAGTGCTGCATCCAGCTCTGGAGTCCTCGGCATAGGAAATATGTGGACCTGTTGGAGGGCCACAAAAATGATCAGAGGGGTGGAGCACCTCTCCTTTGAAGACAGACTGAGAGAGCAGGAGTTGTTCCTCCTGCAGAAGAGAAAGCCCTGGGGACACCTTAAAGCAGCCTTTGAGCACTTGAAGGAGGGCTACAAGAGAGCTGGAGAGGGACTTTTTACAAGGGCTTGTAGTGGTAAGACAAGGGGGAATGGCTTTAAACTGGATGAGGGTAGATTCAGAGATTCAGAGTTGTTGTGCATGTCCCATACCTGGAGGTGTTCAAGGCCAGGTTGGGCAAGGCTTTGAGCAGCCTGGTCTAGTGGAAGGTGTCCCTGCCCATGGCAGGGGGGTTCAAATTTGATGATATTTATGGTCCCTTCCAACCCAGACCACTCTATGGTTCTATGATAATTTGATTTAACGTCTTTCCTTAACTATGTTTCCTTCAATTAAATGTATTTCAATTCAGCAGATGTAGCAGGTATTGTTTTACTCTCTGTTTAGGTGATTGAAGATACCTTCAACAGCTGCTGCAACAGGAAGACTGCTCAGTATTTGTCTCCCTTGGGATGACTCTTGTAGGATCTAATCTGCATGAAATCTGCCTTTGACTACAGCTGGCAAACTGCTAAATACAAAATCATGGTTAATAAAGGATCAGACCAATTTGACTCATCATTGTAAAAATAATAAAATTTAATATTTAAATAATAGTGATGAAACTTTGTTTTGTGTCATCTAAAATATTCACAGAAGAGTTAAAATGAAGGATAAAATTCTGTGATGTATAGCTGAGTGTAGTTCTCAGAAATGTGAATTAATGTAAAATTGTTTTGTTCAGAAACCAGAGATCCAGGGCATGCTGAAAACTGTGGATATGAGACAGTACAGTATAAAATAAATGAGCAACTATATTGAGGGCATTTGTCTTATCAATTTTTCATCAAAAATATTACCAGAAGCTGCTACAGAACTTAGAGAATTTTTGTAAGAGTATAGTAGAGCTGGATGTTGAATCTATGTTAAATTTCCTCCTGTCTTCAAGGAAGATTTATTGTAGTAAAGCATTCTCAATTTTATTTACCTGTTTTCATTCCTTCATAATCACTTTAAAGAGGATAAAAGAATAAATAGTTGTATTTCACACAAAAGACCAAAACATCTTATGCTTTACAATCACGTAAAACCTCCCTCCCCAATGAAATAACTTCCATACACATTTGGTAAACTCTTTTTCTATCTACATCAGCAGTATGGTCCCAGCTGAACTCAGTGCAGTCAGAAATACACTCAATGAATCTTCTTCCCTTAGGCAATTTCTTAGATTTTCTTTAGCACGTTAAGAGTGAAAATTGTTTATAAGAATTATGTACAAATTTTAATGAGATGTATTTTTAAAATGTTTACTTTATGCAAAGCATTTTGCCTTGTTTAGCAAAAGATTTCTTAATTTAAAAAAAATTTCTAGCCATGTTTTTGATAAATACAGATTTCAACACGTCTATCAGTGTGTACTGCAAATATGACTTCTTAGAATTTAGGATTACATAATGCTGTGACTGGAACTATTTTCTTATGACAAAACATAGCAAATTTGGATTCTGCTTGAGTTGCTCAATGTTTGTTACTATTTTGGAGGATTGTTAAAATTAAACAGAGATATTTTGCCTGAAGTCATCTTTCAGGCATTACTTAGTGCATATTGAGTGCCTTTGTAATACAAGACAAACTTGTACTTGACACAGGATACTGTAAGCACATGATTAGCCCCATTGATTGAAACAACAATTAGCATGCACATAAGGTAGGAACATTCTTAAAATATCTTGATGACTCATGGAGACAGTTTATCTTCCTATCAGTCTAAAAATATGACCTATCTGGTTCTGATTACATCTTAGAATTTCAAGTAAGTACTTTCTTTACAATCTTTGCAATGAGGAAATTTAATACTAGGAAGAAATTAATCCCTCCTTGCAATGCATCAACTAATTTAAAAATCATCTATGAATTAAACAACAATATGTGGCTAAACCCTTGGAAATATCAGGTAAGTATACATTTTTGAATCCTCTAAGATGCATTAAAGTGGGAGAATTTGTATAGATGTGCAAACATGAGTACATGGTACTGTAGTGTGTATGCCCTAGATGGCTACATAATTTTTAGTTATTTTATTTTATCTTTAAATATTTAAAACTTCAAGACTAACTTCACAGGTTTCTTGTTTTTTCTCCACTCAAAAGATTTCAGCACAGTAAAACTTAAAACCTTAACCAAGAAAGAAGATTGTAGGATACTCATTATGGAAGGGTAATCGTTATCCTAAAACACTTTTTTCAACATGTTGAAGTTTTTAGCCACATCCATTCTTTTTTAGCAGATCTCCATAGTACTGCTTTTGTTTCACAGCAGGAAAATGAAATGATGTACTTATATTCTGTTCTCTGCTCAGCTGTTTTTCTTTTCTAGATAAGAAGTAGAAGATAAAACTCCTTAGAAAAAAAAAACAACAGTGCCATGGACACTGTGGGTTAACACATCTGTTCTAATTAACAGTTTCATAGAGAATGCCACTAGCATAGTGAAAACCAAGCCCACCAAAGCAATTTCCTCTGTTTCACGACAACTTGCTCACCATCTGGCATTAAAAATATTTTAATCTGCAGAAACTAGGAAAAAAAGCAATGCCAATTATTAATGACATTTCTGAAAATTGAGGAAGAAAATTTGATTGTGCCCGGGTAATGAATCTGGTAAATAAAGCCGAGGATGTAGAGTGCAACAAGTTCAGAAGACGAGTGAGTTTTAGCATTAGTGAGAGATGGTTCATGGCCGCGCGATGGCAGCAGAGGCTGCGGAATGAGGGTTGTTTTTAACACTAAAACAAGGATAAACTGGATAGGTCCTGAAGTTCCTAACTGGCACTTCAGGTTCCAGAAAATATACGTTGTGTACATTTTCACTTAAAGAAATGGCATGTTCATCAGACCAGAAGTTTCTGTGGAGAGGGATTACATACTTTCCATAAAAAAAAAAAAAAAACCAACACACACAACCAAAAAAACAACCAACATTTGGGGTGATTTTTTTTCAGTAAGACAGTAGTTTTCATCTCATTTGCCAGTATTTCTGTCTTTCTTCCTCAGTTACTTGAGTCCGTTCCACAGAGAAGAGTAGGCCTATTTCGATAAAAGCAAGGCAGTTGCTTCCTTTTTCCTAATTTATTTTCCTGGTACTTTTTTCCACAGGAAAGAACTGTGGTATAAAACCCTTTTTGGGAAAACCAGAAAATGAAAATCTAGAATGCTTTCAGTTTTCAAGAAGAGGACTAAAAAACCTTGCTTGTTCTAAAATAAAGTCTTGAACTTAGGAAGCAGAATTTTTGGACTCAGATCAGTATAAATTAATAAGCTCTACCTCTGTAATTTAAAAAGAAAACTACCGTCTGCTCATTATATCCAAACTAGATGTTCTTTTTCAACTCCTAGGAAGCTATTTATATATATACACTTCATATGACAAATTCTAAGAACTCAGGATTTGTGTAAGATAGTAAGCAAAACCTCATAACTCTGCAAGTTAAAAATTATCTTTCCAAGAAGTTGAGATTTTTTTTCTTCTGAAACATATAAAAGCAAGTCTTTCATATGGAATTCTTTCCTGCAAAAGGCACAGTCCCCTTTCTGTATTATGTGTTCCAGATACTATACTGCAAGTTCAGCTTTAATCAAACAAGACAGTCCAGAAAAACTTCTATCAATGCCTCTCTTCAATCCATGCAAATACTTATGTTAGCATTTCCTGCTGGAGCATGACATTTTGTAGATCTGAAAGGCAACCAGGCAGAGTTTAGACAAACAGCTTTCTGGATGGCTTAGATGGGCAGGAACATGGGCTGGATGTTCTCAAAGTCCTATTTCCTGTGATTCTGAGAGCTGTCCTGAGGGTTGCCCTAGTCTCCAGAAGGGCGGCAGCTGCTCTTACAAAAAGTCAACATGCTTTCCAACAAAACCAAGGCGTTTCCAGGTTATGCACAGCACTGAATTCTGCACAGACTAGAGCTCTTCTCTCTTGGCCCCTCAAGGGATTGCTCCAATATGGCAGGGAGTGGTGAGGAAGACCATAATCACCAGCTGGAGGATTGACCCAGCAATATATGTAATTTTAGGTAGCCAGAAGAGAACTTGCTCAGTAGTTAGTTTTGTGCATCCAAACTCCTGCAGTGAAGGCATATGAATGAGTCTTTGCAATTACACGTGAGTTTGCCTAAAGCACTGTGGATTCCTTTCCTCCAGCCTGTGATTCAGCTGCTCTGTCACGACTACCTGAGATGTTCAAAGGCTCAGGCAACCTTCACTGCCTCACAGGGCCAGCAATACTGTTCAGGTAAATAAGACTTTGGCAGATGAGCTTCGGTTGCTCCTGATGCAGCAGTTTAAGGCATTACTGCTCTGCCAGTCTGAATAGTGGAAAAAAACCCACAGTCCCATTCCTCTACTGGTCCCCGGTTTGAGGGGGATTATAATTTTTAGATTGTAGACCTGAACAGCAATGAAATAAATTGTCTACTAACTCTAGTAGTGAGGTTTTAGATGGCATTTCCCCCCACAACCTGAGGACTAACAGATAAAATTATCTGGAGTGTGAGCACGTGGATTCACAAGGGAAAGTCCTGTTTAACAAATTTGGTATCTTTTTATGATAAGGTCACACATCTAGTGGCTGAAGGAAGACACTGAATGCAGTTTTTCTGGATTTTAGTAAGGCTTTTGTATTGTCCCTCACATCATCCTTTTGGACAAGTTATCCAAACATGGGATGAGCCGGTTCACTATGCACTGGGTGAAGAACTGGATGAAAGACAGTGCTCACAGGGTTGTGGTGAATGGAGTCACATCTGACTGGTTACTGGTCACCAGCAGTGCTCCTCTCCCTCTCCCTCTCCCTCTCCCTCTCCCTCTCCCTCTCCCTCTCCCTCCTCTCCCTCCCCTCCCTCTCCCTCTCCCTCCCCTCCCTCTCCCTCTCCCTCCTCTCCCTCTCCCTCCCCTCCCTCTCCCTCTCCCTCTCCCTCCCCTCCCCTCCCCTCCCCTCCCCTCCCCTCCCCTCCCCTCCCCTCCCCTCCCCTCCCCTCCCCTCCCCTCTCCTGTCTCTCTTTAAAATGGCTGTTCTGCGCAATTAGGGGCAAATGCACATGTAGGAAATATGAGGGATGAGAACAGTCCTGTTGAGGGACCAGAGACTTGTTAGAGACAACTGAAAATCCACATGCATTTATTCTGTGTACAACCAGCCAGCCAGGGAGCTAACCCCTTCTGCCTCACAAAAGGCCTTAAGCCAACAAGGGTTTGTTTTTTCAGCTGAAAAATTAGTATGAGTTCTTTCCTTAAGGTGTTACTGTAGCTAGTTTCCCAGTCTAAAGAAAATGCTGATACATATGTGAAAATGCTGTATCTGTCACTTTACTTGTCACAACATATTATTTGTATCCAACTTCCTATGATATCTCTATCTTGTTTATACATTTGCTTGTTTTATTTATCCCTAATTTTACTTCAGCTTCTTTTCAAAACTCAAAGCTCTCTTTTTCCTTTTGCTATCACATTTTGATTCTTCTATCTACATCCTTCTGTGAGTCTCCAGTAGTCTTCAGGTGCTTACTCAGATTCTCTTGCTTATTATTCTAGCCCTAATGCTGGTATATATTCTTGTGGTTGATACCAGAAAAATATCAGATAGGACCACTAACTGTCCAACATAAGTTGACAACTCTTGCCCCAAAGCTATATCCTTTTCTATGCCCTGATGTCACTTTTTAAATCTCCATCTGAGAACAGTGTTTACTTCTTATTTTGAAGTCTAATTCAAATAAAATATTCAAGAGATGAGTACCTTTTTTCCTTACTGGTTGGTTAAACAGGTGCATAGAATATAGAATACAATGTATGATTCAAAGAGATTATACAATAAAATATTTGGGATTCTGCAAAACTGAATCATGTAGCCAATCACAATTTTGCACCTTCCACAACTATCTGGCCATATAGGAGCAGAAATGACAGGAGATTAGAGAGCAGAAATCAGTCATGTAGTCACTGGCAATTGAATGTATCAGATCAGTCTATCCAGCCTTTATTTTCTACCACACAAATAGAGTTGTGCAAGTCTCTGTATTTTGAGCTGGTAAAGAACTCCCTGTCAGCTATTGGGGGAGCATTCATATTCAGTCCATTAGATGCTGTGTTCCAGTTATTACCTATGTTCCTGTGTGTCTAAGACACCTCAGAAATAATCCAGGCATCTTTAGAGATTCTGGCAAGTAAATCATCTGATAGAAGAAGCAGGTGAGTAGGAGGAGAGGCAGGGGTTATTGTGATAGAGCATGAATTGTCATAAGGATTACTGGGAGAGAAGAAGCTCCACGATAATATCTTCCCACATGCATTGCTGCTGAACTGCAGCAGCAGCAGACTCTCTTAAGGTCTGTAATTTAGGATATATCCTTTGTGCAAAAATTAATGTAAGGGATGAACTTTTCGGATTCTCTCCAGGAGAACTAATTCTGATCTCAGACTTTATTGGTTATTTCTGGCATACATTTCCTGATTACAAAAAGCCTTTTTAATCTAACTGTACCAGAGAGTAATAGAAAAACACGCTCTGAGTTATCCTTAGTCATGGGTGAACCTTATACTCGTCCATAACTATCAAAGCATGAAAAAGTAGAATGAGGCAGATGGGAAAATGATGCCCATAAGAGCTCAGCTAGATCCTTCGGTATACCAAGAAATTTCTGGGAAATTCTTCCATGTTCCAATGTAATAAGCTAGTACAAGCTGTGGGTAGCTTTTGTATACGGAGAAGCATCTGCCATAAAACCCAAACTGCCTGGCAATTGCGTGGTATCTGTTAGGGTTTTGAGGCTTTCACTGCAGGAACAGAAATCGGACACTGCTTGGGATTGCCTGTTGTCAGGACAAAATTTCATGTTTGAGGCAACATTCTTTAGCCTTAGCAGGGGTTAAGAAAGAGTAAATTATGTGAGGAATGTGGTGGCCTGGTGGTTACATGTTCATATTATTCAGCTGTATTATGTTTTGTAAAAAACTACATAAAAGAAGTCAGGAGATGACCTCACAGACTCTTCTAGCTGTATTAATAACCACAAAGGTGGAAGAAAGCACAGAAACAGTAAAAATACCCAGGGCATAAGGTAGCTGGGCTGCCTTTTATCAGCCATACCCCTGTTGACTAAGAAATGGTTTTCTTTTGTTTGGTTCAAACTTGTCGGTCCTTTAAGATACACGCTTTTTAAAAGGTAACATTAAAAAAAAGGAGAGACAAAAGCAATGGAGGACCATTTTTGAAATGAAGAATCATATTCTATAAAAGATTAGCAAGGATATGTAGAGTTAAAGGAAATCTTTGAGTGTCATGAGCCACACATGAGAAGAGGGTAGTTTATGAAGAATTGCATTGCAGGTACTGGCTCGAAGTTTGAGCACGTACATCCCCTGCGAAGGGTGCCCCAAGGTGGGAAGGGCAGGTGGAGGTACTGATTCCTCTCTTTGGCAGACTAGAACACCAGCTTAAAATGCTCCTGGGCTACAAAAGTATGACCCCACCAGACTCACCTCAGTAGCACGCAAGACTCACATCCACAATTTGAAAAGAAAATGGGACTTGAGGACACAAAGTAATTCAAAAATGAGGAAACTACTACATAGATTTAGAATCATAGAATTGTAGAATCATGAAATGCCCCATCCTTGGAAGTGTTCAAGGCCAGGTTGGATGGGGATTTGAGCAACCTGGTCAGTGTCAATGAAGACGTCCCTGCCCATGGCAGGGGGGTTGGAACTGGATGATCATCAAGGACCCTTCCAACCCGAACCATTCAATAATTCTGTGGTTTACCTAAGGTAGATCGCTCATGACTTAGTTGATACAATTGAATTGATAATCCCTCTGCCACTGAAGCACAGACGATAGGACCAGCTCGTGGATGGAGAAGGAGGAGGGCGGTTCGGAAAGCCGGGCCGCAGGAGCGGCTCCCACCGCTGCCACCACATCATCACCTCAGGGCCAGGCGGGGCGGTGCCAGAGCTCTCGGCGGCAGGACGCCGCGATTCCAGAAGGAATAGCCAGCCTGGAGACCTGGAGAAGTCCCAGGCAGCCCTGCCGGCAGGGATAAACAACGCGCGCTCGCTCCGCCGCTTCCTGCCCTTCCCTCGGGCACAGCCCCGGGGCCGGTCCGGGCCAGGGCGAGCGGGGCAGTGCCCGCCGCGGCTCCGCAGGGGGCGCTCGAGCGACGCGCCCGCCGGGCGGCCGCGCATGCGCAGCGTGGCGGGGCGGGGGCGGCCCCGCCGGTCTCCCTGGAGCCGCCGCCGTCGCGGCCGCGGGTCCCGGATGTAGCGGCGGGAGCGGGGCCGGCGGTGGGAGGCACCGCTGGGGCCGCGGAATGGGCGCGTAGCGAGCGAGCGAGCGAGGAAGGAAGGGAGGAAGGGAGGGAGCGAGCGAGGGAGGGAGGTAAGGAGGAGAAGAAGAAGAGCCGGACGGAGATTCCCGCCCGGCGCCCGAGGCAGCCGCCCCCATCGAGGTCCCTCTCCGCCGCCTGCGGGCTGCGCGCCCCCTCCATCCGCCTCAGGGCGCCGCCGCCGGGATGAGCAGCTCGCGGAACAACCGGGTGATGGTGGAAGGAGTCGGGGCCCGGGTGGTCCGCGGCCCGGACTGGAAGTGGGGGAAGCAGGATGGCGGCGAGGGCCATGTGGGTACCGTACGCAGCTTCGAGAGCCCCGAGGAGGTGGTCGTGGTGTGGGACAACGGCACCGCCGCCAACTACCGCTGCTCCGGGGCCTACGACCTCCGCATCCTCGACAGCGCGCCCACCGGTGAGCACCGGGGAGGGAATGGAGGGACTTCCACCCCCACGGCGGTGGGTCCGGGGGGCAGCACCCCGGGGTGCTGGGGGGTCCCGTCCTGTGGAGCGGATTGCGCCCTTCCTTCCTTTTTTAGAGGTGTGCCTTTCCCTTGGATTTGGGCGGGGGGGAGTCAGGCACCTTCCCCCCCTCCCCGCGTGTGGATGTCTGTCTGTGCACGTCTGTGTGTGTGTGCACTCACGCGAACTTGGGACAAATCTACGGCGCGGGGCCGCGGGAACAGGAGAAGCTGTCCCGGGACGGCTAAATTGGGGTGGACAAAGCAAAAGTGATCTGCCACAGACGGCAGGCTCCCGTTGTGCCGGGGAGGAGGTGGAGAGAGGGAGCCGAGAGGGTGATACATCAGGGTTTGAGTTTGTTTTCACGCCCCAACCACCCTTCTTGAATTTATATTTCAGAGCAGTTCTGTGAAATAGTGATAGTCATCCTTGAATTAAGTATAGGGAGGATTGCAGAAGAGATGTATCATACCTTTTTTTTAAAGATTACACTAAGTAGTTGAAATACTGTGGTTTTGTGCCTGTGATCTGTATGTTGCCTTTTATCTGTATTGCCAGAACTGCTGTAAAATAGTAAAGGTACTAAAAAAAGTGCATTAGTTCATTCTTTTAATTACTTGGCTGCTTGATATTTATGCTTTAAATCCAGTCATTTTGGACAATGGAATATGATCTGCACTGACATTATGCGGCAGTGTTAGTGTTGCAAACACTGCAGGGAAATGTTCGTTTTAGCACCTGTTTTTACATTGAAAACTCGCACAGAAAAATACAGATAGTGTTACGTTTCATCAGAAATATTGTGAGATGACTTTTGGGCCAGTCACGCTTGCCTCAGTAATGAGGTGTTTGGACTGATTTGTTGAGGCACTTGGGCTGTACTGCTTTTGTAATGTGTCGTTCATTTAGAGCATGATGGAGAGACCATCTTTGTGCCAGCTGTGTAGTGTTACAGCAAGGAAAGTGATAGCAGTAGGATGAAGCTAAAAGACTTTTGAGGAGACAGAATCATGGAATTCATTATAATTAATTACAAAAAAAATTGCTAAGAAAAGAACCCCAATTATTGCATGGAGGGGATGGATTTAATTTTTCAGTGTCTGGTTACCTTCCTCTCTGCTGGCATGATGATGATGTTGGTTTTTTTGAAAATCCTTTTGAAATGGGCTTTAAAACAAGAAAGAGGAGTCTTTCAAGTTGTTAGTCCTTGTCTTGCAAATGTTTATGCTTAAAACTTTTACCTGTGTTTGATGTCCTGTAGAAACCAGTGGGACTGCTTCTGCTTAGAACTGAAGTGTATGCATAAATGTTGCATATGAGCCTCGAATGCTTATTGTTCTAGCCCTGCCTGATGTATTTGCAAGCAGATGGTGTCCTCTTAACTGTATCCGGAAGCCTAGACTTAATACTCAGTTTTAAAACTGTCATGGGTTTTTTTCCGATTTCTTGCTTTATTCCTTCTGATTTTCATTTCTGTTTATATTTTTGTATTAGAATTTTAACTTCTCTTTCAGATAGAACCATGTATATTGTGTCACAGACATTGCTGTTGTCAGGCTTAGCAAAATGGTATTTCTCTTCCTGAGGTTTCTGATGAATTGTGCATCATCCTCATGGAACTGTTGTGTGGAGCTACCCAGGGTTGATTTTTGCTAGAGGGAGTTGCTTTTGAGGCCCTTTTTCCCTGGAGATAGGAAGAGTAAAAAACCTGTAAAGTAGTAGGAACAAAAGGGTAAACTTAGTGGAGTTAGGCTGCTGTCAGTTTGGACTAAAATCCTGGCTTTGCTTCTGATTCACTTTGTAGTCTTCTCTAAATCACTTCCCTTCTTCACCTTTTTGTAATAATTGATTTTTTCTCCACGGTTGTGACTGTCCATTGTTTTAAATAAGGGAGTGACTTTGGATGATAGGTTGATATTTTCTCTAGGGACATTAATGTATGTGGGATTAGGTGACAGGAATTTCTTGTGGTAGTATTAATAATGATGATGTTGAGCAAGAAAATGTTATAAAATATGGGGCGGCTTTTTGTTTGATAGTACTTAGTGGAGTGCATGTCATGGCTCTTATAGTTTAAAATGAAAAAAAAATCTCTGGTTCATAAATTTACAATCACAATGTGATTGTAAGTAAAAAGAAAAATTGGTTAATGCTGGGAATTCTTTTTATTAAATATTCAAAACCAGTCTTGATTATAAGTTCTTAAAAGTGGTGCTTGCAGTCAGAGTTGCTGTTTTGAGTTAGAGGCCTGTGTGGTGAGGAACAGTAGTGATGCATCAGGAACTTACTGTGGTATAAAGTAATGTTTGAAGGTCATTCTATTAAAAAAAAAAAAAAAGGCAATTGAGTTTGATACATGTATGTGAATATTTATGTGTATGCCAAAACTATGCTTCCTAGGCTTAAAAAATACACCATTTTTGTCTTTTAATGGTTGTAGGCTATTACCAGCATTTTGACACTATGTTAACATCCTATACAACTTTAATAGCGTTAGTGCTAAGATACTAGGATGGTCTTCTTAAAATAAAAACTCATTTACATGAAGAGTGTCTTATAAGCTCTTTGCTCCTGTTGTAGTCATTTGGGTTATGAGGGACTTGTGATAAGACGTTTGGGGTTGTTTTGGTTATGTCTACCAAGCTTGCTGTATTAGCTGCCCCTTGGTGTGGTCATATTTACATTGCCCCTCATTGCTTTAAGTGAGACAGAGCCAGTGAGAGGGATTGGTAAACAAAGGATTTGAAAAGAATCGAAATTTCACACAGAAGGAAAACTTCAGGTAGGTCCTGTGCAGTGGGCTCCTCAGTGGAGAAGGTGGTGAGATGTGATACATCAGTAGTGCAGTGTGGTTGGTTGATCATTTGCAAATAAATCCTGTTTTTTTGTGTAAAGTAGCCTTTTTCCTGGATATATGAGTCTTGAGTGTCCCCTTTTTTTTTGGTAGTGTTGTGGAAAAGGAACAGAAAGGAATAGTTTTCTGAGTTGTTGAAGAGAAGCAAGAAGGTTATAAATCCAAGCTTTTTATTTAGAAGAGAAGGCAGCCTGAGGTAAAGGCCAGACAAGTAGCATGTTTGTAGAGAGCACATCTGGCTATGTTCACATAATAGTCACGAGCATTACAGAAACTTTTTCCGTTTATTCTCTTTCTGAAGATTTGCTTTCTATAGAGCTTAGACCAGAATTCATTTGTCATTCATTTCCTTTTTTATACATTTGGTTCAAAGTAACAATACTATTTTCCTGCTGAAAATATTTACCCAATTGTGTTTGAATAAGGGGAGGTAGCGGAGGGGCTGGGGTCAGGAAATGGAAATATTGCTATAGAATTATCCCCCAGCTGGAATGTGCATCAGTGCAGTGTGGAAAGCAGTATGTGGTGTATTCTGGTAATACTGAAAATTTAGGTGTTACCTGTGGAAGATGAGTGGCTTTCTGTACTTGCATTAATAGGTTTTTGTATCTGAAAAGTCACATAATTGATCATGAAGTCAAACATGTTAGAACATTTTAAAAGACAGATCACCTATGATTTATCCTGTGTATTTGTTTATTTGTTCTTTCTTTTAGCACATTGAGTGTAATTTATGGCAAATTGTCTTAGTCAAGGTTTTTTTAGTGGTTACTTATAAATACTTATAGGAGCCCTCACAAATTAAAAAATTTAGTAGCTTCTGAGTAGTGGTACTTGGGAGGTGTGGTTTTTTTTAATAAATGTGTTCTTTGTTCTTCCTGCCCTTCCCCCATGTCACGATAATCCTCTCCCTTCCTGTGTATCTTGTGATACCCTTACCAGATAGGACACATACTTTAGCAAGTCTGGCATTTTGTATCTATAATAGTAATTGGTCAGCTGGCTGCTTCCAAAACAGTGTATTTAATAGATGAGTTATGTTTGTGGGAACACTGATTGGAGTTTTCATGAAGTTTTTCAGAATCTAACTGGTTATCTCTAAGAATTCTTTGTTTTCAATTTATCTGGTGTCTGATCGTAGTGTAAAAATTGTCTGGGATGGAGGAATAGGAAGAACAAAACATTGTTACTGCTTTTTAAATTGGGGTGTAAACAAATTTTTTAAGTTGCTTATGTTATCCCTTAACTGATGGTAGTATTGTCGTTATGGTATGAAGGGATTTTGGCTTGTTACAGTTCTGTAGAGAGTAATGACTCCTTTGGAAACCAGATTTTGTTTGTTTTGAGAAGTAAGTGAAATCACTGTTGGTGGCTTCTGTGTTTAACAGTGAGTGATGTGGATACCCCTCGTACATCTGATTTTACTGCTAAAATCCTTTTACTGGACAGCTGTATATTGCTATCTAATTACCTTCAATACAAAATAACTATTTGTAACAAATTCAAATAGCAATTTGAGCAACATTGCTTTTATTTCCTTTTGCAGCTGTAAGAGTGAGCGTGGGTTTCCAAAACATGTGAAAGGCTGTAAAACTGATGTATAAATGAGTGGTGACAGAGGAATGGTGGGCTAGGTAATCCAGGGAGGGTTTTGGAAGAGATGACGAAAGTGAAGATAACCATGGCATTCAGGTAGAGAACTAATATGAAATTCAAATAGTAAAAAGTATTAATTACAAGTGGACATCAGGAGTATTGGATTTTATGGTGTACTAAGGGTGAAGGGACGTAAGGAAATGGTAGCTGTTAAAAAGTAATTAGGCATGGTGAAAGTACACTTCTCATTACCTGATTTGTTTTGGTTTTTTTAAGTGTATATGACACAAAACCTGTTTCATTTTGAAATAGCCTGGTTCTAGGAAATTTTGAAGACTATTTAGAAGTTTAATTTTTTTCATTGTCTCAGTTTAGAGAGCTAAAGTGCTCTTTTTTGCATATCTGGTCAGCTACAGGGCTGCTGTTTGAATTTTGATGTTCTTATGGCACTTTAATTTATTCCAGTAGTTTAATGAAGGCATTCTTTTCTAATGTAATCTTTGCAATGTTTGTGTTTCTCAACCTTTCTTAAACAACCTTCCTTTTGACGAGTGGAGGAATTTATGTGACAGATTTTGCTTTTGGATCAGGATTTTAATTTGGCTCCAGAGCCTACACTTGATCCAGTCTCCTGGTTGTTCTTATGTACTGTGCTTTGATTTACATCATGGATGGTTTTGGAGTGCGTAAACTGCTTTGCTTTTTGGTGTAAGTAAATTGAAATACATGATCTCAATGCTGATGAGCCTTCAGTCTGCTGGGGTAGAACCAAGCTAGTCTGAAACACAGGACATCATGTCTCCTTCCCTCCCCCTGAGTATCTGTAGTGCTGCTGTCAGCTCCTCAGTGCTGAGTTTTGATGTGTACATGGCTAAGTAGCAGATGGAGACCACGGGCATACAGGTTGTCCCCTTGCTGCCCATGGAGGGCCACAGTGGAGCAGGGCTCCTTACTGCAGCCCATGGGGGAGCCCATGCTCGAGCAGTGTTTTCCTGAAGGAATAAAGCTTGTGGAGAGGACCCATGATGGGGCAGGGGAAAAGTGTGAGGAGCTATTACAGACTGACCCTCCAGTCCCCATCTTCACCAAAAGGATTGTCAGGCACTGGAATAGGCTGCCCAGAGAAGTGGTTGAATAACCGTTCCTGCAAGTATTTAGAAGACATCTAGGCATGGTACTTAGGGACATGATTTAGTGGTGGTCTTGGTGGTGGTAGGTTAGTGGTTGAACTCTATGGTCTTAAGGGCCTTTTCCAACCAAAATGATTATGTGATTTTAATCTACCCTGGGAATAAGCAGGGAGATAGAGGAGTTTGGAATGGAGTACAGTTGTCTCTGTGAAGAAGATGAAGTTTAGGGAGAAGGTGTTTTAGTTTTTGTTTTCCTCACCATCCTCTTTTTTTTTTAAATTAGCTATAAATTTTCCCCAAGTCAAATCTTTTTTGCCTGTGATGGTAGTTGGTAAATAATCTCACTTTTAGCTTGACCTAAGTTGTTTCATTTTGTTTTCACTCTTTGTCCTGTTGAGGAGGGAGAGTGAGAGACTGGTAGGGTGGACACCTGACAGCCAGCCAAGGTCAACTACCACACTTGTGTACCTATAATATCTAGAAAAAAATAGGTAAATTCTTTCAATCTTCTTTAACACGTATTATTGATCTAATTAATTTTGTTTGTATTATGACCATGAATAAGAGTTTAGTTTCACATTATGTGAACGTAGTAGCACCTTGTTTTACCCTTTTTTATTAGCAGATGAAGTTTAAGGTCTCTTAGTCCACTGTCACCAGAAGCACACAAATCTACTTCTTCCTCCCAATGTCTGGTGCAGTGGTTAGACATTCTGTAACAGGATTGCTTGCCTGCTCCTACCCTGCAATTCTTTGTTTCTCATGGCGATAGTGTTGTGCAGCACCTCAAAGAATGGGATTGGGAAACCAGTTCAGCTGAATATTTTTCCTCCTGACTATTTTCTGGCCTGGTATGTTTCTTGATGCAGTTTGCATCCCAGCTCTGCAAAAACCTTTTGCTCTCATAATGGAAAGAATGGGGCAGCATGGTCAGGTGAGGCATGCACTGAAGTGGGTGTTGCTGCTGGAATTGTGTCAGGGAACGGATTAAGAAAGGCCGTATCTATCAGGATGGTGTTTAGGGATCTGTGAGATACAGATATGTCCCTTTAGATCAGACACTTCAAGTACAGACATGTACTGTTCTTTTTTTAAGTCCCAGACACTATGGTCAGTAAAATGACTTGAGTCAAATATCTTTGTACATTTTATTTCTTGATCTTTCCTAAAGAAATTTTGCTGAGTTTTTGCATAGCAGCTTTTGCCTCAGTGGCTAGAATTGTTTGTTTAGTTTTTATTTAAGTTTACAGTGAGATGACCTATATGTCACAATTGTGATGACCAATTGTGTCACACAATTCCTGATTATACATCTCTTTTTGCCCTTTTTCCTGCCATTTGGTCGAGTGGAAGAATCTTACAGCATCCAATTCCTTGGTCCTTTCACATCCAGAATAAATGTATTCCTTGGCCAAATGTCTTTCTGGAAGTTCAGCAGGCATTGAAAAAAAATCCAAAGATGTGTAACTTCTCTGTTTCTATGTGAAATACCAATTTAGCAATCAGTTAGAAATAAAAGCAAAACAAATACCACCTCTCAACCCCAAGCACCATAACTAGTTAGACTTTTTAAACAAGGTGACAAAAACACTAGCAAGATATCTCAGTGCTTTTAATGTACCCGCTCTTGAAGAATTTGGCTTTGAAGCCAAAAAAATAGTAAAATGCTTCAGTCCCCCATGTGAGAGAGATGTACTGAGAATCAAGTGAAGGGCTGCACTTGTGTTGTAAAGAATCTTAAGAGCATGTGGTACAGGAAGAGACTGAGGGGTCTTGGTGGTGCTTAGCCTGGAGAACAGAAGGCTCAGGGAGATCTTAAGAGTGTATATAAATACCTGATGAATGTTGTAAAGAGGATGGAGCCAGGCTGTTTTTAGTGGTGTCAGGTGAAAGGGCAAAAGAGGCATTGGGCTCAAATTGAAAGACAGGAATTTCCACTGAAACATAAGAAGAAACATTTTTGTTGTAGGGATGGTGTGGAACATGCTGGAATATGCTGTCTTGTGGAGTCTGTTCTTGGTGGTGCTCAAAACCTTGACTGGATACGGTCCTGGGCAGCCAGCTCTAGTTTACCTTGCTTGGAGCAGTGGCCATTGGAAGAGACAATTTCCAAAGGTTACTTCCAGCCTCAGCTGTTACGTGTTTCTGTGAAATGATCAAACAAGAAAGCATTTCCTTCAGTTTTGCCTTTCCAACTGTTGGTTTTTCTTTGCTACAGATGGCTTAGCTGTTGGATGTAAGTGACTAATAGCTTTACAGTGAATTTGGCAGTCATTTCTCAAAACATCCCTTCTTGGGGGGGGGGGGGGGGGGGCAAAATCCATTCTTTTTCCTCACTTAATTTCAAGTTGATCTGGATTTTTTTTAAGGGGGAGTGGGAAAATTCTATGTTACTCTTAGTGCTCATTTCTGTCTAGTGCTACAGACTGAATCCTAGTGCTTCTCTCTTCTATTGCTCAATTTTTTTCCAAACAGCAGCAGAATTTGATTTTTTTTTTATTAAATTGTGGCTGTTCACTGAATTCAGAATTGGTGGATGGAAACTTTGTGACTGATCCTTTTCACTCTTCTGTAGCTTGGCAGAGCTCTAAGACTGCTTCAGTCTTGGGATCAGTTTTTGTGGAAGGCTTGGCAGAGCCCATGCTGGTGGGTTACATCTGGTCTGTCTCTGGCACATTCTTTCTAAAAACAAAACCAGAATAACAGTAAAATGCTTCAAAAATGGTAAGAGATTTTCATGAAGCTAATGGCATCTATCCAAGAGAGCTTAATTTTTTTTCCTGTGTAAAAAAGACTAGAGACAAGCACTCATCTTTTCTAGTGTACAAGATGTGTAAGTCAAACCAGTAATTTTCAGGCTGCCGCACACAGTTGAGCGCAGTAGTCTTTGTGATATAATGTGTGTTGATAGCCGTACTCCAGAGATAAAATTCTAGATTGCCCTGTGTATTTTGATAAATGCATTACTGACCCTTTAACTTGTAGTTAAAAGATTTCTCATTTTCTTTCTCACCTTTGTATAGATGGAAGGAAACAGACATAGCTTTCTCAGTTTTTTAAGCTGAGAGAAGATAGAATATTTCCGGAACAGACTGACAACTGGAGATATGAGGCAAAGTCCTCTATCTTTTCCCCTCAGTGATATAGGCTGATAGGGTATCAGCAGCAGCCTTTCTTTGTTGTTAACTTTCTAGTATATGGTTTCAAATTGTAATGGTGTACAACAGAAGTCTGTGTAGTGATGCAGCAAAGTTTTTAGGTTTTTTTGTTCTTTTTGTTTTCCTTCCACAGGTATCAAGCATGATGGGACTATGTGTGATACTTGTCGACAGCAGCCTATCATTGGCATCCGATGGAAATGTGCTGAATGCACGAATTATGACTTGTGCACAGTTTGTTATCACGGGGACAAACATCACTTGAGGCATCGTTTTTACAGAATTACTACACCAGGAAGTGAAAGGTAAAACCTAACTTTTTCCTCGTGAAATCAAGTAGAAACAGGTATTTGTAGTAAGCTTTTAAACTGAACATTTGGTTGCTGAAATTTGGATTAGGTAAGAGAGCAGCTTGAGGTTTGATTCTGTTTCTGGTTCTACCCCCTTGTGAAGGAGGATAGCTAGGATAAGTCTTTGGATCTTGGAAAACATGGAAATTTTAGGAAGAATGGAGTACAGGAAAAAATTAGGATATGATTATTCAGTTTTGCTTAATTTCCTTGAGGTCTTCCTAGTTGTTGTGTTCTCATATGGCAGCTTTAAAACAAAGGCAATTACCTTTACACTATATGTAATCACAAAAAGATTTGTCAGTGAATTTCTGAACGTGAAAGTTAATTAGGTTCAATAATGGTGTGGACAGACTGAGGGAAAATACCCTCCTTGAAGATTATGGAAAACAGAATGATCTGGAAATAAATACTTGGATTTGAATGCTTAAACTGCTCACTACAGGAAGCAGAGAAAAGATACTATGAAGGGTTGTTCTACCCTTGCCTTGGTTTTCATGTTCTTAAGCATCTATTATCATCTCTCAGTGGAAAACGCTGAACAAAATTGCATTTAGTGTGTTCTTGCATAGCTGTTCTTGACTTTAAACAACTTATCTCAATCCAAAGCCCCTCTCTGTCATGATTTATCTACCACATAAGTGAGAACAGTGATATTTCCCTGCTGCTAAATACTTGGAGATCTATGGAAAAGCACTGCGTCAAGGCTACGTGCTCTGGTGTCACCTCTGATTTGTTTCCTGAATGTTCTTTCATTAAATCATCAAAATATTTTTTTTTTAGATATGGTACTTGTTTGAATGTGACACGTGTAAGACAACACTTGTATATTTTTCTTGGAGAAGTTCGATTCACAAGTATGCTGTAAATTCGTAATGTGCTTTAATCAGTTCTTTTACAGTTAAGGGAAGTGGCTGGACCACACAACCTGAGGTCTCACATTGTGTCTTGTAGGGTCTGTGTTTATATTCTCAAGTGTTTGCTTAAAAGTTTTAACTCTGGCTCAGATGCCCAGGTCAGTGGCTTAATCAAAATGTAAAAACTTTGTTGTTGTTGTTGTTTGTTTTTGTTTCTGGTTTTTTTGTTTGTTTGTTTTTTTGCAGGATCACACCAGTATATTTAGGTACCAAATGAGTATCATAAACTTATGCTCAATTGGAATGTTGAATGCAGAAGAAGAGTTAGAAGTTGTGCTTAGAAATGCTGGCTTAGTGTAATTAAAGGAGAATAGGTGACAAAATACAAATTTGTTTTCGATTTATTTCTCTTTTAAAAGTCTCATTGCTTTTGAGAATGCTTGCCAGACTTCTTTGCTTTCTTAAGCTGAAGTTTCCTTTGTAGTTTCAAGAGGTTGGTTATGGTGAATGCAACACAAGTTTTAGTTTTGAAGATAATTGTACACTGTGTATAATACTGCTGGAACTTTTTTGCATCTTGTCACTTTCTCCCTTTCTTTGTTTGCTCTCACTGAGCTCTTATCTAGAAGGCTGCTTCTTCTGCCAAGGAGCTGTTTCTATTGGATCAAGCTTAGCTGAGAAAAAATGATGGAAGCTAACTGTTTTAGGGAGGAGAAAAGGGCAAAGCAGTGTGGTTGAATTTGAGGGATATCTCACAGGAAAAATGGCAAGAGGCGTGTAAGAAGGTTTTGATGAAGGGAAGCATAAGCTCTTAATATTTTATTTTTGAGTCTGGGATATGATATGGGTGGCATAATGAAGTTGGGTATGCAGGTTTGTGTGTCAGTTTTGTAGGTGTTGAGAACTTTTAAAGAAGCTTCTCTAAACAAGATTTCTTTGTGTTTTCAATAACTTTTCTACTTTTCTTAGGAAAAAAAAAAAAGACCAGTATTTTCATGCGCTCTTTGCATTGATTGTAACAGTTGAACTTTCTCCTTGTGTGCCATCTGCTGGATGTTAAAAGTTAGCAGGAGGCTGAGAAATTTCCTGAAGTGGTCAGGAAATATTCTGAATGTCAGCTGAAAAATTCTTTTGTCTGGCAACATGTTCCTGGCATGAAGTAAGAAACCTTGTTGCATGAAAATTGGTGGCTTTTGAGATGATTATTTCTAGTTAAATAATCGTGAACTATTCTGTTTAGGCTTGTCTACTTCAGTCCTGCTGAAGTCAGAAGGGAAAGAAGAGGTTTGCTTTAAAAAAAACCCAATATGACTGAAAAAATGGATGTTAACATATTGACTTAAATTTGTCAAGAGATGCTGTAAAAAGCATGTAGAATATAAACAGAGGGAGGAGGGAAAAGAGATGCTCTTAATAACATAATTCTGAATAAAAGTGACAGGGCAGTTGTGGGACAGAAGTATTAGCTTAGGGTACATCTAAGAGAAACAGAAATGTGTTTATATGACTGCATGTACTTTAATGAATTCAATAATATAAGTACAGATCTATATGCAAGCATTTACAAGATGAATGCTGGTAGTAGAAAGTTCGGAGAAGAATTGTTATAATTAAAAAACTAATTGTAAACATACAATAAATCAGATTTTGGAAGCTCGTGGCTTTTTGTCTTGTGTACTGCTTGTGTGATTCATGCACTGAAATCTGCAGTTGTGGGTTATTTTTGTTTTAAGATGCTCTCCTTCCCATCCCCAAAGATTTGTTTTGGACTTTCTTTATTATCTTGACATTTGTGGGTTCTTCTTTTAATAACTTCAGGGTATTGTTGGAGTCTCGACGTAAATCAAAGAAAATTACAGCAAGAGGAATCTTTGCAGGTGCCAGGGTGGTGCGAGGAGTTGACTGGCAATGGGAAGATCAAGATGGTGGCAATGGGCGTAGAGGAAAGGTAAAAATAAAACTGGTTTAAATAAAAAGATGCACCTGTTTGTGCTTGTGTTAATAGCCTCAGAGGCCTTTATAATTGTAGAGTAAAAATACAATCAGAAAAGTTACTATTTTAATTGGCTGGACATTTTTTAATCTTATCGTGTAATACTTAATCATTTAGAAAGAGGAGGGTGTGTATACCATAGCCAGTTCTTCTACATTTCCATTTTTTACAATACCAACACAGAATTTTTTAAATTATTATATTTTTGTCATGGTTGTCTGTTGAAGACTGACTTGTAACAGCATTAAGATCTTGAGCATATTTCAGCATTACTAGAGAGGTGGTATACAGAGCTATCAAGAGTAACTCTTTCTAGTCATCACTGCATTCTGTAGTCTTACTGCTTGTGGGGCAGCACATTTGTGTATCTCTTGCTCTTGGTTTTCAGTGCTGGCACCCTAGGGTTTTGTTTTTCACCTAATGATTATAAGGACTTCTCCAGTTTAAAATTAAAAGCTTTGTAAGTTCTGGGTGTGGATATTACGTTACTGGCTTAGGACAATATATTGAGTGCTTTTGATGCAGTGCTATAGTAAAAATATTTGAATTTATTGAAAATTGTATGGAATGATAAGTTACTAATCATAACGCTTGCATATTTTCCTTTTACAACTTCCATTTACCTTGAGAACTAATGAAGGTTTGTTGTAAGTATGAACATACAACAGGCAGTGTAAAGTATGCTATGACTTTTTCCACCCAGTTTGAGAATTGGATGCCCTTATATCTTGATAACCTGGTATTTTCTGTTGAATTTATTTTTAGTACACTTAAACAGCATTTAAAGGAGAGTGAAAAGTTCCTGAATATGATATTTAGCCTATTTTATATTCTTGTTTAGCTGATTTTATATCCTAGACATTTATGGAAGCCTTAGGACTTCTGGGGATTTCATTTTGAATTTTACTGAAAAGAAATAGTAAGTTTAAATCTCTTAAAGCAAGGGATATTTAAATGCAGCTTTTTCCATCTCGATTATTTACCGCTTCCCCATCAAGATACATTGAAATTTCTGAAACTTTGCAAAATAAGAGTCTTATCCTGCACAGTCTGCTTTGTGTACTAAATTTGTATTAGAGGAATTGTTTGCCTGTGCATCTGAAAACATATATAAATGCATATAAATGTTTTTAAATGAGGAAAGGTGTGTTGTAGATAGAAGAAACACTTTTTAAATAAATATAAATAAGTGAAAGCAAATTCTGGAAACGGATTTTTTTTTTTTTTTTTTTTTTAAATAATGGAATTGTTTTCAGAATTTGGTGCGTGGCCTCCTGATTTCAGAAATGTCAGGGAAAGACATTTCCACTCTCCTTTTGTACTGGTTTTAAACATATTGGCTTTGGAAATAAAGCTTTGTCTCTTAACACAGTGTATAACCACCAGGCTAATGCAGGTTAAACCAGACATACTGAAGCAATTAGAATAGTTTTCATCCTGTTTTTCTTAGTTAAATGCTGCTTCTGGTAAAAGAAAACATATCAAAGCAGTTCAGATTTTGTTCTCTGCTTGTGTAGTTAGATAACCTACCAAATACACAAAAGAAAAATAGGCCTACAAAGCATTCAGACTGCTGTCTTAACACACCTAGGGAACACTTGTATCAAGCAGAAAACAGCTTCACAACGAATTTTATCAGGTTTAGTAGAACTGCGATATCATTAATTAGTTTGAAGACATGAGTAAATTTTTAAGTTCAGATTGTGCTTTTGAGTCTTTGCTCTAGAAACCATTTTTGTATTCTTACAACTGAATAGGTGACTGAAATCCAAGATTGGAGTGCGTCGAGTCCACATAGTGCAGCATATGTTCTTTGGGACAATGGTGCTAAAAACCTTTACAGAGTTGGCTTTGAGGGCATGGTAAGTATAAAAGAATACAAAGGGTAAAATGCATGGTGGGGGAAGGGCAGTAAGAATAACTTGTGCTTTATGGTCCTGCTTTATAATATGCTTTGTCAGTTTGCATGCTGGTAGTCAGGTCATTGTGAATCAAGCTGTAAGGCTCATGCATATGTACTAGTAAGAAAGTCTGATCTGGGAATTTATTAAATATGAATAACTACAAGTTAAGAGCTGCTTTCTGCCATAGTAAATATTTGTATCACCCACTTTTATCTTTCTGTGCTACTGTTGTGTTTAAATTAAAATTCAGAAAAGAAGGGCAAGCGTAGTTACAAACTTTAAAAAAACCCCTGTTCTTCATCTCCTGAACTCTTCAGTTGACTTCAAATTTTGGTGTGATTACTGCAAGATTTGCAGTTTTTAAATTACTGTCAACACTTGGAATCCTATTGAGCACTAAATTTTTCTGTTTCCTTTTGAAGCTTCTCCAGCAACTTTTCCAGCTTTAGAGAGAAAATGGGTCAGACTCTAGCCTAAGTGCCTTCTGTTGCTGGGTTTTCTTATCCTAATGTGGGTCAAGGAAAGGTTACTTTGATTATCAGCTGCTTAAAACATCTTAATTAGCATTTTCTCTGCATGATTTTTGTTTGTGCAGAGGAAAACCATGTTAACTTAACATTGAAGTGTCATCTTGTCAGATGTGTAACAACAGTAATAAGATGTTAAACAATGGCTAGTTACTTTCTTGAATGTAAACTATTTGGCCTTATAGCCTCACTTAAAGTTTATTTTTAAAAAATGAAAATAAATACCACTTTTGCGGTAAATACATATAATAGTGTTACATTTAAAAAGAGTAAACATGTTTAGTGCAGGTGAGCTTTTCTGATGCATGAAGATGCTAGGGGTAAAATATGAGTCAGTATTAAATTATGTGCTTCATGGTGTCCCCCAGTTCTAAAGAAAATTCCTTATATACTGACCAAAATGAATGTATGTTGTGTTTTGTAGTATAACGTTAAATTAATGTTTGGTATCTTTCCTCTTGTGGTACATGGAACAGTAACACAGTTACAAAATCTAGATAGAATGAGATACAGATCAGCTGATTTTTTTGTTGTTGTGGTTGTTATGATTTCAGTTGCTATGTTAAAATTTTTGGACTACATAGTAGAAGGCTGTGGAATCATTGAAGATTCCTTCTGGCCTCAGGAAAAAAATATATTTGAGATAAGTAATATTCTGTTTTGATATAGTTATTCCCTTAATAAGAAATAAAATATTTTAAAATCAGCTATATTCTGTTTCCAAACTTTTACCACCTCTGAAAGTGTTAAATATATCTAGAAAACTTCATTAGTACTGCAACTGTAAATTTGAAGGGGTGAGGGTGACCTTTCACACAAGTTTCATAGAAATAAAAGTATGTGGTCAGTCAAGTAAAAAAAAAGCCTGTTAAACTGTGTGAGACTACATATATAGATGTTATATTTAGGATAATAGAGAAAACAATATGTACATGTGGATGTACAGAAAGGATAATTTGAGGCTGTGTAAGTAGTGCTTACCAGATAATGTAATTGTAATCCATTCCTACACAAATTTTATCTTTGATATTTTCATCAAATGCAATTTTCACTTCAGACAGAATGGATTGTTGGATATCTATGAGAGTCATTTGAATGTAATGCTTAATTTTATAACTGATTAATAACTTGCTAAGTGTACAATTCATGATCATTATCTACTACTATTTATGTGCTGTTATGTAAAGCTGAGACTGTCAGAAAGTTCACATAAAGTTGGGACAAACTTGTTTTGGTGCTTGGAAATTGGTTTAAAAGGTCCAGAGAATGTGGAATCAACAATACTCAAGAGTGTGTGCCCATGTAAATACAGCTGGGAAGAGACCCTGACTTGCAAATGGATGACACTTGACTCATGCTAATGGAGCTGATTAAAGAAACACAGCTCATTATTGTAAGTCAGTGTTTTTGACGATAGCTGATAGGCTGCATCTGGTCCTCAAAATTAATCTATCTGGCCTGCCAGCTTTGGAGAGATGAGATTTAGCTTGTGGGGCAGCAAGTGCTGGCTGAAAACTTGCATTTATTTCTGGTCAGATACTTGGAGGTTTTACTTGTGTTTGCTGTGTTTACATATGAAGTGGCTGGGTGCATCTTGTCTGGTTTTTTTTTTTGTTTGTTTGGTTTTTTTTTTTTTTTTTTTTTTTGTTTGTTTGTTTGTTTTGTTTTTTTTGTGAAGTCTGACATTTAAATCTGGGAGTTTCTGTTGCCGTAGGCCACAAATTCCTGAATTGAAATCTGTGTTTATGATGCTGTTAGGTCAGGTAAAATGCTTGCTACATCCTTTGTAAGAACAAACTACTGTTGGCTAGTATAGTTCGTTACACTACTCACATTTCTTACCTATATGTGTTCAGAGTCCTGAGCCAAACTGAGCTTAACCACATAACCTGCTTTAGAAATGTGTGGATATATCCTTTTGCAGTAAAGAGAGGTCATATGGAATTAAAAAGTTAATGGAAAGACTGTGATTTTGCTTTTGGGGCTTGTGTCTAGATTTTATTTCTTCATATCATGTGAGCTGAGGATGTAAAGTTGGTAACGTCCATTGGTTTTCAGTGGAAAATAGTTCCATTGTCAGGAGTGTCCTAAATCAATTTTATTATTTAGGAATCAGTTTCTTTCAGTATTTCCTGGCTCTGTACCACTTGCCTTTTTTTGCTGCGATTAGGCTCTCTTTGTTTCTCGTTATGGAAGATTGTGCTTTCATCTGCGTAGCCTCTGAAAGAAGTATCTGTAGTTATTATCCATCATTGTCACAGTAATCTGTAAGCCATCTGTGTTGGTGTACTTTTTTCCATAAATTCCAAATAGTGAGTGCATAGGGGAAATTGAGATTGCCTGCCTCTGGGTGATTGATAACTAATGTCTGTTCATCAACTTTTATTTTAATTACCCATGAAGTTATTCTTTGAAATTGCTCGAGAGGATTTTAAGAATTACTTGTTACCACTTTCTTTTTTTAAATAAAATCGAGGTAAATGTCTTGGTATACTGGGCATTTTATGTGAGTGTTACAAAATATACAGAAATATGCCTTCCACTGCAGTTAAAACTTTCAGATCTGTAATGTCAGTCAAATCTTCAGTTCTCTGGTCATTTGTCTTGTCACCACAACAATGAAAGTAAGGTATTTAGGAAGGAAACACAAGAATTTTCATTTTTTTTAGTTTAGTGTCCTTGTATTTCTTCCAGGTGCTGACCATAATTGTTTTAAAAAACAAAATCAAGAATTTTTGGCCACCTTTACGCAAGCAGCAGATGTTTTTTAATACATTACCTGTGGTGTAAGTTAGATGTCAGGAAGAAAATTAAGTGATCAGTTGTTTTGGAATCCAGAGAAGAAGGAGATACTTGTGTTAACCTCGTGCATTTATTTGCATTGTCAGTAGACTTTGTTTTGCTTCTCGGTGGAGTCACATTTCTCCTGTAGACTCAACCAAATCAAGTTTTTCATCTTTCTGAGTTGTGAAGAAAAATATTTCAATTTAGCAGAAATGTATCTATTGATCGTTTTCCAATTTTATTTATAGTATTAACTGACAAGGAAGACTGCATCTTCCTTTAAAAAAAAAAAAAGTAACACATGCAAAACTTTTGTAAGTGTCTATAATAAACAGTAAGGTTATAAACCATTCACTTGGGATTTGCCTGAAGTCTGGTTTCCTCTGTAAGAAACTGTTGTTATTGTTTCTGTACCTCATACCTCTTTGTCATTTCAGTCACTTTCTCTACCATCTTCTACTTTCTCCTTTTATTGCTTCACTTCTCAGTTTCAAGAAGCTGGGAAAAGGATTTGAGTTCCTGAAGTTTGAAATATGGCATTTCTTATAAACCTTTAGCTAAAATGTACGGATTTATCCAGTCTCTTGTTGCCTTCATCTGGTGACAAAGCAGCATGCACTGAACGTTTTCCATGTGCCTCCTAAGGGCTGATTTCCTTGCCTAAAGCTGTTGTGAGTTTAAAGTCTTAAAGTGACCTTTACTGTGTGTAGTCACCTTGAACAACTGCAGCTGTGGCCCTATTTGTGCAGGTGTATCTGTAAGATCAGTGTTAATTTCTCCCCTGATATTTGCTGCTAGTGTTAGATGCTGTATTAGTGCATCTGGATCAAACATACCTCTTTTTCTTAGCAGCCTCGGTTTTCTTATCAAGTCTGTAGACCCTCCCTCTCTGGTTTGATGGATGGCATTCCATATTGATTGGAATAACTTAATAGTTATTCCTGTAGTCGACTGCTCCTTCAGCTTTGTTTTCCTCCTCGAGGTTGGGGATAATGGTGCTTTTACACCATCTGCCAGCACTGCCGACCTTGCTCTACATTTTTTCATTCTCTAAAGTTTTATGAAGATGAAATTACTGTTGTTTATTTTCATTGGTGTAATTGGATGGTATGTCAAAGTAAAGTGTTACATTTACTGTATTCCCATTTGACTGAGGAAGTCGTGATCTCTATGTGATACAGTCACATACTGCTGGAATGCAGATTTTTAGGAAGTTAAAATGTGGATGCTAGAAGACCAGAGTTCTCCGTTGTAGGCAAGAACCATTCCTACCCATTCTTCATGTGCATCTGCTGTTACTACTGACCTGTGGGCTGTGCTGTCCAATGTCTGGTTCCCATGTGGTTCCTTGAGTTCTCATTCATTGCCTGCTTAACTGGGCTTTCCATCTCTAATTGTACACAAATTCTACAAAATCTATAGTTTGCTTTTCTGTTTCCCGATAGAATCCTACTTGGGATTTATCAAATGATTTCTCTTATCAAGTCATTGTAGAAAAGCTGATTTGTTCATCTCCACCATGTATTTACGTTACACTCAGCCTCAGTTGTTCTTTTTCTGGTGGTATCACTGTGAGTCTAAAGCTTGTATTCTAACATCCCTTGTTTTGGTACTTCCCCTTTTGCACTTGCACGTCTCCAGACAATCTGCTATTTTGATTAATTTAGAAGTCTCAGGGTGACTCATAACTTGTAGAAACCCAGTGGTGTTTTCTGAAGTGCAAAGCCTGGTGCATCCAGGCTCCGTCCGTGTATGGTTTTGCTCCATGTGCACTAGGGGGGCCTCTTGCTGTGAGTTCTCAGAGTAGGGTGACCAGGAGCTTACCAACATCCCTGATTTTTTTGCTTAAACTACTTGAGCAGGAGAGAGCTTATTTTCCTTTTCTGATTAGTGTAACAGCTGCATGCTAGAAGGAAAACTGTAGTTGCTTACCCAGCTTTTGTGGTACTGAAATACAGCTAAATACAGTTTTTTTTCTTAAAACTCCAGAATCTTGTTTGGGTTTTGTTATATTTTAAGGCATTTGCAAGCCTTTATCATGTTGATAATACTTTTCTTAGTAGTGCTGTTTGCCAAGTTGCCAAAGGAGCTCATATGCTGTATATGTTTGTTTTGTACTGCCTTAATATCTGTTAGTGTCTTATCATTCTGTGTGGTTTGGGTCCTCCATTTTTCTGTTTAAGGCTTCTGGGAAAAGAGAAATAAAAAGAATGTTCCCTTGCTTTTCTGCAATAGTTAGATCAGACTCTTGTTTTATTCTTTAGCAATATAACATTGACTACATCATGTAAGTGAAAGGAAGACAGTTGTGAAGCTGAGGTTGGACACCAAACTACCACTTAGTTTTTCAACCAAGCATATCATTATACTCCAGAAATAAACTGTGTGCAGGGCATAGTACAGGCAGGGTAAAATGCAAGTGCATGTTTCTGGGTTTGGTTTTGTTTCTATAAAGTTTAAGAGACTGTAATGGGCTTCCTAGTAATGTCAGCTGCAAAATAGTAATTAGCCTTTTAATAAACATTTTGTTTGTTCTGCTAGGTTTTAGCCATCAGTCTGGTCAGTGCATTAACACTTACTGTAACACAAGTGATCTTTCACTCTGATTTTGCCTGGCAGGGAGGAGAAATTTTTGGACCCTCCTGCACTCTATTCTTAGTGTTCTGAAGAATGTGACAGCAGCTCTTGCATGTGCACCCCTCCTTGTCTCCTTCACAGACAGCTGGTTGTTGCCTGACACAGAGGGCTTGTATTCAGTGGGTGAGACGCAGTGCTCCCGGGCACATTCAGTCTCCCTCGTTCCCGGGGAATGAATGAGTTTGCCATCTGGGGTGGTCCGCGCAGCCCCTTTGTCTGCAGCCGAGCTAAATCCAGCACCTGCCCACCGGGTGGCAGCATCCTGTCACAGGCCTGCTGCTGCTGCGCTGAGCACGCTCTGTCTCTGGTTTCTCAGGGGATTTGAAGAGCAGCTAAATCTCATTATTTTCCTCTGGCTGTCTTCATCATTTTTCTAAAGTGGCGTTACATTCTTTGTAGATCAGGACATACACTGAATTTTGTATTGTTTCTGGCTGCTTAACAGTTGCCAAGGGTGGTATTGTGCTCATCAGAGCCTTGATGATTTGGAAGACTTCAGAGTTTTAATTTTAATCTTTTTGCAGGAGAACAGTCTGTCGGTAAATCTTAGGCATGGCTAAAAGAATTGTCAAGTATTTGTTTAGTTATGGTTAATTATATCATTACCACCACCTGTCCCCTACTTCCTCCCCCATGCCATAGAATATTCTGACGCATTTTGCAGTTTCCAATCTCCTTCCCAACTTACTGTGCACACAAAAATGCCCTTTGTTTAGTGAGAATTGTTTCATAAGGAACAATGGCAGATGGTAGCTATTTGGAGTTAAGCATTACACAGGGCAAAAACGTAAAGGAAAGGAGACTTACAGAAAATCCTCTGGCTTTGTGAATAGGAGTTGGTTATCACACTTGAAATTTCTCTTTCTCACAATATGAAACAATTTTATGGAGGATGAGCTTTAGAACTTCTCTCTTTAAAAAGACCATATTTACCTTAGTGTAGTGTTTTGTTGGTTTTTTTGAAGTAATAGCCTTCTAGTTGAAAAGTTTTATTTTATAGAATTTGAGTGACAGGTTTTCTCCAAGTTAAACACGGATCTGTCAAAAAGTGTTGGGAAGAGTGGGCAGCACTGGCATGCATTAAATGATGTTTCCTTGCTTGTGTTCACAGAATTCTTTTTTAAAAGGAAAAATAACTTCATAGAACAATGCAAAGGTGCTTTGTGTTATTTTAATTCTTGTGTTTGAACTAAAACTGTCTCATCCTTTATAGCCTCCTATATTAGTAAAGATTATTAAAGTCTTGAGAATGTCAAGGCTGATTGGAAAGTATTTGAGATTGTGTGCATCATGGGACATGTTCTTTGTACACATAATTTTCAGCCTTTCTTAATTGAATATTTCAGTTCTAGTTTCACTGACCTGGAGACTTGGTCACTGAGGACTAAAGTTGTCTCAATCTCTCTCTGTAGTCTGACCTGAAATGTGTTCAAGATGCAAAAGGAGGCTCTTTCTACAGAGACCATTGTCCTGTGCTAGGTAAGTTGAAGGTGAAGTAAATTAATGTTGATTTGTATTAATTATACTCACTCTGGATTTCTCTTTTCTTTTTAAATGTCTTCTGAAAGGACTGTCCTTACTAGTGAAATGTAAATAGTAACATTTCTATGCACTAATGATAAATCGTCATACTTTTCTAAATTGTATTTGGTATTAGTGTGCCGAGGGGATGGCAAGAGAACTTTCAAGTGTTCATTAAGTTATAAATTGTGTTGCTTGTCCTGTGCACTGTATTTCTAAAAAGCCAAACATAGCTGTGCATTCTTACAAAAGTGGCTTGAATAGTCAGAGATGTTCAGTGAAGCAGCATGTGTACATGGCCATAAACAAGAGTCACTTGAACATATGCTGTAACCTATTATTTTGTAGTAATACTCTGGTGTATGTTGTGGCATCCTGGTTCAGATTTTCTGTATCAGCTGTTGCACTGACTCATTCTTCTTAGTGTCTTAGTTGTGCTGTAGACATCTACAGAGTATAAAAATGCTTGACAGGTGTTTTGGTTTTTTGAAATATGGGCAAGTTGGGATAAAGGTTGTAGATCATTGGACACAAATGTACTAATTATTTATGTGCATTTCCTTGGCAAAACACTTGGTCATATAACTGTATACTACAGTAAGTTTTGCTTTTCTTCTTGAATTTCCTACTCTACTTATATGCCTAAAAATCGTTAGCAGATAATGCTGGTTTTTCTAAAGTGATGATAATTTTCTGTTTACAAGTTTTAATCTAACTCCTTGTACAAATGCTTGAGGTATGACCAACAAGCACTTTTGTTTCATTGACACCAGAGCTTTTGTATATATAGATGTCTAACACCATATGATACCTTTTAAGATCCCAGTTAGAGCCCATAGTGGAGCTTGTCACAAATATTTAGCATTTGCCAGCATCATTGCTATTTGCCTTGAAAACTCAACAAGAAACACGCAATTCCATTGGCAGAGTTTCAGAAGCTTTTTTACCTGTTGGCTGTTACAGTTACGGAGACTGGTGTGGAGTCACCATCTCTGGAAGTGTTGAAAAAGATGTGGATAGGGTACTTGGAACATGGTTCAATGGTGAGTGTGGTGGTGGTGGTGCTGGGTTTGTGGTTGGATTTGAAAATCTCAAAGGTCTTTTGCAGCCTTAACAATTCTATGAGACTTAGAAATTAACATCTGTTCTTTAAATTGCCTGGAAAGTTAGTATGGTGATGTAAACTTTTTTTTACTCCCTTTCAGGTGAGCAAAATGGTAACAGAAACCCTGGTGGACTGCAAATAGGTGACCTTGTAAACATTGACCTCGACTTGGAAATTGTGCAGTCTTTGCAGCATGGCCATGGAGGATGGACTGATGGCATGTTTGAAACTTTAACAACAACCGGAACAGTTTGTGGCATCGATGAGGACCATGACATTGTAGTACAATATCCAAGTGGCAACAGGTTTGTTAAATAGCCTTCATTGTTGCTTCTAACAAACTTCCCTTGCCTTCAGTGCTTGTGATTACCTGGTGCCAGAAGCTTTCTCTTCTCCTTTTGTGTCTGTTAAGATTTCCTTCTAGATGTGTAATGAGCGCTTGTCTTTGGGGATGCTTTAGTGGGAAAAGAAAGTTTGCTGCCCCTCTGACTTGGTGAAAATTTGAGTCCAAAATAAGAAAGTATGTTCTGGACTATCTTACTTGCAAAATGTAGTGTTTTAAGCAGTAACTTCTTTTTTAATTACAAATTATCTATCCCATGGTTTCAAGAGGAAAGGTAGTAGCAATTCATTGTGGGTTTTCAGGAGAATAGGTTAAGAAGACAGGTGACAAACTTTGGGGAGATCTTGTCTAAACTGGAGTCACCTTGGCGTGATCCATATCTAACCTTTTATTATTCAAAGGAATGTTAGTTTATGTAAATACAGACCAAGAATAGGTGGCATTAGGGAAGCCAAAACCACTCCTTGCAAGAAGTTCAGGTTTGAATTTTGCTTAGCTGCATCCATGTTAACAAGATTCAAACCCAGCTGTGCAGCTGGGTTTGAATCTGATATGGCCACATGGTTTTCTGTTCTCTTGCTGTCAGGTATTTCGCTTACCTTTAAAAAGTAGCGGTGAATGGAATATCATTTCAGTTGTATATGGAGCTTGACCTGTTCAGTTTGTCCAGAAAGAATTAACAGTACATTATTCATTCAGGATTTCCCTCAAGATATTGTTTGTTAATATTGCAAAGTAATGAAGAGCAAAGCTGTTTTCCCAGCTAAAGAGATGCAAGTCGCTTTTCGTCTCGTAGTCATGTCTGCAGTCAGTGACAGGAGCTGCTGTGTCTTGTGGTTTCCTCCCTGTCTAAATAGCTAAATGCCTCTAAATCAGTAAAATTTATAGTACCAATAGGATAGTTTTATTGAAATTTGAGGTGTATCTGGGACATCCATTTAGTTGAAGAGTACTTTTATAACTTAATGTTGCATCTTTTGACCTTGGGGGAGGGGCCAAAATTCTGTGTTCTTCCCATGTTGTTTCCTGACAGTTCAGTCCTTTGTGAGACAACTTGGATCTCCTGCTTTTCAACCAGTTATTTCCTATTCTCAGAAAAATAAATCAACTGTATAGCTACTTTCAGGAGTTTCACATTGGTGTCAGCTTGCTTCCCCTTAGGCAGGATATTTCTTAATTTCTTACAAATGTGTATCTCTGAAGATTATCCTTGAAGTTAATTGATGAGCCACAATTAATGAATTAATGAGCCACAGGCAAGTTTATGGACAAAAAATGCGTAACAACAAATATAGTATCCATAGTAGCTAATCACAGAAAGTTTGTAGGCATACAAGCAGAAACTTGTCCAACAGATAGTTTTTAAACATATATTTCACTTTGTATGTTTAAAATCTACTTTAAATGATTCATTGTTTAGGTGGACATTTAATCCAGCTGTTCTCACCAAGGCCAACGTTGTCCGAAGTGGAGATGCTGCTCAAGGTGCAGAAGGAGGTACCTCTCAATTCCAAGTGGGTGACCTTGTTCAAGTATGTTACGACCTGGAGCGAATCAAGCTTCTCCAGAGAGGCCATGGAGAGTGGGCTGAGGCAATGCTTCCAGTGAGTAGCTGTGTGTTTGCATTCATAGAATGGTAAAGCTTGTACAGTATTTCTGGTTATGGTTGGTAATATACCTGGAGGCTGTGGGAGTCTAAAAGGGAATTTCTTCCAAGTTAAAGTGTATTTCATGAAACACAGTGTAATATTTGCTCAGGTGTAGCAGTCTGCTTAGCCTAATGAAACCTATCTAAAGGTAGCAGTGACTGTACTGCTAAACAATGGACTTCATAAAATTTATATAAAACAATCTGATTTCTAAATATTTTATTTTTAATATTATTTGCATTTGATGTTTTTTTTAATTCAGACTTTAGGTAAAGTTGGTCGGGTTCAGCAGATCTATTCAGACAGTGACTTAAAGGTAGAGGTTTGTGGGACATCTTGGACCTATAATCCAGCAGCTGTCTCAAAGGTGGCATCAGCAGGATCTGCTATAAGTAATGCATCTGGTGGTGAGTTTGAAGAATAACCAGTAATATATGTATGACAAGTAATTGTATTAATTAAAAAGTTGTTATTAAGTACTAATACATTGTTTGTATGCAAGGTTAGTGATAGACTTGGAGTTTAGGTAATTGAAGTTGTACTTGAGAAAGATAGGAAAAAAAGCTTGCTGTCGATATGGAGATGTTGTTGTATTGGTCAGGTGCTTCTGTTTGGTCACAGTGCAGGTGTGTCTTTGGAGGTCCAGTCTAAGGACTTCAAAATGATTGGAAGGGACCTTAGATTGAAATGGGGACTAAGGCATGAAGAGAATGTTACTGGCAGTAACAAGCAGCCTCCTTCTTTAATAGGTGGTTTAAGATAGCAAGCATAAGCAAGGGATCTGTTGCAGGTTGTTACTCAGGATATTTATTTCTTCAAAATTTCTGTCTTAAAATTTAGTCAGACATCCTCTGACTAATTACAGTGGGATTTTTTGGTGTCTATGTAATCACGCTTCAGTTTTGTTGAACATGCTGTCATTCATATAATAACAAGGCAGAAAGACTGTCCAATGTGTTTTATGTTCTGTTGGCAGTTTCACAGATCAATTGAGACGAGAGTTTTTCCTTTTTTAAGTCATAGCTAGTTGTTTTTTCCTCTTCAAATATTTGCTTTAATGCCAGTAAACCTTCCGACATAGTTTTCTGGATTTTTTTCCTAAGGAGGCATTGATGCAGTGAGTTTTCTCAATAAAGAACTAAGTCACAGTGGCCATAAAACTATCTAGAAGAGTAATACAACTCAGTGTTTCGAATCGCAGAAGACAGGCTATACCTGATGTTAGAAAGTCTGTTATAGCAAGTTGTCCCCACACTTTTGTGGGAGAAAAGCTATTCGTGGTTCAGTCGTCTTTGTTCTGAAGTGTCTGATGTGGCAGTCTGCACTGTCTAAAGGGTACTGGGGTGCAGCTCTTACTTTGAACTCAGTAATATTTTACAGCTGCCATTTTATGGTGGTTTGTGTATTACTATGTACATGGCCTTAGAAACACCACAAATGTAGCCAGTTTTTTTTCTGTTCTTGTGTAATTAGAGTTGTAATCTTAGTTATCTTTTGTTTAATAATTACAGAGAGATTGTCCCAGCTATTGAAAAAATTATTTGAAACCCAAGAATCTGGAGATCTCAATGAAGAGTTGGTTAAAGCTGCTGCCAATGGAGACGTTGCTAAAGTGGAAGACTTGCTAAAGAGGCCAGATGTAGATGTGAGTGTTTTGTTTTGGGAGTACGTCTTTTGGGGACCTGTAGTGCTAAAGGAAGTGCAGCTGTCCTGAATACTCCTTGCCAGTAGTGTGCCTTCTTAGAAGTAGTACAGTTAGTTCCAGTGTCTTTTCTCCCATTTGTTGTCCTATGAAATGTGTGTGGGCTGTGTGAACATAGAGCTGTACATACTTTCATGCTGGATAGATTTTGTATTCTTTTGTCTGCCATGAATTAAAATACTTTTCAACCTCTGGCTGCTAGAGTCTGTGCAGAGACCCAAATGTTCAGAATTACTGAAGGGTCTTCAAATTCTTGTGTTTCAAGGGGGGTAGAAGGAAGGAGGGTAGATTTTTCAGGATGGTTGTTGTTGTGAGTTTTTGTTTAGTTTTATTAACTCATGAGGTAAATCATCTAATCTGTTCTCGTTCAGATTCCTTTTACCAACTTGTCTAATCACCTAATACTGAAAAGTCTAAAAGAAAATGCTTAATAATCATAGAACTTCATTTCAGGAACATGTTTTAAAGTCACAGTTTTTCTCACTACAGCAGTAGTAATGCTCACAGTTAAGAGTCTGAACTTCAGTTTTGAGCACTGATTTGGAGTTTAAGATTATACAAAATATGGGGTTTTGTTCAGACTCTCTCCTGTTGTTGTCATAAATTAGGCAAGGAAGTTACATGTACTGTAGAGCAGAGGACAGGTATAAATCTGAGACTTGTCAAAAATCTTGCCTTTACGGGAGTCCCCCAAAGATGGACATTTTTAATCCAAGTATCGTTAATGTTTGTTATAAATCCATTTCTTCTTCTCTCCTTCAATCTAGCTAATACTATAGAAATGAAATAGGTGATCTCCTAAATCTTCTCTATCTATGCCAGGAAGGCAGCTAAGAATTGTTAGTTTGATTCTGTGATATGTGTGCTGTTGCTTTAAGTTTTCTCCTGCTAAACAGCCTCACAGGTACGTGTGTGTGTCTTGCAACTCACCTCCAAATGTTGGTGTTCCAGGTGAATGGGCAATGTGCTGGACACACAGCTATGCAAGCTGCAAGCCAGAATGGCCATGTCGACATTTTGAAGTTGCTTCTGAAACAGAACGTGGATGTAGAAGCAGAGGTAACCTAAAAATTTCAAGATATGCTTCATGTGTCCTTAAGCTTAGTTACATGCATGACAATTCTACTCGACTTGCCTTCTTTTTAAATGTCAGAGAATGAAAAACTGCTTTTATTATTGTGATTGGGTGCCCAAATTAGACTCCTACTAACAGTATTATAAAGGGTCAATATCTAATTCTTTAACACTTCTTATTAAATGAAATACAATACTAACATAATAGAGCTATGTAAACCAGTATGTGTTGAAGGCCCTTCTTTCTTTCCTTTGTTTCATTTTAACAATAGAACGCAATAGGACCTCTGCCTGTGGCATTGAGGGAAAAAGATGTTGTCAGATGCTGCATCTCCGACTCCACATGCTTGCCATGCTTCTTATACAGTGTTCAGTTAGGAGAAATCTTTCAGTTCTTAACTAAAGCAGGTTTAAGCAGAAAGTAATAGCAGTATCTTTGGGTAGGAACTGCCAGCTCTGCTTCCAGATTTTCAGTGCATTTTTTCTTAACCTCACTGAAAATGGAAGGGTTTCTCTTGTTTAGGCTTTTTAGAATAATTGTTTGTGAGAATTGTCTATCAGCATACTGTGATACTTGCATTTTGAGTTGATCTTTACTCAGTTATTTCCACAGAATGCACTGATATTGCAACCATTTCTCATTTTGTGATTCACAAAAAGAATCTATCAAATTTGATTTATTAAGAATAAAAATTGAAGCCTTGTGGAATGCTGAGAAACTAATTGTGCACCCAGTTGTTGGCATAACAGAAAAATGACTTCACATGCTTGGGCATCTAGCATTATATTGTATTTGATATACAGAAGTTATAGAATATTAAAACGTTAATGAAGCAATGTAATTCTTGGAACCAACATTATTTTTATGCTTACAGATACACCATTAATTTATAAAGATTTCCTGCTAAATTCTAAAGATGGCTTAGATTGATGCAATACATACTTGCTGTGGTCTGATTTCTGTGAAGTAACTTCATTTTAGAAGTAGTGCTTTCACTGCAGTACAAAGCATATACTGTTAAAATTAGACTAAACTGCTTTTCATCTGTACTGTGGTGTTCAGAGCTGCCATGTTAATCAAGTAGTGGACTGAAGAAAGGGTTAGAAGCATTAAAGAGGTAGGTAGAAACACTACTTAAACAGTTGGAAGACAATACACCTGGTAATCTGCTAGCACTAGAATTGTGAAGAGTTTCATGTTTGCTTGGGCTTCAGAAGCACCATCACACTAGCAGAAAAACAATTGTCAGGGATTTTATTTGACTTTTAAAGCCTTTTTCACATAACTGTTGCTTAAGTGAAGGTGGTATTCCCATATATTATATAATTGTTTTGGTTATTATAATATTAATAATTCTGATAATATGATTAGATTAGTAGTTATAGTTTTTAGGCTTTAAAAAATGTAAGCTGTTTATAAATATTTTTATATAGTTATAATGTTTATAAACATAATTATTTATAAAATGTGAAGATCCAGCAGAGCTATCCCATTAAGCAGAGAGCAAAAATTTAGTCCATTTACTTCACCATTGTGGTCTGTGGTATGGAAGCAGAAGACAAAAATCCTTACTTTCCTTGCTTTATAGCTAAGTTGGATATTTTTACATTTACATATACAGTCGTTATATACGTTCATGATGACATTTTCTGGGATGCCCTCGTTGTCTCCTGTGTTTTTCTCTGATGTCTTAATGTAGAGTACAAGTGGCCTCTGTTCAGTCAGAAAACAGTTTGTTATTGACATAGCTCAAAAAGCCTGATATAGATATTACATAGTAAAAATATGTAACTTTCTAGGCTGCAGAAATTACTGGTTGTAAGTTATGATATTGACAGTACTGACAATATTGTACTGTTGGCATGTATAGAAATGTAGTGCTTTTACTATTGAGATTTTTATCTGAATATAATTCTTAGGACAGATGACTTACTAGATGCTAGCTTTTTCTAGATGAATTATTGCTATTGGGTAGGATTTAGCTCCTGAGATTATTTGTTTTGTTGATCTTGGACCTCTGCTCATTAAAGTAGGAATTCTATACATTAAGATGTAATAAAATCAGGGTGTTGTGTCTCAAGATTTAAATATGTTAAAACTAAAACATTCAATAATTATATGGGGTTCATTCATAAATATGTCGGTGTACTTTGCAGACTGCAAATATGAAAAGACAAATTACCGTGCATCTGTGAAACCAAGTGCTCTGTAAATACAAGTCTTGTAGCAGTTTAGTATTACTGGCATACTGTTGATAAGGTTTGCCTTATAATGATCCTTATACCCAGATGAAACATAGAGAGAAGTTCCCCTTTCTGATCCTTTCCCCTTCCAAATGGGCAGGCTTTGGCTTCTTTTGATTGTTTGTTCATGTTAGATGAGCCTGAGAAGGAATCCTGAGATCTGAGAAGGCAACTTGGTAGAATGAGTTGATTTGGAAGGAATAAAAGTATCTTTTTAAAAGCCGTTGAAACTGCTATTTAGTGCCCTGACCATTTGAAAACCATATCCATATTTTCAAAAAGGTACATTTGAAACTTAGGGCATAAGTCTTCTTCCACCATTTTAAATGCTGTAACTAGTCTTATTGTGCAAATACAGTTTATGCTAAGAGCTATTAATTTTTGCATCAGTGTAAAATATATTAGAAATGTGTTTTATATAATAAAAAATACTTTTGAAAGATGTTGCTGAAGAACCAAATTGATGAGAAACTAAGCTAACTCAGGGGACCCAGTGAGCCCTTGATAAGTCATGAGTTTTATAATTTTCAGTGTTTCTTTTTTTTCAAAATTGAATCCTACAAATGGATGGTTATATGAAACTAGGCACAAATACTTGGAAACTAGGTTATGGAAGTTATTTCATCATGTATAACTTCCATTTTACGTTTATCTTTTGTATACTGACATTAATGCTGAAATCACTTGATTGATATTTTAAAATGATTCATGCTGTACAGTCAACTTTTATGAATGTTAAAATAGCCTAAACTGACAAATTTTACTTTCATACTTTAATTCTCAATTTGGGTGAAACTGAAACAAACTGAATCAGAGTTTTAATGCTGTGAATCATCATCACAGAATCAGAACTTCTACTTAATGTCATCATCAATCACAAATCTCCTTTGGAAAATGTTTATTAAATGGAAACTAAGACACATAATAAATCCTTATAAATACTAACCTAATTGTATGAACAAAGAAATACTCGTGTCTTGCATTATGATTTGGAATCTGTAAGGCTTCCCAGGTTACAGGAAGAACTACCCTGGGATATTAAAGTGTAATACTGTTTGGGCATTAGATTTTTTTTGTGGGTTTTTTGGTTGTTTTATTTTGAGATTTTTCTTGACAGTGGTTGTTTTGTAGTAGAAACCCACATAAATCCATTTGAGTTTGAGGAACACATTGCACAAAGATTCAGGGCAATAGTTGTACATGCTGTAAAGTATCTTACGTTGTAGAAGATGCTTGTTTATATGTGAACTGATTCTTCATCCTCTATTGCTGCTGTTTGAGCAATTATTTAATTAGGTATTTTAATGGTATTATGGTAGTTTAATTTTTCTTCTTACATCAAATATGTACAGTTGTTAGTTGAAAGTAATCTTATTTAAATGCAAAGAAAATGTGAAATACACTGGGTCAAATGAATGTTCCTCCTTTAGGACAAGGATGGAGACAGGGCTGTCCATCATGCAGCGTTCGGTGACGAGGGTGCTGTGATCGAGGTTTTGCACCGAGGCAGCGCAGATTTGAACGCTCGCAACAAGCGCAGGCAGACTCCACTCCATATTGCAGTCAACAAAGGTCACCTGCAGGTTGTCAAGACTTTACTGGACTTTGGCTGCCATCCCAGTCTCCAGGTAAAGTAAATTTTAAAGTAGGTTCACTTTTCAGTTACTGAACTGTATGATTTGCTGCGTGGAGGTGATAAAAATTTATGGAAAATGGGATTGAAAGAAACAGACACCGTAAAGTTGTCTGTCTCAACTTTTACCCCAGCTTGTGATCAGCTGTAACAAAAATGCTATTTAAGTCTGTTTGTTTCTTGACAGCTAGATTGACACCTGGTTTACTCTGGACATTGATATTAATTGGTATTTTCACAGACTGTAGTTATTTCTAATTGTTAACCTTCCCTCCAGATTAATTACTCGTATATTGAACCCACAACTGTTTGCTCCTTCTGCAAGCTGCAGTTTAGCAGGCTGATGATACTGTGGAATGTTTTGTTAAAAGAAACCTTTAATTTTTTTCCCAAAACTGACCTATCATTGATAGAACTATTTAGTCAGATGCACTTTAAAGTATTCAGCTTTTTATCTAGAAAGCCCTCGTGCATAGGATCTCAAGTACTATAATTTCATCTGTAATGAAGGTGATGGAAGCAGAAACATAAGTCCTGTTTAGAAGGTAGAGTGGAAATGTGCTGTCAGATAAGGAGATATCCATCCGCACTGCTGAATGCAGCTGCATGCACCGCATTAGTTAAACAAATGAGAATGGGTAAATTTGAAGAGATTTGCATCAGAAAGACAAAGCTGTAGTGGCCTGGGCAAATCAAGATATGCAGTAATAACACCTTGCCTCCTTGTTTTGCCATGTCAGTAATCAGATTTTTTGGAAGCTGTATATCCACGTAAAAGAAGATGAGCAAAAACTTTTTTGAAATTAGTGAGCATACTGATTGTTCATATCTCCTTCTACCTGACTCTTAAGGTTCTGTCTTGATCTTGCTGAGGTTGAGCTGTTATGTCCATCCAGACCCTGTTTAGTATTTGTTGAACAGTAGATATAATAAGGAATCTGATGTGCTGAGACCAGTAAAGGGTGACTGTAAGTCACATAGGAACGTATGGGTAGCCAAAGTGGATTTGCCTGAGTTTAAATTACAGAATTGTTTCAGTTGAAAGAGTCAGAATGGTGCTATGATGCTCCATCTGGAAAAATATAACTGCTGTTGAAAAGAATGAACTTAGAGATTCAGCGTGTGTGCTGAGGAACTGTGATGTGCAAATGTGAGTAGGTGATTGATTTGGTCAATGAGAGCACAGGGGAGTAAGACTGAGGCATGACTGGAATTTAACTGGCCAGCACTCTACTACTGCAGCAACTTCACTGTGTAAACAGAAACATATGTTAGTTTGTAAACAGGAAATTCAGGAAATATGATCAATTAAACCATATAAAAGCTACATCATTTAGTTCTGGCTAATTGCTTCACACTTATTCAAGTGTTTCCATATTCTGGCACTTTTTGTTTGGCAGGTTTTGATTCTCACTCTAGAAATCTGTTTTCGTACTAGTGTACTGCTAAAATGTTCAGTTTCTGTGTTAGTCAGCTAGCAGTTGAGTCAGTGTTGGTGACAAAAGACTTCCTGACTTATATGGTGCAAGAATTTTACTGGAACATAAATCTAGTGATTTTTGCCTATGTAGCTGCAAATAAGCTTAAATGGATGTGTTTTCTCGCTGTAAGTCTAGGGCATTCCTCTTCAGTCCAGACATTTGAGTCCTTGAATATGTACAAAGTCCTTTTCTAGGAGTAAAAAGTACTTTTTCCTTATTTGGGACATTTGAAATATAAAACATCAAGTTAAAAATATAAATTCTTTGCCTGTTCAATTATGCAGTTAAGTATTATCATGTACCTTGTGTAATATAATTTTGTATTAGCCATAACAAGTTAAAAGTTTAGTATTACTTTATGACATTGGCTTTTGCTTCATGGAAAATGATCTGCTTCAGTTGAAACAACAGATATGCCTACGTTTAGTCCTTGGATTGCATTTTATTTTGATTTGCCTAGGCTTTTATTTCACACTGTCATTTTAGTATTGTCTTTTACATGGTTAATAGTTGGCTTAAACTTAGCATTTATTACTCAAAATTCCATGCCTCCTTCTACCTGGCTAGTCTTCTCTCTGTCAGTGTTAGTTTTTGTTGCCGTCCTGTTACTCATAAGTTGTAATTTGGCCATCAACTCCATCTGGATAAGAGGCATGGAGAAGTCACTATCTACCCCAGTGTTTTCAGTAAGACATCTATGGGATGCAGAGCATAGTTCTGGCAGTAGTGTGAGTGTACAATTGCGGAGCCCCGGGTAGGGTTTCCCACTGAAGCATTTGCAGAACTGGAGCAATATGAGAAGCAGCTTGCTCTGAACTCTGCGGTATAACAGCACTCCCAGGTCAGGAAGAGCTGTTTTGTGTTTGTGTAGTCAGTTCTCCTAGTGATATTTTAGCATCTTTTTAATGTGGATGCATGCAAAAATTAACGTAAACTGTTTTTGGTTTTAGGATTCTGAAGGAGACACTCCACTTCATGATGCAATAAGTAAAAAGCGTGATGATATCCTTGCTGTACTGTTAGAAGCTGGAGCAGATGTTACTATCACCAACAACAATGGGTTTAATGCTCTTCACCACGCTGCACTGAGAGGAAACCCTAGGTATAGATTTCTTTTTAAAGATTTTTTTTATCTTATGTAAAAGGAAAACAAGTGCATGTGAGGGTAGAACTATGGTATTCTTTCAGAAGACCCTTAAATCTGCATGTAGTTGTGTTTCTTAAAACGTAGATGTTGCTTAGCAATGCATCTTTCTAATGCTTGGAAGCCCTTACTAGAATGAAGCTGGGAGTCTGTTCAGTTTAATGCTGTATTCAGGTAACTCCAAATTCCTGAGAAATTTCCTGTCATTGCCAATTAAAGTTTTGATAAGGAAGTTAATAAGTAAGATCTTGAAGATGAAATCTTGAAATAGGATAAAAATAGTAAATACTGCTATGTTTCCCCTCTTGACTACTAGAATTGGTAAAGGGATTTGAATTTTTTAGAAATACTTATTTCTGGATAATTATTAAGTAAACCATACAGTTATAAGGCACTCTCAGGATTGTTGCATTTGATTATATTTTTCATATGAAACTGTTAATTATATTTTCATAGAAGTATATCTAGAAGGAATTTTGTTTTTCAGCTTTTATATAGCAGTTCAACTGAAGAAGTTCATTTTAAGGCACAGTTTGTTTATACAAGCTGCATTCTGTATGTGTACATTGTCAGTTTTCAGTTAAGATAGCTTTTGAAAACTACTGCATAGATAGAACTTTAAAGAAAGGCTGTGTTGCTGATTCCTTATTACATTGTGGATAAATGTTATTTTTCAAAGCTCTCATGCTAACAAGACTTCAGTAGTACTTTATCCTGGGGTGGAGTATTCAGTACAGTTTACACAAAAGAAGAAATGTATGTGTTTGCTTCTTTACTACTAAATTCAGCTTTTCAGTTGGGAGAAGTTGGGCAAATAAGGCTGTAAATTTGTATAAATTCCGCCCATATTAGTATATGGGATTAAAATCTAGGTTAGTCTCTTAGAACATAGCTATCAAGACTGATAGTTTAAAAGTAAACATAATTATTTATCTATGTCTGTGGAACGGAATCATTTCACGAAGTAAAATTAGTGGTTGGAAGTGTTGGTAGGATGAATAAATGTGTTTACCATTTTCTACAGTACTCATAAAAGGTCTTTAAGAGAATATGTCAAGGACCAAGTGAAGGGAGTTTCTTTTGGCATTCAGAAGACAATTCTTTCAAGTCTGACTTGGTAACTTCTTTCTGTAATGTGGATTCTTCATACTTACATAACAGCTTTAGCAAGGAGCACTGCTTTGTGTCTCAGTTACCTAGGTGGGGTATTTTTTGTTAGTTTTTTTCCCTGCAATGCTTTTCCTTAGCTCTTGTGGTAGTTGGTTTGTGTGACCATAATCTCAATACGAGATGCAGGGAAAGTGTATGGGGAAAAAATGTTCTTCATAGGCATGTGCTGGAGATTTTTCGGTGGGTGAATGGTTTAGGAGTGACAGACCATTCCTTTGGTGGAGAGATCCAAGTTATAGTTCAGACTGAGTCAGTTCAGTGGTTGGTAGAATGTGAGCTATAGTGCAGTTTTAATCAGAATCCTCTCTCCTTTACAGAAGTTTTTATTGGAAGTATAGGAAAATGTTCCAGTTTTAGTGATTTGAATGCTGTGTGGGTTCTCCCCATACGTGGGGTTTCACTTGAATCTAAAACAGATATTCAATATTCTTTTTTGGTTGCAGTTCTGTCTGAGCACTGCTCAAGCATGCAGAAAAAGAATTTTGTTTCCCATCACAGAAGTAATAGTTTCATCTAAAATATCTAATGCTTGCAGCATTAGATATTTTACCCATCAGCCTGGGAAGAAATGATTGAAAATGAAACCAAAATAAATCTATTTTGATTTCTCCCGCCGGCCAAAATTTGTCATAATAGTTTGATTCACTTAATAGTTGAGTTTTATATTCCTCGAGACTTCAGTGGTACTCGTTTGTTTCATTGCTGGTTTTGTAGTTCTGCCACTTGCCTGTTTCTGAATGAAACCAAAATCTTTTTATTTACCACTTTGTTTTTCTAATCTGGTATACAACAATGGCTATTACTGATCTGTTAAATGCACTAAGCACAAAGCTATTTAAAACACTGTTTAAAATAACTTCCTGATCTTTAGCTTGTTGCTGCTGTGGGTCACAAACAATACATTCTGCTTGAAATCTTACTTAAGGACCTATCTTTCCTCATCTAAGGTTCCCTGCTCCACCTAAACTGGAGTTTTTGTGGCTTCAGGATGTGGTGCATTATATTAATACAGTGCACTAAATTCCCCTTATACTCAAATGTATAGATGTATTATGCAATTTCTGTATTATTTTATAAAAGTTAGACATGTATTCATATGCGTGTATCAATGTGTATGCATTTGTGTGCATATCTAAAAATCTCAAAATTAAAAACATGCTATGGATGCAAGTATTGATAAGTTCACATACCTCTCCCTTGTTGAGGATAATAATATAAATGCATGTGTTAAGTGCATGGGTACCACAATAAACTGAAGTGGATTTCTACAGTATTTTTTCCCGTTGATGTCAAATAGGTATTTGGAACCAATTTCATTTTCAGAGCAAAACCTCTTTTTTCTTGATTTCTTACTTTTATAAATAATAGGGAGATAAATGTCCAAGAAAAAATCCACAAATTGTGCTGAGAAGAACATTCCAAAGTTTTTAATTTTTCATACGAAAAAAAAATACATTCTATTTTAAATGTCGGAATATTGGATAAATATTATAAGAAAGATAGCTATTTTTGTCAAAAAGCTTAGATTTTCTCAGCATTTTATCTTCCATGGCAGTTTGGCTGTGTTTTCCACAAGTCAAAGTACAGTGAGCAAGTACAAGAGCATCCTATTCTTAGTATAATGTTTCTCCTTACTGTATTTTGCTTCTCTTTGTACCTTGTGAATTGGTACAGAAGGAGAACTTTTGGGTTTTGTGCTAATGTATAAAGTTGAAATATAGAATGGATATTAGTGTATGCTGTAGGTAGCTTTAAACTTGTGCATGGGAGATAGAGCTAAAAAGAAATTTTAAATTAAGTGTGGAGAAGTTAAACTTCTATTTAATACATGGTTTCTTGTTCGTGATTTTTAACTGAGTCAGTCATATTAAAAGTGCATTTATTTTGGACTTTTTTCAAAGCACTGTGAGCCTCAAAGCTTGGCAGACTTCGCCTCTTCAGTGTTAATCAGATTTTTTTCAGACAGAAAAAAGGGAAGTAAAATATGAAAATACTGTACAGATTGGTTATTTTTGCCATGTTATCATCTCTTGCTTGTGTTTGATCTATTCGCATACCTGTGACTTCAGATTTTTGAGCTGAAGACATGACTGTGAAGTGTAGGCGTATTTTATATCCGTTGCCCCAGTTAGTTTTAGATTTGCATTGTATCTTGTGAAGAGAGCTTTATTCACTCTGCAGCTAGCATCTTAAATAGAGGCTGCTCTTGGAGCTGACCTGACTTCACACACATGTATGATTAGTTCTTCAGAGCAGTAAATTCTGCTGGACTTCAAATCAAAAAATTGAAGTCCTGGAGTAAAATGTAGATTTCATGTATTGCTCTCCAGTAGCAAGGAGTATGTCATCTTTATGTTCATAAACTGGCAAGTAGGAGATTGTGGTTTAAAATAGAATTGTAATTTTTCCCCATGGTTTTCTTATTATTTAGATCTCCATTTGTTTTAGACTTGCAGATGGTTTGAATGGGTTGGCAGTGAAATTTCTAATTGTGGCAATTTAATTGAGAGGTGGGGTTTCTCACTTCTACGTAGTCTTAATGACTGTCTTCAGGAAGTGTCTGCAGGACTCACGGGCTGTGTTGTCATGGAGGTCCTCAGAGAGACAAGTTTTGAGGTAATGGGAGTAGTACAATTATTTTCTAAACCAGTCAAAGTGGTTTTTTGCTTTTGTGTTTGCAGTTTGGACAGTAAGTGTAGGTTAAGCTTAATTGAAGCTGAGTGCAAAGAGAGCCTGTTTTTAAAATTTGTTATTAAAGTATTATGTTGGAAAATGCTTTTGTTCAAGTTGGTTTGAAGAAAGAGTATAATCTCCATGAGCAGACCTATAATTAGATGGCAGATTAGCATGTAGCTGTTGAGGTCAGTGACAAATTTATTATCTTTAAATAGTAAATAATGTACCTGACAGATACAAAATGGCAAATACAGTTCCTGCCCTGTGGAGTTTCCTCCCTTGTGCAATGAAAACAAGGCGGGGAGAGGGGTGGCTAGAAAGTAAACCTGCCCTACCAGTACTGTTCATGATAGTTTCCTTTTGGTTTTTGGGGTTTTTTCATCAGTTCTGCTAGAAAGGGCACCAGACTTGAGGAAAAATACAAGAGGCAGTAAATCATTGGGAAATGTTTATTTCGCTGCTTACCTGCCTTCTTTATAAATGTTGTAAGAGATGAATTTTCACTGCGTATGGACATAATGTTAAACACCAGTAGCTATTTATTTACAAATACAAACTTGAAATTTTGGAATACAGAATTTGCTATGCTCCTGGTTACCTTCCATCTTCAGGCTGCCTAGAAGTTGAGCTGAACTGCGGAGAGGACTACGAAACTGCTCTGAACAGGTTTCTGTCCAGTTTTAAAAACATGAGAAATCCTGTAGTGATCAATGCATAGCTACAGCTGGTTGAAGGGGACCAAATCCATTGAAGAGGTGATTTGGTTCCATTTTACCAGCTTTAGCAAAGCATTGGAGTGCAGGAAGCTTATAATTCAGTAACACATTTTAAAGTACATGAACAGTGCACAAAGAACATGTGGCTTTCTTCTGTGTTACACAATTTGTTTCTTGTCAATGCAAATTTTTAACTCTTTCACTAATTTGGAGATGGCAAAATGAAAAACTGTGTACTAGAAAAGCTTGTACAGGTTTGTTCTGTCCTTGAGTATTTCCTTGAGGATCTTTGGATGAGTCTCAAATCAAATCATAGCTACAATTTTAACTTTTTCCTGTCTAGTGTAATCAAATTTTAGACTAGATTAGAAATTCTCAGACTGCAGTTTCTAATCATGTCGAGCTCCCTTATTTCTTTACGTTAAACTTTACTGGGGAAGAACGTTTCAGTTTCCTCGCCACCCTCCTCCCTCCCTTCCCCCATTCATTTTCTGGCAGGTTCCCTTTTGCAGCTGCTTTTATGCTGTAATTGGTTAGCACAAATATAAATGTCAAGTGCTTTCAATTCCATTGCTATATCTCTGGTTAGTATTAACTTTTTAGGAATGATTATATAATATAGCAGGATAGATTTAATTTTTTTTACCCTGATACTATATGTAAACACTTTTAATGCCAAAAAAATACAGCTTTTAAAGATTTATCTGCGGTTGCATCTGATTTCTTCTAAACGAAGATCTTTAATACAATTGTGCAAGCTCACATAGCTTTTTTATGTCATACTGAATTCTTTCTGAGCTTTGACTACTGCGGTGGAAAATAGGGGATAATGTTAGTTCAAACCATTCCCTAGTAATGAGTATGTCAAGGATAGTCTACATCTGTTTGTTGCATAGTCTGATGATGGTGAGAAGATTTATGTAAATATATTCCCAACACCATGTATCCTAATAGAAATGTAGCAGGTGTGTCACTTGGACTTAAGCATCAAGATGGCTATAAAATGAGTTTCTATTTTTACCAGTTATAGAGGAACTGTTTTACAGATACAGCTGCTCAAGTGTGCTTTTGGATGGCAATACAGTTTCATGTACTGGCCATATCGGGACAAAAAACGGCTGTGGAAAAAAAGCCGTGTAGCATTTGATAATGTCAGCATCTGTTATCCCTGTCAGTCACACAGCTGAAATGTTTGAGTTACAACTGTGTCAGCAGATGCCCAAAGTTCAGTGTGTGCTCGGTTAAAATTGAACAGCTGATCTAAGTGATGGATGTGACATTTTAGAGTGACTGGATATGTATTCTTAGAGATATGCTAACATGAACTAGCAGGAAGCAATGTCAACATATAATTTTAACTTTTGTATCACTCTGAACTGTCATTTTGTGTCAGAATAGCGTTGCAATTTTATACAAGGGAGAACAGAGTATGATAAATTGTTACCAAAAACCTTTCAGATAAATTAAAGCTATTAAAAAATTGGTCTCATATAGTGGAAGCTAAATCAGTTGGTGGGGAGCACAGGAACTCTTCAGGAAAGAAGAAAGTGCTTAGCAATTAACCCCTCAATGAAACTGTTAGTAATACCCAATTGCTTCTGTGAACATGATCAAGTTTAGTAGCGTTGCTTTATTCCGCAAAGCTACTGCAATTTGATTTGTTATCCCACTCTAAACCAGGTTTTAATTTAGGCGTTAAGATACCGTAGCCTTCGTGCCGAAATATCTGCTCCTAAGAGAAAGAGCTTTAAAACAAATATTGAAACTTTGCTTTCTTAAGCAGGTAGGATAGTATTTCTTCTTGTATATATATGAATATGTAGTCTCAGGTGTTAAAAATATCAGGCTACATATATTATTAGCTGTTTGAGAATTATGGGAGTACTTAAAAATAAGTTCTCCATCTAAAAATCATGCATTGCCTTTGTTTATTTTTCTTGTTTGTTTTGGTTGGTTTTTTTTTTTTTTTTCCCTCCCAGACATTTTAGTAAGCAAAGGGATACAGTTAGAATCTTTAATCTCGGCCAAATGTGCCTACTTATCATGGGCATATTGTATTTAATAACTGTTTTTAGAAGGCTGCTGTCATGAATAGAAACGGCTGGATTGATGAGTGGGGAGTTCTTTCCTCATTTTTTTCCCTTGTTCCTGAATTTGATGTTGAGTATCTTTACTTAGGGATGATATGCACCAATATATTTTGATTAATACTGCTTTTAGAACTTGAAACTGTTGCAGAACTATTTCTCATGTAGTTCCTTTAATTTTCTGGATGCTACAAAGTCTTTTTTTTCCATGGCCAATTTTCTGAAATTTGGATTTAAAATAAATTCAGCTTATTTGAAAATAGTTTTTAAGATAACTTACCTTTTAGGCTGTAGTTGTCATTTGTGTTTTCATTTAGGAATCTGTCAATAGCTTTAATCCGCTGACTAGCAACTCTGGCCTAGAAATCTCTGTATTGTGACTTTCTGTGTGTAAACCTGACACTGCACTTTGTATCGAAGAGCTCAGTGAGCATAATAAGTGCTGATTTGGAGAAAATTCTAACTTAAGTCTTACTAAATTGCAGAAGTTATGCTCAATTATTTTGGCTATCATTTTCTCTAGATCACACCTGTAATTCTTTAGCTCTTAATACTTGTCTCAGTTGCAACCTGTGGATTAAATGTTCTATGGTAGATGCAGATTTAAGTACTACCATCTGAAGTACACAGAACAGGCTGTGATTACTAGAACAATGGCTTGTTTTTATGAGATGCATTTTGATAACCAGCCTTTTAAGTTTAGTTTAAAATCTATTAAGTGAGGAGTACTGGTAATGATGAATTTTGCAGCTATGCTGCAGTCTTAATTGGTGCATTTCAAGGTTTTATTTCCAGCCTTGCTTTGAATTCTGTTTGCAGCTAATATTCTGCTTATCAGCTGTTAACAATTCTTCCTACCCACATTTATAATCACTTAATTTAATGTTTTGTGATTTGTTACTAGCAAGTATGAGTTATTTTGGCAATACCAGCTGACCCTTAGCAAGCCAATTTGTCACATGAATGTCATTCAAACAAGAGGGAAACCTGTTTCTTCCAGCAGCTGTTTAGTTTCCTCTTACTGGTTGTTCCTTGCCTGCCAAAAATACATACTTCTTTACATTCCATAGCATTGTATGTTCATATGGGTACATAAAGAAGTATGTGCTCTGAGCAGGTACACACAGAGTTGCTTGACTGCCTGTCAGATGAACCTGAAAAGTATTTTGCTGCTTTTTCTTGCTGTCATCAAGTAAAACTGGCTGACAGTTCATTGGAAGGACAACAGTTCTGATTAACTGATGATAGAAAATAAACTTACTATGCTAACTGAGCTTTGCAATGTAATTTACCTGCATAGTGTCTTAAAGCCGGGCATAGTTCATTGTTTTGGGATGGCACTGATGTTAGAAGTGCTTTTCCATATTTTTGTAGCCTCTTGCTGTTCTGAGTGACCATGTTTAAGTAGAGTTGAACCGCTGGTAGGTTTGCAATGTCTTTTCTTAGAGTTTGTAGTCCACTATGAGAACTTCAGCTTCCTCCCAGGTCTTCTAGCGGATTTTCATGCTGGGGTAGAGTTTGCATCTAGTGTCCTGAAGGGAAGCATAGACTGATCTAAAATAGCAGTTATAAACTTATTTTCTTACCCCAGATCCAACTTCTATGCTTTTGGTATCCCATCCATTATTCTGCAAACTCTCTGCAGGTTTATACTTATTTTCACTGTATTTCAGAGTGGTTTAAAAACCAAAACAAAAAATAAAGCAAAACAACAGCAAAGAAACCCCCACAAAAAACCCAACCCAAACACAAAAGCACATGTCGCCAGTGATCCTGCTTATCGTAAAGATGGCGACATTGAATTAAGAAAACAACCTCTAACTGCTGTGACAGGATTTGGATTGTTAGGCCGAAGGTCACATGTGAAAGCTAATACCTATTCAACAGTTCTGCAAGCAGCTTTTCTTGTTTTTAAAACTGGCACTCACCTGCTTCAGTCAAAGTCTTGTCCACCCTTGAAATATTTATGACAACTAAAATAATTAACTAAAAAAAAATTAACCCAAACCAAACACAAAAACCTCACAGAAACAAAGCCCAGGTTTAACCTTGTTTCGTAAGATTTTGTGCGACTTGGTTTGGAACAGTGGTTAAATACTTGATGTGCAGTACAGCTTTGACTTCTGAGGGACTGTCGAATATAGCTTATGGTTGCTTAATATGTATTTCAGGAGTTGATTTGGGTTACAGTAAAGAGTAAGCTTTGTCTCTGTAGCATTAGAAGGTAAATTTGAAATAAGCTTAACAATTAACTGTAATAGTCGTAAGGAAAGCTGAGAGCAGAGGAAGTAAGAATTTCTGCAGCTCATGACAAAAACCTAGTGCAGCTGATAGAGAGCAAATCAGAGTGTAGCAGTAGCTAGCACAGTAGTACAAGGAGAATCAGCAATGCAGCATTAGAATCACAGCAGTCACATTCTAGTTTTTAAGTAGGCTGTTTTCATGTATGTCTGATATAAAGCACCTTGAAAATTTTGGTTAGACCTATTTGAGAACTCAGCATTGCACTACCACACTGTTTATTAGGTTCTCTTTTTCAAGTTTGTACATTTTTAGTTGTGCATAGGAAGATAAGAATATATTTCACTGAAATGAACAACCAGTTAATGGCATTACAATTTATTAGTTTATCTTCTTTAAAAAGAATTCTGCCTACTGAGCAAGTTGGGATTTGGTTTTATTTTGTTTCTCCTTTTTTTTTTTTTGCTATGAAATTTGGACTAACAGTTGTTTTCTTTCAATCTCCTCTTTACACTACAAATGCTTGGTACTTTAACACACTCAAAATCAAGCTGTTCCCAGAGTAGAGGGATTAATATAACAATTTAAAAAGCAGTCTAGTAAATAAGATATACATGCAGAAAGTCATAGGCATCCTTTAAACGTGCAGAATAATGCAGGTCTCCTGATGTTCTGTTACCTGTAAGCTTAGTATCATGCAGCATTTGCAGTTGGAAGAGAGGTAATGACCTAGAGACACATCAGCAGCAGCCATCTCATCCTGAGTGCTCTCTCACTCTATTCGCTGAATCAGCTCTTCGTTACATGGGAGGGGGAGGCAAGGGGGGGCGAATGTCGGTGCATACAGTACCTCACCACCTTAAATAGATAAAACTTAAAAGAAAAAAAAAAGGCATGAAGATGGGTGCCTAATTGGCACCTTCTTCCTTTCTTTTGAATGCTAAAATATGGATGATGTTGTATAGAAATTATACCTTATGTCTGCTGGACTGAGAGTTAAGACTCCAAGGATAGATGCTAGGAAGCCAAGGGAAGGTGAACTTAGCCCACTGTCAGATGAAGATAATCACAGGCAAAAAGAAAAAATAAAAGCCCAACAAAAGACCAAAACCAAGCCCCCAAAAGTTGGAGTTGCTTCCAAAAAAAAAATTAGAAAAAGGCACCAAAAAAATAGCGATCGTCTCCCCCCTCCCCCGGCAAATATTGGTTTCTTCTAGTTCCTTAGATATTGCACTGCATCTTTTCTTGCTTGAGGTTATGTTTCCAGGCTTAACTGTAGGCAGGTCTGTGTTGAAGCTACTTTCCATCTTCAGAGGTCAAGTCTGCTCGCGAGGTCAGGGCTCCCGCACACACACTACAGAAGTCACCAACCGTATTTCCCACTTAGAGGGCACGAGCAAAACTGTTACGGCTTTATAGGCAGCTAAGCATTTGAAACATGCACTCCCAGGCAAACAGGCTCTCTTGTGCCTCTCTCTTCCCTGACCATATTTAGTCAACCATTGCAAAAAATAGTCTCTCAGCTGTCGATTGTCGATCCGGCAGCAAAGGGAGCCTCTATCCAGCTCTCTGCCTATTGATTGTGCAGCCTGCACTTCCACCGCCGCTTAGCCATTTGTCCCCAGGTTTTTTTAGCACTGCCAAATAAAGCTCTCTCTCGTGTTTCCAGTTAGATTTCCCAGGTTTTCACTGAGCTTGCGCTGCTACTAGTAAACCCTGATGAGGTTGTCACTATACTTAGAAACGTTTGGGGCGGGGGGGGAGGAGTGGAAGAGGGGAAAAATAAAAGGCAGCCCTGCTAGTAACAAGGCAGGGACTTCATGCAGATATAGAACAATAAATATCCTGCGCTGCCACAGCAGGTTGTGTAACCTGGTTTCTTGATCAGTGAAAAATGCCGTGACTAACATGTCGATTAACCCGAGCTCTGAGTGGCCTCAATCTAAGTTTTCAACTGCAAATCATACAGCTGTTTTATAAATAAGAAGTCGGTGCCCATTTGTAGCCCTGCATTTCCATATTCAAATCAAGTTAGAAGTTATTTGAAAAAACTTTAATTATTAAATTAATATAATTCCATGCCATTATGTTTAATAATGCCATAATATTTTGTTTGTAATGCTTATCCATAAAATTACATCTAAAGGAAATAAATGCATGTGTAAATTAGGTGCTACTGTTCTTTAAAAAAAATTATAGAAGAAAAGAATAAAAAAAGAAATCAAGGGAACAACTCATTGCATTAATCTTTCATGTTTACAAAATTGGCTCGTGGCAAGCCTAATAACTGCACATTCAAAATATGGAGATGGATTTTCATATTCATGGGAAGGATATGCAATATTTTCTTTGAAAATGAATAACCGAAATGTAGCCATTTAAATACAACAGTTAGGAACCCAAATACTTCAAGACTTTCTCTGTATTTTGCAGACAAAATCTTTGCTAGGGAGCAAGATGAAGAATGAAAAAGGTGAAAATACCTCAGTCTAAAATTAAACAAACTTATTAAATCAAAATACCATCTCAGTTAAATTGCTGTAATTAGTAGTTACATATTTCAGTATTGAAGGGTAGAGAGTGAATTGCAAAGTCCTGAGCAGACCAGTATCTTGGATTTATACTTCCCTTGCTGCTTCTTTTTATGTTGATTTTTTCCTGTGCTTGGTAACTGTTTACCCTGTAACTTCTGTTGCTTTCTGGTCAAAGTCAGATTTTTTCTTTTCTCTTTGATTTCATAATTATACACTGAAGACGAAGTCATTGTGCAATACATTTTTGTGAATTCTCTGTAAATGTATATACCTCACTGCTTCTTTGGTTACGTATATATTGAAATTGATTTTTCAAAACCAAGAGATGCTTGAAAATCTGAGAAGCAAAAAAAATGGAGACAGCCTGCCTACTTAAACTCGTGCTAACTAGGCCATTGGTCAGATATGAAATATTAAACTCTTAATTTCAAGGTACCGTGTGCTCAGTAATACCAGTCTAAGGTATTAATCTCTTCCTGTTGCTTGTTCCCAAGAGATGGATACTTCCTTCTTCATTCTTCCAGTGGTTCTCTCTGTACTGCACAGTGAGTATGGTGTGAATCAGATCAGGGAGCTGATTTGGCTTGAAGTTGTGTGCTGACGTGCACTTGGGATCGTATAGTTGCCAAAAATAGCACTGTCCTGCTCCTGTGTTACTTCTTGCACTATGTTGGTACACATGTTTCTTTGGCTTCACAGTGAGCAGGCTTGGAGTACTATTCCATATGAGAAATCATCCAGCAGAAGGGGATGACCTTTCAGATGCTGTATTAGGACCACTTTTTGGTGGAGGTTTTTTTGAGCAGAGATGGTAGTCAAGAGGACAAAAAAGGGATTTAGTTAAAAGTAGTTTTGCTTCTGTTGTGCTGTAAAATGCATGTCAGACTACACGGTCTTAAAAGAAGACTTTGCTATGGAAGCTATCCTTAAATCTGAACTGTTCCTTCAACTATTTGAGGCTCTAACAGGAGGCAGGTGAACGGGTTTAGCTGAGCCAGGGTTGGGAGTCTGGAGAGGAGTATGTGGAGGTGGGAGGTGGTGTGTGTGTGGAAAATACTTCAAGCCAGGATTACTGTAAAATATATTATGAAACCATGTCACACTGAGACAGTGGAAACCTGAGCTGAGGGAGGAGAACAGCACAAAAGTAGAAAAACCTGTAATAGAAAGTGCAGTGAATCATTACAACCTCTGGTGATAGGATTGCTGATAAGTTTATGCTGATCTAAGACTTTGCTTCTGGAAAGGGCGGTCTGCCCTCCCCGCAGCTCTGGCTTTGTCATTTCCTTACTGCTTTTGCTTTTAGTGATCATGAAGTTGCGGGGTAGGTTGGATTATCTCATTGATCTGTCTGAAAGCAAACTTGCCAAATCAGGAATCTGGCAGGTTGTTTCACTTGCTAGAAAATGATGTGTCTGTAGAGCCAACATAATGCAGGAACTGAAGTGCAGGGAGAAAAGTGGGGTTGTGTCTTTCAGTAGCAACTTCAGTTAAATGTGCTTATGCAGATTGTGAAGTAGCTTTTCTAATTTTTTCTGCCTAAATACCTGTTTTTGAAAAACCTTAACAAACAAACCCTGATAGGCCAAACAAACAAACCCACCCCACCACTATCCCACAAACCCTCAGCCTTCTTCATTTACCTCATTTTGCAGTCATACTGCATTTGGTGGCAGAGAATCTTCTCTAGTTTTTGTTCATGTATTTTTTAAACAGGGTGTAAGGATGCCTTTGCAGTTGAGTCTGCTAAATCTGGAATTGTTTTTATACAATGAGGTGCTAGCTTCATCTTGTTTACAAGTACTTTTATCTTGTAGATTTTCCAAATAAACCCGTTATTGTATGTTGCATTCTCAGATAGTGCTGATGAGCATCTGTAAAAATTCTGTAAGCAAAGTACTGCATAAACCCCAACATCTTATCTGTAGGTTGGTAATGAATAATATACTGTATACTAACTTTTCATCATAAGAATAATTTTCTTTTTTATATGTCTAATGTTGGTAACTGGTGTTGAAACAAGTGCTCTGTTTGGCTAAAAGTGAATTAGTGTATTGTTCACATCTGTGAGGTATCCTACGTTGCAAATACACAATTCATACTGCTGAATTTCCATGGCAAGGTGGTTGGAATGAGATGATCTGTAAGGTCTCTTGCAACCCAAACAGTTCTGTGGTCCTATATATGTTATGCTGTGGTTCCAGACTCTCTTAAAACTTGAATTTAAAAAGAAAAAAAAAGTATTACTCGTGTGGCAAGGTCAAATAAAGATGCACGCAACAGCAGCATTTGCTGTTACTCTTCTACATCTCAAATTAAATGTAGCGCCATATTAATGGATTTTCCTTCTACCAAATCACTTGTAACTATTAGAGTCTGGACTGTCATTTCATGGGGATGAATTATGTTGGGCAGTGTAAATCATTATACCCCCAACAGGTGTGCCTGGGAAAGCAACAGATACCTCAATCTCAGCCCCCTATATACACATGAGCTTTCTTGTTCCTTTTTGACTGAGCACATGTTTAGCTCCTAGAAAAGAAACAATAGTTTACTCATCCCTATTAAAGCTTTACAGATAACTCCCTCAAAAATTCTCACTGAAGTTTTTCTTTTGTTGTTCCATTAGAAATTTTCAGAAGTTGAAAATGGTCATCCAGCTAAAAAGGCTCAAAATCTTTATGAGCTTCCTGCTAAGGTGAAAATAATGCATACCAGCAAATACCAAAGCTTACCTGTTACAAAATTTTTTTATTGGTGATTCTTTAGCAATAATATACAAACAGCATAGTGATGGCATAAGTTCAGGGTTTCAGTAAAGAGTTTTAAGCATTTCATCAATAATCTTTGCAGCTCCTCTGTAATCTATTACAGTTGAATACACTGAAGGTGATAGTTTGAAAAGTTTCCTTTAGCTGCTTTCATGATCAGGGTTGCTAATACATTTGCTGATTTCTTGATCTTTTCAATACAACTGCAGTGAAAGCAGTCTGTGGACTGTTTAATGTATACAAGATAAAAGCAAGTTTTCACATCTGTGTTGTGGTCATAAAAACAGAGCAGTACAACCCAGCTTCTTCTATACTTCATGGGGAAGAGTGAATCAAGAATTACTGTGTAATTGGCAACATCAATTCACTAATATGACTGTTTATGATGCAATGTATGCCTGTTCCAGTGAGTGCTGCTCTGAATGGTAGCCACTTAGCTGTCAAAATTTTGGCAGTAGCTCGAGAAAATCCTGCAAAAATTGAAAGAAACTACCTCTCATCTAATGAGGAGGAGGATGCAGCTACTGAGCTGAATTTACCGTTGTAGCATATTAATATCTTGCAGAATTTTAAGGTGTCATTCCATGAAACAGTCCTTCTATCCTGCTGTCCAGTAATATAGCATGGTCTGGAAGAGAGAGAGTCTTTTTCTGAATAAACAAAAACAACTCAGTAGTGGTTCCTGGCCCTTTGATGATTTGCTGTGAACAGTAAGATAAAAATCCATTCCACACAGAAGCCATTTATTTGTTTTGGTGGTCCTTCTGTTTTTCCAGTAAGACCAATGCATCTTAAAAGCATCCAAAAATGCAGCAGGCTTCGCATTTCTCTGAAAGCAAGATACCTCCAAATATTTTTCAGTCAAACTTCAGATAAAAATTTTTCAAATATAAGACAGCAAACTAAAGATTTGAAAGAGGATATGGTAAGGATAACACTCACACAAACATTAAGATGAGTGATTTTTCTTCACAGCATATGAAATACTGAGTTGGTTGGCTTCTTTTTTTTGTTTCAAAGATGAGATGTGTTAAAGAAATGTCAGTAGTATTTCTGAAGTACATTTACTTATCGAGGCATCTGATAAAGTGTGTCAATGTACTTTAAATTTTATTTCTCTGTGGAGTTGGCAATTTTCTTATTTTCTTACTGAAGAAAAAGATATAAAATATCATTGAGTTGGTTAGGACAGTTTCTTGTTTAGTGACTAGAGCTACTTTGGGGAGAAGCTGGCTGTAATTAGAGTATAGTGTTGATGCCCTTCCACAGTGTTCCTCAAGTTGTAGTTGCAGTTTTAAGAAAAAATTCTTGGGTTTTTTTTTATTAGGTTATTGTTGCTCCACCTTTTCCTGGTCGCTCACAGTAGTCATATTGCTTCTGTCAGTCACAGGGAATTTTCAGGAATTTTTTATTGTGTTTTTTAGACTATCCACAGTAGATACCCCAGAGCTTTATGGGATCTTTAGAGGTGCTGAGCCTGGCAGGTGAAGATAAAGAGCTTATGTGACATGATGCCCTTTGGGAAGCCACTGTAGAAGGCTTGTTGTGCTGCTGGTTGGTACTGTGTGCTTTTTATCAGCCCAGCATTCTGAAGAGCTGGTGTGGTGGTGTGCTCAGATACAGTCCAGCTACCAAGCAAACCACAGTGCTTCAGACTTGCTCCCTGCCTAAAGCAGCTAAACACAGTTCTGACGGTGCCAGCATTTGAAAATACAGTGTCATTTCATTACAAAATAGACTATGTTTATCAGTGCAACTGGTATTGGTTTATTTTGCCACGTTTCATAAAGCTTTGGTAACCTGAGTTTTACTAAATTATATCCTTAATTTTGAAAAATCCTGCATAAGTGAATCTCCCAAAGAATTAATGTTGCCATTGTTTGGTTTTTTCTGAAGTATTCTAGTCTTTTCTTCCTAGCATGTGAGGGAGCTGTAGAAGGCGTTATGAATAGAAGCTGAGCAATGGCTCACAATGAGCAATGTACAATCTGTTAAGTGTTGTTGTCTTAAATTGTTGTGTTTAAAGTGATTTGGACTGTGAGGAAGTGAGAAGCTTTCTGCCAGGAAAACAAAAAAATCCTAAGAGGCTGAGATTGTCTTCTGTCCACTCTGAGGAGGACAAACATCCAGAGCAGCCTGGCTGTGGATGCTCCACAAAGCAGTTGGTTTCCTGTGGGTTTGCATGATCCTGTGGCCTGAAGATGCAGTTGGTTATTTGTGGTTCCTTTAGACACTGTGATTGTGGGCGGGGAAAAAGTGTCAGTTAATACACCATCCTGGCAGCTGCATCTTAAGTGTGAAACCAAGGGTTATGTTGTGTACTCAGTAGCAGGAGAACTTGGAGATACGTAATAAGCAGGGTCTCTTATGGGAGCGTCTGAACAGTGTGTAGGAAGGAGTGCACTTCCTTACTGGTACAGTAATCTACCTCACAGACTTTTTTCTGCTTTCCAGGAGGGCTCGTTAGGGTGAGCTGTGCCCAGACACAGCTTTAGGGGCTTTTTAATAGGAAATGCATTGGCTTGCTCTAAAAAAACAGCTTAGGAGTGAATAGCGCTTCACCTCAGTGTGGATGTTCAAGGTGACAGATGATTGGAATGAGCTGGGAGCTCAGTTATTACTTGACAGGGCAGTCATTCATACCTGTTGTGAGTATTTTTAAGCAAAAGCTGAGAGGTTCAATTTATGAGGCTATTTCTGAGGATTATTGAGATCCCACGTTTTTGATACCAGAGCTGTTTAATTCACATACATTATCTGCCTTGCAAGGCACTGTGTGACTAAGTGGTTCCACTTGCATTAGCAACTATTACTTGGATTTTAAAAGTTTGAATTTTGTGCAGCAGCTCTGTTTCTCCTGTAGATAGCATGTTCCTTCAACACTCTGGAAACATCAGATGACAGAAGAGGTTTCTTGGCACAAGATTGTAGCAGTTTCTGCTTTTCTGTTTGTCTTTAAGAAACTGTCATAAGGGAGCTGCATATGCTGTTTATAAAGATAAGACAATAAGGGATTTAAGTTTGGTAACTTATGTATTCCAAAAGCTAAGTGAAGATATGTAGGCTGAAGAAAACTCTTCCTTAGAGAATACAAGATAAACATATTGCTCAGTCTAGCATTGTGTTGTTAATACCCTTAACACTTCAGTCTTTGGACTTCATTGATTTTGGTCCTCATTAATACTTGTAGTAATCTAGGTGCTTTTCCCCGCCCTACCCTCTGACTACCAGACACTGCCATGGTATGTTATACTCAACCATTATATGTTAAGAAAATACCCCACTAGTACTCACTTCACAGTTTCAGCATTTATTTTGGCTGTGCTTAAGAGATCTCACTCTTTTTTTTTTTTTTCTCAGAAACCGAGTTTTAACTGTTACAGCCCATGGCATCAGTTTATAAACTGATGATTTTAAAGAAATCTAATGTAGTGGAACTTGGTCATTAAATACTTAAGTAAAGGACACTATAAAGATTTTGAGGAAGAAAATCCTTTTGTCTGTGTTTCAGAATTTGTTCGAATACTTTCTTAAGGTAATTTTTACTGCTAGATAGCACTCTTTTATAAAACAAACCTGATCCTCACACTGTTCCAGGCATTGTGTGGTTTGTTTGTACACTTTAACTAGAAGGAAGTGAACATGAAATTACTGTGCTTTGAAACTGTTGGTATAGCTTTTCACCCACTTTCTCTGTTTGAAAAAATATTAGGGTTATTTTAGCTACTGCTACATAGTTCTGAGAATTAATATTGTTCTGCTGTTGTCATTCAGCATACATTGTAGGAGTGTTTATGCCATCTCTGCATGTTTTTTTCAGTGCAATGCGTGTGTTGTTGTCCAAGTTACCACGACCGTGGATTGTTGACGAGAAAAAGGATGATGGTTACACTGCCTTACATCTGGCAGCTCTCAATAATCATGTGGAAGTGGCTGAACTTTTGGTGCATCAGGTAGGACTCTTTTCTCAGGGGGATTTAAATGTCATGCTTTGGTTAACCATCTGATATGAATATAGTTGGCTGCTTTACGCCTGCAGTTGCAATGCAGAAGCAGTGGAGCAGGGAAGGATGTATTGAGCTCCAAAGGTCAAGCTTGCCTTTGAGATTGTTACAGCGGCCTAGTGGTGCAGAGGGACTGAAAAATTTGATACCTAGTTTCATTCAACAGATTAACATCTGTACAGTGAATAATTAAAGTATTTAATCACTTCTGTTCTCAACTCCCCTAACTAGAAATCATATTCAGGGTCATAGTCAGTGTCCTAATGGAGTGCCTTGCCTGTAGATGAATTGCTGGGATGGTAATGCTCTAATGCTTTGAATATCTTGCAGGGCAATGCTAACCTGGATATCCAGAATGTTAACCAGCAAACTGCTCTGCATCTTGCTGTTGAACGACAGCATACACAAATTGTTAGGGTAAGTATCTTATTTGCAGTAAGCCATATGGTTAATGGCATTTGACTAAAGCTGATGGCAGCTGTTAAAATATGGATACTTCATGAACATTTAAAAATTATTAGACAACATGTAGTCACTGCATGTTTGTTTGATGCATTTTGTTTAGTTCAGAAGCCTGCCAACTTGCACAGAAGGTCAGTCAGCAATATGAATGACACCTCAGGAGTGCTGAATTTTTGTACATGTACATTTTGGTTTCCTCTATGTGGTTGCCAATTCCAGCATCCCTTCTTGTTGAATAAGGAAGAATGTGTTCTGCTGTTACTTGTCTGAATCTTGTGGTGCTGTAAAGGGACCTTCAAATAGCATTTCTCGTGCCTCTTGCTGTATGAGTAATTATTCTTGATCATAACTTTTGCAGATTGTAACACAAAACATCTTTTTTATGACCTTAACTAGTTTTCAGTCTCTGAGCGTTAAACATTCCCTGCTCTTAGCTTGGGAGAGCTATAAGTGGTAACAGTAGTACCTTATTGGTGAAAGGGCTGCTATCCTGGTTTTTTTGCTTCCATCGTTGCAAAAGTTAATACTTCAACTTAACAAAGCTTTGTTACTAGCACAGGAAATGGGAGTCTGGCATAGCTTGCCGTTTCTGGCCTGTGTGCACTGTCATACAGGACCTATGTGACTGAGTGTTTGCCTTGCTACTGTGGGCTTTTGAGGCTCAGAGAGAGCACTCACTGCTCTCAGAGTGGGTACATCAACCTTGCCTTGGCCTTTGGCATAATTTTTTTGTCTTTGTAGAGTCATCCAGTATGAAAAACTGTCTCTTATTCAGGCCTACAGAGAATTGTCCCCCCTATGCAGACCTGTATTCTGTTAAGCGTTATTTTACCATAAAGGTTTCTCCCTCTCCGAGGGCTGATGGGTGTGATCCCATTACAGTGAAACATGTGATATGGCCCTATATCTGGAACTGCTTGCTACCAGAAGAATGGTTTCCTAGAGTCAGTGCCACTTGCATCCTGCAAGGTATTTGGCAGCTATTTGGTGAACTCTTGTGCCCTTCTGGAACAGACAAAGTACCTGGGAATACAATATTAATGTAGCAGATGAGCAGGAAGGTAGGCATGTAGAACTAGCATGTGCATTGGACTGACATGCTTATATCTGAGAATGTTTAAGTGAATGACCCTGTATCCGTTTTTCAGAGCTGGATTAACTTTAAGGAGTCCTAAAATAGCTCATGCAGCCATGCAAAGAACATGTTGGCTCCGTATTTCAAAATTAATTCCTACTGGATACCTTCCAGGGCTGGGTTTGTACCCTCAGGCATTTGTGGAATAGTGGTCAAAGGTAGCAGGGTTCTTTTAAAAGCCCTGCTGCCATGACAAAGGGTGGTGATGACAAAGGTTGCCTTTTTAAAAATTATTTCTTTTTAAACTTCTGCAAAGACTCTCAAGTTCTATGGCAGTCAGGGATTCCAGGAGAAACTCTAAGCAGTAAACAGCTAGTGGCAGACACAAGATACGAATATGAGAAAAGAAACTGGACCAGAGTAAATCCATTTAGAGAGTGTAAGAAGTTGAGACTAGACTGTCTCAACTATTAGCTTGTTTTCTTGGTTTCAGTTGTGGAAGAAAAGGTTGGGGAAAATGATAAGCTGCAAATGATTGGAGGCGCATACTTCTTTAAAATTAGGCTTTGAATTCCTTTTAAGCTATTTTCCTTTTAGCCTGTTCTAAAGTCTGAGATGCTTTGGTTCTGAGAAGCTGATCTCCTTGCCAGCATGTGGGTTCCAAAGATGGAGATCCCTCTTAATGTATTCTTGTTTTTAGATTATGCCTTTTGTCTCTACTGTTAATCCCAATTTTGCAGAGTAGCAAAATCTCAAAAACTAAAGTTAAAACCTCAGCTGCTGCCTACAGGTTTCTGAATGGTGACAGTGACAAGGTTTAATTTTTAGGGGCAGTTGGTATTTCTTTGTCAGCATGTCTCGATTTGTTTTGTCTAACAGTGTATTTAAGAAAGTTCTGGTGGATTGAATTATGGAAAGGCTGTATGCAAAGGCCATAGGAATAGGAGGACCTGTGCAGCCTTGTGCTTGTTTTGTGTCATGTGACCAGGAATGGGTGTCTAAAATTAGCCTTAGAGATGAGTCTTACAGTTCATTGCTTTCCAAAGTGTTCTGAGAGAGTTTTTAATAGTGTCATTGGTTTTTATGTCTTCTGCTGAATTAAGGTGCACTGTAGTACGTGCTTAACTGCTTCACTAATGTGAAGACACTGTAAATTAAGTTGTAAAGCTTAGCATGGTATGAAAGTAGGGATTTTTGAGGTCATTGAAACCTAACAGTAAGGAATATATACCTGTCTAAAGTATTGCACATATTGCTGTAATACATTACATTGTTTGTAGGCTGCCTTACAAGAATTAAAGTCTAAGAAAGTAGGAAGAATCCTCTAAAATTGTGTCTTTTGTAGTGCTCAGAGGACAGGCAAGCATTAGGCTTCTGCTGAAATAAGCTTGATATTTGAGACAGATAAATGTTTTGGTTGAGGGCTGAGCTCCAGGTATGGAAAAGAAATTTAAATAAATGCAGCTGTGAGTTGTAGCAAGATAAGAGTGGCCCTTTTGAACCTCCTAGAAAATCCTAAACCATAGTTTTCTGAAATTAATTCTAAATGGGAGGTTTTTTTGTTTTTTTTTAAATTTCGGTTCTCTCTCTTGTCAGCTCCTTGTCCGTGCAGGTGCTAAATTGGATATTCAGGATAAAGATGGGGATACTCCCCTGCATGAAGCCCTGAGACACCACACCCTGTCACAGCTCCGCCAGCTCCAAGACATGCAAGATGTGGGCAAGGTAGATACTGCTTGGGAGCCATCAAAGAACACAGTAAATAAACCACATTTATTTATTCCTTTTTTTTTCCCCCTGTATATTTGTCTTTGTCTAGTTTGTCTAGTTCTGTACTGTTGGGCTGGTTTTTGGCAACGTAAGTTTATGTAGACATTCTGCATTAAACTGCAGTGTAGGCAGAAATCATGTTGTTACATGTGGCTTTTCACATGAAGTCATTACCTTTGTTAAAAAAAAAAAGAGGGATATGTAGTTCAAAAATATTTCTGGAAATCTCTCTTCTATAGTGAACATGTATGGCTGCCAAAAAAATCAAAGTAGCTTTTTTTGGAAAGAGAATTAAACAGTATTACAGTACAGAATAAGACTGAAATAGTTTTCTGTGATTCAGCATCTTGCATGTCTTTATAGCTTTAATTGTTTCGTTGCTTCTATAACTTTCTAAGAGTATGTTCTGTTAGAACAAGGCATTCTTAATTTTGTATGTTTATTGATATGTATATTTTTGACAGAGTTCATTTCAGAAATTGTGCTGCAGTAAGGAAATAGTCAAAAAGCCTCCAGGTAATAAAAAGCAGAATGTTTTACTGAGAGAAAGAAACTCTCACACCCAAAAAGCTGTGTGATCCCCATATGCAAAGGTGAAGTTTATAGTTTACCTGAGAGACAAAGGAGAAGTAAAATTCTGAAGCAGTTTGGATTGAGAAAAACAAACAATTTTTTCTTTAGATACCAAAGATGCACAACATAATGGTGGATCAGATCTGCTGAACCACTAGTACAGTATTTTTTCTAATTTCAGCTGAGGGCGATGTTTTTGCATTTCACAAACACACCAGTGTTATTAAAAAACTTTGTTCAAAACAATAGTTCCACTGTACAAATTTTTTTTTTCAAATTGGTTACTTATTCTTACTGAAATACACTGGCATAAGCTTTGAAGGAGATTTAAAATATGACTAGCATGTGTAAGAAAATGCTTGTGTCCTTTTAAATGAGACAAGAAGAGCAGTTACAGCTCAGTTTTTTCCATGATCTGAAATGGACTCTATGAGAGGTGGCCAGAATACTTTGTGTTCATGTATTTAACTGTAGAATGAATGAAAGGGAGAGAATTTTTTTTTTCTCAGATTCAGCATTTTATGAATTGGTTTCTCTGCCCCAATGGCATCCACAATGAAACTAGAGTTGTGTGTTGAGTTTTGAGGGTTTGAACACAGGAAGTGGGGTTTCTTTCCATCACCTTTTAAACTTCTCTGTGGGGGGGGATTTCAGGTTTTAGAGAATAAGTTTCATTTCTAGTTTTGTTTGACAAGTATCCTTAGTTGGAGCCAAAAGTGTAATTTATTTTTTAATTTCTATTGAAGTAATAAGACAAAGGGAAACAAAGAAAAAAAACTCCCTCATCATTGTATCTCTGATGACCTAAAAATGTTTTAAAGTTTTAAAAAATCATGATCAACCAGTACCTCTTCTCCTTTATTAACATGATCAAACTACTGGTCATTTCTTTGTACTTTGTTTAGCTGCAGAGAAAATTTTTGCCTAACTAACAAATTTGGGAGGTTTAAGTGGTGTGGAGAAGATAAGTTCCGTCAGAGAGATGAAAACCTGCTTTTTTTTATTTTATGTGATGTGTGAAAGATGGAGTAAATATACCTGAAAACACTTTAAGATGATCAGCAAATCAAACTATCCTGAAAATGTTTTGTGAAAAACAGTAAATGAGAACAATACCTGTACCTGTCTACCTTTATTTAAATGAAAGTAAGATAAAAATTCTATAATTTTCTATTAAAAAATTCTGTATAAAATTCTACAATTCTATGGATTTTGCCATTAAACGGTTTTAAATATTAAGCCGTCTTTGGCCCAGAATTCAATATCAACAGAGACAGAATCAAAGCTGTGAAAATATGTGCAGGCATCTGGACCTTTAAAGCTATCCAAGGACACATTGGTAATTTGTCTTGTGTGGAATTGCAAATACAGGTGATGGATAATAGACGATAAATAGGATTAATAATTTAGCCTGGGAATCAGTAAGGCTTTCTTTTCATAAATGCGATGACTTAAATTGAGGGTTTGTTTTGGGAGGTGTTTTATTATTCCTCATTAATTCCTTTAAAGATTGGGAAGTATGTTGGATTTCATTAGGCTATGTGATAGCAATGCACCTCTATAAATATTTAATATTTTAGAGCTCATTTTTGCATGGCTAAATTTTAATTAACTTTGGACTGCTGTATTGGAGATTCCAACCCACTGAGACCTGTAGGGTGCCTCTTTGTAGTACATAGTACTTCAACAAATAATTATTTCTATTTTTGTTTCAGTTGAATAAACAGATTTTAGGGCTTTTTTGTATTTGATCAAGTTGGTTGGACAGCAACTCATTGGAATTGTACCATTTATTACTTTTTACTTTGACCACTGTTTAAAATACGAAACAAAACATTTTACTGATAATCATGAACTTACTTCATAAATGGAACTATATGGAATGAATTCTTTAACACTGATTTTTTTTTTTAGTAGTTCCTTCTGAATGCCAACATTAGGCCTGTTGGTACAAGCTCCCCAGGGATGTGATCACAGCATCAAGCCTGCCAGAGTTCAAGAAGCTTTTGGACAATGATCTCAGGCACCTGGTGCAAATCTTGAGGCTGTCCTGTGCAGGGGCAGGAGTTGAACTTGATGATGCTTGTGAATTCCTTCCAACTCAGGATATTTTATGTTATATCTAAAACAATTTTTGTCAGGTTTCTTCAGTTGATTTTTTGATAGACTATTTACAATGCACGTAGTGAACAATCTTGATAGTACACAAAGCCCTACTCATTTTAGGTACCATTCTGAAAAACACTTCTGTCCTCAAGCGCTATGAGCAGTGAACCCCATTTCTTTAAATAATTTTTTAGTTTTCCATCCAGCATATTGTGGTGATTGTACAGCTGGGAGGAGGAGAAATTTTCTGAAGTATAGTTACCACCACCACAAAAAAGTAATTTGAATTGCTTTATTACAGATGCACTGTTCTGACCTAGAGTACTTTTTGTCCTAAGTAAATGTATTATTCCCAGGGTCATTTTGTGCAATTTATTTTAATATGGGTGTCTTTCTGACCCTTAAAATGCTTTTACGTGATGCCACTGCCTAAATCCTAACTTAAAAGCAAGAAACTAATGTAAAGTGTTTACTGCTTGAAAGGTAGCTCACTAGTTACAATTACTTAGATGATATTTATATGGCTCTTGTGGGTTACACTCAGGCTTCTCCCTCGCTGGTGAATTGTCTGGGACTGGCCTGTGTTGATGCATTTCAGGGCTAGCCCCCTCCAGAGGTAGCTTGCTGCAGCCATACTGGGCACTAAGACAAAATGGCTTGGTTTTGTGGTATTCTCATTCTTTGTGCCTGAAAAGTTGCAGGCTTCCTGAGAAATGTCACAGGATGATGCATTGTTGTCCTGGTGTTTTCAAATTGTACAGCATGCAGAGGCATTTTAGGACCCAAGGTTTTTGTGACCAATGTAGATGTCTGTTCCATGGTGACTCTGCCAACCTTGGAGCAAATCAGTTTCACTGGGCACTGTGCTGCCTTGGCTGGATTAATAACATGGTCCAAAGTACCAGGACTGAAGCTGGATAAAATCTCTGCTTTGCTTCAGCCAGTGCTCTAATTGAAGTGCAGAAAAATGGTCTCAATTGATAAATGAAAATTTTCTGTTATCTGAACACCACAGAACAATTTGTTTCCATAACTTACTGCTTTTCCTGGTATGAGGCCTTTGGAGCTGTACTGTTCTTACCTAATCATAAGGAAGAATACAGGATCAGTATCTGAATTCATAAAGTAACCTTCAAGAGTCTAAGAGTCTGGTAGCCTCAGCGATATATATTGATATAAGAACTCCTAATTAAAAAACCCAAATGTGTAGACCGAGGTTTAAAAAAATGCTTTCCTAGACAACTGGGTTTCCTTGAGTTGGAGCTGCCCTAGCTTTGCCAGAGCTCTTCCTTTGAATACAGTGTAGTGTAGTTTGCTGAGGGATTCTTAGTGATGCCAACAGTTCTGTGTTCTGTGTAGTCTGTGTTACACTTAACGCATTTTATCTGATCAAGCTTTAATACAAAAAGATGTTGGGAGCAGGCCCAGAATGCTCTGGAGTAGGGGAATCTTCTCCTTGCTGGGCTATGGTAGTGAGCCTTTTTAGAGTTTCTAGCTGACCCTGTGAAGCAGTAACCCAAGAATACAGTGACAGCTGTAAAAGGGCAAAGTAGCATTATGTGATTAGACAGGAGGGACAGTGTATGAGTGTTCATCCATCCAGGCTGAGAAAGACTGAAATTCAGTTACTTTCTTGGGCAGGTACTTTACTTGCTAGACTAAAAGTAGGTGTGCGTTCCTTTCTCTGCTCAACTGTGTTTTCAGTCCAAGTGCAGTGGTAGCATTTTGTCTGAACTCAGCAATTTGAGTATACGGAAGTGTGTTCTGAATATACCCACTGGAACTTTGCCCTTTACAGTGCTTGCATAGAAGGACAGCCACTTCACATGTGAGTATAGGTGTGCAGGAGATTGAGTGCTTCAATAGTTGAACCATTCCTTGCTGAATTTTAGTTCCTTAAAGGAAAGCTGAATATAGCTGACTCGGAATAAAGCAATTGTTTTGATTTTAGTTCTAGAGACACTTCCTTGGGCTTACAGATTTATGCATATATGTGCATGTGTGTGTATCAAATAGCTTTCCTTTAGCCAGACGATTCTTAACTGTTTAGAGAGTCTTTCTTGCTTATGTATTTGTTTTCTTTCAGTTAATAATGGGACTTGGCACTCAAGGAGCAGAGAAGAAGAGTGCTGCATCTATTGCCTGCTTCCTGGCAGCCAACGGGGCTGACCTCGGCATTCGTAACAAGAAGGGTCAGTCCCCTCTCGACCTCTGCCCTGATCCGAGTCTCTGCAAAGCCTTGGCTAAATGTCACAAAGAAAAAGTCAGGTTTGTATATTCATAAAATACACAGTTTCCAATCCCCTGCTTTCCACAGATTAACTGATTTATTTAAAATGTTGTGCCTGTAATTACCAATAGCTAATTAAAACATACAAGTTTGGGGGTTTGGTGGGGGGTTTTGTGTGGGTTTTTTTTGTTGGCTTTTTTTTTTGTGTGTGTGTGTGTGCTTCTTTGTTTTTATGGTACATTGAATGCTATTGGCAAGTACATTAATTGAAACGTACCCAAGTCTTAGAGGATTTTCATGCATATTAATTTGGGAAGGGGGAGAACGGGAGGGTGACAGGAGGTAGAACTTCACAAGAGGGTTGGGGGAAATCACTGGAAGAGTAACTAAGCATTGCAAATAGGTTGGCCTAGGAAGTTGTGAAATCTCTGTCTGTACAAGTTTTAATGACTGAAATGGGCAAAGCCCGATATAAGCTGGTATGAATTCAGAGTTGATGCTGCTTTGAGAAGGTGACCTATTTAGTACCTGTTAATCTGAACAACTGTATGATTCTGTAAAAAGAGAACCAGGGGGTGACTCTGATATCTTTAGGAATTAGGATTTCAGTGAAACGCCATGTTATCTGGTCCATGCAGTATCAGATGGTTCACCTTGTCCTAAGGCTGTGTTCCACCACTTTGCCCTAAATTATTCTCATCCTTAATTCCTGTATGGAAACCAAAACTGTACTTTCAAAATGTGCCAGAGAGCGGCTGTTTTTATTGACGTTGCCCTGGTGAAGAGCAAGGTGCTTATTTCCTTTCGGAGTCTCTGTGTGTGTGTCCATGTGTCCCGGTCTCATCCCTCGGCTGTTGCCCCGCCGCCCGTGGCGGGCGGGAGCGGCGGCAGGTGGGGCACGCGCGCCCTCTGCGGGCGAGCGCAGCGCGGAGCTCCGGCCGGGGATCGGGCACTGCCGGGCGTGGGGACGGGCGGGGCCCGGGCGCTGCTTCTGCGGATCGGAACCACGGGGCATGTCTCTGTTAGTAAAGCGAGCTTTTAGGGTGAAAGGGAGCGGCTTTTTACGTTCACGACACGCTATCCTGACTTGCGTGTCCTATTTCTGTACAATGTTTTAGCCGAGTTTGTGAGCTTGCGTTCCAGTGTCAACTGTGCTTCTTGGAAAAGGTAGTTGAGATTGCTTTATGATCATACATTGATGCCCAAGTGCATAGGAGTATATGAGCAGCCAGCTGATATGCATTCTAAACCAAGTGGGTCTTTTTAGTTCTTAAAAGTTTGACTGCAAGGTTTCTTTGTAGTGGCCAGGTTGGTTCCCGAAGTCCGTCTATGATCAACAATGATTCTGAAACCTTAGAAGAGTGTATGGTGTGCTCAGACATGAAGAGAGATACTCTGTTTGGTCCTTGTGGCCACATTGCCACGTGTTCTTTGTGCTCACCACGGGTGAAAAAATGCCTCATCTGTAAAGAGCAAGTTCAGTCTAGGACAAAGGTAAAAAAATCTCTTTATTTTTTTTTTATGGAAAAGTAAAAAAAAAAAATAAAAAAGAAGTTGAGGAAAAAAAAAAAAAAGAGGTTGAGGAAATATACAGCTTATTTTATGTGGTATTATGCCTTACACATGTCTCACTGGATGGAATTAATTTTGCATCATAATGATGGCTTGCTCTTTTCTGTTTGTCTGTCATACCTACCTTTCCCTGCCTTGCAATATCTTCATTGTTCAGGTCCTCAGAGTTCCCTAATACAGTCACCTGAGGATGCTTTATTGAAATAGACTATTTCCCCCCTGCCATGGTATTCTTTTCTTCATGTTAAGCTAAATTGCTGTTTTCTGAAGTATGATTTCCCTCAGTAATATTTAGTTCTTCTGAGTTCTTTTATTCCTTGGGGCTGCTTGAAAGATGATTTGGCTGTAAACTGAGTTAATATGTGCTTGTTTTTGTAGTTAATAATTACTTTCAGCTTTCACCTTCTCTTTGTTTGGAAACATGAGTTGCATTATGCTGTCTTTTTTCTTCAGAGTATCAACCCTGATACTGAGCCCTATTTTGGAGACCAAGGTTTCTCAAATGGTTACTCCCAAGTAGTTTTGACCATATGGGTACATCCCCTTTGCTTTTCTGTTTGAGTACTATTTTATTCTTTGTAATAACCAAGTCTTGTCCTGGTTTTTGTAGCTGTTGAAAAAAAAAATTGCATTCTGCACTTCGGTTTATGTTTGGTTTTGGATTTGCTTTGGGGTTTTTTTAGCTTTTTGGGTTTGTTTCTGGTTGTTGCTTTTGTTTTTTGGGTGTTTTTGGGTTGGTTTTTTTTTTTTGTTGGTTGGTTTTTTTAGGAAACTTTTTTTTTTTTTTTTTTTACTTTTTCCAAACATATTTGATTAGTCTGCTTCTGTGGCATGTTGTTTTTTTCCTCCATCTCAGAGCAAATATAAGAATTGTAAATATAATATTGTACTTTTTTTACTACTGACTCTCTTATTCTTCTTACACCATTCACTGCTCTGCACTGTGTATGTTCAAAAGCCAAATGTTAACATAGTGGGAGCTCCTTTTCTCTAGACTTTATAATCAGTGAAAGGGTTCTGCCACCAGGTGATTTGGAGCAGCAAAGTGAGGCTTCTGCCCCTACTCATCCATTTAAAGAAGTTAATCTATGGAAATAGCTTTCCTGGGTGAAAGCTAAGCTTTGTGGATAACCTTCCTTTAATTTCTTTTGCTGAATTAGTTTGAGAGATTGGAATATCTGGTCAATACTTCTGTTGTACTTTTCTGTATAAAAACTTACAGTAATATCTGCAAGGCTAAGGAATGAATGAATCAGGACAATGGTTCTATGAACTGGAATAGGTGGTCCAGGCCAGTATAAATGGAATTATATGTGATGTCTATGATCATACTATACATGCCCCATCCCTGGCAGTGTTCAAGGCCAGGCTGGATGGGGCCCTGAGTAACATGGTCTAGTGGAAGGTGTCCCTGCCCATGGCAAGGTTTGGAGCTGGAGGATCTTTAAGGCCCTTTCCAACCCAAACCATTTGATGGTTCTGTGATATATACAGCTCTCACATTAAAGGACTTGAGAAACCCTAACCCAGAATATTAAAACATTTCTGTAGAAGCTCTTTTAAGTGAATTTCATAGGATTATAGAATGTTGGAAGGGGCCTTTAAAATCAATCATGTAACCGACATCTAATACCCTGCAATGAGCAGGGACACCTTCAGTGAGATCAAGTTGCTCAGAGCCCTGTCCAGCCTGACCTTGAATGTTTCCAGGGATGGGTCATCTAGCACCACTCTGGGTAACCTGTTCCAGTGTTTCACTACCCTCATCATAAAAAATTTCTTTCTTATATCTAGTCCAAATTGGCCTTCCTTTAGTCTAAAACTATTACCCCGTGTACTACTGCAACGGGCCCAGCAAAAAAGTTTGTTCCCATCTTCCTTATAAGTCCCCTTTAGATACAGAAAGGCTGTAATAACATCACCCCGTAGACCTCTCTTCTCCAGGCTGAACAACCCTGATTTAGGTATGTGTGGTGGAATAAAGAAGGAGAAAAGAATAAAGAGAAAGAAATGTATGCTGTCCTAACTGCTTCTCTGTGCCTGTCCTTGTACTGAATGTGTAAAAATTGCCAACAAAAGTTAGTGTTATAACTCACTTAAGTTGTGTTTTGAGGTTCTGAATTAGTTAAAAAACCCCACTAGATAGAGATTCTTGAAGTCCACATACCTTGGAAATTAATGTAGAGAGCAGGAGATAAATTTTACTCACATGTGTGTGTTGTTATTGACAGATTGAAGAATGCGTAGTGTGTTCAGACAAAAAGGCAGCAGTGCTCTTCCAGCCTTGTGGTCATATGTGTGCCTGTGAGAGTAAGTAACTTGACAAAACCTCTTTTTGAAGTAATCGTGAAACAGAACATTTTTAATCTGGTTGCTAAAAGGTCCTGAGTAATCTGATTTCAGGTTCAATTTACTTGGTAGTCTGGTGTGATCATCAGAATTTTGGTATTATTTGTCATGCTGGTAATAATTGGAGGACAAAGTGGAGATTTTCAAAAATTCAGAAAGCATGTGCTCTTTCATCTCAACTATTTAACTGTGAGTAGGCTTGCTCACATTATAGAAGCCTACTGTATATCATTCACACTTTGGAAGTAATTAGAATCAATTTTGTTGTTTTGTTGCAGCTTTTTGAGGGCATTCAGATATGCAAATAGTGTTTTAAAAGAATACTGTAAATAAATACTTGGTATGCTTCATTACTAATCTACAAATTTGCTCAAGGGTTGTACTTTGCCCCAAAAGTCACATCATATATCTTTGCAAAGAGCACTAGTTATGTTTCACTTTGGTTTATCCTGTGTAGTGAAAAAATACATAGAAGATTTCCAGAAATTTTTTGGTTTTGAGTATATTTGGATGAGAATGCAGCTATGACCTTGTCTCCAGACATTTCAGGGCTTTGTTGAACGGTCATTTCCCTAGAGAAGAGCAGTCCTTATTGATGAGAATCTACATCAGAGGGAAGGTAATCATTCCCATGAGTAACTGCTTACTTGCTGAAGAAGTCTGGTTTCTTCCTCTGTTCTGGCTGAGGCAGCTGACATCGAATCACTGACTGTAGTTATCCTGATCTGGCCTCTTTCACTGTCTGCAGTTGAAAGATGATGAGTGAAGTTTTTTTGAATCATTTCCCAGGAAAGAAGACAACAAAAAGATTGATTACTGTAGTGAAGGATTTCAGCAGTGCAATATACATTACCAAGTCTAAGCTGTGACAAGGACAGCAAAAGGTTTGACAGTTGTAGATTTCTTTCCAGATTTTTTTCTGGACATCTTGTTCAAGCAGGATGAGAGAGAGTCTTCAGTTTTGTGTATTTTATAGGACCCACTGTCTTGATTCACAGTAACCTTTCAGCATTTATGAGACAATTTTATGAGACCTTTTGTGGAAAAATTACAGTCCCCTTTCTAGGATTATATCAAAATATGTTAGTTTACTCTTAAGGGTAAAGACCTGCACCTCTTTGCCCCTGGAGCATTGGGACAGTTAGTGAGATCCATTGTTCTAAAGCAAAAAGTGGATAGCCAGGACATTCTTGGAAATTCTGGTCTCAAATGTGTGATTACCTTTTAACTTTTTTAGTTCTTGTGGACTGGACATCCATTTGGAGAAAGAGGAATCTGTTCACTTGAAATATCTTAAAAAGAGATAGAGAGTAGATCTACTTTGAATCCCAAACAGGGCATTGTTTAGGTGTGATTTGCAGAAAATTATGTGAAGGTAAACTCAAGTAGTTTTTTGTTTTAAAAGCATCTGTTAAGTCATTGCTGTATAGTTACTGTGAATAAACAAACTCATGGATAGTAAAGAAGAAAAATGAAATTGATTTATTTCTCTGTCCTCTCAGACTGTGCAAGCTTGATGAAGAAATGTGTACAGTGTCGGGCAGTGGTTGAGCGAAGAGTGCCTTTCATAATGTGCTGCGGAGGGAAAGGTACAGAAGATACCAGTGATGATATTTGTGAGTGACTCCAGAGCCCATACTCTTTCATGTTCCTCCACCAACTTATTCTTATTCTCTTAAATGATCTAAATCTTCCTCTCCTTTCTGAAGAAAAGTTTAATGAAAACAGTGTTAACCCAGGTATTCATTTGCTGTTTGCATTACCTTCTGCATTGGTAGCAGCAAATGTGGTAACACCAGCAGTCATTACACTGGAGAATTGCTTCCAGCATTCAGACTAGAATCCAAAACATGTGTGATGACTTGGCCACCTACTAATGCCCTAAGAAATAAAAGCTGAAGATTGTCTGTAATTGTGCAAATGAGCAAACAAATGGGTTTTTTTACCTCTGGAGCTCTGAAGGAATGGTAAGTATTTTGCATCTAGGTACAAGCAACTTTCCTGACAGAATGTCCAGTTTTATATCTTCTGCTTTGACTAGGTTTTAAACTTCATGTGACTTCTTTGAGTAATTTCTATGAATTATTTATATTTGCTCTGTGTGTATATATGATACACAGTATTTCAGTTGAGTTTATGGGAACTGGAATATTAGTTCATTCTTATAATCATTAAAATCAGGCTTTCAATACACTGGAAATTTAAGACTTGCCAATTTTTCTGTTTCATATAGTAATATTGCTTCTCAGATCAGTCAAATACAGGAATATTAATCTGAGCTTGTTCAAATTTTGAATAAACTACTTCCAAGACACTTGTGCAATTTTGAACACCAAAATCATCTCTGTAGATAAAAATTCATTTAAATGGAAAAGGATTTAGCTTTTTTTTCTTTAAACATGGGCAAAAAATATTTATGTCAGGAACTTCACTGGCAAATAAGAATTCTGAGAACATTAAGGGACTACAGACACCGTTATTATGGAAATACTTGTCAAAGAAGTGCTGCCACCAAACTCAAAGAAATTCTTTGTTGAGCTGCAGTGATGGTGTAGTGAATTTAATTAGATTATCAAAGATGTTTGACTAACATTATTTTAGATAGTTGAAAAATTGTAGCTGTGACCCTGGAAGTCATTATTCCTGGTTCATTAGATTGCTGCATAATCATGTGTCTTTATTTTCTTTACATTACAGCAAGTGGAAACATTCCAGTTTTGCAGAAAGACAAAGACAACACTAATGTCAATGCAGATGTGCAGAAGCTGCAGCAACAGTTGCAAGACATCAAGGAACAGGTAAAAGTGCTGGATAGAAATTGTAAGGACCACTAAGCCAATTGAAAAACCCAATGCATCCTCTATTATTTAAAGCAAAATGAATGTTGAAGTGCATCAGCTCTTGAACTTAAGTTAAAAGACGAGTATTTTTTGTGTCATGTGGCTTGTATGTCCTCTATGTATGGGGTTAAAAAAAAAATCAAGTGGCCCTGTTTGATAATCTATCTGTTAGAGCATATGTGTTGATATGACTAAAAAAGGATTCTCTGCCCAACCAATCAGTACATGCTCTGACTGTTTAGGTTGACCTGAGTGTGTAGGAAACAGCAGAAGCTGTTTTCACAGAACAGTGATAAAAATAGATAATCTTCACTGTTCTGTGCTTACCTTAATTTTGACTTGTCTGTTCATTAAGTGCTTTGGAACAATGGCTGACAGTTATCTGTCCTATGAACAGTGTAGTGAACACACTCTTCAAAACACTCTGTGACTGCAAATTTAAAACTTTGAAATTACTGTACATGTAATTCGAATATTTGGAATTTAAATGTTAAGGTTTATATTCTGTAATTATGTTTGCAAATCTCTTAGCAGTAAGGGATCTGGAGTATCTGACTACTGAATGAACTTACTCTCTTAGAACCCTGATAATGTGCTCTTTTGCTTCCCTGTGTATAACACAATTGGCAAAAACTTGTCATAGGTACAGGAAATTGAGGTGTTCTAGCTTGCCTTTTCCTCTGGTAGGCTTAAAATAGTCTGTAGTACTTCGGTGAGGGCAGCATCACATCTAGTCCTGATAGTTGTTGGTTTCAGCTGTTCATGTGCATGAAAGCAAGGGCTAGAATTTTAGCTTTCCAGTCTTAGGGCCTGTGTCTCTAAATGCCTTAAATTTGAGAGCTGATATGCTCAACTGAATGTCTGTGAAGAGCTGTTTCTGTCATATGGTGACTGGACTAGCACCCCAGTAATACGTATTCAAAACAGTTTTCTGTGTAGTTTTTATCTGTAAAGAACATGAAGATTGAAAATTGTCGTTTGAAAATGCATGTCTGTCTTACCTAGAAGCTCCAGATGTTTCTGTCATCTCTTATGTCTTGCATCTCCTCTTCAGCTTCTGCTTTACTTTCTAGCGCTGAGTGGAAAGAATAAAGTTACTTTTTGGCACTTGAAATGATACATGCAGAAGATGCAGATGCATGCTTAAATGCAAGTAATCTGTTTTCTTCAGATATATTTTTTTCAGGGTACTTTAGGAGTTATAGAAGATTAGAGTTCTGTTTGGGTACGCTGATATTCTTATGTATAGGCACATGAAAAGAAAAGTACTTTATGTTACAGTTTTTCTTCTTGATTAGATGTGATATCGGGGGTTTTTTGTCAGTTTTCCTTAGGTGCTGTTTCATTCTCTATGATCTTGTCTAACCTTTGGGATTTGCTAGCCAGCAGCCAGAATAGTTCAGTGCATCTGACTAGAAAGAGGTGGTTCTGGTCATTCCTTGTGTGCCTCTTGGTGTGAGACTCTTGTGCTTTTAGTGTCTTTTGTGCTTAGGCTTGCGGCAGGGCAAGTTGTATATCACACTTGTGAGTAGCAAATCCACACTTGTGGATTTGATTAAAATTGATCATCTCATCTTTTAAATTAGTGCTTGAAGTTATGCACAGCATTCCACTGTAATTGTGTATTCTTTTAATTTGTGCTGTAACAGTTCAGTCTTTGTGTTCAATTGATATTTTTCTACCTAAAATTAATTTGTTCTCTTTCAGCAGGTATAAGCCTTTGTTTCAAGTCAAACCTTCAGTGATAATCTAATATGTTAGTGCAGCAAGCTTTTAAAACTATTTCTGGTGCCAAGCAGAAGTGATGCTGATGTCAACAGAATCTCCCACATCTGATGACCACACCATTCTTCAGGGATTCCCTGAATGTGAACCCTTTTGACTGTAATTGCAATACCTTCACTCCATTTCATACATAATCACCATCATCCATCTAATATCTTATGTATGTTCCTTCACCATACTTACATCATTTTCTTCTTCCTTAAAAATAAATTTATTTTGTCACTGTGCACCTGTATATTGTTGTAAAAACTGCTTTTGATAGTGAGGAATTCATACTTCAAGCAGTTTAAAACACCTTGTTAGTTAGAAAAAATTATTTGGATTGCAAACCCAATTCTACTTAAGGTGCAATGAACACTTTTCCAGAGTACTTACCTGAAGAAGTAATTCTCATATGTGTCAGGCAGGTAGAAAATGGGATTTCATGCAGAGGATGTTCTAACAAACTAATAGTACAATAGTTACAGATACTGCTTATTTCTCACTCCGTATTTTCTACTGCCCAAATGGGGCATAAGGCTTGCAGTGAACTTTCTTTCACTGTAAAAGTACATGTAAGATGGTGGTTAAGTAAGGAATTCTCCTTCAGAGTTGGCTAAAACTCAGTTAGCTGGGCTTTTATCCCACTGGGAAACTGCTGAACTAACTGAGAAAAGCCTGTCAGAATAGAATTGTGTAGCAAACAGGAAGCTGCTTGTTCCTGCTGGCTGAGTTCTCCTACTGTGTGAAGTAACTTGTTAAGATAGTATCGTGTTAAGAAATTTAACAGCTAATGTATTTTATATACTCTGCTTTTGTACTAAACAAGAGAAATTGGGCAATTTTCTAATACTGCATATCTGTAAAGTGAAAATGTTGGGATTTCTGTACTTCACGGAATGAAACAGTTCAAAGTAACGGTATTTCAACAGATTTTTTTTTTTTGGTATTTCTGAGCCCCTTAGTGGATGTTTTCATTTTTAAATGATGGTGCAGCATTTGGAGAGAAACAGTCTCTTGTAGCTTCAGTAATTCTGACATTACAGTTAGGCAGAAAAGCAAATAATTAGCTAAACATAGAATAAAGGCTACACATTGGGGATTTTCCCAAAGATAGGATTGGTGTTTGCTTTGTCAGTCCTTTGTGAAAGGCTGTGATGCCAATGCTGTCAAGTTATAGATACTTGTCACACAGCTGTGTATTCATTGCATTGGAAAGAGCTGTTCCATTGATGTCTGAAGTCTGTGAGTTACTGAAGGAAGAATACTCTAAGGGTCCCATTGATGAGTGGGATGTGAAGGTGGTGACTTAGTGTGAATGGAAGAATGAGCGGGACTGACAGACAGTCTTCTGTAAATTTTTAGTTTGACAATGTTTTGTTACAGTACTATGGAAATTCTGGCAAAGCTGGAGCACACCCCCCTTCAGGGTTATTTTTAAGCATAAATTGACTTAAGGTTTCACCTGAAAGTTTTATTTTCCTGCTAGTACGTTATACTAGTATCCTGGAGATTAAAATAGTAATTTGGCCAGATTCCATGCCAATTTAAACTCTCAAGCAGAAATATGGTGAATTTTTTTTGGTCTTCAATTAAGCTATCTATCCTAGAAAGTAATACCTATTGATTTCATAGAATATGTGCTTCAGGGTTATTCTGAATAGGGTGCCTTGGTATGGTTTCTCTCTTATGCAATGAACAAATTGAAATAAAGCCCCAATGATGTATACAAAAACAAGTCACAGGTGCAAGATGGTGATAAAATGAATTTTTATTTGAAATATGAGCCTTGTCTGTATTTTGTATTATGTATGAGATCAACATTTATAATTGTTAGATATATGTGATATGTCTCAGATCTGAGGACATCTTAGATTTGATTTGATCTACTATAGAGTGGTCTTAACAATTTTCATCTGGTGTAACATCTGTTCATTTACTAACATTTGATAAACTGTTATAAATGAAATCCTAATATGGCTGCAATATGTTTATGGTGAAGGAACATGCCTTATGAAAACTTCAATTTCTGCACATGACAAAAGATGAAGGACATTGTTCCTTAGTGGCTTGGTACAAAATGAATTTTGCCATTGAAGAACTTTAAAAGATCTTTTTTGGGTATTGGCTATCACTTTACATTCAGCAATTAAAACTGATTTTAAAAGTTTGCTGTGCTGCTGTTATGAGTTAAGGTTACAGATTTACTAAACTGTTCTTTAGTTGAAACTTGAGGTGTTCTTTTGGTTGAAAATCTAGATAACTTCCTCAAACAAAGTACTGAATTTTTGCATATCGTATTGATTATGCAACATTTTTATTCCTTCTGTGGGTGTTGAGTGCTTGGTCTTTAGAGGTAAGTAAATGAATGGCTAGAATGCCCTGAGAAGAAATTTGTAAATCATTACTCAAGCGTTGCATACATCAAATTGTTTGTGTTTTGTTCCCTGGAATATTACATGACATAAAGGAGAATATTTCTGAAGAATGTTTTAATGTTGCAAACTTGGGTAATGATATTGAAAGTATGATGTCAGCCTACGACTAGATTGTCTTAATAAAAGGAATCATATTTAGAAAAAATCTACATAGTTACTTGTGTCTTGATGGAGTAGGAAAAGCCCATATATTGTAAGTCAATGTGGAGTAAAAATGGAATTTAAAGAAACATCAGTTTAGCTTGATGGCTGGGTTATGCTATGGCAATTTTCTGCGATGCTTAGGATCACGTATTTGTTGTTAAACACTTCATATGTTGCATATTCAATACTGTATAACAACTGCCACTGACTGTGTAACCTGTCAAAATCTTTTCCAGACTATGTGTCCTGTCTGTCTGGACCGCCTGAAGAACATGATCTTTCTGTGTGGCCATGGAACGTGTCAGCTTTGTGGAGACCGAATGAGCGAGTGCCCCATATGCCGCAAGGCAATCGAACGGAGGATCCTTTTGTATTAAACAGGGCCAGTGTCTTTTACTAGGTTGTGCAAGAGTAAGGACATGTTGATGGATTAAATCTCTGTAAGTTTGAAAGGCAGTAAAGGGTTCTAATGGAAACATTTCTAATACTGTAGCACAGGTTCATTACATAATAATTGTTTAAAGACTCTGAATGCACCAAATAAAAGAAACAGTATTTGAACAGTCAGCTTGTAGCTTTACTCTTAAAAAACATCTAAGCCTACTGCTAATTTAAAGCAGTCTTTTTTTCATTTTCTTTCTGTCTTCTTCTTCCCCTTAAAGTTTAAAGGGACAATCTTATTTTGGTTTTGTTCATGTGTATCATGTATGTATCAGATGTCAAGTGATGTAAGGGAGTTTTTTTTTTATATTGTCAGTTACTACCAAACAAAAATATTTAGGATTTTTTTCGCTTTAGGCTTTTCTGGAGAGTGTCAACATTTCCTGTGACATTTCTGATTCACAGTAATTTCTGTCTTGAAATACACAGTCATGAAAAATCTGTACAAAATATATACATAGTAGTAATAAATATACTATTCCCATAAGGTCAGGCCTCAGAATACAATGTTAAGGTAATTCTGACTTTATCATGCCTTTTGTTCCTGAGGATGGGTTGTGTAGGAAACAGGAAAAGGAAAAATCTGTTTTAGAAACATTATGTTTCCAAAACTGCACTTTAGTCTAACAGGTTCGAGCTAAGTAACTTAAATAGTGAGTTCCACAATTCTCCTAATTACTTGGCTTTGCATGGAATTGCTTTTAACTTGAGTGGAAAGGAGGACATTTGAGCAGTGGGTCAGTTATCCCTTTCAAATGAGTGAATTTGATCAGTTGTGGAGAAACTTACACATGTGGAGCCATTTAAAAATTGTGGGTCTGTGAATTCGGAAAAAAACCAAGATTCTGCAAGATTTTCTTTCAAAGTGAGTTTTATTGTCTCCAGGCAAACAGTGTCAACAGCAAAAGAGAATACTTAATATTGATTATTCATCTAAGTGGGGTGTTAACACCAGAACTTATCTGTGAGCATTACTGAGTAATATTACAAATGAAGATATTGCTGACAGAAAGTGAATTTTGTGAGCTGTGCCTAGTTGAGCTGAATCTGGCTGAAGGAGTTTGCTGTCATTGATGTGATAAAAAACTGCTCCTGACCCCCAAAATAAATGCTATTGTCAGGGACTGCAAACTATTAACATTTTTAAAACAAAAGCATCCTTTCATCCTTTTTTTGGTAGAAAATAGCTGATTTAAGGATCTCTTGTAGCTAAAAGGAATCTGTGCTAACTCCTAAGCGATTCAACAGTTTTCTGAGTGCATAGTTCACATAGCCCTTTGCCATTGTGCAGACTTCATTTGGATGTGCTCTTGCAGAACAATAAAGACATCCATGCTGGAGTCACTTAGGTGCCTTACTAGCAGCTAAGATGAATTTATCATTGAATTCTCATTGCATATGTCGGAAATGTGGACAAAAGGATAGTTCAGGGAAAGATCCAAGTAAAGATAAAGATGCAGTTGTGGTCTTCTCAGAAAAATCAGTCTGTCTTCTGAAGCTTATGTTGATATGCCTGAAGTTTGCAAACAATGGCAAATGCTCAGAAGACTATTACTAGTAAACTGTAAAGATAGACAAACCTTTAAGCAATAAGATTTAAACACTGAATAAAATTTTCCAGGAAACAAGTACAGTGATACATTGGAAAAATGTATGTAGAGTGGCTTTTGACACCATGAAGTGATGTAATACACAGCCTTACAATAGCCATCTTTAATCCTCATCCAGCATTCCAATCCAGCATTCCAAATGTTCCTCATTATTTTCAGTGTTTTTTCATTGGACACAATCACATCTGGAGTCACTGTAGTAGTCTGTTTTATTTTGTGTACTAGTGGTCATCTGTTCTCAGATAATCTGCATCTGTATTCTTGGCCAAATGAAGCAGCCTTCCCTTTTTTTTCTTTCTTGGTTCTTATTCTATAATATCAAGATTTCAAGGAGTTCTGGAAAGTTTTTGATATAAGGCCTTTTTTCAGTTCAGCATTTTGCTATCTCCACTTGAACTCCACATGCATCTGAGTCTTCATTGCAATTTTTATTTGGCCAATATGCACATCACTAAGGTTTTCGGTTTGGTTTTTTGGGGCTTTTTTGGGAGCGTTTTTTACAGCTGAATTTTCTATACTAGGCTTCAGTTTCTTGTCAGGCTTCTCCTGGAAATACTTCTATAGTAGAGTGTGCCATTTGATGATCCATTTTGAATTTTAGCCTGTCACTCGTCAGATTTGTACCTTGGTTTCCTCTGTCTCTGGCATACATATTTTGTCCTCTTAATTCCTCAAGGGGACCTCTGCAAACTTGTCAGCACAGATGCAGGGTGGATCTCTTCTTGATAATGCAACTCAAAACTGAAACCTCAGTATGTCAGTTTGCATTTTCCTAATTCTTTTTTGCTGGAACAAGCCAGAGTTACTTGAAAGTATTCCAACTTAGCATCAGTTGAATAATTCAGCTGAGTTAGAACAGATCTGAAGCATCCTGGGTGGGAAACTGGAGTTGAGTGTTAAGTATTCCTAGTCTGCAGGAGGCACATACTTGTAGCATAGATAGGTAAATGCTGTATTAGGCTTGTCCTTTCGAACAGAGAAGATGTAAATTACTGTTTAACACCCTCACTACTTGAATACCATCACAGTCCTATGGAAACAGAGACAGTGACTGAAGGTACTGCTGTAGAAGCAGCTTTAGTCTCCTGTACTGCAATCACAGTAGATGTATGTGACTGCATAGGAGTTTGTGATTGGACTCATTCAGCAGTGTTGTGTGCCAGTTGAAATTGAAGTATGTCAGTTTGATGCTACTTCGGTGCCAAGAAAAACAACGGAATTAGAAAAACTAGAAAAGCTAACCAAGGTGCTTGAATTATTTATATAGGTCTCTTATTGACGGCTGCAAGAGCTGTATCTTGTCTGGAGTTTGCCTTTCAAAAAACTTAATGAGAAAAAATGTTTCCAAATCCAGTATCATTTATGGAAATACATATTTGTATTCAGACCCTCTCTTTTCCTACAGATGTAGAAGGTGAGCTAGTGTTGAGGAACCCAGTAAGCTCATTCACTTAATTCTGTTGTTACCTGTGCAATGTGCACAGATTGCAGATGTTTAATTGGATAGAACATATTTGAAGGATGAGAAGTTCACTTGAAAGCCAAAGGGGATCATAACAAGTAGTAGAGTTGAGGAAATACCACTGTGCGTCTGTCTGCAGCAGAAGATTAAAGTCTAAATTTCACCTGAGTGAAGTGAAAATTAGAAAAATCAGTAAGGTGTCTATCTCCAATTTACTGTAAAATCGTAGAGTGTAAGGGTTGTAAGGTTTGTTACATCTATCCCCCAGCATTTAATAGCAATTTTGAAATTAAATGGATTGAAATATCTCCATTTGTTTCTTGAAACAAGTAACAATACACCTAAAAGTTGTTCAGTGTGAGGTATGCTCAGATGTTTAGGTAAAATACTTCCTTTTCCATTCATTAAGAGACATAAACAGTCATATCACTACACAGTGATTTAAAGTGTGAAGACGACCTAAGAGGTTAACAGAATAAGCTTAATAGTTGTGGATTGTTAACTTTTGTATAACTATGTTTGACCTTCTTCCCCCCATCCAAAACTTGTGTCATCACTTCCTGTGGCCCAAGCTCATATGGCACTTCTCAGAATCTGGGCTGTTGTTACCTACTTTCCATTTGCTGGATTACTGTGTAAATGTATGTTGGGGTTTGGAGAAATCCCTTTTTCCTGAAGTGGATACTGAAAACTACACTGGTGAGATAGTAAACAAGTTACTTTGTAAATGTGAAAGTTTGATTAGAAGGTGGTGTTCTTAACTTGGACTGGGTGAGGATATAGCAGATTTGCACAAGTACTTGTGCCTTGTTAGCATAGTCTTACAGTTGGTATATTAGCTTCTTTTAAAGGGGTGAAATGGTCTTTTAAAAATAATTAAGTACTTATTGTGTAGATATTTTCTAGAGATGAAGGGTTATGTATGTCTAATTATTTTTAGCAGTATTAATTGCAGTTAGTGTAAACACTAAATTGTTTGAAGAAGCTGCTTTCAGCTAGTGATCTGAGCTTCCTCCACAAAACTAATTGTCAGAAATTTAATTTTACTCTTCCAGTAGCAGCTAGTGAACTGAAGAACGTATCCTGTTCTTTGTGCTGCAAGGGTCAAGTTTTCACTTAAAAAAACCAAACCCCAACAACACTACAGTCTAACCTTTAGCAGTGCTACCTCCTTTCTGTCAAAGTGCTGAATTCTTCTCTAGCTGTTCTTTGTCTTTGGGAAGGGATGGGGAATGCATCAGTTTTCTTTTGCTTCATCAGTTTTGATGTCTGAATACATTGGGAAGGTTTTTTACTCTATAAATTTACTGTGTAAATTGCATACAACAGCAGTGTGATTTGCCACAAAGTACATTGTATACCTGTCTTGTATAAGTTGCTGGAATTCATACTGTTGTCTTTTTGTGCATTTCATAACTTGTTTGTGTTGAGAAAGCTAAACTGTTGTCTGCAGAAGCTTTAGTATGTGCCATTTTTATAGCTAAGCCTGTGGTAAATACGCAAGTTCTCACTCAGGGCTTTTTAACAACTTAAACACGTTCACAATATTCTTCAGCACATCTTGGAGAATACTAGAGATTTAATGACTGCACAGTGCCTTGATAGAACTATTGAATGGGCAGCAGCCATAGGGTCTTCACAGAATGCAAGTATCTTTCGAATCCAGTTAATGAGTTGATGTTAATATAATTGTAATGTTCCTGCCATGGATTTATAAACTTGTATATACTTTCTGTAAAGGAAAATTGGCAAATTTAGGTATTGTTAAGCTTTCTGAAAGCTGTTTAATTGTTGCACTGGTCAGGAGGGTCTGAAGGGCGTAATATTCAAATTTACAGAAGCAGCTTTTGTGTCAAAAGACAGCTGAGAAAATTTTCTGTATGTGACATTTTTAGTGTGAGGGAGAGGTCTTTGTATAAACATGTAAAAGTACCTGCTTTACTCTGATCTAGTAGATCTTTTGTAAGTGAGAGAGAAATAACCAACAACAAATTAGTATGTTTGTATGCCATTTCATAGTTAAAAATCTTTGTCTCATTTTGAGCTTCTAGGAAATACTTAATTTGTCCCAACTAGTGTCTTTATGAATGCAAATTATTCATGTTAGAAAACAGGTTTTACTGAATCACACGAACATTTTTGCTTTTGTTAAAACTAACTTTGTATTTTCAGTAAACTGTAGATTTTGACATGACTGTTTATTGGAGAAATTTAAGGTTGCCTGTGTGAATGTAGTGTATTTCTGTATGCAGATAGCATTATATAATTGCTTACTTTAAAACTGCTTAGGATGGCCTAAGCTTTTCAAGGGAAATGCTGATGTACTGTATGGTTAGTAAACTGACTTTTTCAAGAGCTTTGATTTAAAAGTATACTTGGACTGAATTAATACTGATTTTTTGCACACAACATTGGAAAAAGGGTGGTGGCTCATTTGTCTTCCTCCTTCTTAGTTGTAATGATGTTAGATGTCATCATGAAATTAGAAAATTGTATACCTGAAAAAATATTTGCAAACTTGGTTACTTGTTGGCATGCAATGTTTAAAAGTGCACCAGACTTTACTGAGAAAGTTTGCAGTCCAAAGTTCTTAAAAAACCTGGTTCTTTTATGATATGTTCCTGAAGAATGAGTTTGTGGAAGCATCGGAAGTGCTATGTGCCTTTGAATCTCCAAGGTACTCAAACTTTGTTAAAGCAGCACAGTAGAAGTTCGAAGGGTGGATTATGTTTTAACAACAAAAAGGTTGATTTAAAATGATATCTGTATTATGTGCAAGTTTTCCTGTAAATATGCAGTTCATAGTACTGTTCTACTGACCAGAGTTGCTGTTTAAGTGTACGTTAGACTCTGTGTTTACTTGTAATTGAATGGCCTTTACAGATCTGGCTACATGAATGTGTTCATTTAAACATCTCCTGCCAGATACAGTAACTTCCATATTCTGAGACAACAGATGCTGCATCATAGTTTGTACTTTTAGGATTCAATTTAATGGATGCATTTGTACAAAAAAAAAAAAAAGTCTATGTAATCAAAGGCAACAAAACCAACCCAGTCTTATATGGCTTAATGTTTTTGTCTTAGTGTTCAGGTGAAAAAAGGAACTGACAGAATAAAAAGTTTGTTGCTCTCTTTCTCAGTTTCTTTTCATTTTTCAAGTTTCTTCAGCCTTGGTTTATATGAGAGGTCTGTATGAAAACATAGTGTTTTCAAATACTTTTGAAAAAAGCTTTATTTTAAAATAATTGATGCAAATTGTTGAAATACATTTGAAGTAGCCTCTTGTTCATTGCTTTGGGATTTACAAGCTGTTTGTGTATTTCTCTGTACATGTTCATCGAACATGATGGGAGCAGTGTTGGCATTGGTTCAAGACTTGATCTCTGTGGTCTCAAGGGTTTCAGCCGCTGCTTTTGATTGCAGGGGAAGCTGCAGGTTTTGCTGGTGTTTGGTCTTGATGGGTTTAGATTTTGAGAAGGCTAATTCATACTGTACAATATAAATAATTATATTGTTAATTGTATTATACTGCTAAATATTGTTATAAATTATAATAACTTTATAATATAAATACTGTGCAATGCAGTTAATTTCTGTATAATGCACTTTGCTGTTCTCTTTCCAGCTGTATCCCATATACAGTCATTGCTTTTGATGGCCATGGTTAAAGTGCATGGAGATTTTGTTTGGATTTGACGTGAATTAAGTGCAGAGGGTGGTTCTTCATGGGTGTACTCTGTTTCATTTAGGGAGTAAAGATTAGTAGTAGTATTGGAATAAAAAGCATTAGCCTTCCTTTTCAGACTTGGTTTTCCACCATAAGGAAAGGAAATATAAGTTGTCAGAAACAAAATTGTTGAGTTCTTGTTGTGCTTTGTGCAGCCCTGCTCATGACAGTGACATGCATTGGAAAACTTCTACTTTCAAGAATGAATCATATCAACTTTTTTTGATACTTACAAAAAGATTTTGGCTGGAAAATACTTCAGGGTTTTAAATAGTTTGTTCCCTTTTCAACAGAGTAGTATTTCCTTGCTTTCCAGGAGATAACTAGGGTGGGGTTTTTTTGTAATCTTTAGGGATTGATGCTGTGATGGATTAAAATAGCTTAAATTACATTAAAAGTCGAGAACTGTGCCAACTGGCAGTGTATAAACTTCAGTCTTTAACAATGCAAGACTTTGTTATGGGAAAGTCAGTGCAATACCTATTATTGTTAGGATTTGTTGATACTTACTTGACTGCCTTAGAGAAGCTAATAAACCTTAATTTCTGTAAAATTGCCTAAAATTGTGAAAATACACTTGGGAGACTATAGTGACCTCTTGGAACACTATAACACCATTTCACTGATTTTTCCTTAAAAATAAATCTGTGGGAGGTAAGGAGACAAACTTAATTCTGAGCCGATTTCCCCACTGATGCTTGTCCATCCTAAAGTGTGTGAGTATTTCTCCCACAAGGGGTCAGTAGCACCCTCCCTTTGGCACAAGTTTTTATTACACTATAAGCAGAAAGCAAACAAGGGATAAGGATAATGATGATTGCATTAATAGGTGGGTGGACCAGACCTCTCTTGTCTCCTTCTTCAAGCGGGCTAAGTATAATTAGGTTATTTGCTGACTTCAGTAAGCACCGTATTCTATCCTCTGACTCTCATGTGACATGAACATTGCTACTATTGATTAGGGCAAAGTTCCAGTGGAGTGTTTGCCTTTAGCTCTAGTTGAAAGTATTCATTTAGTCAAGCTTTTTTTCAAAAGCCTGCAGTTGGAGCAGATAAACTATATGAGAGAGCTTGTCCAGCGGGCAGGGGAAAAGAATTCTTGTATGAGTGTCCCACATATTCTTAATGATAACCACAGTCTCCCTAGATGGCTAGAGCTGATTAGTATTTTCCACTCTGTAATAACACAGCTTATAGTTAAATATGCTTTGAAGCCTTTCAGGCTGCTCAGTGGAAGGATTGTCCAGCTTCTCAAGGCTTCCCTGAGTATGCAAGTTACTTGAAGGTCAGAAGTTAGAAGTAACCCATAATCTTTCTGCCAAGAGGCTGAAGAGACCAAAGAGCTATTCCTTCAACAAAAATTTCCAACCCTTGTAGCAAAGTCATGTTTCACAATTGGGAACCTTGAGATGGTCAATGTCGTTCAGGCACAGGTTCTTACATGTGTTGAATTTAACAAGGCGCCTTCCTTACCTTTGTGTTTGCAACTCTTGTTATTCTCTCTGTCACATCTGTTGCAGTTTTTGTATTTCGTGTCCTCAGTGCTTCTGTTCACACTATGCAAATCCTCCATTTCAATTATTTCTCTGTCTGTATTTTTGATAGCAGAACTGTGTCCCTTCCTTCTTGTATGTTCCTTCTGAATGTCCTCCTGTTTTCCTTTGCACTTGAGGTTGGCTTAAGCATAGTGAGGCCCTGTCCTCATGTCCCTAACTCCACTCTTCAATTTCATGTACTGACAGGAGGAATTCCTGAATTTGGTCTTGGCATAATTTCACATGAACTTATTGACATCCCTTATTTCTCTCCATTGGTGGCATAAGAAAGAGTTTTGGCTACCACCTGAAGAAAGGATGGGGCCACTTCTTTTGTCTAGTTACCTCTGATCTCAACCATGTGAGGAAATTCAGAAAGAAGTAGATGTTTCAAGGTTGTTTGGTTTTGGTGGTGTCTTTCTGTCCTATAGGCCACCTGTCATTTTCATTCTTCTGTATCCTGGGTTCAGTTTTTGGTGACAGCTGAAGGGTTTCTTATCAAAGAAACTTAAAAACAACTAGAAGACAGAAGCTTCCATCTAGAGTGTCTTGTGCACTTTTGTTGCCTGGAGGAAGTTCAGTAGGATTGCTTGCAAAGAGGAGCAGTCTGATTTTGGACTTCTTACTGCCTCCATAAAGCATTAGGAGAAAAATTCCATCTCTTTGAATAAAGTAGATCTGAAACCACGTTCCAAGTAATACTTTTCTACTAAGATTTCATAGCCTCTAACTGTGTATATACCTTATAGTTGTAAGGTATTATGATATTCCATGTGAAAGCTATATACAATTAATAGCAGTTACACAGCATTTATTTCCCAATGGCCATAGATTGTTGGCTTTGAAATACAATGCTATTTATTCTTCCTCTCTTCTTCTTCTGTGATGAGACTTGTAAAATAAAGATTACTTCAGGTTTATGTAGACAAGGCTGCTTTTCCTAACATAAGCCTGTAGTTCAGCTGTTTGGGGTATAGCCATACAATTCAAAGCATCATGCTCAAGTTCTTTGACTGTTTTTCTGATCTGTAGCACACGGCATTTAAAACACCTAATTTATATTGATCTTGGGTTTTGGTCAGGTGATTCTGATTGTATGTAAGGCTGAGGAAGTCTTCATATTGTCGTTGTCCTCTGAAGCTGCATTCTCCCGCCTTTTCATGTGGAGGACATAGGGTCTGGAAGCACCGTACTTTTTTTGTTGAGATAGAATAGTATGTTAGAATAAGGGCAGTGGGAAACCTAAAGCTAAAATACAGTCATAGGCCTAGTTCTTCTGGAGTTTGTGAGGTAAGAAACTCAGGTGGCAAATTTGACTGAGAGAAGAGTATCTACTGAGTTTTAAATTCTTCTGTACCCTCTCTGGAGACCTTGTAGCATGGATACATTGAGTCCTGCTGTAACCCTGCCGTGTCCTGCATGTGCCACCACCCTGGATAGGTCCCTCCACACCAAATCTCCCTGGACTAATATGTCTTATAGTACTACTGAAACTATTCCACACATGGAGAAGAAAAGGCATGGGAGTTAAAAGCCAGTCCCTGATGCAAAAGTTGTGGATCTGCTGTTCTGTTTAACACAGCTGTCTTCCCATGGCACCAAAGAGGATGTAAAGAAGTGATCTTGACTCGGATTTACAGTGAACTGTGGCTGTCTGCACCCAGGCAGCAGCATAAAGGAGCTGCTGCAAATCAACTGCTCAGTAATGAGCTGTTTGAGGTGCCTGCCCTGCAGCAAGCAGAAGTTGGGAGCCACTTACGCTTTTAAAGTGTTGCAGCCAAGTAGGGTTGAGTGGACCAAGCCCTCTGGGCATCTACTTATCCTGAGCTGACATTGCTTTATTGGTAAGTGGCATGGAAGTGAATTAGATTTGAAAAGCATATCTTCATTAACAAGATTGGGATACCAGACATTTAATTTTAGGTTTTATCTGCTGTGCTGAATCAAACAGTGATACCAAGATTTGGCAAGCAGTTGTTGAGCAGTCCAGGAAAGGTTAGTCATTGCCTTTTGTAGGAGTTTCTCAACTTTGAGGACGTAGTCAAACAGTCCTCAGGAAAGAAAAAAATCATCTAGCAGGAGTGTTTCAGAAGAGTTATCTTTTTTTTTTGGTTGGTTGGTTGGCTTTTGTTTTTTTTTGGTTTGTTTGTTTTTTTTTTTTGTTTTTGTTTTTGTTTTTGTTTTTTTTGTTTTTTTTTGTTTTGGTTTTTTTTTGTTGTTGTTGTTGTTGTTGTTGGTTTTTTTTTGTTCTTACCCTCTACTGGATGGGAGCTGTGTCTGGTTTTTCATTTCTCTTGCCAGTTTTCATTTAGCCAGAAATGCTGCCATAATTGCTACTTGCCATCTGAATTCACCAAAATCAAATAAAAATCTCATGTGTCTGTTCCTGACCACCACACTACCTCTCCCCAGAGCATCCTTCCAAGGGGATGAATGTGCACTTGTGGGCTATAGGAGAGCTAGTGTTATCCTCTGTAACTTTCCAGGACAAGGAAAGAAGTGTAAATGTTGATTTGGTCTGATCTTTTTCTTTCTGACCATCTTCAGTTATCAAATGTTGGGATGCCTTTTTTTCACATGGCATTTAATTTTGAGAGGAAGTCAATGGGGGCATCATTGCTGTGCCTGGAATTCTTGGATTTGGCTGTCCTTTCCTACAAAATCAGGCCTGTTGGCCTAAAATAGGTTGTTTTCTGAGATACAGGTATTTAAACATTAATCTAGCCAGCTCTGCTCACAGGAATATTAAGAGATGGCTTGGACCTGGCAGGTTTTTCTAGGGAAGGTAAGGAAGTGCTTAGCACATCCCAGGTTAAGCTCTTCCCGGTCACAGCTCAGTGCTAAATGCTGTGTGACCTGCAATGTCTGAAGGGTAGATAGAGCTTAAGGCATCTTCATGGCACAGTGCTGTGTCCTTAGGATCTCGCAGGGGGAGCAGAAATGCACTGCATCCATGATAACGTAATATTTTTCATGAGTTGGTGCATCTGGCTTTTCTAGAAGGGTAGATGGCCTGAGACAAAGTCAGTAGGTACCCCAGGGAACCTGGACATAGAGCACTGGGTGGTGCTCGGTGCTCTTAGCCCAAAATTCTAGAACAAGTTTGCTTGTGTATCTGTGGATTGGCTGTCAGTGAATTAGAAACAAGAGAATCTATAAGGCACCAGCTTTCCATGTTTGAGTGAAAAGTGTCCTTCCCTGTGTGTTGTTAATTTGCTTCCTCCTGATATGGAAGGAACAAAGGAAGCTAACAAGCCTAGCTTGTTTTGCTGCAAACTGTTTATATGCAGCATTGAACATCTCCTTAGGTAGCTTTGAATGTGGACAGGCAAAAAAAAAAAGGGGGGGAGGACAGAGAGGTCTTTAATGATGTGTTACGTTATTGATGGTATTTCTAACCCAGAGGAGAGCTGCCTGCCTCGAAGCTGTGGGCGGTGTTACCCACAGTAACTGCTTGCTTGTGCATAGTTCATTTTTGTTTTATTGTTCAGGAAAGATAAAGTGGTGTCTCTGCTAAGTGTGGTGACTGGCTGGGAAGAGCAGCCTGGTTCTGTTGAGCACAGCTGCCAAAACTGGAGCAAGCCAAGGGAGAGCGGTTCTTTTGTCAGGGACAGAAATGTGGTCTGACACAGCTTTCTTATCAAAGGGAAGGATTTTTCACTTCAGGAGGAAGTTTGGCTGGGAAGGCATCGGATAACTTTTTTTTTTTTAGCTCTGCGGGAAGTCCTGTATAAATGTGTTTTCCATGAATGTAATAGTTCTGCTTCTGACTCTCTGGAGAGAACATTAGTGACTGTATATGAAGGAAATAACACAAAAGTGACTAAAATATTTTTCATCTGAGTAAGTCAGCAAACACACCTTGCACGCTCACAGCCAGGAGCCATTTGCTCTTGGCTTGTGCCATGGGGTTGACAAAAAGTTGTTCTCTTTTTTTTCTAATTTTTTATTCTAAGTATTTCTGAAAGTTCCCTTGATCCATTCCAAGCCATCATGTTGTAGTTAAATTAAAACTTAGCCTTTTCTTTTGGTAAATACCTTGTGTAACAGGAGTGATTTGTTTGTGTTTCAGCTTAAACTTGGATAATTTTGTTTAAACTTAAAGAACCTATGTGTATTATAGAGAAGTTTCTCTAATACCATTGAAGAAACAAATTGTCCTCTAGCTGAGGCCATTTGATTGTGATTTGTTAGATTTGGTTTCCGTGGTTTTCCTGTGAGTCTTTACACAAGTCACTTAGTTTTGTGTTTCCTCTCTTCCTCAAGTGTGAAATGAGAAATTACTGCTTGGGGGTATGAAAAGAAATGTGCTGGTGTATGCAGGGAATCCTACAGCAGCCTTAATGAGTTCCTGAAGGTAAGATGCCTCCCCTGCCAGCCAGTCACACAGTGGTGTACCCACTCAGTTTACTGTTCTCCTGATGAAAAACTGAAACCTGGTACTAGTGCTACTTCAGTCTTGCCACAGAGCAAATAGGCATAAAATAAACTAATATCTCCCATCACCCAAGCAATGGGAGTAATTAATTAACTAGTAATTATATACAAATATGTATTTTATTATACTTAACAAGTAACTGATTGATCATTATTTCCTCATTAAAGCTGTTCATGAGAAAGAGCTGTATTCAATACAGGTACTGAGTTATAACTTTAAGTAAGCTGACAAAATGCCAGCTTTTGGGTGGCAGCATTTCTCTGACATTCTGTCTCCGTGATCTTGTCAAGTGTACTGAAGCATTTTATAAAGTGCTTTCTGAAACTCCACCTCCCACAGCCAGTGGGTGTCACTGCAGCATTGCAGTGAGGGAGAACAATTTTGGGGAGAAAGAATAAAAGTTCAAGTGTATGTTGTGTTTTCTTTAAGTTAGAAATAATTGCAGAAGAAAAATTAAATCCTAACTTACTAACTTAGCAATTTGCATAGATGTTTCTTGGAGATGCTTAAGGGTTTGAAATACTTACTAAAAAAAACCCCTAAATATCCTAGATGACCAAGGCCAATCTTCTGATAGAATTCATGTCACTGGCAACTTCCATAGTCATGCTGGCCCCAAATGCTGGCTTGCTTCCTAGTGCTGAATGTTATGCACCTCACAGATGATGGTGGTTTAAAAAAACTAACAACAAAACAACCAAAAACAAACGCCAAAGAACCCCAAAAAGCCTTTCCTTGAATTCTTTAAAAACCACTTACATGGAATTCTTGGTGTTTGCAGACCTAAATCCTTGTCGTGGTTTGATGCAGCTGAGTGTTAAGCACACAAAATCTGTTATTTTTATAAGGGGAAAATAAGAAAAACTAGAGAGCTGTGAGGCAAAACATGTTTCAACTTAAATGGTTGAGGTACAAAGAAAGAGTTTTATTACTAATAGAATTAAAAGTAAAAAGAAATAACAAGAAATTAAAGCAAACACCCCCCCCCTCCCCCTTCCAGCACTTTCCTCCTTTTACCCAACTCACACAAAGGCTAACAGAAGATGGGATTTTAGTCAGTGTTGCAGTTCTTGAAAAATCTCTTTCTTATGCTTAAGGAAAAAAAGGGTTTCTTCTGCTTCACGTGGTTCCCAAACTGCCACCAGCAGCAGACCCACACAGAAAGAAACAATCTGCTGTGGTGTAAAACATCTCTCTCATGAAAAATCTCACAGTTCCTTCACACTGCCAAACATAGGCCATCACATGGGGTTATTCATCTTTTCAAGGATGAGTTATTTTCGCCTGCACACAAAGGCTTTCTTCGCCACAAGTCTCTAAAAGCCTCTCACTGCTTCTATATAGCCTGGCACTCTTCACAGTCTTCACGGGCCAAACGTGAATTCTCTGTCCCCGATGTCCTTCAAATGGATTAAAGAGACAAACAGTTTGTGATATTACAGTTTCTTACCACGGCGTGCAAGAAGGTTTTTTAAGCTACGCATGAGAAACGCGGCACCACCCCCTTCCTCTTTTCCTGAACCTGGTGGGGGAGGGTGATTGTAACCTGCCTTGTATCAGAGAATATTTTCCTCCAAATTTGTCCAAACTGGCACAAATAATTTAGTGGCACCCAAGGCGTGGCTCAAAGGAAAGTGAAAGAACCTGTACTAATTACATTTTGGTCTGAATTTAATTAGTTTGTGTTGGGGTAAAGTAGTCACCATGTTGGTTGAGTTCATAATGTCTCTCTGGTTTGATGTACCCAAGTCTTTCTGGTCCCTAGGCCTGTTTGCCTATCCACAACTTGCTCCAATCTTGTCCCATACGTAACTTTTGCAGAGCAGGGATTCAAATCCGGATTTCTATTTTGCTGTGCTTGGTGATAATGATTTATAAGAAGTTAACAGAGGTACAGGCAGTTCAAAGTGTGTATGATATGTGGTTTCTCCGTCCTAACCCCAGTCCTAGTTTCAGTAGCCTTTTTTGGGGGTTTATTAGTAATTGCACCCAGTTTGTTAGAGGTGGAGGAGATGGGGTTTCCCAGCCTTTCATGTCCCTCTGCTTTTAATTTGAGACATTATCTTTTGAGAATGTTCAGTTTCCCCTGGTTGTTAAAGAGACCACCTTCCTGGTATTTTATCTGGTAAGCTTCCTCTATGTGGTTTGCAGCTTGTCTAGAATGAGAACTCAGATTTCTAGGGTGACTAACAAGACATCTGACCCAGAAGTGGAAAGTCCTGAGTGATGCGGGGAATGGGAGGATATGGGCCAAATCCTGAAGAAATTCTCTGACCCAGTAGCTTGGAATTTTCCCCCTGAACAAATTCAGAACCCAGCTGAGGTGGGGAAATATCTGAGAGAGAAATACAGTGACAATTCTAATGAGAAAAAGCTCATTGCAGTATGTGGGGCCTTGGCATATGCCTATCGCACACTGCTAGGTACTGTAGAGCAGTAGGTAAAGGTAGAGGGGCAGGAAGATAAATCAGCAGACACCCCAGTCACACTTGGCTGCAACCAGATGGAGATCCTAAGCCATTGACAGTGGCTCCTGTCATGAGAAAAAAGTACACAACGAAAACTGATTGCCCAGTGAAAGGTGGTGATGATGCAGGGGAAGGAACCTCAAAGCCATCAACTGACTCAGGCACAGAGAACATTACTGAGTCCATGTCCATAAAGGACCTTCACAGCCTAATAAAGGACTACACCCGACGGTCTGATGAATCCACAATAAGTAGGATGGTCCATATTTGGGATGCTGCAGGTGATGATGTGATGCTGGATGGTGCTGAAGTGAGGCATTTAGGATCCCTGTCGCATGATCCAGTGATCGACCAAGCGATGATAAGGGGGGGCTGACTCTGCCAGTCTCTGGACATGGGTTTTGACAGGCGTGAATGAAAGGTATCTGTGCACAGGCGACTTCTATATGCAGCAAACCCAGTGGAAGACCAGGGAACAAGGGATCCAACGCTTGAGAGAGCTAGTGGTGGTAGAGATTGTCTACACGAATGACCCAGGATTGAGGAGTCCAGGCAGGGTCAGAGTTGACGCGGTGATGTGGTGAAAACTCATACAACTTGGGCCACAAGAATATGCTTCTGCTTTAGCAATGATGAAACCGGATCACGGTGGGAATGGGACCATGTGGGATATGGCGATGAAGCTCCGAGCATATGCAGACTCCGTACATGGCCCAACACATGCAAGAATCGCAGCTGTGGAAAAACGTCTGTAGAAAGTGGAAGAGAAGATAGAGAAGAATCACCAGGAACTCAAGAAGGAGGTTAAAGAGGGCCTTCTCCAAATCTCGGTGGTACAGATCAGAGATTCTGCTACCAAACGCAGACGTTCCCCAGAGAGAGAGAGAAGGTACATCCCATGAAGTGAGCTGTGGTATTTCCTGTATGATAGTGGGGAAAACAAGAGAATGTGGGAGAGACAACCCACTTCTGCTCCTGGCAGCACGGGTGCATGAATTGAAGGAGCGCAAGACTCAGAAAGGAAGTTCTACCAAAAAGGAAGTAGCTCCAGTTGCCAGTAGCCAAACTGCCAGAAATGATGGAAAAGACGACGACATGTCCGATTCCCATGAAGGAACCTCTAAGATGCAGGCCCAGGGAAAGAAGGATAACCAGGACTAGAGGGGCCCTGCCTCTAGCCAGGTAGAGGCCAGGGAAAACCATGTTTTTTGGACTGTGTGGATTCATTGGCCTGGTACCTCAGAACCACAAAAATGTGATGCTTTGGTTGACACTGGTGCGCAGTGTACAATAATTCCATCGCAGCATGTGGGGGTAGAATCTGTTTCTATTGCTGGTGTAACAGGTGGATCACAAGATTTGACCCTGGTGGAAGCTGAGGTGAGCCTGACCGGAAATGAGTGGAAGAAACATCTCATTGTGACTGGTCCAGAGGCCCTGTGCATTGTGGGCATAGACTTCCTCCAAAACAGGTATTTCAGAGACCCAAAGGGACTCAAGTGGGCTTTTGGAATAGCTGCTATGGAGACAGAGGGCATTAAGCAATTGAACACTTTGCCTGGACTATCAGAGAACCCATCTGCAGTAGGCCTTCTGAAGGGGTAAGAACAAAGAATACCAATTGCCACCTCAACAGTGCATCATCAACAGTACTGGACAACTCGAGATGCTGTGATCCCCATCCACAAGATGATCCGTGAGCTGGAGAGCCAAGGGGTGGTCAGCAAGACCCACTCACCCTTCAACAGCCCCATCTGGCCTGTGTGCAAGTCTGAAGGAGAATGGAGACTGACTGTGGACTATCGTGCCTTGAATGAAGTGACTCCACCGCTGAGCGCTGCCGTGCCGGACATGTTGGAGCTCCAGTACGAGCTGGAGTCCAAAGCAGCGAAGTGGTACGCCACTATTGACATTGCCAATGCATTTTTCTCCATTCGTCTGGCAGCAGAGTGCAGGCCTCAGTTTGCCTTCACCTGGAGGGGTGTGCAATACACCTGGAATCAAGTGCCTGGAAGCACAGTCCCGCCATCTGTCATGGACTGATCCAGACTGCACTAGAAAAGGGTGAGGCTCCAGAATATCTGCAGTACATTGATGACATCATTGTGTGGGAGAACACTGCAGCAGAGGTGTTTGAGAAAGGAAAGCGAATCATCCAGATTCTCCTGGGAGCTGGTTTTGCCATCAAGAAGAGCAAAGTCAAGGGACCTGCTCGAGAGATTAATTTCCTGGGAGTGAAATGGCAAGATGGACAGCATCAGATTCCCACCAAGGTCATCAATAAGATCACAGCAATGTCTCCACCAGCCAACAGAAGGAAACACAAGCTTTCCTAGGTGCCATAGGCTTTTGGAGGATGCATATTCCCAAGTACAGCCAGATTGTGAGTCCTCTTTACCTGGTTACCTGAAAGAAGAACCATTTCCGTTGGGGCCCAGAGCAGCAGCAAGCCTTTGCCCAGATCAAGCAGATCGCTCATGCAGTAGCCCTGGGCCCAGTCACGACAGGACCAGAGGTGAAGAACGTGCTCTACTCTGCAGCCGGGAGCCATGGTCTGTCCTGGAGCCTTTGGCAGAAGGTGCCTGATGAGACTCGGGGCTGACCACTGGGATTCTGGAGTTGAAGCTGCAGAGGGTCTGAAGCCAACTACACCCCAACAGAGAAGGAAATCTTGGCAGCCTATGAAGGAATCCAAGCTGCCTCAGAGGTAATCGGAACTGAAGCACAACTCCTCCTGGCGCCCCAACTACCAGTGCTGGGGTGGATGTTCAAAGGAAAGGTTCCCTCTACCGAACACACCACCAATGCCACGTGGAGCAAATGGATTGCTCTCATCACACAGTGTGCCCATATCGAAAAACTGAGTCGCCCTGGGATTTTGGAAATAATCACAAATTCGCCTGAAGGTGAAAACTTTGGTCTCAGTGATGAAGAAGAACAAGAACAAGTGACACACGCTGAAGAAGCTCCACCGTACAACCAACTGCCATCAGAAGACACACGCTACGCTCTTTTCACCAACGGTTCTTGTTGAATCGTAGGGATGAAATGAAAGTGGAAAGCAGCCGTATGGAGTCCCACACGACGGGTTGCAGAAGCTACTGAAGGAGAAGGTGGATCAAGCCAACTTGCTGAACTCAAAGCTTTTCAACTAGCCCTGGACATTGCTCAAAGAGAGAAGTGGCCAAAGCTCTACCTCTACACTGATTCATGGATGGTAGCCAATGCTCTGTGGGGATGGCTGGAAAAGTGGGAAAAAGCTAATTGGCAGCATAGGGGAAAACCAATCTGGGCTGCTGAAGAGTGGAAAGACATCGCTGCCCGAGTAAGAAAGCTGGTTGTGAGAGTCCGCCATGTAGATGCTCACGTCCCCAAGAGTAGGGGCATAATGAGGAACACCAAAACAACAAACAGGTAGATCAGGCTGCAAAGATAGAAGTGTCACAGATAGACTTAGATTGGAAACATAAAGGAGAGTTGTTCCTAGCTCGGTGGGCCCATGATGCCTCAGGTCATCAGGGCAGAGATGCCACCTATAGGTGGGCACGAGATTGAGGGGTGGATCTAACCATGGACAGTATCTCCCAGGTTATCCATGATTGTGAGACATGCACTGCTATCAAGCAGGCCAAGCGGGTGAAGCCTCTGTGGTATGGTGGGCGATGGTCCAAATACAAGTATGGGGAGGCCTGGCAGATTGATTACATCACACTGCCTCAAACCCGCCAAGGCAAGCGCTATGTGCTCACAATGGTAGAAGCCACCACTGGATGGCTGGAGACCTACCCTGTGCCTCACGCTACTGCCCGGAACACCATCCTGGGCCTGGAAAAGCAAGTCCTTTGGAGGCATGGCACCCCTGAGAGAATCGAGTCTGACAATGGGACTCATTTCAAGAATAGCCTTATTAACACCTGGGCTAGAGAACATGGCATTGAGTGGGTGTACCACATCCCTTACCATGCACCAGCGGCTGGGAAATCTCCTTTCATTGGAGGAAAGTGAAAGAGATAAAAACTATTTATTTAACAAACATACAGGAAAAGGATAATAATGCTAAATAATAAAACCTCTCACTGTGGAGAGAAACCTGGGGAAATTTCAGAGTCCTTCTGTAGGTGTAATCTCTTTCCTTCTCCTTGGAGCTGGGTCATGGGCCCACATCCAGGGCCTCAGTGGAAAATTCTCCCAATGTGTTCTGATGTTGAAACAGTCCAGAAGACAAGAAGGGAAAAAACGGAAGTCACAGGAAAACAAAGTTCAACTCTCCGTCTCCCTCCGGAGAAAAGGAGCCAAAAGCTGGCTGAAAAGCAAGCAGGGTGCTTCCTCTGCTCTTGCTACTGCAGCGGAAGAATGCAGAGAAGAGTGTATCTGTGTCCTTGAACAACTGCTTTGAAAAGTTCACTTGGTTTTTTCCTCTCCCCCCCCCTCAGGCTCCATTTAAAGGCATGGAAAGGCACAAAATTAATTTCTGGGCATAGAGCAGCAATAGGGGATACACAGCATAAAGTCACCCCAAGACAGTGCTGAAGGTCACTCTGACTCAAAGCACCCACCTTCCCCAGAGAGTTGGCCATCCCCAAAGCCAGACAAGCACTGACGCAGATGCTCTTCCAGCCAGTGCTGGAAAAGATGTGGTTATACCCTCCTGGGCAGCCCTCAGGCCTGTGCCTCTCAGCGTGGCACAGCCCAGGCAGCTGTGCGGGCTCTGGACTGTTCACAGGACAGACATTGCCTAGCGGTGCCTACTCTTCGGAAAGGGCCTCCCTCACACAGGTTGTTGCTAAGGCCCACGTTGTCTCTGCCTGTGTTATCGTGAGGATGACAGTTTAAACAGGCCTTATCACTGTATATTCAATCAAGGTTTATGAGGGCTGATAAAGATGTCACCTAGTTGCTTCGTGTGTTCATTAAAACCCTATTCCCCAGTAGGACTTTGCTGTATTACATTTTCTTTTTTCCTTCCTTCACTGAATTTTAGGTATCTTCTGAAGAAAGAGGTATGTGTTGGAAGGGAAGGCATAATGCTTACTTGAATAACCCTAATATTTCTGCAGGGAAGAATTTAAAAAGCCCAAAGCCCAAAATTAGTAGCTTGGTTGACACAACCCTATCTGTATTTAATATTGTGCATCGTCATAATTGCTTATTTAATAGTTCAGGAAAGTTTCCTAAATGTAGCCTATGCAGGGCAGTAAAGTGACTTGTGTGCACTTCCCTGCTATGCTGTGTTGGTGCTGAAGGTGGCTTGGGAGGGGCTTGGTGCTACTCGGTTATGATACAGGATGTTGTAGATTGAGTTCCCATTGTGACTTTTCCTGATGGATGGAGACTGCATATTTCCAACACAGGAATGTAAGCCTTGTTGGCTTACTGTTCTGGTTGTATGTCAAAGCTGAAGAAATGATTGCAATAAAGAGGTAGTTATATAAAATGCACCCATAATTTTTATGTCATCTGTCTGTGATCAGAAAGCAGGCAAAGATTAAGTCTGTCTTGTCCTGTAAACTTCTTCATTTCAAGGTGGTTTTTTTTTCCTCAACCCATGTCCTCCTAGCTAAAATTTAAAATAAATACATTGTCCTAATTGTATCTGATATCATGTCCAATTCTGCCAGTCTTCTGAAAAATCTTATTTCTACAGTGAGCAGAAGTTGCTCAGTTGCATTTTTGTTGGTTAAGTAAAATTTCTTTTAAAACAAAACAGATATACAAAACCATAGTGAAATATGATTAGTTGCAGCTGCTTGCTGTGTTATAAAAGAGAAAAATGTTAGGGGACTCTTTTGGCTAAAAAGATTGAAAATATGTAACAGACTCAATACCCTAGTTCAGGCACAAATCAATTGAGATTAAGCAGGTATGTTTAGGCTCTTTTGAAAAATAGGAAGAAACTGAATATTCAATTGATTCTGTAGATCCCCAGGTCACAGTAAATTCCTGTTATTTACACTTTAGTGTATTGGCTCTCTGCATCCTCTAAACTTTGTGAATACTAATGGCTGTTGGCATTTCAGAAGTGATTCTTTCATTTTGTTTACAATTTTGCTGCCACTGGCAAGTATTGGACTATCAAAGGCTTTAATGCTGTGCATGTGCATTTCATAATAGAATGTTATTCTATGATGATAATAACACTTACTAGAGATCAGTAATAAAATGAAAAACAGAGCCTCTCCACCATCACTTGTTAACACTTGTTATGATTGTTTGCCTATTAACACTAATTGGTTATATGCTTCCATTTTAGCCCTGTGCAGGCTGGCATAAGCATGAGGCACTTGTGTATGTACAGTACTTATGAATAGCTGTGCTGGCCTACTGATCTCTGCAATAAAAGTTACTCTACCATGATCTGGGTCTGCTTTTTTAAAAAATGTTTTATATCAGAACACTTGTTGACCTCTACCTTATCAATTCACTCTGTTTGCCTTTAAACAGTAGTCACGGTATTCTCTAGAATATTTGCCTGATGCAGTGGTGTCCATTTAGCCTTGGCCATGGAATACTCTGTGGTCATCCAGCAGTGCAGTATTTTTTAAAGCTTGCCTTAAAACTAGAATGTGTTGTCAAACCTTTGTTTGACTTAAAACAGTTGACTGTGGGCACTCTAAAATCATAATTGATCTACCTTTTGATGTTCCTAGAGCTAAGATAGAAAGTGTCATGATTGCAGCCAGTCACTGGGTTCAGGAAATCACCTTCACTCATGGCAGGGTGAGGAAGGGGAATCTGAAGCATGGCAATGAAAGGTACCTTCGGAAGTGTTTCCAGTTTCTGTGCTGACGTCTCACCCCAGACACATGTGCTTACATGCTAAATTGCCAGAACATGGTTGCCATCCAAAAGCTTGTCTGGCTTTGAATGTATGTTGATTTCTGTTTCTTCATTTAAGTCCAGAAAGCTTATGACAAGAGAATATTATGCTGAAAATCTGGGGATAATTTGGTATAGAAAAATAAAGTGGTTCAAATATTAACAATACCAAGAGATCCCTGGTCTGTTTCTAGCCAGCTGAATGGGAAAGCCTTCTCAGTGCAGAGTAATTGACTTTTCCCTTCTACTCTTGCTTGGATCAGGCAATATATTCAGTTGTATCCACACAGTGCTCATTTCAGCCATGCCTGGTGGATACTATCCAACTTTAAATATTGAGCTGAACAAAAAGTACACTTCAGTACAGTTCTTGGCATCAGGAATTGTCTTTGCAGATCTTAGGCTGCTATCACCAGCCTTTGGAGGAGTGTCAAGAAGTATCAGAGAGTCACAGTCACTTCTGCGTTTCCATACTGAGAGGGGAATCTTGGTAAATCAGGAACAGGAGAAGGCCCTGTTATGGGAAGAGCCATGAATGATTGTGTTTGCCAGTGCCACCACCTTCCCAGAGCACGCTGCTGCCTCGTGAAGGGAGGCAGTGTGTGCAGCGCTGATAAAGGACGGTGATGGTGCCAGTGGTGCCATGGCTTTGCTGCACTGTGTTGTGCCGTACCCATGGCACCCGGTGATTGATGAATGTCTGTGGGCTGGTGCTGTGCTGAGGTATGATTAGATATTTATTGCTAACAGACATGCTAGTCCAGTCTAAAAGATGACTGAGGCCTCTGCAGGTCTGTTGAGATGACTTGCTCTCAAGGCATCTGTGTGCAGTCAGTGTTTACAGATACCTGAATACTCACCAGTGGTCAGCCTGGTTAATCCAGCTCCTATGGAGAGGTCAGGAGCTCCACACACTGGGAGGTTGCCAACCCCTGTCCACAAGGATGTGGTAATTGATTTTCTCAGTTGAGTAAAAAGAGCAAGAAAACTTCTGTCCATCTGTCATTCTGGAGCAATTGCTTACAATATTATGTGATTTGTTCTATCATGCCCACCAGTATTACTCAGGGACATACAGTGGATGTAAGTTTAGGAAATAGGCTTGTTTCTTCTTGAGGTACCTTTCATTTATCTTCAAAGCAGACCTCAAAGAGTGATGATTTAAAACCATTACTCTAGAGGGTAGAATGTCTAAATCCAATCAAAGAGTTTATCCCACAGGTATTTGTGTACCTCCCTCAAATTCATGGAAATGTCAATAGCACTAATTTATTAACTAGAAACTTCATTTTTTCTAATTAGTGAAATTACAGCACAGGCCAGCCACAAAGTTTTGTTGTTCTAACCCTTACCCACCTTCCCTGCAATGTTGCTTCTACTTGTGCCAATCTAAATGTGAATTGTAAGCCCTGTGGGACAGGGTCTGTCCCTTACATTCTCTCCCTTCCTTTTGTGTGTATTTAATTTAATTTCATTTTATGTTTGCGCATAATCCTCAGGGCAGAGTATCTTTTGTTTGCCTTATGTGCTCCTTGATGATTCCTAAATTCATGTCCTTAATCGAGTCCACTTGTGGCCTCTCTTTTCGACCATGAATCAGAGTATCTGCAATAAGCCAGCAGCAGAGAGCGTATTTTAAGCTCTTAACAGCTCCCACTGGAGCCTCCTCATTTCCCCCATGACCAGGGAAAATGAATTGCCTGTGTGAGATGCTTGATCAACTAACTAGAATTGTTTGGGAAAAGAAAAAGAAATGGTTGTGTGGAAGGAGTTAAAAAACACCCTGTGGTTTCTTCTCCCTCTCTCACAAATGGAGATCCTGCTCATGCACATCTGTGGTGGTGGAGCCCAGGCTGGGAGAAGGCTTTGGGATATGTAGGCCCCCAGCCACAGAGGGGGTTTACGGGTCAAAATCAATACCTGTATGTTAGTCCATATAAATAAATCATATGCCTGTAAAATACACGCTGTAGTTTGCTGCTGGGTCCTGAGGGAGCAGGAAAATAATTTAGCACAGCTGGATGCTTGTTCATCTTCCAAACTGTTTTTATGGTCTGAAAGAATAGCTTCCTAAATCGCCGTCTTATGGAAAAGCGGGGTGTGGGGCTGCATCAGAGTGCAAATGCACTGGCGTCACTGTAATTAAAAAATCTGCTCTCTCACTTACCTTCCAAAACATCCCTGTTCCCTCTAACGAAGGAATTTTTACCTAATCCGAAGGAGCAGCTGTTGCCTGCCAAATGGCCAGTCCGTGCTCCTGGTGGAGCCGCCCGGGTGAGCAGCGTTCCCCCTCTCCTGTGCTGCGAACGGCTCTGTGTGAAACCTCTTCCCTCAACTTGAACTCCAGCGAGGAGTCCCTGCGGCCCGTGGAGATTGAACCAGTCCTAGCAGCAATAAAGGCTCATTTACAAGGCTCCCAAAGACTCTGTAAGTGCCCAACACAACTGAAGTTGAGGACTCGTTGGAGATGTTGGGATGCCAAGAACTGATGTTTGATGCTAACCCTTAATGGACTGAGTAATTTCTTCACTGCTCTTGTCAGTCAAAAAAACCTGGCTTTTGTGAGCCCAGTGGAAGCTATAGGAATTATTTGAGGGGCTTTGAAGACCACAAGCATGGAATCAGTGCTAATAACAGAGGCGCTTCATTGCTTTGGTGCCTGCAATCCATGTGAGGAAAGAACCCAGCACAGGTTTCCACGTCCTTAAAAACTGTGGTGAATATAAATATCTTTGTAAATACCTTTGTATTCAGCTCAGGTCTCTAAGGAAACGTGGGAAGCCAGTTCTGGTGTTTGATCTGCATGGCTGGCAGCACCCAGCAGTTGCTCTCAGCTGAAGGATGGAGAAATGCTGGCTGGCCCAACAAAATGCTGTGTGAGCAGCAGCAGTGCCAAAGTTTTGGGTTCTCCTCGATTTCTGGTCTATAAAATGCTCTGGTAGGTTCTGTCAATGGGGAGTTGGAAGGAAATGGTGTGGCCCACCATACATGGAGAACGTGGGCCCTTGTCAGATATATGCCCCCTTTTAAAAATGCAAATTGATAAATAAACACTGAAACAATAGGGCTGTGCTAATCCTTTTACAAAGGGTAAATTGCTAATCTAACTCCCCAGCCAGGATGGCTGCTTCACCTTAACAATAGCTGCATTTATACCTTATGTTTTACTTGTAAACTGACATGTAGAGAATTGGAAAGGGTTTCAGCTCACCTGCTTGCTGGGGGAGGGCGGCTAATCCTTTCATGCCCTTCACACTCGGTGAGCAATGCTGCCATTTGATCACGCTGAAGCAAAAAGGCCAGCCAAATTTTCAGCCAGTTTAGACTCGGTTGTGCTTGTGCTTTAACAATGCTGCCTGTGTCTCCAGTGAGGGCAAAGAGAAAGGTCTATTCATGTCTTCACATAGCAAGTACCCAAGGGCCTGATCTTCAAAGGCACTGGGCATCCCCAAGAAAGGATGCTGAGCTCGCTGACGTTCAGTGACCCCGGTTTTCCTAGCTTTGCAAGCATGTTGAGTCCTTGTTAATGGATACTGGCAGCAGAAAGTTTGTGTGCCCATCTTCAGTGGCCTGCTCCTGGCTGATGGGACCATCATGGAAAACCAGCAGGAAGGGAAAAGAGTCTGAGCACCCTGGCCCCCCAAATTGCCATGATAGAGGACTGGGAGCTTGAAACATGGGCTGTGTGGTGGATTACCAGGGAGGTGGAATGGTGCCAATGAGTTGATTGAAAGGTTGTGTGTCTTTGCCTTGCCTGGCATTCATGCAGATTTTATAAGTTTAATGGAATTGCTTAAGGTGATGTTGGGTAAATCCTGCCTTGGAGTTTTGTCCTCAGCTGCTGCAGCTTCTTGTTCTTTCCTACCACTTGGGGTTTTTTTTCCCCTTTTCTTCTATATTATTCTCCAGCATTTGGTCTGATCCAAAGAGATGGAAATAAGATTTTTCTTGCTGTATTTGGTCAGTAAGATGTCTACAAACCCATGAGCCTGTTTGGGAATGAAGGTAACATGGACAATTCATAGCTGTAGAGTCACAAATCTAGAGCAGTTTGATTCAGAAGGAGTATTGAATGAAATAATCGAGGTAGACAAGAGACCTATGGGGTGCTCTCTTCCATGTAACCAGCTTTATATGACGGTAGAAGAGGAAAATCAAGATGATTTCTACTTTTTTATCCCTGGAGGAAATATACTTGTAATCTCCCAATGTCATGTGAGATTAATATCAGCTTGCATTTTTTCCAAGAGAAATTGTGTCAGGCATCTGGCAAAGCAATTCATGTTGCTTGTATTTAAGGTATTCTTCAGAGAGGGAGGCAGAAGCAGTCATGGACCAAACGTGCCAGAAAGGTGGTGTGAAAGACTTGAAGAATCTTGGTCTGACATTGCTGGTCTGAGGTCTTCTCCTCACTGCCTGGAGAGGAGTGTTAATGCAGCATCAGCTCCAAGGAGAGTCCAATCAAGTAAGGGACGCTGCAGCAGATTAAATTAAAGACTGTGGGAAATGGGTTATTAGAACTTAAAACCCACTAGCTCATAAAGACATACAAGTTTCATTATTTTTTTAACATGAATTTTTACCACAGCTAGCTTGAATTAAGAGTGCCCATTCCTTTTGCTTTGGTTAATGAAGGCAGAGCTAGCACATGTAACACCAATGGAAGAGTAATAGGAAAAAGCTTTTTCATCTCCATTTCTGTCTCACAAAGCTAAGAAAAACTCACATGTTAAATTACTGGTCATGAGTTTTATTTGAACTCTGATTCAAAATATTGAAATTGGGAATTCAGTGTGTGGTTAACAGACAACAAATTTAAGTGACTTACCTGCTATAAAGAAATAATAGATTGGAGGGAGTTTTCTTGGCACAGTTTCATAAAATTAAATTTGGCAACTAAGTTGCATTAATTGACCAAGTGTCAATGTAGGAGTATGCTGATGACCTGGAATTGGGAAGCATTTTACATAAAGAGTGGAATTTGGATCTCCACAAGGAGAACAGAATAATCACAGTAGCAGAAGAGGCGTGAAATGTAATGCTGCAGAAGATAAGATCTCATAGTATTTAGGGGGAAATAATAAACTTTTTGGCAATGATCTGGAGCCGGAGGGTTCAGAGAAGGTGAAAACCAGGGTGCTGTTGTGAGTCACAGGAAGTGTAAGTTGGATGCAGTGTCAATGCAACCCTTTCCAGGGAAGAGGGGAGCATTGTAGCCGTACTGCTGAGCCAGGTGCTGAGGAGAGACCTCGTGTGAAGTGCTGCATATGGCTCTGGGCAGCGGCCTTCGTAGGAAGAACTGGAAAATGAAACAGTCCATGCTGAAAGTAAGTGCAGCACAGGGCTAGGAGAACAACCAGGAGGCTGGAAACCCTGTCTTGTGAGAGAGGGCAAACCAGCTTCACTCACAAGCTACAGAACGGGAAAGATGCAAAGAAGAGGAACTGAACTGGGACTGAAGGACAGTGACTATAAGGAGTATACATGAGTGTAAAATAGTAGGGAGAACAATTAACTGTAGATTTAAGAATATAGGCTGCAGGTTTAAGAGGAAATTCCCACCATTTGAGCTGTGAGATTCTGGATGAGCCTTCCAAGATGAGCAGCTTAGAAAACCTGATGAGTGATTAAGTGTTTAGTACATGCAGTATTAGATTGGCAAAAACAGTTGATCAAGCTAGCAGCAGGGAGGGCAATATTCATTATAGTACTGGCCTAGTTTGAGGGATCCTTAGGAAAGAAGGGCAGGGGCAGTCCTCAGCCAAACAAACTGTGCTGGAAAGACAGAAAAGATGCAGAGGCTTTAGATCAAATTACACCGTCCTAGGTCTTGTCTTCTCTGCCAATACAGTGGTACTAGGCAGCTCAGAATAAATGTATTCAATTTTGCTAGGTGGTAAGTGCTTAACCTGGTGGTGGAGAAGAGACTCATGTGGGAAGTGATGAAGGAAGAAAATGGATTTTGTTTCTTTATTCTTTCTGTATTATTTTACACAGACATATCTGTAATTTTCATGAAAAGTCTCAAAGGAAGCTATTCCTGCTTCAGGATACTGCCGTCCTTGTTTGTGGTAGGCAGGGGCAGGAATGAGCTCTTTGAGTGAATGAGAGCAGCAGCGTCTAGCAGTCTGCTGGGAGGTGTAAATCTCTGTGTGGGGTAAGGTGACCAAGCAGAGTTTGAGACTTGCAATCTGCCCAGCTAAGTCCCCTTTTGGACTGGAAGCACAACTGTGTTGAAACCTGCTGTGAGACCCTCAAGACTCTTGTTTAAAAAGCAACTGAACAAAGGTCAAACCCAGAAAGGGAGAAAAAAAATCACAACAAGAAACTAAAACCTGTGGGAACAATCATGGACGGAGAGGAAGGAAGAATGTTTCCTGGAAAATAAAGAACCTCACTGAACTTTAAATCTAGCCCAGACATCCAGAGTCAGCCCTGTTATGCTGGAAAAGCTTAATCCAGCAAAAACAGGGAAGGAAAAGAAAAGTTAAAATGCTAGAGGAATGAATGATAATAAGTTGCCCTTGTGTCATGGTCCTTCATATCCTGACCATACTGTGCACCACAGAGAGATGTTTTGTGCATCCCTGTGCTCAGGCTGCTTTGTTTCTAGATAGAAGAGAGAGGGGAAATGGATGCAGGGAGAAAAAGTGTCATGTTCTTGATCATCCAAAAGAGGAGGAATGTCCCTCTGGACACGCAGCTCAAACCAGCCTCCTAAATGCTGCACAGGAGAACCCCCACTCTGTAATCCTAAGCACACACTGTGCAAAAGTTAAAAGCAATCTCATGAGAATTTTAATGCCATATTAAATGTTGATTCATGTGTGGCTGGAGCCACAGTGACCTGGAGGGCTGGTGCTTGATCCAGCTCCGAAGTGATAAATTGATCTGTAATTTATGCCAGTTTCCGTGCGTGGCTAAAGTAATCTGATAGGGACCAGGGGCGAAGGGTGTGACTTGGAGCTGGAGCCAGGAGCCGTGTCCTCCCGGAGTGGGTGTGCACCTGGCAGGCTGAGTCACTAATTGCCTTTGGGAATAGCCCTCTGCACAGGAACGTTATCACCTCTCCTGACGAAGCACACCCCAGTAGCATCACTGGTCGCTCACTGCCCAGAGTCAGGTGCATCGTGTTCAGTTTCTTCTGCTTGAAAAAGGAGCGGCTGGAGGGTTTTAGCAAAGAATTGCTCCCAATCTGGTCCACACCAATGGTAAACAGCTTTTCCCCCTATCACAAATGGCATCAAAAAAGACTATCCTATTGCCTTTTTTTACTATTATCGTTTGGTTTTGATCACACAAAAAAATAAGGACTATTTTTTAGGAAATAGATGGAATTTTAAATATATATCAGATGTTTAGGCCAGATGCTTATTAAGTCAATGAATCATTCGCAACTGAGAAATATTTGCTCTCTCCACATGTTACTGACATGAGGAGTTCTTTTTTTACAGAGCATATGGAGGAACAAGTCACTCTCTGAGTAACGAAGTGAACTGAATCAGATTTTCATCAGCTTTCACTGGAGCGGGTTCTCAGAGCTCTGGCTGTTCCATGAATGAGCCACGCTGCTTTCTCTGGGTCTCGCTCTCTCTGCCCTTGCCTCCCACTTGTTCTTCCCTTTTATGCAGTTGTATATTTTTCTCAGGCTTTGTTGAAGTTCAGTTTGTCAAATTTGGTTTGCCCAAGGTTTGGTTCCATAGGATGCTGAGCTAAATGCAACCGGTTAAAATCTTGCAGCCAATTTGTGATCACTTACATAAGGAAAGGGGATTGTCTTGAAGTGTGTGAACATTGATGAAAATTGGGACATCTGTGTCATCTCCTCACCAGCAACAGTTCTTGTGAGTATCCAATAATCATTGTCTGCCTTGTTTTCCCGTAACTCTGAATCAAGGACAGCATCTACAGGAACTGCAAACTGTATTATAAAATATCTTCAGGCAGACAGTCGTACTTCATGAGTGAGTTATTATTGTCCTAGCCAGGCTGCAAAGAAAAAGAACAGTTTTGGAAAGATGCAGATAGTGGTCTTTGCTACAAATTAATGTTGGATACTGAGAAGGTGAGAAGTCTTAAAATTAACCACGTGTGGAGTTTAATGGGTTATAGGTTTGAAATGCCATCATTCCCATGAGAAGCAAACAGACTTACGTGTCACATCCTGGATGAAATATCGTTATACTTATTTTTTTCTAATGTACCTGTTGATTGGTATTGTGTGTGTGTGTATATATATGCTGTATATGTGTATGCTGTATATAGACATGGTTGTATACTGATGGGCTTTGGGAGTCATTAGGCCCACTGCTCTGTTGTGTCACCTATTTAATTGAAATTAGCTGTAAAGCTTTGGCCAAAATATGTGTTTGGATTATCAAGAATCCAACAGCCTCTAGGACTCTGGCAGGGAAGAGAGGAACAAGTGTCACATTTATCTAGCTTGCTTATTTAGTTCTGCACGTAGTTCCTTGATGTTGTTTGGGCACTAGGTCGTGTAAGTGTTTCCCCAGAGCTATCTGTCCAACAGGAAATCATGAAAGCATTAGACATGTGCCAGCTGAAAATCCCCTTGCTGAAATGCTGTCAATTTTGCTATATTTCTGCAGTAGGTGCTTTTCTCTGAGCTCGTGCATGAAGAAACCTCCCAGACTGGAGCTGAACCAGAAAGGAGAAGCTAGACAATGTGGCAAAGTTGACGTTTTGAAACTATTTCCACTTATTTAAACAAATCTATTACCTGTTTGAATACCTGGAAGTACTCCAGGACTTCAACAGTTTATAATTTTCTCTTGTCTAGTTCCCCTGGTTTATTTTCCCAGGCCTAGTAGCTGCTGTCTTGAAATGTTCTCACTAAGAAGGCAGAGAGGTCCCTGTTTTCACCCTGTCTTCATCCCTGCAGTTGCAGGACTTGGTATTATGGTGCTGCTGCATTAATCCTCCATCCTAAAAGCCTGATAATGTTCAAGATTCAGATCTGCAGGACTAGCAAAGGCTCTGGGCTGGTGATGAGCAGTGGTAAGGTTCCTTGCCTTGAGGTAAAGCTTTAAAATCTGACTATGGTGGGTGGCTATCAGCACAAGGGACTGCAGGAGCTGGGTTGTCCTCCAGGGATACAGGAATAAGGAGCTGTGTGAGGGGTATCACTCCAGGCTTTCAGAACGGATAAAACCCAAGGCTTTTCTTAAGTAGTAGCTGGGCACACTATGGCTTTGGTCACAGGGGGAAATTGCCAAGGCCTGTGGTGCTTAGAAGGATTTAAAAGCAGCTTGATATACACACACAAGTGCTCTATGGCATAAGCAGCAGTATTCGTCTAACATGTTAAAAAAAATAACAAACCACTGTGAGGGTTGACGGTTCCCCTTCCTTCAGGCTATAAACCAATTTCTTGTTGTACTTTTAATTCCTCTCCTCTCTCAATAAAAAGTGATCCTGTTGGCCAGGTGCAGTGTCAGAAAGTAGTCCCTGTCAAGCAAAGGCATTGGCCAGTTTCTGTGGGATTTTATTAAATAATGGAGTACCACCGCAAAATATGACAGAAGTCCAGTGTTGCTGACCGCAAATAAATAAAACACCCGTCTTTGACCACGGGGAAAAACTCAAGTTATTTTGCACACAAATCTCTGGCCCTGGAAGAGGCTGGGGGAAGGGATATTTAGCTCCTTTCATAATGTTAACCAGACCTGCTTCCTAGTCAGAGCTGAGCTTGCCATTTTCTCTGTTTGGAGTGCTTTTCCTGAAAGTGGGAAGTGGGAATCCAGCAGCACAGGTCGAATTTGCAATGGAGCGGGTCAGGAAATACTTTCCTTCCAGTCTTCGGTATTTAGGATTTGTTCTGTTTTCTGCTTTGCCTGTTTGCTCTCTATACTTCTCATACCTTTAGAGCAAAGCTTAGCAGCAGAATCCTGCACCCAGTCTTTTCCAGTCTTTCTGGATTAACAAAATTACTTTTGACAGGCTTTCTTGCTCAAATCCCTTTACTGGTGATGTCTCTCATATCTTCTACTAGGTGAGAATGGCTTTGTCACTTTTAGTTTTCTTGGCTTTTTAGGATTTTTTTGTTTTCAGAGAAGGAATCAAGTGTGTGTGGGCAGCTGTTTCCAAAGAAGCCAGAGGATTTGAGAAGCTCTTTGCTAAGAGACCAGGGCAGGCATTTTGCAACAGATTATTCAGCTGTATACATGGTGAGAGCAGAGGGGCTTCAATGGACTCTGGTGAAATTAAGAACCTGAATCACCACCTGCTTTTGAATGAAGACTGTAGGAGAATGGCTGAATTATACTGTTGGGAGTCCTAATTCCCATTCTGCCTTCACCTCCATCTCAGACTGATTTCTGGTGTTTTTTGCACATACATATATTCTATAATTTGTGTTTGTGAGTTTGCACCTTGCAGTGACAGAGGAAGACTCATGTGCCTCAGGGACACTTTCTTATTATGTCTTAGCCTGTAATTCCTCATCTCAGCATGTTCTTTCACCTAGTTTCTGTGGATGAGGAGATACATTCCTGCAGAGAAACATCTTCCTCTGCAGCTTGAGCCATGCCTGCAAGATGGACACCTGTCACCCATGACTCAGCTTGAACACAGCTCCATTCAGATGATATTGGCAGACCAATACAGCTATTTCCTTTCCATCGATCATAGCTGGATCCCACAATATGATGCTATTATCCCAATTTCATTCATGTTCTGATGTGCTTGCCTGCCCCACTTTGCTAGTCCCTGATCTCACAGTCCTTGAAGAATGGCAGTCACCATTTGTCACTGTAAATGTAGCCCCCGAGGATCCACGTTCCTTGATGTCCATCTGTACTTTTGCTCTTTATTTAGGATAAAATGTCCTTTATCACATGCCCATATCCACATCAGAGGCTGAGGGAAGTTGCTGGATGCATGAGATGTGTGAAAGGAGTTAACTGCTTGCAAAATAGATGGAGACCTTACAGCATAACCAGAAAATAGTTCTTGGCAATCAGAGTTTGATTTTCCTGCTTAAAACTCCATTCCCTTTCCTTTCTAAGCCACTTGGCTATGGCTCTTGATCTTCTCTTCCCGACCAGTCACTGTAGAACTCATAAAGGTTTGTAGAGGCCACAGTGGAGAGGAAATCCTGTTCTGTTTGAAAACCACTTCTATTTGCATTTTCTTTTGAATGGTATGTAGAAAATCAGTCAGTCATGTGTGAGGAGAAAAGCTAAATCCCTTGTAACCAAGCAGTTGAATGCTCTATATACCTGGGTGAGCAGGCTGTAGAAGCTGCAATTAACCACCTTTGACTGTCTAGTGACTTCAAATTTTCAGCTTTGATGGCCACTCATTGGTGTTTGCAGAGCATTCCTATGGCATATGGTAACCTTTAGCCCAGCACAGACCTTCAGGAGTAAGTGCAAAACCTCTGTCATTCCTTTATGGGGCATATGGTTAATATTACAAAATGGCTTAGCTCTTGTTTGTTTGTTTGTTTTTGCTTTGAGTACATCTGAGTCCATCAGCTCCCATTCAATATCACCTTCAGGGCTGCTTGAAAGACTATGTCGGTGCTAAAACAAAGCATCTCGTTTGCAAGACAGTCATAGAAAGGCACGACTAATCCTGAGGTGACTTGGGTGACATGACACAGCTGACAACAGATGAGGCCAGGAACAGGACCCAGAAGTCCTCGGCTGTGTTGCCTCTGTCACCCACTATGTTCCCAGGGTGGACTGTTATTTTACAGACATTCATGAAACATCTGCATGCATAAAAGAACAAATCATAAACCAGTTGTAGTTTTCTGCTTTTCTTTTCTGTCAGAAACATTGTTTTAGGACCAAGGAAGAGAGACAGAAAGATTTGTTAAGCAACATCCCACAAGAAATATAAATCTCCTGAGAAAATAATGCAGCTTCTTCATTCTATCTGATTTCTGAAAGGCTTTCTTCCCTCATAGGACAGTATACGCTTGGTGTCCCAACATATTCCCGAGGAAAAATGCTGTGCTGGGCAGGCGGCAGGGCCCAGCTGGGATCCTGGCAGAGCATGAGAGTGGGGGTGAAAGACAGTGGGTGTCCTAGCTGGCTTTCTAGTGTTTGGACACTGTCTCTTCTTTTCCTGCAGCTTAAAAGAGAAAAGAGCAGCTGCAGGGGAAGTTAAGGTCCTCTCTCATGTCCTTAGCCTGGAAGGGATGTGTTGCCACACCTGTGCCTCCATATTTAAATTGTTGGTGGGCAACATATAGGGCAGTCAGTGGTGTCTGCTCCGTCCGTTTCACGCAGGGGCAGAGACAGAGCTGTATCTCAGTCAAAGCAGTCTACAGCTTGTTGTATCAAAGCAGCCCTTTTGTCAGTAGCTGGAGCCAACAGGGATGTTCTGAGTTGGGAGAGCTCATGTTCTGCTGCTGCTGTCCTGCCGCAAGAATCCAGCAACCTCTGGGACGGGGGAGGTGGAAGACGATTGTGCTCTGAAATGCAACCTATCTGCTCAAATACCCGGACAGGACCTTTTGTCTGCAGGTCTCTCGGATCCTTGGGAGCACTAGTGACCTAATCCCCGTGGAGTTCTCACAGACCTGACACAAGTGGGAGCTCTGGGCACCTCAGACAGTCAAGCCATATACTTTCAAAATGATGCTCCTAAATGGCAAGCAACCCAAATTTAAAAACCTCTTTCGAAAATCTCAATTCTAACAACACTCCCCACAGCTAAAGTGAACCAGTGGGAAAGTCTTCTCAGTGATGTCTGAACACAGGCAGTTGCACGAGCAGAGGAAAAGTCCATTTAGCACTGAAAAATTGAGTGCTTTTGAAAATACGTGTCCAAAAATGTTTCCTGCATCATTCAGGGGTGTCAGCTCTTCAAGTACAGATTAAAGAGCTGTTGGGAGAGGAATTACAAAAATCAGACCATCTTCTTTCCCTCTCCTCCACTCCAGTATCTGCTTAGGTTAGGATAAAAGCTGAGTCCAGATTACCTTTTCTGGGACATTTTTCTGTGAAGACATAGATATGAGAGAGGGGTAAAAAATGGAAAAGTACATAATCTGAGAGGTTGCTGAAGGGGCTGAGGTGTGGGGAAGTGAAAGAAGACAAACTGTCACCAACTGATAAACTTTTGTGTAATTTCTAAGGCATGGGGAACACAAAGATTTGCCTAATTGTGACTGTATTAATTTGAAACATTAAGATGAATGGTTAAAAAATGGATGCCTAAAATGAAACCACTTCAAATCCATAGTTAAGCATTTAAGTGGAGAGGCTTCTGGACTCTGTGGCAGAAGATCCCTTTGCTGCAGTGTATTTACTGGAATATTGCTGGACTTTTGCAAAAGCCTTGAGCATCCGGCAGCTCCCGCTGAAGTCCCAGTTAAAATATATTTCCATTTCCTTAAAGTGCTGAATTATGGACTTAAGAACCCGACTCTAGGCACCATTTTTCTCTGTGTGAATGATCTGGTTACAAGTATAATATAATAAATTGTAATAAAATAGATTTATGGCCTTTTTTCCTTTTTTGCTAGTGAATAGATGGAAAAAATCAGATTTTTTTTTTTTTAATGTTTCTCAGTCAGTAGGGATTGTGCTAGGAGCTCTTGCCTCCCAAGCTATTCTCTGACCAAGGCTGTTTTGCCTCAGCTGGCTGAGCTGGTGGGCCCACTCAAGCATGGGCACTTCTGGCTCTGAGCACGCAGCAGGGCTGCACAGGAGCCTGATGGTCTGTGCCAGTAGGAAGTGGTAACGAGCCAACCCTCTGAGATGAACTACAAGTTTGAAATCTCCCTCCTCACATCCTCTTCAGTTTTCAATGTTTCCCATCTGAACTGTGCCTGGAGCGCCTCTGCTTTGCCCGCAATGAATACCATTTGAGAAAAGAACGACAAAATGCAGAAAAAATCCCATGGCCGTGGTAGATCTGTGAAATCTTAAGGCAAGTTTTCTGACAGTACAACTTCTGCAACTTCAGCTAGCAGCTCTGGTCCCTCTAGCTGGAGACACATGTTGTGGTATTTCTAATTAATAGAGAGAAGAGGTGCGAGTCACCCAATAGGTACCAAAGTGCTCCTTCTCCCTATGCATCCCCCCACTCCCCGCTTTCTCCTGCCTGCCACTTTGTCCCACCTTTTGTCACCATCTGTACATGGTTAGCTGGAGAATGTTTATTATATAATTTAGTTAACTTTTGAGCTGTGAGCCTGCCCGTTTGATGTGCCCTCCTGTTAATGCAAAGCACACCATTACTAGTTAATGATCATGAACTGTCATCACAGTCACTTTGAAAAGGTGACAGTGATGAATGGAGCCGGTGGCTCCCAGGGAGGTTGATCACTGAATGGACAGTAAAGTTTATTTAAGCCCTGGCCTGATAATGGCTCTGCATATTTCAGATGGGTTGTTTCCACTCAGTTCTGGGATAGCAGACATTCCCAAAATGATGCGTCCCGCTGCCGCGCCCTTCCCCCTGCATCCTGCTACCTTATGGTAAGAAAAAAATCTCCCCCTGTTTTTGCATCTGCTGCCCTAACTGCTTCCCGGTCCACACGGCAGTTCTCTGGCTAAAAGAGAGGAAACCCCTGGGCAAAATTTCCTCCAAGCTTTGACAAAAGAAAAAGCCCCTCTCAGAGCTGTTTCCTGAGTGAATGCCCACAGCTGCTCCACAGGCCGGGGAAGGGGCTCACACTCCAATTTAACTTGCCAGGGCTTCCCTAGCACGATGGCAGCCACTTGCCTGCCGTAAGGTTGTGGGGATGGGACTAAAAATAAAATCTGCACCTCACTGGGCATTCCTAATAGGGGCTGGCAGCCAGCACTGGCAGGCCTCGGAGCTGGGAGTCAACCCGGTGCTTTCAGGTTGGGAGGTTCGAGGTCCCAAGATAAACAAATCTTCTGGTGAGAGTGACCAGCGTTAGGTCAGGCTAAGGGTCGCCCGAAGGTCATGCCGCCCTGCAGCTTGGATATTTTGGTTGTGTATTTACCTTCCCAAAATGCATGGTGTGCTGGAAGGCTCCCCACTCCGGGTCATGGAGCTGGGATCAATCTGCCAGTCGGTCCCGGGAGGGGACATCCCTGCGATGTCCCTAGGGAAAGATCCCGGGGAGAGCAGGGGCTTGGTGGTGTGACTGGAGAGGGGGCCTCTGAAGGGCCACAGGGCTTGGGGTAGGCAAGGTCTCTGTGAGCAGGGGGAAGGTGCATGGGGTGATTTATGTCACAGCCTCTTGGCTTTCATTTTACTATATGCTGTGTGGAAAACACTGGTGGTAAAAAACAGGCACTGCTTTCTCAAGCTGTGTAAAACCTGGATCTTCATCACCTGACCGGAGCCCAGGCTAGCAAATTGCACTGCCAGAGACTCACACATGCAGCAATCAGGTCTGGCTTAAGGAGCTGGAGAATCTTGCAAACCTGAAGAAACAGAGAAAAATCCAAGACACTCTTCATTTTTCTTGTTCTGGCTTTTGAATCTTTGGAAGACCTGTCTGTGAAGGTTTGCTGTGCAGCCAGAAATGCTAGAAATGCCTTTTTTTAAATTCTTCCTGAGGCGTGAAAATAGAGATATTTGTTTAGAGGCTCTGATAAAAGTTTCAGGGAAGTTCACAATTGAGGACCTTGTCCTTTTTAGAAGGATGAGAAGGAGCCTGTCATGTAACAGTAGCTTCTAGATGACCTGCTGGTACATAGGACTTGTATGTATGATCAAAACCAGGAGGTGTCTCAGCTGCATGAGAAAATCATATCAATTTACATAAGTAATTGTTTGTCTACAGTTCAAACAGTATCAAGCTTTACTGTCAAAGCAAAATAAGGACACTGCCACAAGGGAGCCACTTAACCAGACTGTTGATAAACTGACATGGCTTTTCCTGGTAGACAAGTCTATAAACCATTTGCTGGTATCTCAAATGGCAAGTTATCATGCACATTTAGGGGGTAACAATGGGCTTTTAGGAAAAATAAATCAATGGGTGGAATTAATAATCGCTTTCATTGTCAAAATAAATGTTTCAAGTGAGCCGCAGAAAGGGAGGCAAATTATTCTCACGAAGTTCTGAGGTTTGGGGGCGATGCCAGGGAGCTGCTGGTGGCAGGGGGCTGTCAAGCCCAGGCAGTGTGGATGTGTGCAGCAGTACTCCAGAGCAGTCATGTCCTCCGGAGAAAGAGCTCCCTGTCGGTGCAGGGCGCGGGGAAGGCGGGAGGCCGAGCATCAGCAGGATGCTGAGACGCCTTCCCCCGACCTTCCCAGCGCAGGGGCAGGGATGGAGCAAAGCCACTCTCATCTCGCTGCTGCCTCTCCCGCCCCACGCACCGCGGGGAGGTGACTGTCCTTATAAATTTGGGTTGAGACATTTTGCCCGAGCGTCTGCAAACATTTAGACACAGAGCTGCTGCTGTTAACTGCCAGCCCATTGTCTGCCGGTGACACTTCTCTCTGAAAGTCACTTACCAGGGGGCGAATGTTGATTGAGCAAATGAACCCAAAGCGCTGAAGCCGCTGGCTGCGAATTGTGCTGCTGTTAGTTTAAACAACTGGAACAGAAATGCCATTATCCGGGTGAGTTGAGGGAGCTGGGTGGAATATTCACAGCGAGAAAAAATTGCCGGCAGTGACTAGCGCAGCGAGATGGATGGAGTGTTTGGCCTTGATTGAGATGTCACCCTGGGTCTAGCTTATTGTACCCACACTCCACTCCTTCCAGAGGGATTGAATCCGAGGCTTCCCCCTCCCTCCCTCCAGCAGCACTGAACCTGTGCTCCCTCTTACTGGCACAGCTCAGTCAAACCACGCAGAGCCAGTGGATCTGCTCCAGCCTCAGCCTGTACATTCCCAGCCCTCCATGTTCTGCTTGTTTATTCCCCTCTCCGTTCTGTGGGTTGGTTTATACCTTCTGTGGTTGGTGTGGAGGCCAGCACAGCTGGCTGGTCAGAGGAGCTTGCTGGGCTCTTGCAGAGCTGGAGCTCCAGCTCAGATATGGCTGGGGGGAGGGCATTCCCTTACTAGTGTGGTAACACCAAAAAAATTGCCTTCAAGCTGGGGATCAAAGGGTCTCTCCTCCAAGCAGAGCACTTAATGAATCCCTCTGGCTGATGGAAGGGCCTTGGGAATGCCACAGCTTGGCCACTGACATGGCACAGGGAACAGGTAAGAGGAGTAAGAGAAGTCTCCAAGGTCTGACTCACTATGCCATTAGCGTTACAGACGTCATGGAAGAGCAGCTCCACCTTGGCTGTGTTTGCCACATCCTTTTCCCAAGACCTGTTCCAGCCTCTGCCACCACACTCACTGCCATGTGTGAAGCAGCAGGGCATAGAAATCTGTCCCCACAAGGGGTACAGACATGGCTCAGAGAGAATAGCAGTGCCTGGACTGGGCAAACTTTTTGGCTGACAAAGTGGAAGAGAGGAATGAAAGCCCTGAGCATTCAAAGGGGTGGGGGAACATCAAACCAAATGAGAGATGCGGATGTTGTCTGATCCAACAACAGTAAAAGAACATTTAAGAGAGACAAAACACAAATTTAACATTTGTGTTAAATGGGATCCAGTCTGATATCCAAGGCTGGGTAATTTGTGAGTGTGAGGCGTCACAGCTGTAGATTGAGGTGAGCAGGATACATTATTCAGATTATTTTCTCACTTGAATTTGCTAAGGAGGCGGGGGATCTTCCTGCTTTGCAGACTCATGGGAGTAGCAGTATTGGGTGCCTGGTGTCTGAGTTTCACAGGGAGCAGGGTATTAGATTACTAGATGCAGACATTGGTAGCTGATGGTATTAATGCTCTTTTCCCAAGCTGGTGTGAACACAGTAAAGCAAATACAGTATAAAAGTGAAAGTCTTCAGTGCTTCCCAGCTGGAGGGCACATCAGTTTGGCTTGCTGTGAGAGGAATGTACCATCCCACGGTATTTAGCTCCATACCGGCAGTAACAGGAGCTGCTGAGCTCCTTGTGGAGGCAAGAAGTGAATTGTACCTCATGCAAAGTAAGGTCTAGCCACCAAGACCTTCAAGCCCTGGTTTTAATTAATTTCTCCCACCACACTCTTTGCTCTGCCCACACCAAAGCCAGATTTTCAGTGGGCAGTTGGAGTACTGGGATAAGGGAGCCAGTAATATCTTTGTCTTCCTCTCCATGGGTGCTGTTGTGCAGCCTCATACTCCATGCAGAGCAGGTCTGCTCACCAGGTGGGGTGAGAAGAAACTCTCCATTCTGGGATAACAGATGTCATGAGGGACACCTTGTAAGCCCCCTGGGGTGCTCAGGGAGATGCCATTTGTTCCAGCAGCACAGCTTAGCCACAGGGCAGAGCCTGCTGAGGCTTCATGTGAGTCCAGGTAAAATACTGCTGCTTTTTAACACTTCTCTGCCAAGTACCAATCCCAAAACCAGGGGGGTTGCCGTTCTTCAAGGGTGTGTGCTGCCCCTCTGCTTGCTCTGAGCCCAGTTCCCCCCACAGCATGCTCCCAGTGCCCAGCTGATGGGAAGCACTCTGATCCTCTGCCTTGTACCAAAGCAGTTTACCAGACCAAGCTGATCTTTCTAGCACCTATCTGTTATGGCTGGTACAATGAGGGGTCAGGGCAGCAGAGCCTGCATGAGTGGGAATGGTGGTGTGTGTGCTTTGGCTGGTGGCTCTGGACATGAAAAGCATCAGCACAGGGCAGCTCAGGGAGCATCCAGTCTGGGCTGTTGCCTGTACACAAAGAATCAAAAAAGGAAAGAGGATTCCCTGTTATCAGCCATATATGTGTCAATAAATTAAATTAGGCCAGGATGTAGCTGTTCTGTACACTGAATTTTTAGTGTAGTACCTGCATGGGTCTGGCTCATGCCAGTTACCACCCCCTGCAATTTTGTTGCTAAGCTATTGTCCATCATCCTTGCAAAATCATGGGAGGTGCCCAGTGATTAGAGAAAAGCCGATATTATTCCCATTTTCAAAAGGGCAAGAAGGAGGATCCATGAAACTACCAGATGGTCAGCCTCATATCCATCCCTGGAAAGGGAATGGATCAGATCATACTGGAGGTCATCACCAAGCATGTAGAAGTAAAGAATAAGGACTAATCACCATGGAATTATGAAGGGGAAATCCTGCTTGACGGATCTGAGGATTGGTCATGGCATCTATTGGTCTAGCAGGATGGGTGAATGAGGGGAGAGCAGTGGATGTTGCCTACCTCAGCTTCAGCAAGCCTTTTGACATTGTGTCCCAGAACATCCTGGTAGGTAAGCTCAGGAAATGTGGCTTAGATGAATGGACAGTGAGGTGGATCAAGAACTGGCTGAATGGCAGAGCCCAAAGGGCTGTGACCAGAGCTCAGACGGTTGATCAGTTGAGCAGAATCCAGTTGGAGGCGTGTAGTCAGTGGTGTTCCCCAGGGATGAAGACTGGACCCAATCTTATTCAACTTGTTTATAATTATTTACCTGGATGAAGGGATAGACTGCACCCTCAGCAAGTTTGCTGATGACACAGAACTGGGGGGGAGTGGCTGACACACCTGAAGGCTGTGCTGCCATTCAGTGGGACCTTGATAGGCTGGAGATCTGGGCAGAGAGAAGCATAGTGAGGTTCAACAAGGGCAAGTGCAAGGTCCTGCACCTGGGGAGGAATAACCCCAAGTAGCAACACAGGCTGGGGGCTGACCTACTGGAGAGCAGATCTGCAGAGAAGGACCTGGGAGTCCTGGTGGATGACAAGTTGAACATGAACTGGCAGTGCCTTGTGCCCAGGAGGGCCAACAGTATTAGAAGGTGCATTGGCAGGAGTGCGGCCAACCCTAACAATTCTGTAATTCTGTAATTTGAGTGTTTCAGATGTTTGCAGCAGCTGTGAGTACTGAGCGCATTTGTTGTGGCAAGTCTGTTTTTAGAGGTACGAGAACTGGCCCCATGGCTGTGAACTGCACTGGGCTAGCAGGCTTTGAGACCAGGGGACAGCCCTGGAGGATTTTAGTCACTTAGAGAGATGTAACTACACTTCCCTGCTGCAATGTGCATTTGGCATTAGGCACAACTTGGTCCCTGGGGTGATCCTGCAGCAGGTAGGCTGGAAGAGAGCCCTGGCTTCAGGAAAACTCTTTTGGGGCTCCACGCCCTTTGGTTTTGCACTGTGTTGGGCATTACCCCTTTGCTGCTCCATCGTTTTCCCAGAGCTGCCCTTCCCTCTCTGCACTGCCTGCTGCAGCATCTCTGTGCTGCCCACATCCTGGGAGCTGGTGCTCAACCCTTCCAGCGCCTGTGCTCCCCTTGCCTGCATCCCACACTTCATCCCTCTCCTGACTGACTGTCCACACCTACTCTTGTATCACCTCTTTACGAGAACACATCCCCTGCACTTCTTCCATGAGAGCCACACACAGAGTCATGTCTTCACATGCATCGGATGGCACGACCACACTGACTGATGGGGCAGGGGACCCACGCTGACATGGAGGTGTCACCCTTCTCCATCCACACTGGCACCGAGATGGACAAGGCAAAGCGAGCTTAATGCCGTTTTCTTGGCAAGGTCTTCATTTACGCCTCAGCTGGTATAAATGAGGCCAGGCTTTAGCAGTTAATTTAATCCTTTTACTTCTGGTGTGAAAGAATGTGTGCTCGATGGCTGGGACTGCCCCACACAGACCCATCCTCAGCCTCCTCCTTTTCTCCTGGAGGTAAAAAGTTCAGCTGGCCTCGGTGTGGGGAAAGGTTTTCAGCATACCCAGCTCTCCGGGGAAGCCATCAGTGTGCAGCACAGCATCCTTGGGTGCAGCGATATGCGCGTCTGCCCGGGGCTGGGCGGGCACGGGCTATACATAGCTCAGGTCCGGGGCCGGCAGACAAAGGGAGCCTGTAAGGCTGCTGGGATTTGCGGTTATCAGTGGCCAGGGCAGGAAACGTCCCACACCACAATAACCTCAACTCCACCTTATGTCAGCAAGCCCTACAAACAGAAGGACCCAGCCGCGGGCTTTTGCTCAGGCTGGTACTGTACACCGGACCCGGCTTCCAGGGGGAACGGACGGAAAAATAACATGACTGGCCTGTTCTGATGGCAGGCAGATAAACCTCGCTCCACTCAGACGGGTATTGTTTCCTTCCCACAGGCCTCCTTGCTGCTACCACCGAGCACATGATAAAGCCTTGGCTTTTTATAGGGCTTCTGTTTGAGTTTGTGCCGATTTCAATGCAGTCATTCAAAGTGAACATGCTTGGTGAATTGTTAATTCAAGTGTCCTGGAACACAGCGGTTAGGAAAAATGGAAGGATTATTATTAACCAGTTAATTCTGGACAAAAGATCCCTACCTCTGCTTGCATTAGAGATAGAGCCTCTTCAGCTTTCCACAGCGGTTGAGTTTGGAGCCAGGACTGGAAAGGAGGGAATATGTGCAGATGTCAAGAACTGTGCCACAATTTTGGTCAAACTCTGCCAATATTGCTGCTTCTCTGTCAGCTGAGTCATTGCTCCAGCCTGGATTCCAGCAGAAATAAAACCAGACGTTCATACAGCCTCTGTTAGGTACTACATCCCAGCACATCCACACATGGCTAGAGACAGGAAAGACCTATGGGGCCTTTTAGACCTGAATCCTCATGTTTCTTATTCCTGAAAGTACTGACAATTAATTCAGATATTTTGCTGGATACTTGATACATTACAGCAGCACCTTGGGATCACTGGGCCACCTGCTGATATCCTTTCCCCATGCTGCAGCATCCAGCTGGCAACCATACAGGCAGGCATGCTCAGGCAAGAGGGGAAGGTGGGAAAATGCCCGGCGCACTTGGGCAGAAGTTTTGGTTTTTAGCTGGATGGTTTAACACAACAACCTTCGGGAGAAAACCTAGTGCAGGTACTCTAACTGCTGACAGCCTGCTTCCTTGCACTGCAGGACTGAGGGCATTTGCCCTAATTGGTGCTTCCTACTCTATTTTAAGGCTGAATGCTCTTTCAGGAAAAATAAATGAATAACAGGCCCTTTGTAACAAAAGCAAGTACTATTAAATGCTTCCCTCCCATGTGCAGCTCATCCATAGCCTTTTCCCTTGGGATGTCCTTCATGCCCTTGTCCCTCACACACACTAGAAAACACTGTCTTCATTTAAATATTTCCTGAGAAGATGAAGTGACTTCTGTCTCTGCCATGGTAAGTGGTACTTACCAGCCACTACCATCCGGCTGTATGCACCTAGAAGGACGTGGCTCTCTAATCCTTCAAACTGGTTAAGGTATTCTTCTTTCATGTACTGCACAGGCTGTTTTGCCTTTTTTTCCAGCTCAGGTAGCTCTCTGCAGCTGGTCCACATTTCTTTTTGTACTGGATTATCTGCAGCAGTTTTTTGTTTCCTCTGTTTGTGAATTGATTTGTTTCTGTTCAATTCCTCCTTGCCACATCTACCACACTCACTGTAATTCTACCCACAGTAAATCTTCATTTTCCATGAAGAGGTTAATTTTGTTTGACTGAAATATGCAATGGGAACACGGGAGAATCTCCCATGCCCTTGTAAGTCATGTTTTTCTCCTCTTTTCCAAAATCAAACAATACAATACGACTGGAAAAGACACAACAGCCTGGGCTCTGATGAGGTACAAAGTCTTTGGTTGCTGCTGCTGCTCCTGCTGCCACTGCTCAGAGTGGGGAAACAACCAGACAACTTCACTGCCCTGGGAATATGCAAAACCCAAGCGAGAAACAGACCCTGGCCTGAGAAACTCACAGCCCTATTAGTCAAGACAGATAGTGGCAGGGAGAGGAGGCACGGGGAGATGGGCACCGGAACAAGAAGTAATTAAATCCAGGTTTCTACTCAGGAAGGGCTATCCACGGCTCCAAGTCACCCACTCAATTTTTCAATTTTACTTATCAGTGAATATTGTGATCTTTATGACTTTTATATCATTCTGTGTGTTTCCGTTGCTTTTTTATGTTTGGGCTTTGATGTTTGTTTCTTTTTTGCTTTTTGTTTCTTCTTTTTTTTTTTTTTCTGCAATGCTTACTCAATAAGCAGGTAATTTCAAGCTGATGTCTCCTCTTACAAGGCCATTCTTTGGACACACTGAGACCCTCCTGAGGGATGGCTTTTGCCCAGTGTCATCTGCAGCTCTCAGGCTGGCATGCTCAGCTTGTGAAAACTGCCTAGAGTCTTTTGCTTAAGAGGCCAATAAAATTAAACACTGTGGCAATTTCTGTGGTCAGGGCAACATCTGCTTCCTCTGACATATCACGAGTGTGGAACATACCAGGCCAGAAGGGACAGAAATGGGAGAGAAAAAAGGTCTTAAAAAATTAAAAAGAAAATACCCTTCAGCAGCTACAGTGCGTCAGTGCTATGTCCTGGCACCGAGGCTGGCCCAGCGTGGGCACGTGCATGCCTGTGCTCCAGGAATGCCATCCTGGCTGGCACTGAGCCTCCCAGGAGCCACACGTGGTCCTTATGGACCCAGCTGCTGCCTCATGTCCTTGCCATCGTGAAGGGTCTCCCCAGGCTGGTGGGGCAGCAGGAACCCTGGCCAAGAAGAGAGGATCCTTGTGCCTTGGGTCCTCTGCTGAACCTCATGGGTGTGTGTGGCAGGGCCTGGAGCGTGGGAACTGTGACCAGCAGCACAAAAACCTGGGATTATGTTTGTTATGGCCATATGGGCATATAATTGCCAATATAAGTGTATGCAGGCTCCAGTCTCTGGTTGGATTAACTCCATGCAATAAAGTTGGGTCCTCTGGATATTTCTGTATCTCTTGCATTATTGTTCCCTGCCACAGGAGGCACACAGTGATTCCTATCCTCCAGCATCTCCAATCCTTCCCTATGCCACAGGAAAGAAACATTTGGAAAAGTTTTCAGTCAGATCCTCCTCCTCGTTAAATTTAGCACAAGCCTGTAGACGCCACCAGGAAAAGCAATTAGGGAGCTGCACGTTTTGGTTCATGGTTATCTGCAAGGTCAGAGAGAAGTACAGGCTGTGTTAGTGAAGGTTCGTCAGTCCTCATACAGTATAAACACAGAGGCAAATGCGAAAAATAAGAAGAAAAGCAAAATGTATTAGTCAGTTCTGACTCTCAAAAACCTAAGCCCCTTCCTAACTGCTCCCCCCCAATTGCTTCTTCCATCTGCAATATTGGTAAAACACAATCAGCTGTATTTAATGGAAGTTAGCTTTGTTGAAGGCCAGAAAAGTCAACGAACCACTTGTCACTGTGCAGGGCTCCAAAAACAGGGATCTTCCCTAGGATCTTCAATTTAATGGCATCCCGCTTGACAGAGAATGAGGCCAGAGGATCTTCATGCTGAATGTTTCACCACCCCTTGTTCTTTTTTAACTCTTTTTCTTCTTTATCTTTTCCTCTCCCTCTCTCCTGCCACCCACCCAGCATCACCCACCCTTTGCTTTTAGTTCTTTCCCGAGCTCTGTACTCACTGCTCTCCCAACTTTTTTCTTCCCTTTCCCTCCTTTTCCACACCAGACTGCCTTCACCCTGATCGTGTAGGCTCCCTTTGATCCCTTGAACTCCCTCCTGCCCTCACTGTGGTCCTTCTCTCCCTTATGTCAGGTCCCTGCCTGTTCTCAGCACTGCTGGGGGACATCCCAGTGGGCGCTCCCTCTTTTCCTGCCATGCTGGTGGCATCACATGGAGGAAGCATGACAAGGACAAACACTTTCTACAGGGGGATGGAACACCAGTGATATCACTCAGCACCCCCAGAGACAACCAACACATCCCTCAGGCTCAGTCTGGCTTTAACTTGCCATGGGCAACACTCCAGCCTTCGTGCCACCTCATTCTCCCTGTGTCCCTTTCCCTTTCTCTCTTCCCCTGCCTCATTCCACGTCATTTCCATTGCAACCAGAATACGCTTGCTCTTTCTTTTCTTTAAAGAGCCCAGTCTGCAGTTTGTCTGAGGGGTATTTTTAGCGGGAAGCTTGGCAGCCTGGCAGTCCTGGGCGTTTTGCCACCTTGAGCAAAAAATGTGCATCAGCCTGATAAGGATTACAATGGGGTGCTGGGGGCCGTGAGCGGGGAGCACCCTGGTGGCTGCGTACCTGCTCTGTGGGGCGAGGCACAGGGGCTGTGGGGCCGCCCCCAACCCATCCTGCACCCTGCTGTGGATCCCACATAGCCTCTAATGCATGTTTAAAGGTATAAAAGGAGGGGTTGCTGGGAAAGCTATGGGAGTTAAGTGGAAGAAAGCCATTGTATGGCTGGAATAGGGATATTTTCTGGCCACAGTGTGTCTGTAGGTGATGGGAACACAGCACAGTGTCCCAAAAAGTTGCCTTGATGAATGTAGCAGCCAAGTAATGATGGGTACGGGGCACAGTTCCCAATACCACAGCCTTAGGGTTGCTCCTTTTCTTCTGCTTTGTCTTTTTGGCAGTGCCATGGTTCAGGGTGAGGTGTTGGCCACCTCACAGGCACAAGGTGAGTTCTGGGAGCAGGCACTATTTGTCTCAGTGCTGTGGCTGGCACAGCTTGTTTGGAGCTGTTGTCCCCTGACGTGTCAGGCAAAGTATTTGCAAGTAGGAATGGCCTGCGTGGTGACTTCCAGCTGCAATCAATAGAGAACCGTGCTGCGGGTTTTTAATTTGAAAAGTAAGTATCATGTCCTGCTAATGTTTTTTAATATCTAGTTTCCCCCTCACAGTTCAAAGGTATAGATCTTAGAGAAATGGCAACAATGTAATTAAATATCCTGTGAAATGTATGTAAAAATGCCCCTTTTTACAAGCAGGGCACTTTGGGGAAAAGGGAGATCTATAAGCCATCACACCAAGTTTGCTTATCTAGCCTCCTGATCATCCTAGCTACCTCTATAGTCGAGGAAGGGAGAGAAATTCCCTCAGGATGTATTTTTGGGGGGTAACACAGATGCTCTAAATACTCTTCAAATAGGCCTATCTTTCCTACTGACACCCCAGGGAAGATCTGGCTGGTCAGTCAGGGACCCTCAGCTGTGACAACCTCTTCCAATCCACACCACTCTGACCACATCTGCATGGACTGGTCCAGGCGAGCGCGATCTCCGACTCCAGACAGATGGCTCTGTCGTCCTTCTGTGAAAAACAGAATAATTTCAAAGGGAACCTTGCCTCAAGGCTGGTAGTGAGGATGTTTATTTGGTGCTGGGTAAGTATGGATGACTGCCTGCCTGCCTGCAGGTGAGGGATCCAATGCCTGGAGCACAGAAATGGATGGAAGGATTAGAAGGGGTCTCCAAAAGCATCTCTCTGCCCAAGAAGAGACCAACTATACATGCACTGTGTTGTGAAAGGTATTCTTACATTATTCTTAAGGGTTTCTCTTACCATTAGAAAGGTTTTTCTCCCTGTTGACTAAGAACAGGGAAGCAGACTTCTCCCTTCTTCATCTGTGAGCTGTTTTATGTAGCTGAGGATTATTACTGCATCCCCCTCAGCTGCTTTTTTTGACCTAAGCCATCCAGTTCTTTCAGCTCTCCCCTGCAGGTCACATTTCCCAGACTTCTGCTGTTTCTGGATTCTCTCCAAAAGGCCAACATCTTTTCTGAAATGCACTGCACAAAACTGGCCACCCTGTAAGAGCAGTAGCATACCACGTCTGCCCTGAACAAAAGGGCCGTTTCTTTGTACAGGCAATGCTGCTTGCTATTCCTTCCAACATGACATTTGTTTTATTGGTTTTGGTTTTTGGTTTTGGTATTGTGTGATTTAGAGTATTTCCTACAGAATTGCTTCTTAACCAGCCATTTCCACTTGGTTATTTCTGCCTGATTGTAGTTCCTTGCTCTCTGCTCTGCTGAGTTTTGTCACACGCTTTCTCTAAATTGTCAAAACCATGTCTCTTTCCCTCCTCTTCCCCTTTTTTAAAGATTTTAAATTCTGATCCTCCCTGCCAGGTGTGTCATCACAGTCTGTGTTCCCTTGTGCTCCGAGCAATGATGCCAGGCACAGCTGGGTACAAGCCTCCTGTACCCACCCCTCTGTGCCTTTTTGACAACGAACCACCAACAGCTGCTCCTTGGACCACATTATCCAACCAGTTTTGCATCAAAGCTGTGTTTTCCTGGTTTACTTGAAGGCACAGCACCAACCCTGCCCCCAGACAGTGCTCAGAAGAGGCAAGACAGCTCAGAGGACACCCTGGCACAGACACTGGTAGGGTTTAGGTGTTTTGCCACTCCGCTTGGCCATGTTTTAAGAAGCCGGGTACATCTCAGATGTCTGAAGGCACCTGGGCAGAGATGTTTAGTACCCAACCTTTGTACTCAGGTGCCTCTGGGGCTGTTGAGGTTTAGGCACCCCTGCCTGTTTGCTGGCTCCAGTTCTCGCAGTGCAGCTCCCTGCTAGGCCAAAGGACACAAACGCACGTCAAACTGAAATGTTTCACTCAATCCTGGTCACGTGTTTGGAGATGGTGTTCTGTATGAAAAAGACTCCCAGTGTCCATTAACTGGTATTTTTCCTTTGGAAAACTTCTCTGTCCAGGAAAACACTGGATACTAAGAACTTCTATCCCAACTGACCAAGGAGAATAAATGTCCAGGTGCTGGGAAGGGCTGCAGCCTACAAGACTCCAGCTCTCAAGCAGCTGCTGGGTATTGGTTACCACTAGTGCCTTGTATTAAAAGCCAGGGGGCTGCCCCATGAACCAGGAATTTGCGTTACTGTGAAACCTGCATCTCGCCTTCCCCTCACCCCTTCCTGGTATTAAAACCTTGAAGAGCTACAGCACACACAACAAAGGAGAAAGCAATAGGAGAGCGGCAAGGTCACACATCTGCTGCTTTCCACACTTTCTTATCTCTGACATCACGGGCCTCAAGGTCTTTCTTCTCATTAAAACAGCTGAATAATTGCAAACTGTACACAAACTGACTAAACCTGTGGCCTTCTGCCTTAGTCATAATATGGGATGTCTGGCTAGGGAGGATGTTTCTCGGTGAGGGAGGGTGAAGGGGCTGAAGAAATAAGCAGCTCTGTGCCAACGAAGTGGGAAGCTGCTGCCACTGGCCCTTGGGCTGACAAGCTGCAGGCGACCCAGCCAGGCGAGTTCAGTGTCATCGATGGGGCTACTGAAAGCACCGGGATGTGACCACACCCCACCCTCAGGAAATGCAAGGCCAGCATCGAAATGACTCTGTAGAGGGCTGATTTGCAATGATCCCACCAGTGCTGCCTCTGCTTGAGGTTTGCTGTTAGCAATGGAGAGAGAAATAACAGGCCAAGGGGGGAAGGGGAACTATGGACTGAGAGAACTGTGGAAAATCAAAGGATAAGGCATGTTATGGATGCAGAGGCATTAAAAAATGATGGCAGAAAAGGCAGGAAATGTACCCTAAATCAGCAAGTCTTTTGTACAGCCTGGATTTGTTCAAGCAATACCAGCCTAAGCTGATCTCAGGCCCCTCTGTCTCTTGCATTTCTTCACGTCTCCATGTTTTGGACAGTCGCTTCTCAGGTCTGACCATTGCACGCGCTCCTGCTGATGTCTCTGTGGCTGCTGCACCTCGAAGAGCTGCCACTGTGATTTCTGAAAACCACACCTGCATCCCCCACCCTGCTAGTCCCGATGAAACTCATTAATGGCAAGTCATTTGTCATGACGTAACGTGGGATGTAAAAGATCTATTTCTGGTGGTCGCACACGCCTCCCTGCTTGGTGATTAGTGTTTAGCATCTGGGAATGAAACAATCTGGGAAAGCTAAGGCATTAGCAAGTGGATGGGGGTGGTCTCCACTGTGAAAAATCATATGTGTACTGAAGTAAGTGGATAAAGATGCTTTTGAGGTTCCAAACATTTTCCTACAGGAATAGAAATGATTGTGAAAGATGAAAATCAGGAAAAATCGTGTAACAGGTGGCTACTGACATCAGCAGATAAACATGAGTGTTTGTGATTTTAGTCCTTCCTCTGCTGTTTGTGAAGGTTTGAAGGTGCCAGAGCACAGCTCTGTGGGTCTCCTGCATAAAACCAGCCACACAGTGTTTCTCTGCATTTTGCCCCCACGGTGAGCCCAGCAGTTTGCTGGCATTCTGCTCATGCTTCACTGGGAAGAATGCAGTTGTAAGTTCTTACATCAGTTTTTGTTTTTTTATTTTTTTTTTTTATCTGGCTTCAAATTCCATTTCTTTATATTGCGTCTTTCCCAACCAAAAATAAGTGGGGTTTGCTATGAGACACAATTTCCTTCTGAATGAATTTCTACTGCCAGCAAGCCAACTCAGCCTTCTTTTAAAAAGCTGAACACTGACCAAGAGATGCTGCCTCTGATCTATATTTTCCCACACATTCTCCACTTTTTTGGTGGTTTTGGAAGTGTTGACCCCAGACCAAGAGCCATAGTCCACAAGTGCTGTCTCTACTTCCTTGCTGCTTGGTGAGACCCCATTACACCCTTTTCATCCTACAAAAGCAGTAGGGGCAGAGACAGAGATCTTTCCTGTAATGAGAATACACAGTTCTCTAGCTGCATTACAGGTTTGTTTTTACAATCTTTTTTTCTTTAAAAACAGGGTCTTGACTGCTGCTAGAAGGAAAGTTTCAAACAGATCAAGTTTTCCTTGGAAATAAGCTATCTAGCAAATTTTCTATTTGTGACAGGTTCTTAGATCAACATGCTGCTTATCTGATAAAACTCTTATCAGAGACAATTTGTGGCATGTTGCCCCAGTACCATGGTGCAGTCCTTTTAGCTTTACTCAACTGCGAGAAGACAATAGAAGATGACACTGCAAATAGTAAAGAGCAAATGCTGCCTGTGTGTAGGTATCTTCAGAGTATCATTCCATAGTTTGAACAAACAGTCAAATACCTTCTGACAAACAAGCAAAAGTTGGCAGGAGTTAATGGTACCTCTGGAATAACAATGTGCTGTGGGAGTACTGTGAAGCATCCTGAGCTGGACAACTGTGGCAAAATTTATGGTATCTGCTAGACAGAAATAGTTTGTTCATGGATTACTGAGTCTTTTAAATGATCTTGCTCTGGGCCCTGCCTCTTGACTAATGCCCACAGGCAAAGTACAAAGAGAATAAAAAATATGCAAACTAGCAACAGTGATGCTTGGTATAACTGCAGGATATATTAAAGCCTGAGTGAAACAGTTATTCCTTTTCAAATATCTAAATATTTAATGCAAAAAGAATTCCAGTTCTGATGGGACCAAATATATTGAAACAAATCACTAAGTCTTCTGCATTTCACATTATTTCATAATTTTGCTCTAAGCAGCTGCTTCAATTAATGAGTCATCATCTTTGGCAAAGTAAAATTTCCTGGAATTATCCCAACAAAGCTCTCCTGAATATCCATTTTGTAATTTAAAATAAGGTAGCAATCCAGGTTAATACTTTGGTCAAAACAGCCCAATATTTTGCAGTGGTAAAATAACCTGCAGAATAGAAATGATCATTCCTAACCACTACTAATGAGAAAGAACAATAATTCAAGTCTATGAGCTGTTACACACAGAGTATCCCATAGATAGCCCTATGCCTAGTGTATCTGCTGATGTGGGTACAGACACATCTCTCTTACATATGTATAGCTTCAAACCTGTGGAGGAAAAGCCACTCTGATGTGACGCCTCTCTTCCTTCCTCCTCATGTTCCTCCAGACTCAAAAGCTGGAAAAATACAGCAGATCAAGCATGATAATGTCAGAGATAAATAACATTAGGAAGTACAGACTCACTTGTAGGTCTTCCCTAATGATCAGAGTGGGACTTCTGCAAAGTTTTGAGAGGTATCCCCCATGCTCAGATGATCCATGTTTGACAGCATTTCCTCAGCATCTGGCCTGAAGCACTCAGCCTGAATGCACTGCCTTCCCACCCCCAAACACTTGTCCCCCACTAACAAAAAATGATCAGCATTTATTGCAGTGTTGTCCATAATGGACTTAGGCTGCCGGTGTTCTGGGAAGCAAGACTCCACAGTCTCTTACTGCTCCCCTTTTTAGGATCATTCATATTGCTGCAGTACCTTGGGATCTGAGGATCTCTTGGTCTTGCTGTCACACACACACAAGAAGGCAACATCATGACCTCTAGGATGCTTATTATTGAAGTAGATACCATAGGGTAGAGGCAAATGAGCTCATGTGAAGTCCACATGGCAAGCTGGATGCAGAGATGAGCAATGGGACCAGAGTTTCCATTATCCCATGCCAGTGTTCTGAGCCATTGGGCCCAGCATTCCCATCCTTAGTGCCTTCCTAAAACCCTTCTTCCATCTGCACCCAATGTGGTCTAGAACAACAGGCATCACTGCTGTAAGACCTGATTTCTTGGTTGCTTCCTCCTCTGACAGTGGCATTCAGATCTTCTTCCCCTCTTAGCATTGCCTGAGACTTTTGTAACTGGAGTCACCATTCAGGCAGCATCAAGCACTGCTGTGCCTGCAGATATCATGTTCACCCTCTGCCCCAGCATCAGCCCCTCTCCTCTCTCCCTCAACAGTGGGTGCAACTTTTCAACAACAGTGGCTGAAAAGTGGCCCAGTGGAAAAGGACCTGGGGGTGCTGGCCAGCAGCAGCTGAACATGAGCCAGCATGTGCCCAGGTGGCCAAGAAGGCCAATGGCATCCTGGCCTGGATCAGCAATACTGTGGCCAGCAGGACTGTGCCCCTGTACTCGGTACTGGTGAGGCCACACCTTGAGTGCTGTGTCCAGTTCAGGGCCCCTCAATTCAGGCAGGACACTGAGGTGCTGGAGCATGTCCAGGGAAGGGCAATGGAGCTGGGGAAGAGTCTAGAGGGTAAGTCCCATTAGAAGCAGCTGAAGAAGCTGAGGTTGTTTGGCCTTGAGAAAAGGAGGCTCAGTGGTGACCTTATCACTCTCTACAACTCCCTGAAATGAGGGTGTAGCCATCTGGGGATCAATCCCTTCTCCCAGACAACCAGCAACAGGACAAGAGGACATGGCCTCAAGCTGCACCTGGGGAGGTTCAAGTTGGACATGAGGAAGAATTTCTTCACAGAAAAGGTTGTTAAGTATTGAAATGGGCTGTCCAGGGAGGTGGTGGACTCACCATCCCGAGAGGTGTTAAAGAAATGACTGGATGTGACACTTAGTGCCATGGTCTAGTTGACAAGATGGTGTTTAGTCAAAGGTTAGACTCGATGATCTCAGAGGTCTTTTCCAAACTACTTGAATCTGCAATTCCATGATATATTCCTGATCCTAGAGTTCATCTATGGGGTCTAAGGGCATAAACTGGTGCAGCATTTACATTCTCCCAGAGAAAACTGGACTCTAAACTGGAACTATAAACAGCTGTGATTTGGTTCTAATTTAGCTGCAGCATTTTCTACTAACCTTATGCTGCACTTTATGCTGATTTAAACTGAGAAAGTAACTCTGAGTACATTTGGACCATGCTACTAACCCAATCTAGGACTAGACGTCTTTAGCAGGGATTGTCACCTTGGACCCAAGGTGGCTTTAACTCAAGTAGTTCTTGCAGTCAGCTGTGGAATTTCTGCTCTGCAGTCTCCTGTGATTTGGGGTCTAAGTTTGGAAGTCACTACACCTAGGATGTAAAATCACCTGCGTTTAAGAGGTTTAAATACAGGCATTGTGGAGGCCTTTCCATGCAGGAGAGTTTTCTCAGAGCAAAACATTCCTGATGCACTCATCAGCTTCCTGAACAGGAGATCCTTCGATAAATTCATGTAATCTGCTTTAGAGCTGACCCAGAGGTTTTTGGTGTACAGTGCCTCATCTGCAAGAAGAATGGCCACAGAGGAGCCTTAATTAGGTGTGTCTTTAATTATGTATTTATTCAGAGCACACATTCATTCTCATTGTATTCACTGAGCTTTGGTCAAATCCCAAGTCATTGTCTGCTTGCACACAAGTATTTACCCAAAGGTATGGGTTTAAACTGATTAACTCACACTGGAGCAAGCCACTGATATTGGCTTAATACCTCACTCAGAAGTACTCTGAAGTTGGCTAAGGTCTTGTACGGATCCTCTTCTTTGAGAGTAAAGTGTTTGCACAGGGGCAGGACGCGGCTTTACTGGGTTGTACAATGGCTGAGTTGAGCTGATACCAGGCTGGCTGAGGTGCATGGAAGCAGCGTGTCTGGAAGCAGGCTGCTGGACAGCTGGAAATGGAGGACCTCAACTGCATTCCTGGTAGTGGAGACTGACTTTGTTCTTTCAAAGCTTCCAGCAAAATAATGGTGTTTTAGATCAAGGTGAGCAAATGCTGCTTGTACCTTCCCCTGGTGTGATGTGTCCTTGCCCTGTCCCAGAGCAAACTCATTTGCTTTGCAAAGCTCTCAGAGATGCCTGGAAGTGGAAAGGGGTACAAACCCACCCCTTCTGACCCAACTCCATTGCTGATGAGCCACACACACACACACGTTTTCTGCCACTGGGGTTGCCTTCGCGCTTAGTGCTGCCTCCTGACTAGTTTAATCCTCCTCATGCAGGAGAGAGACCAGAGCAGCAGAAGAAGCACCCAGGTTTATTGGCCCCATTTCTTCCTTCAGCTTATCAACAAATGAACTCCCAGTTGGCTTTATTTGACTTCTAGGGTTTATTGGATTGTTGCTTCCCTTCTTCATTTTCATATTAAAGGCTAAGGTTGGGCTGTGATCCTGCTACTGTAGCCTCCAGCTCCTGAACTGATCCTACCAACTCTAATTGCTCAGCTGCCTGATGTAATCACCAGGAGGTGTATTGTGTGTGTGGCTACAGGCACTTCATGTTTTCTCCCCAGCCAGATGAAAAAAAAAAATAAAAAAGAAGAAGAAGAAAAAAAAGAGTCAATTGGCTCTAGGTCTGTCAATAGTGACTAATCAGGTGCTGTACAATTAATTATGAAGGGGTGTCATTTTAAAACAATTCTGAGGTGGGAAAGAACAGGCCTGGGCCCTTTACCTGCTGGCACTGTTTGTGTTGCTAAGCCAATCCAGGCTGCGTCCTCTATTTCATTTACCTTTTAAACTATTGCCCCCGCATAAGTAAACACTTTCTATAAAGTGTGTGTGTGTGCATGCATGTGTGTAAGTGGGTGGAGGGTGATCTGGGAAGCTCTCCACCCTAGAAAAGAAATTAATGATGGGGAGGAAAAAAAAAAGAGAGCAGCGTAATTGGTAGTAATTTCTCAAGAACAGCAGGAGATAATAGCAGGTGGATGAAACAGGAACAGGATGAAACAGTCTGGGGCTGAATCCCAGTAATCAAAATAGCTGTGAGATACAGAGATGGAGGTGAGAGATGTCCCTGCAACACAAACACCGTGAGCAAGGAGCCTGGGCTCCCCAGCAGCCCCCTGCCAGCACGGGTCAAGGGGGCAAATCCCTGTCCCACCTAAACTGGCTCACCCAGGCTCCACTCCCAGCAGCGGCCAACACCTCCCACCCACTCCCCTGGGGATGTGGCTGAAGAGAGCAGGATGGCGTTCCTCCTCTTCACCCTGCTGGCAAAACAGAATCATCCCTTGCAAACCAAAACTCGTTTTTCAAGGAGGATGGCAAGGGAGCTGCTACTGTCCAGTGCCAGGCTTAGGGCACTGACTGGTGAAACTACGTGAGTGTGGAGGGGAAAGAAGCGCAGCCACAGAAATGACAAAACAGCTTGTAGAAACAAAGTGACAATGCTAAATGACTACGCTTTATTTTGAGAGCTGTCAGTCATTGAGACTGTGATGACACCGTGTCTGTTGCCTGGAGGGGTAGAAGGGATGGGCTGGAAATGTAGAATCCAAGACGCTGGGGGAAAGCCTCTGCTGGAACCACCTCCTTGAAGATGCTGAATGCAAGACATCTTCTGGAATGTGGCAAGGGGCAAGTGTCATGGTGTCTAGTAGAAAAAATTAGAAATGCCCTGTCCAACCATTTGGCTTGCTAATACAAAAACTCCAAAAGGCCCTGTGGTCAAAAATTCTGCCTGCAGCACTTGCAATTCTGTTCAATGGGCAAAAAAGAAGGTAAATTCCTGTGTATGTGAGAGTATATAATTGCTAACATTTCTTTTTACTATAATAATTGTAGAATTAAATGGATTATTCTGGATAAAAATTTATAAGCAAAAATATTTTAGTTCTGTTCTGAACTTTTCAAAATCATGAATGTTAACTTTGTTCCCCAAAATTAGTCTTCTTCACTTTACTGGTTAATATTTTAAATTAAAACATATTTGATCAAAATGCACATTTATTTCATCTAGTTAGAAGATTTCTAAAACCTTATTCAAAGTTATTTTTACAGCTTTGCGTGTATTTCAGGATCATTACTGGCGGAGTTCCCCTCTCCCCAAACTTCAAGAAAGCACATTACATTGTCTCTGTTAACAGTGAAATATTTAGTACCCTTAACCTCTGTTTCTGTCAGCATTTTGATGACAGCAGCTACTGGATCCCAGCCACAGTATTTCCTTGCCCTGTGTCAGAGGACTTTGAAATACGACGTGAGGAGGTTCAGTTTGTTGGGGCTATGCAAGGCAGGGGTTGCCAGCCTGGTTTAGGTCAGGAGTCTGTTCAATCCTTTGTCCTGGTTTTGAAGCCTCAGCAAGTCTTGCACCAGGAGCAGGGAAGTGCATGGTCCAGGGAAAGAGCTTTACCCTGAGTCATCCTGAACCCCAGTCAGTCCCTGCAGAAGGGCACCGTGGCACTGAGCAATGACTAACCCGGGGTTACACAGCAAAGCAAAATTAGCAGCTGTAAAAGTGGAGGTTACAACACAAACATGTGCTCAGATACTGGTGTAATGAATGTAGTATAAATATTTAGATGTATTCCTACATCTTATTCTTAGACTCATCATTCTTATGTCAAATGGTTTACAAAAGGCAAAACTATATTTCTGTTACAGGCACGGTTTCATAATTCTTCAAGTTAATTAAGGCATCTAAATGTGCTTCATGTCTTTCACCTCTGCTTTGTAAATGGCACAAACCTGAAGGTAATTAAAAGCTTGTAATATCAGTGACAGTAATGGCAGTTTAGGTGTCCAGCCTCAGGGAAAAGCAGCAGCTCTGAGTGTCATTTGTACACCTCCAATGAACAGATTGTTGCTTGTATCGTGTGTGCAGACATCATGAAGGGAAAGAATTAATTGTGGTTTGGGATCTCTTTGTACTGAATGTGGGGGTCCAGGTGCTGGTGTAGATGCTGAGTGTTGTCCCACGGATGGGCTGTTGTTGTGCTGATGGGCGCCCAGGGATACAGGGGTGCCTCTGCCAGCTGTGGTGTCAGCAAGGGGCCTGTGGGTCCCACCTTCCCAATACAGCTGCAGTACTGTGCAGCTTGTGTTGGCCCAGAACACCTTTTATTGCTCTGTTTCTTCCTCTGTCTGGTGCCTTTATGCATAAACTGTGTTACTGCCTGCACAGGCAAGGGAGGAGAGGGTGGCCTGTCCCCAGCTGGGGTGTACCTTTGCAAAGGGGATAGGGTGAGCAGGCAACTGGGTGCTACGCACAGCAGACGTCTCCCTGGGGGCCTGAGGGTGGGCTGCCTGTGGTGGTCCCAGAGCCTCACTGGCGACTGAGGTCTGCTTGGTGCCAGGTGGGGAATCTCCCTTTGCCAGGGGAATCCCTACCCGGCCACTTCATAGTGTTTTTAAGGACAGCAAGGAGCCTTATCACGTTTCCACATCTGCTCCAGATGCTTTGCATTCCAGCAATGCTCCACAAAGGTGCTGAACCCTACAGCATGTCTCCCAAGAGGGCTCACTTCTCGACACCTCGGCAGCTGTCAGCTTCTTGCATGCACCCAAGCCAAGGGGAAGGGAATGGCCCTGCTCCCAAGGATGTCCCTGCAGAGCTGACAACAGGTGACACAGCCCTGCCCCTCACCCGTGTCAGAGGGACCGCGTATGGCAGCGGGTGCTGTGTGTGCAGGAAGGCTGGACTGCATGCAGCCAAAGTTCAGGCAAACAGTGGAGAGCAGAAATGGTTTCTGACCCAGTGGCACCAAGGCTGCTTTGGCCACTTTTGGGTTTCACCTTGAAGCACAGCCAGACCACAAGGCGCTGCTGGCACTGGGGTCTCTGCAGCGGGGTATGGCTCTCAGGCAGCGCTCAGCTCCCAGAAGAGGGAATAATTAATAAGTGCCTCTCACAGCATTTTCCAACGTGCTAATACCCATCAGTCCCTAGCCAAACCCCAGTGCTTTGCCATCTCATTGCTGTGTGGGTTATCAGCATGCCCTGTCCTCCATCTCTCTCCTTCTATCTCCCACATCTGTGCTGTTTCAGAGCTTCTTTCTCTTTAAGAGGAAACTCGGCGGAAGCCTAGCTATTCAATATTGTTTCATATTATTTGGTTGTGAAACAATTTAATTTGTTTATGGCTCTAAAGGTCAGATTTGACTGTTGCCCAAATTTCTAAAGAATAAAGAATGCATCAGGCTGAATGGGACTTCGTGGCATGATCAACTGGAGAAAGAGAAGGGGGCTAGTGAGAATATTTAACTGCAACAGCAAGGCAAGCTTACCTTCAGCTCAGGTTTAAAAGCCTAGTCAATCATTACACATTTTTTATTATTTACTTGGTACAAAATCTCCCTGGGTGAAGAAGTAGAAAAACTCACAGGCCACACTCTTTCACATTTTTAGTAGCTTGCTCAGCATTTTTTTTTCCCTCTGTCTCAGGACAGTTAGAGTGGTATGGGTTGTGATGGTGCCTGTGGATAGATGAGAATAAAGTGGAAGCACATTGAAGTTGTAGCTCCAAGCAGGGGTGTTTGTAACAGTGAAGAGAGAAGGGCCAGCCAGGGACTTTGAGAAGGAAGGTAATTCTCACACAGTCATCAGAAGACAAAGGTTGCATTTACACCTGGCCAGAAGGTTTAATCATCTACTATTTCCAAACATTGCAGGCTCACAATCTGTTGTGTCTGAGATCATAAAACATAATCACAAACTGGAGACAAGAGACCTGGGGCTTGATTGACCAGACCTTATCTTTTCTTTTTCTTCCTTCTTATTTTTCACTCAATTTTCTGCCTTTTTCAGCGGGGGAAAAAAAAAAAAAAAGAAAAAAGAAAAAAGAGAAAAAAGAAAAAAAAAGATGCTTTGCAAAGAACTTGCTTTGATCAGAAAATTCTTAATGCAAAAAAATTCTGAAACCCAAGGATTAATGGGCAATTTTCACTTGTGTCAAGAGCATTTGGGAGACAGATCACCTGCTTGCTAAGATCTCCCTCCCAGGCTTTCAGGGAAGAGAAGAGAAATTGTGGAAAAGGGACTAAAAAGAGAGAAGTATTCAAAGAGAGCCAGGTACAAACCTCTCATAGCTTAGTTTTTCCAGGTCCTACCACAAAAACAGCTAACATTCAACCACCTGAAACACTGGGTGTAGGTGGCTTTCATCTGTCTTTGGGGGAAGGGTAAAATTACGGTAACATTGAAAGAGAATCTGACAGTAAGGGGAGGGTTTCTGGGTAATGTTAGCCACATTTTTTCAGTTTGAGACTGTAATTGGTTTCCTCTGTACCTATGAGGTTGGTGAGGAGGTTTATCAAGCATGATCAGTGACTCCCATGGCAAAGAAAGTTTGGGACAACATCATTTCTTCTTCCCTCACCCCATTGCCTCTGCAGGGTCATCGCTCTTTACTGTTTGCCCATGGCCAGGCTTGCAGAGAGGAGCCGGGTGTTTCTCACCTGATATTCCTGATGGTTTATAGGAGAAAGGGTGGAAGGGCCGTGTCCCAGCCCCGGCTCCAGCCTGGCTCAAAAGGGTTGTGTCGGCATCAGGGAGGGACCCTGGAAGCGATGATGGTGCTTTGCACCTTGTTTGTGTGTTACAGTGTGGACTCATCAAAGCGCCTAGTGCTGGGAGGAAGAACTGGCCCTGTTGAGATGAAGGGTTGCCCTTGCTGACTTCAAAGGGGGCTGAATTTAACCCTTTGATTTCAGTGGGGTTTGAGCTCCTGGTTGGAGTTAAGCACGTGCTGTTTCTGGATTAGGACCTTCCTCTCTTTGTTTGAAGGGGGAAATAAATAACACAGTTGATTTGCAGTATTTCATCAGCTACCTGATGATGCCTCTGTGTGTTTTATGACTGCCAGCTCTGTAACTTCCCGTCCTCAAAAAACCAGAGTGGGAGCAATAAGAGTTTCCCCAGGACAAGTTCATCAAACAAGGCAGGCTGGAGAGCCATCTGCCCCTGGCACTGCCGGGTGCCTTCGCGGTGTCCCTCGCCTGGCTAGGGCTGCCTGCCACCTGATGAGAGTGGCATCTTTGATGTCGTCTAGGGCAGCAGCCATACCCAATTGCATAATCAAGGTCACTGGAAAATTACACAAAACTTTGCCCAGGTCTATTGGGAAAAAAAAAGCGAAGCACTTGCAAAAAAAAAAACCCTAACCACCCAAACTTCTGCTCATGACACCAACTTGCTACTCTGCGTGAATGTCACATACGGTGCCAAGCTGCCCCCTCACACTGCCCTGTAAGCATTGACAAAAAATAATATTGTCCACATTAAGGCAATTGCAAATTTTCCCTGGTAGCCACACGAAGTCATCCCTGTGGTTTTCCCTGTCTTTCCTTCAGCTACAGTTTCAAGTAGATAACAATGATGTGCAAATGCAAGAAGTAATAGTCTCATGCTTTGCATTGCTGGATGCTGTCCTTCTGAGGATTTTAAGACTCAGGGTGGTCAGTATGGTTTCACATGCCCTTAGGAGCTATCAAGTCTTTCCAAGGCTTGATAGAGAAAACAGTCAGCTTGAAAATCTGTAAATGAAAATAAAAGAAGAAAAAGATTCAGAATTTATCTTCAGAAAAAGAGAATTCTTAGAGAATTTTCCATTATTCCTCCAACATTTTTCCACTTCTGTTTGTGAGGAAAAGAATCATGGACTTTCTTTTTCTCACAAACAGAAGAGGAAGAACCTGCAGCGTGAAAGAAGCCAAGGCTAAAAAATAGAGTAAGAAAAAAGTCCTGAAATTTGAAGCACTTTCCTTTTTTTATACCAAAAAAGAACCTGAAAAAAAATGCTTCTGAATGCCTTGCTAGGCAGGTGCTGTGTGTCAGGGAGGGTGCAGGTCCAGCCCTGTTTGCCCAGCTGGACTAGCAAGGGCCATGTTTCCTGGTGACCTCCTGCTGTCCATTCAGTGGGGACATCCTGCTGGTGTTACACTACCAAAATGTATGTGTCACAAAGGTCCAGGTGGTGCTGGGCAAGGCACTGTAATGCCCCTTGGAAAATCTTACGCCTTTAACTCTGTAACTCTCAGAATTTACATTTCTGACTAGCCCCTCTGTCAGCCAAGTCTTTTCTGGGTAATTTGAGTGTGTCTCCTTCCAATTTCTGTCTTGCCAAAGCTCATCTTCTTCAAGCCTTTCCCAGCTTCCTGAAGATGGTTTGATAACTGTCAGTATTTCTGGTCATGAGAATATTGTGGCAGAACTTTTATGCTTCTCTTTCCATAGACTCAGGTAAATGAATAATTTGAAATATCTGCTGTTTCATAGCTTCTAGACTTCAGTTATGTTAGAAACAAAGCCCATCTTTCCCCTCCCCCCCCCCCAGTGGAAGGGCTCTGTCCTTCCATTCTTCAGATCATACATGGCACAATGATTTGAGTCTGTCACCTTAACTTTAAAAGTTGGGAAGTTTAATGAACCCTTTATCCTATTTTTATTTGTGAGGAAGCTGTTAGTAAACATCCCTATGGCTTTCCTAGCCAATGTGGCATCCTCTAAAAGACAAATCAGCCTCCTTAATCACATTCTTAACCAGAGGACTTAATCGCAGTATAGGAATTGAAGGGAGGGCACAGTCCATCCTATTGGGTTTCCTTTGTGCTCTTGTTTTTCTTTTTGAATTGATGCGGTGGGTAAAGATCCTCATACTCAGGACACTGACATTTATATGGTTGTACTGCTTATATTACCTCTGATGGCCACTTTGTTTTGTCTTAAGTGGCTTAAATGTCCATCATCTGATTGCATGCTGCAGAAAGAAAAAAAGAAGATATCCATCCTGGAGAGCTCCTATATGCCTGTGGGCACCTCCCCACAGCTGGCAGGAGTGCAGCCAGGCATTCCACTTGATGTCACCTACCTGTTCCTCTGTCATCAAAACATAGTCGCTTTCCAGTTTATTAAGGAATAAGACTTACATTACAACTGACAAAGCATGTAGCAGGTCAGTCTCTCCAAGAACTTTTGGTTCCTTGCTCAGGAATTTGATGGAAGTTAAATGCTGGGGGTGGAAAGCAGATAGGAGCTAGCACATGGAGATCTTGTTCTCCCTTTATTAAGACAAACTGCAGCAGGCCCAAGGAAGTGCCTTGTTTGACATTTATTTTGTCCAAGGGCTGCTACGTGTGGTTTAGCCCTTGAAGGCTTTTGTCTGCCCTCCAAGGAATTGCCTTGCCCCCATGGAAAGGGCTGGGATTAGGGCTGGGTAGCTGGGAGCTACACAGAGCCAGCAATGTCTCCATGTGCCGTTCTGGCCACAGGGTGGAATTTCAGTGAGAATTTGCAGGAATCTGGCTAAACCCGTGCCTGGCCCGTTGGGATAGCAGGGTGGCTCTGGGGCCATGGGCAGGGCAGCAGCCTGGAAAGCAAATAAATTCAGGAACTCTGCTTGCTTGGCTGCTTTGTGTAGAGATGTAACAGTACCAGCTGGGATATACCCCTCTCGCACATACCTCGAGCCTTTACTGTCACCCTCACAACATTTCCTGGATTAGCAGAATGGCTCTTCAGCTATAATTTTTGTTGAAATATCTTGCTTTAAACCTAGAGAGCACCAATGAAGGCCTCAAATCTGTAAATCAGCTGCACTTTGGAAAACAAATCATTGCAGTGGAGTTTTGCCAAGCCAATTTTCTGTGCTCATTTATTATGTAGTTTTCACTTTATGAGCTGATTTAAACCGACCATGCTCCAACTGTACCAGTTGCATCCAAGATAGGAGCCTGATTTACACTTTGAAAATGTGAACTGCTCCATGGTTGCATTTCCAGGGGGAAGAAGTGCTACAAAGAGGTCGCTGGGCAGCACCCATAGGCCTTATAGACAAGAGCTTGCAGGTTGCCTCTGCTTGTCTGCTTGAGCTGGTGAGCTGTTATTAGTGAAGGGAAACCTTTGATGTTCCCATGTGCTGCAGAAAAAGTGGTGTCTTCCAGGGAGAAAATTACAAGACAGATCCAACTGTGATTGCCCAAGAAGGTAAGGAAGATAAGAAGGTAGAGTGGAACGAGCATCTATGAAAGTAAAGGGGCACATGGAAAAAAGGGGTAGCAGAGGAGAGACAATGGGGATATGGCATTAACATCTGCAGTCTGTGAAAAGGCAGTGGTGGACAGGCAGCATATGTGGCCTGTGAGAAGAATGGGAAGAAAACAGTGGAAATTTTTAGACTTATTTAAGTGCCCACATAAAACTCAGCTCAACAAAATTGTTCTTTCACCCAGGATGTCTGCAGGGGCAGTGTGAGATTGTGTGTCTTCACCAGCTCTGTAACAGCTGTTAGGGAGGACAGCAATGGTTTTTAGTTTTTGTTCTTGGCTTTGAAGGTTTCTGTAATTCTGAGGTTTCCTATGGTAAAGTGAGACAGATTTGGCCAAAAAAAAAAAAAAAAAAGCTGGATTCAAACACTTAACCAGCACTGCTAACTAATGTTATTAACCTTAGTTATTTATTTTTTGGAAGTTAGCCTGCTAGAAAATCTTTCCCATTTTTAGCCTTCCCAACAATTTTTTCCCCTGGTATCCCTGTGAGATCAGAATTGTTTTTGATTGCAGTAGTGGGACTGAGCTTCACCTTAAGTATCTTTGTTCCAGTTACAAGCAAGGCAAGTATGAAAGTGGAATTGCTGTCATGCAGTGCAGTTTCCACACCATTTTTGCAGTTCCTGTAAGTCTGTGTAATTACACAGACTTTGAGATGAACCCCACATATCCCTTCCTTGCGCATGTGAAAGCTGTTCAGGCTGGTTGAAGGTTATTGTAATAATGCCATATTGGCATGTTAAGAAATATCTTTGACTGCTAAGAACACACAGTTATTTATATCTATCATAAAGCTTATTTTTAAAGAAGAACTTTTCTTCAAAGGCAAAATGGGCTGCCTTGTTATTAATATTGCAGCCTCCTTGTTTTCCCATCTTGGTGAGCAAAAAATGTCACTGTACAGGGAATAGTCTTATGTACAGAAATATGAAATCCAGGACTGGTATATGTGCATGACTGAAAAAAAAAAGAAGCTGGGTTTGTAAAATTCTCTGATTTCACATTTGTCCACTCATAGATTAAGAAGATTTAAAATAGTTGGACAGATTCACGTAAGAACAATTGTTATAGCCTCTATCAAAACAGTACCATTGATATCCTCTCTAAAATGCTTTATGCTGCCAGAAGCAGAATGAAGAAGCCTTTGTCTAAAATCACACTGAGTCACCTGTACTAAGACTGTGTAAAATGCTTGGAAGGGCAGCTGCTGGAGGTGATGGAACCCTGTGTATTCCAGCTTCTGTGAAATTCCAGGTACATTTCTCCAACAGTGACTAACAAGAATAGATGCCCTTGACAAGCTCTTTTATGTGGATAGCAGTTAGGAATGGCAATTACCGTACTTGTTAATCTGAGTGACATTTGCATTAGCCCATCTCTGATGTTCCTTCTGGTACTGCAATTCCCTTTCATGTAGTCAGAAGTATGTATCATCCTTCTAGGGAGGTGATCACAATCCCGCAGTTTGGGTATGTCCTTCCTTCAGGTGGATCCCCTTAGAGATTGTTATCTACATTTCAATGCCTCCTTCCCCCCTGCAGCTGTGGGAATCTTGAGCCACATCTTCCTAGCATCTTCCTTGCTTTTAGGATTTCCAAGAAGTCATCCTGGTGGGGTATCGAGGAACTGAATGTGGTGCCAGGGGTGTTGCAAGTTCCCCAATGAGAAGACCGACTGCATTTTACAAGAGAACGGTTGTGCAAGGATGGGCAGGACAGATGGCTGAACCTGCAGAACGAGTTTCAGCCATAAATGCTCTGAACACCGTAAATGTTCGGTGGCTTTTCTTTTTTTTTGTTTGAAAGCTGAAATATATTTGGGAAGTACTTGTTCAAACTACAGACTCAGTCAAATATTAACAAGTGGAAACTGAGCGGGGGGAAAAAAAGATACTTTGAAGGGCTCAAGCATGTGTGGGTTCTTGCTGTATTTGCCTAACTATAATCACTGGGGCCACACTTGCGACAGGCTGAAACGTTGCTGTGAATAGAAAGTATACCATAAGGGTTCTCAAATATGAAAGTGGGGCTGGAACAAAGAGCAGGCACCAGACAGACTTCCCCTGTTAACGATTGCTGGCCTGTCACCCTGGTGCCAGCAGTCTCAGAAATCCCGTCGGGAGCGGGCGGCCCTATCTCGCCCAGTGTGACGGGGCTGCTTTGAAACCCTGCCCACAGCCTCGCCGTGTTCCTCGCTACCGCCTCGTCCCGGGGGAATGAACTTTATCTCTCCGCTTTTAAGAGTGTTTGCTTTCAAGATGATTTACCACACTTGACAATTACCGAATTTCCTAAATTCAGCCTGAGGTATTGTTGTTGTTATGTATTTTGCACCGTGCAAAGCAGCGCCTCAGCCGCAGCCCGCAGAAGGTCACCATCTCCCAGTGTGCAGCAGGTTGCTCTCAGCTCATGCTGAAGGTCCTCCAGGGCTGCTTCCCCCTGCAGTCCTGTGGCTCGGGATGTCAGTGGAGACATGAAAACCTGACTGAAGGGCAGAGGAAAACAAAGCTGTAACCCATTCTTGCAGGAACATCAGCACACTACTGAGTTAGGACTCCTCTTGCTGGTGTAGCAGGAACAAACACAGAGCTGAAAACACTCCGTAAAGAGTTTTCAGCTTTTTTCTTTCCTTGCTCTTTTTTTAACCATATTTGATATTTTTAATCAATGGGGTAGCACCTCCAAAACAATACATATGGATCAGTAATGAATGTGATCCATTTGGTGCTAATGTGATTTTCTTTAATGATGTTGTTGCTGACTCAAGTGCTACAGGAATGCTCTTCCTCCACTCAAAAAAAGGAGTTATTGTTTCATTTATATTTTGTTGGGAAAACTACCAAAACCCTTATATTAGAATATTTGACTACAGTGTTAACAACGTTTCTCTGGACTGCTGCTTAATATACTTTTATTATTTGCTTTCCATATGTTGGTTCTTTTAATCTGTTCTTATTAAAGTCTTCCATGTTTCAGTAATATTGTCATTGTGTTTCTTTTGAAGAAGGCAAGTATGTGTACTGAAAGATTAGATTATCCTGTTAAAGAAAAAAAGAGAGAGAAAAGGGAGAAATGTCTTCAAAATGAAGTACATCAAAAGTAAAAGTAGGTGACAAATGTTAATATTTGCAAAGTGCTTCTGCTTTGATCCTGCATTTCTATTTCTTTAAGAGCTTGACAAATGTGTCCTGTGGTTTGGCTCAAACCTCTTTGCCTAGTGCTTTACTTGACCCACAATCCATTTGATCTTCTACTTGTTTTTCCTTCTGTCCAGGAGGCCTCTGGACTTGAAAAAGGCTAGTTCTTATCTTCCACTTGCTGCTGTTCAGAAAAATAATTTTTAATTTTTGGTTGGATTAGGTTATTGTGTCTGTTTGCTTAGGCAGTTTCTAAAGAGATATTCACTTTGCTGTTATTTGGGATGGTTCCCTTTCCATTTCCATGCCAGTCACATCTATATCAGATCAGAATCTGGTTTGGCTGATTGACTCTGGCACCAGATGTGAGGAAGACATGGATGCTGGAGTGCCTGACTTGGATGGCAGGCTGCCACTTCATTTCTACAGCACAATTTCCAGGCGTGCTGCATCCAGTACCTGAGCTTACAAGTATTTAGTAGATCAGACACTTTCAGGGGCTCTGGACTGGCCACAGCTGAGTAAAATGCACATGGCCCCAAACACCCATCTCAGTCTACCTGCTGTGATCCCAACCCCAGTATTGTCTGCAGCGTGTCTGATCTGCTCCCACTACGCTGCTTGCACAATCTCAGTATTGCCCAGCTCAGTAAGAGCCATCCTACCGCCCAACAGTCTGAGCAGTCTGGAAGATGCTTCTACAAATATGAACGTTGGCCATAAAAGCTGACATGTGATTTACAGCCTGTTTTATAGCATCAGCTCCCTTATTCCCCCTCGAGAACCCCTCCTCCAGAGAAACCATAAGCCATAAACCACAACTGAGGGAAGCATAGAGTTTTGAGCTGCAGTTTCAGCCAAGTAGGCCAGGAGCAGCAGCATCTGCCAGCCATCCTCCCTGCAGACCACTCCACCAGCTCCAGGCACAGGGGCACTTCTCCATGTCTCTTCCTCAGGAGCTTTCTCCTGTCCTTAAAGCAATGGAGAATAAACCATAAATCAGAGTAGGCGATGACAGCTTATGTGTCAGTTTGGGGAGCACCCCCCTACAACCGAGTGTGCCCCCATGGTAGTGGTGCCCCTGGGCCTTGGGTGCTGACAGTGAGGTTGATGCCGTTTATGCTGCTCCCAGGTTTCAGGACAGAATACAGAGGGCTCCCATGTGCTGTGCCTTTGCTTTCTGGAGACAAGTTTAGGATATTATTTACATTGCAGATGTGTGGCTCCTCCACATGGCACTCAGCTTCTGTCCCCAGAAAAAGCTATTGGCAGAGCGAGATCAATTCCACTGCCATTGCAAGAGACATGCATGTTTTGAATAAGTGTGAATGTAGGGAAGAAGGGAAGCTCACTTTTGGGAGCAACAATTACAATGCCTTGCTTAACTGGAACAGTTAGGCAGGATGTTATAACAATTGAAACCTTTGCAGCTCCATTTCTTGTCTTTAATGGGAGTATGACACCTGCCAGCTCTCCATCTGTTTCCCTCTCCTGCAGAATGCATGCCATCAAGTGAGTGAAGAAGAGAAGGTATGCAGCAGAGCAGATCAAGGTCCAGATTTTCTCAGGTACAATTGTCTGTCAATTAAAAAAACCCAAATAAAGCACATAAAAAATTCTGAGAATGAGGAAAACTGCGATGATGGCACTCAGAGATTCAGAAAGAGCCTCTCTGGGTAAACACTTCAATATCATAGCAGCCTCCTTTGTGTTTGTCTATCCCTTTCCATTCACTCATTTTTCATGCAGACTTATTTCCTTTTGCACTTAGAATTATGTGACTCCTTTGCCTGTCAGCTGTTTATCTTCTAATACTATACCCATAATAAGGCACTCTGCCTTTCCTGGGGTGACAGAATATTTTTCTTCTGGTGAGAACTATTTTTTTTTCATTAAAAAATCCCCAAAACAACAATAACAAAAAAATTCACCCAAAAAACAGCACCAGGATTTTGCACCTTTCTTATTTCAGGGAGTATCTGCATCCAGATCAGCTATTACTTTCCAAAACTGTTTTCACAGGCATTTCCTGAAGTCAGACTATCAGATAAAATGCTGACTTTAGCATTTTCTTTATCCTCAGCCTAGGGTATTATTTCACTGCTCTTATTTTTGCAATTTCTCTCTCTGGGTTTTGCTGATACCACTTTTGCCAGTACCTGAGGAGTTTTGGTGCCTCTGTCAAAGAAGCTGTGCATGTCTCTGCTGGACAGATGCCTGAAATTGCTTTATGAATTATAGCCAAAATAAGTTAAACCTCTAATCACAATTAAGGAATGTATTTGTTGGGGGTTTTTTTGGTTTGGTTTGAGGTTTTTTTTGAAAGACAGTCTTTGCAAGAATTCCTCTGCTTGGAGGATGTCTCTGATGGACAAAGGCTGTGGTAATGTCTCTTATTCCACCTTTCAGTATGCAGGAATCCAAGTGGACAGTAGAAATAACTAATTTTTGGTACTGTGGTGGGGTCCTCTCCACTGGCTTGCCAGCTTTGGAATGTCAGAAATATTGCCACTTTACCTCTGAGCAGGTCCAGTCAATCTTTAACTATTCGATTGCTTCTGAGGCTGGAAGTCTGCAGTTTTCCACAATGGTTATCAGCAACTGAATGCAAGAGGGTGTACAAAATTACTCCTTAAACACAATGCTGCTTTGTGGGGAGTAAAACACCCAATTAAATGACCCAAACCGTACAAAATGGAAGATGTAGAAAAATATATTATAATATTCAATATTTTAGTAATATTATTTCTCATCATTATATTTCTCATCTCGCCAGTAGCCTTCTCTTATGCTTTCTCCCCACACTGTTAGGTTGATATGCAAATTTCCTTGCATTTCCTGAGGAGAAGACCAGGCATAATCCTTGTTCCAGGACACCTGTGCAGTCAGCAATAATTGGTTGATTTGCATGAAGATAGAATACATCATTGCTAAAGGGAAGGACGTACATGAGGTTGAGAGTCCCAAAAGGCAGCCTCTCCAAGGATCTCCTCTTTTTCTTGGACAGATGACATCCTGCATCGTATCTCTGAACTATGAGCTAATGGAAAATGCGCCATGTAGAAAATGAGACATTTTTAATAACATCTAAGCATCTGGATCCCAAGGGCGGGAATTCATTCCACTTGCTTGAAATCTAGATGTTTCATTTCAGCTAATTGTCCTAATTATGATGGCCATAGAGATTTAATATCAAGGAGTGATTTAACCTTTTTTAGTCTGGACACTTCTGTGAGGCAAAAAAGGACAGTGAGGGATGCAGTGAGAGGAAGAGTATCAGGCATCTCTCTGAAGATCACCCTCTGAAGTGCTTGTGCTCTGCATGCCTGCACTACTGCTTCTACTTAGCACTGCATTTGTTACCTCCTCCAAAACCAAACTGGCACCCCAACACTTCAAATTCTATTGCAGTCTTGATTTCCTAGTTCTGGCTATGACATTGCTTGTGTAAGTAAGTTCTGTAAGTGCATGTGCGGGCTGATGCCCTCCATGGAGAAGGACTAACTGGTTGGTGTGTGAGAAGGATTCCTGTGCCTCTGTGAGGTTATTTTTCTCCTCTGGGTCTCCTATTTCAGCCCAAGCACGGCCCTGCTTGGTGGGGAGGTTCCCAGCACCATGCCTCAGATGGATCTAACCCAGGGGGGCAATGGCAGCTGTGGCCAGCACAGAGGAGCCCTGAGGCTGCGCTCATGTTCACTGGCTCTTCTAGACGCTGTGCAAGACAGGGAAAGTCTGTCTTTTGCTTTTGTACTTGGAGAAGTGTGAGTGGCTTTTTGCCTTGTGTGAGCGGAGCCAGGAAGCCTCTGGGGAGGATGGAATAGCAAGAAGAAAAGTCCGCGCAGCAGTTTGTGGAATGGAAACTGTTACAAGTTGAGGTGGTTCAGGATTGTTACAACACTTGTCAAGGGTAGGAAGCAATACCTTGACCCTTCCCTAGTGCTGCTCAGTCAGGTGCTGATACAGTGATGGATGTGACTTACACAGGGATAAGGGGGAGGCAGGAGGAGGGGCTCATTCTTTCCAGAGAAATATGTCAGGAGAAAGGTGCAGATTTAGCAGGTCTGGAAACGCTGGGCACGAGCAGGAAAGGATAAGCATGTCAGAAATCATGTTAAGAGGAGGCAAATGAGTACAGCTTAAAAATAAGCAAATTAGCAGAGTTAATCTAAAAGCCCAGACTTGAACCAAGCCTTCCTTTTTTTTTTTTTTTTTTTTTTTTTTTTTTTTTTTTTTTTTTTTTTTTAATTTGAAGTTTACCTGTGCATAGATATCTTATATGAACTATTTTCCATTTTAAGGAAGGGGGCCATTTCTCGATCTGACCACAACTGGCTTGCAAGGTATAGCGCCATGGAATGTTCAGGCAAGATTCGTAGCCTGCTTCAAGGTGGGAAGAACCAGAAATCACATGAGGACTTGTGATTTTTAGTTCCATTTAGTTCCATTCTGGAGACACAAGAAATTTTATCTTGATCCAGCAAGACAAGTAGCTGTGTCTGACTTTCACGTGTGTGAATAGCTGCTTTATTTTTGGGCCACTAATGCAGAGGCTCACCATTACAGCAAGTGTTGCATAGTTAGAGAGATACCCCACAAAATCTTTCCTTTGTGAGATCCTATTAGGTATCCAGGTGTTTGTGAAACATCCAGAGTGAGGTGAATGCCACCATCTTGTGAAGTTTGTTCCCACCTCAAGCTGCCTGGGTTCAATCTTTTGCCCAATAAGATGAGACTAATATAAGTTATGCAAGTAAAACTGATTTTAGTTTACCAGCCTCTCGTGTAAAGCCTGTTGTTGCCCTCATACAATTAATTGGTAACCAGCAGGGCTATCTGAACCTTGTCCATTATTTGAGGTACCTGCATATTAGCGTTAGTCATAGACTGATCAAGACAAATCTTAAAAGGGATGGGGAAAAGATGTAATCTTCTGCCAGTCCCTTCTGATATTAGAGTTTATCTTTCTGCTTGATGTCAAAGACAGGAGGCTTGTTTTGCATTGTTCTCACCTGTAGATGACTGACATAGGCAGTGTCCATCATCAGCACAGCCATCTTTTATGCTCTTGCCTTTCCTGAAATTTGCCAACGTGGTGGCATTCAGGGCAGGAAGTCTGCTGTTGTGCTCACAAAGTGGAGTCATGGTGTGCCCTGGCATTCCTCTTTGCTCCCTCATCTTCCATTTGCTGCCTTCTGTTGCATTTGGAGCCAAGGAGCTCAAATCACCTTCATTTTCCCAATCTGAGTTATAAAAGTTACCTCTTCCAGTTGACTGCCTCCTCAGAAATGAGCAAACCAGTTCTGCCAAAGAGCAAGTGGTGGAGGCTGTAAGTGAAGGTCCTGGGCAATCTGGGGCTTTTTATTCAAGGCTCCTGTAACCCTGTCAGGAAAATGGTCATCATGGCCTTTATTTTGGTCATTAGTGTGGCCACAGACAAAACCCAGTTTGCCACAGATCTTTCTGTTTTGTGCCTGAGAGCTCTGGGAGCCTGGTATTCTGCCTTGCCTAGCTCTCCTGTGCTTTGAAACAACAATATAACATTAAAAAAAAAAAAAAAAAAAAAAAAAAAAAAAGAGGGCTTTTTTTCCCCCCAAGAATAAATGGCCTTCCATGAAATATGTCTGAAAATTTCCAGGAGGCCCTCTTGATTTTAATCCATCACACCCTACAGACCCAGAGTTTTTCTACTGAGAGCAACTATGAGATTTTCTGTCTGCTTTGCTTCTTTCTTGCCTTCCCCCACATCCTCCATTTTCCCTCTTGTATTATTACCTTAAACAATGCCTTTTTGGAAAGCATACCCTTTCCAGAGGTGCTTTGTTAAAAAGCAAAACAAAAACACAAACCCAACAGCAAAAGCCAAACTTCCCCGAAATTCCCACAGAAACAAATAAGACAGCTTTGAAATTGTAAAGCACTGGCACACAGTGGGTGCCACTGAGCCCAGATGTTACAGCCCTGGCAAACCACAGTTGCCCTCCTGTTGCCCTGCTGACTTCTTTTCCAACTTCCATTTGATGCTCTTCCATCGAGCCCCAAGGTTTCCAGGCTCAAGTACCAACATCCACAGAGACCTGCTAACTGGCAGGGAAAGATCTGAGTGTGTACAGAAATACTGCTCCCTCTGCTTCCTCCCTCCCTCTGTGTCTTGGCATCTAAAAGGGCTCCTGAGGGACGTAGCTACAATGAGGAAGGTGCATTAGACACTGTGTGCTCATAAATGTGTAGACAAAGGAAAGCTCAGGAAGGCCCTGCTGAGCTGGAGCAACTGGCACGTATGAGGATGAGGGATTTTTTTCCACAATCCAGGAGCTGCTGTTCCTCCTCCCTCAACCCTCACAACCCTTCTGGGAAGAAAAAGATTAGGTGCCCCACCTGCATAGTGCCACATGCCCTTAGCTAACCCTCAAACCTTTTTGCAGGCAGAGGACAGGTGAGCTCTCCCATTCCAGGCAGGACCCTGGAGCTCCCTCTCTCCCTGCATCTTGACTACAAGATAATTATCTTGTGGTGGGTGTACCAAAATAACTATGCCATGAAAAAGTGTCCTCTTTGCACTGCTCAGTGTTCATGAAGGACAGACAGATGAGGGGCAAGGGGAAAAACCCCCATGTATTCCTTCCTCATTTCTTTTCAAAATTGCTCATGACTCTTAATGTTACAGCCTCATCAAGTATTTGGAGACTGTTTATAATCTAATCTTTGGAAGGACCTTAGGACTACTGGATTTATAATATCATTACTTCTACAGGAATTTCTGTATTTTAAACTATCCTCTGGGCCCAGAGCTGTATAAAGTGTTCACACACTTTCATTGTGTTCTGGTTAGTATGAATATGTGTTAATTTTTTTTAATGTCCTGCCACATCTGTGGTGTTGATATCACAGGACTGATTTCTACTGCCAGATACCCCTGGGTAAAGCAGCTTGTGTGAGTATCTTGCAGCACATGCAATTTGTGTGGAGGGAATTTTATGTGACCTTCTTTGCATTGTCCTACCGATGACCCCTTCTGTAATCAGGCAGAAATCATGCTCCTGAAGAGTGGGAGGTATTACTACTTCCATGCTGGTCTGTTCCTGGGCCCCTGCTGCACAGACATTGCCAACAGTAACAAATTGCTCTGAGTTATGTGCAGGGGTTTAGTGATGTGGACTAGTTATTTATTAGAGAGGGAGCTGAGACATCAGCAAAGGGCAAAAGACTGAATAAAAGAAAAATCCCCAATCAAACGAAGTGAAGCTGCTTCATCAGGCAGGCTTCTTGCAAAACTGCTTTCTCTTCTGGATCACACCTTGTTTATCTAATGGGGGGATCACATGCAGAGTTTTGAAAGTAAACCCCTTAAAATAAAGGAATTTCCCCAAAGTCTGTGGATAAAAGTGACAGAGTTGGACTAAACTGCATTTCCAGAGGTGGCAAATCAGTGATTTATTGTTTCATTAGTCACAGTTTCCTAAGCACAAACCTGTGTGTGATACTGATTGCCTTGTTCAGAGGCACCTTTTGAAGATATATGATAAAGATAAGGGACCTCCTCCCATGCACTCGGAAAGAGAAGGCAGCTCCAGAAGAGTGAGGGCCCTGTCTGCTAAAAGCCAGACCAATGGAGGTCACTGAAGAAGCATTCATTGCCAAGAAAGTCCTGTGTTTGTTTTGACTTGGAAAAGAAACTTCTAAGTTTAACACCATGTGTCTACAATGTGTACTTTCCAAAAATGGGAGGAGAGATCTTTATGGTGATTCTTTAATAGTGATATTGATGTGCAAAAGAGATGCCATTAGACTACTAGTCTGCAAACATAATTAAGTTTCACCTTCATCGATTGAATTCAGTTTGCCCAGAATAGGTTTCTTGCTTTTTTTCTTCCCTTCAGTTACTTAATGGTCACCCATGCTAATACTCCAAACATTTTCCTGATGCAGAGTCCTGAAGAGCTGGAGGTGCTCTGGAGAGGACACTGTCAGCTCCTGGGAAGCAAAGGACTTCACAGTCAGAATGAGATGTGACAGCGAAGTGACCCAGACCTGGAAAGATCTGGAACAGAAGAATTGGTGGGAAGAAGTGTTGGTGCAAACTCCAGAGCAAAAGGCAGGCTGTGCTGAATAAGGGCCTCTCAATTCCTGGGTCTCTGACTCTTCACCAGAGAGATTTGTGCTTGTCTGATGCACCAGAGAAGTTAAATGTGTTTTTCAGCAACTGTGGCACATGTCCCCAGGAACAGATACCCAAGGAACTGGTGCTATTTGCTAAAGTTATCCCTCAAAAATCCTGCAGCATGTTGGGAAAATGACTTCCCCAAGGATTTTTCCATGAAGAGAGAGAACTAAAGTAGACAGTTACATTCATAAATAGATGTTGATCTGTGAATTCTGCTGGGAAAAAAATAAACCTGACTTTAAGAGTGGCTACAAGGTGGGTTCGGGTCTACCTAACCAGTGTGGGAATTGTGTCTTCAAGATAAGGGTTTGAAATAAGAAGGGAGATTGGCTTGGTTCAGGTAGAATCACCTCCTTCTCAACAAAAAAAACTGTGACCCTGGGAATCGATGAGTCTTTCAGTTATGAGCTTCAGAGGGGCTGAGAGCTGTACCTGCAGGGATTTGCTGCCAAGACTGCAAAGCCAAATGTTGCTCTCCTGTTGGCCACCTGTATGCAAGGCAGGGGCTGTGTGTGCCTTCCGTGGGGACAGCCACTAGCAGACCTCTTATTTGTGAAATTGTTCATTCTGTAAAAATAGAAATACTTTTTTTTCAAAAATTGCTGGTTTAATTATGGAGTTTTTAAACATTGCATTGTCTTTCTTTTCCTCTTTCTCTTTTATTTTTTTTCCATTATCTTTTTTGCTGAGTAGTGTAATAAGTAGACCCTTTTCATCTCCCTCCTTTTGCCTCTCCCTGATGTTTCAACATTTCCTCAGCTTTGGAGGCTTAGTGACCAGATAAAGCAAAACTAGGTGGATCCTGGATATGTTTCACTCACCAGAAAAGAAAGGTCTGGGGAGGAGGGCAGAAAACTTTTCCAAGTGATTTACAACAGCTCCCAAAATCAGATGAAAATAAAATCTGGTGAGACCTGAAAATTAAAAATAACACTGAAAGTCCAGCTCACCCCTGAGATAGTACTTCTGTTATTTGGCCACCTAGAGCAGCAATGCTCAAGATTCTTCTCACCACCTTGCGAGCATGTAGTGAAAATTTACGGGAAGCTGCAGCATTTCCAGTCCAACATAATGGACTTTAATGCTTTTTTTATAGATATCAGTAACAATGTGTCTAGATCCACCCAAAACCCTAAAGCCAAATCAGCTTTGAGATGAAAAAGAGGAATTTCATTTTTCCTCACTTTCACTGCTGGGACAGACAGCCTTCCTCCCTTATGAGGTAATTTAATTTTCACATTATGCTTTATGGGATATCCTTTATTTACCTAATGTTTTCCTGTCAAGTCTTTTCAGACTATGAATCTTGTATATTTTATATACACAAAGGTGACTTTTCCTTCCTTTAATGACCGTGGCTTATCAGTGCAGGCAACCGATACTGGACTCATAAATATGTCACTCTTGGGTTTGTGGCAGCCCCTTCTCCTCCGTAAGACTGTTCCTTGCTGCTTGCTCCTCCCTTCAGCTCGCTGCATATCCACAGTCTGCTCAGCCCCTCAGTGCTGTTGGACTCACCATTGGCTGGTATAAATAAATCACTGATTCCAGCTATAGGTGAAAATCATTGTGAAAGGAACACCCAGAGGAATGCAATACAAGGTCAGTGGAGCCAGCGCCTTCCGACTCCAATTAAATATTTCCTGTAAGTCGGTGCCAATTGTGCATCTTGTAAGAACATTTGAAAGCGGGAGCTTGAACTCTCTGGGACCCTCTCGCCTCGAAACCTGTTTCCTGTTTAACAAGATTTAACAAGTACAACCAAACATGCGCCATCAGCAACAAAAGTCATTGTAAACGGCTCCAATGTGCAAAGGTGCTGGGTTTCCTCTCGGCCCCGAACGCCGACCGACCCCGTCAGGCAGGCACAGGGTGGCTGCAGCTCAGTGGTGCTGTGCCCTGGTGACACAGGACTGGCGCAGGCTCAGCCCTTTTGCTGAGAGAGGTGGAAGGAAAGAGGGAAAGGCAGCCTTTTCAAAAGGGGTCAAAGCTTGTTGGGTGAAAGCTTCAAGACTAGGTCTTACTGTCCCAGGAGCTTTCTACAGCGGGTGGAATAACATCTACTCTGTGCTGTCTGCCTCTTCAGCTTAAAACACAACCTTGCTGCTACATAATGCCTTGAAGGTATCACTGTAGTCAAAGACAGCACTGTGGTTCCTGGAACAGGCTGTAGCTCAGGCCGAGCTCCCTGTCCAGGCAAAAAGGATGCCCAAAGCAGAGATCAGCCAAAGCCAGCTTTTGATTGTGCAGTCAAATATGGGGAGAGTGGTCACAAGAGCCCCAAAGTTTAGGGAGTCCTTCTGGTTGTAAATGCAAGGGAGACACTGAAAACATTTTCACAGTAGCCAGGCACTGAGAGCACAGTACTGCTTCCCAGAGGGCTGTACAGTGGTAAAAACATCTACAGATGTGTGTGTGTGTATATATATATATATATATATATATACACCATTCTTACATGTAAGATACACATGAATGTAAAAATGTGTGTGCTTAAATATCCACATACATTTAAGTGTTCTAAATTTCTGTGCACTATGCTTGTAACTCAGACTAGAAACCCTTGCTGGATCTCTCTCCCCAGTTCAAAAAGCCTGGGACTTGGGATGAATCCTCTGGTGCTCCTGAGATGACAACAATAACAATAACAGGAGCAACAACCCCATCAGTTTACTGAAAACTGTAGTGTCATCCCACACCAGAAAATACATGTCCGACCAAAGTTTCCAAGTGCATAGCCCATGCCTTGCCTCTCATCTGCAATCAGCTACTCTTTCCACCTGTGCCATCCCTACAACAACCAAGGCAAGGTCTGTGAGCAAAGGGAGGACATGGGTGGAAAAGAGCCGAAGAAACAAAGTAAAGTGGAGCCCAATGTGATGCAGAGAGGTCTGTCCTCAATCTTGCTCACACACTGAAAATGACATTTCAGCCATGGATGTTAAAATTGGGATAATTATCTTTAAGGAGGTCATGAACTTGATATATAAGATACATTAAAAACAATTTTCTCATTGTTAGGGAGGAGGAAAAGCTTGGGAATTTGGTATGGGCCCCTCAGCTGTGTGTTAAGCGGGCCATCCTCTATTTGAAATCCATCATTATGGGATATAATCCAAGTTCAGGGAGGACAGCACTTTGCTGAGAGAAGTCTCCTAGGTCTTCTCCTAGGCTCCCTGGGCCATGTTTAGACAGGAGTCAAATCTGCCCTCTCTGCCTGCTGCAGCACAGAACGTCAAAACAGTGAGCCCATGCATCAAAGGATGGTCTGCACAAGGTCCTCACCACCCAAAGCAGAGGTGTGCTGGTTTCCCTGCCTTGTGGCTGAGGAGTGGACAACCCAGTGGGTCCTCTGGGTTGGTCTTCTTTCGTCTACAAATTGCCCGTGACTCTTCACCACCATGGCTCGAGGCATTTCTCATGCACCATGTCCCAAGATCAGCCTCTCTTGTGCCTGTATGATGAGGCAACTTGCTTGCTAAACTGACTCCAAAATAATTCTTGGTGTGAAAGCAAGACATTGTATGATGCTCTGTTGACTTCACCAAGGCCATCCATTCCCACTGTTTTATCACAGCACAGGGGTAGAAGTTCAGCATTCTGGGATCATGGGATCTGGCACAGCGAGAGTTTTGGGCACTTCTCCAGGAGAGGAGCATGCAGGAGGAAGGCAAGACTCCTGCTTGTGAAATCTACAGTTTAGCCATGGGGCTTGGAGGAGACCTCACGAAATGCCCACGGGCAAAGCAGTGGCACAGGGCAAGACTGCACTTCATCTTTAAAAGGGCCCTGATTCACAGTATAACAGACATGCTTTGGGCACCATTAAATCAGGACAGCTCCTGCAGGCTGAAGCTGAGGTGGCTCACTTGGGTTTAGATGAAGGAAGGAGCTCCCAGCCTGAGGAGCCTGGTGCCCCACTAGGTAACGTACAGACAATGCAAAGGACATAAAGCTGTAACATATTTCCCTCGTACAGATGGGAAACTGAGGCCTGCTGCCATCCTGTTCTCCAAGAGTGTGACTTGGATTTATACGAGGTCTCTGGAGCACAGCTGGGCATTAAAATCAGAAACTATGTCTTATATCTGTGGTCAGGAGGAGGAGGAGGGGATGAGTTGACTGGCAAACATTTCCAGACAGACGGTGGAGTGGATTAGCACAAAAGGGGATGCAGATCTCGGCTGTTCAGCTGCCAGCAGAGAGGAGGGGGAGTATGGTTAGGCAGCTGGTGGAGAAACAGGTGCAGAGAAGGTTTCCTGATAGCCCTGCTGTCATCCTGCTTTGAACCCTCAGCTCCTCAGTAAATCTTCCCTCTTGGAACTCTCTCATCAAAGTTTCATTTCCTTATGTTCCTAAAATAGTTCTTGATAAGCAACTTGTCGTGCTGGTAAAGCCCTTTTGGTTACTTTCCTAGAAATCTATTTTCATGTTTTCTCACTGGGCTTCAGCTGCTTGCATTCCTATTTGGAAAAAAAAGAGGAAAAAAGTACAGCCAAGGCATAACACAACAAGAAGGTGAAATATTTATGTTTAGTAACACAGCAGGACCTTGTCTGTCAACTGAACTTCCAAGCAATGACATAAAATTGTAGTGGTAGAACTTGCACCTAACCAGAGGGACAGGGGGAAGAAAATATGAAAATTTATTTTTTTAGCATGTAAAATATCTGCAGGACATACATACTTTTCACTTTCAGTGGTTTCTTGTAGGGCATTTTGTCTTCACACTACAGTCAGACATGGAATAAAGCAGAGGCAGTCAAGATGAGGTTTTCAAGGCCCAAGGGGAGCCCTTGTACAAGGCAAATGCTCTTTCCATGCTCAGCTCAGAGATACACTGGGGCTGTGCTGACACAGGCCTCCTGGGCAATCCCAGGTGCTGGGGGAAGAAAACTGGCAGGGTAGATTGGGTCTAAGATGGCTCAATGACACTGTAACCAGTCCACATCCAAATCATCCCCATCTCATAGGAAAGTAGTAGGGAATACCTGTTATCCCCAAACAATGAACTTTTGCCAGAACTCCTCCCTCAACACTCTGATGCCCACAGCGTTGTGTTGTCCCACAGCTTTCATCTGCAAAAGTTTTTGACACTTATAAAAGCTTGCCTGGGGGAAAGTTGGCCATCCTGCTTTGTAGGGCAGGAGTTTTCAGAGACTCATAACAATGTGGGAACCCAGGACTATTACAGGAATGGGGGAGCTGGAGGGAATAAAAAGATTCTGGGTGGGGAAGCACTTGGTTGTACATGGTCTTTTTAGGTCAACTAGCCACCATTCCTTGGGGTAAGTGCAGAAGACTCTATATAGAAACTACAGAAAGAGAATGAGAGGTGATTTTATTGGCATGGCACCAAAAAAAAAAGGGATAAAGAGCTTGATCTAGAATGATTGAGATGTGTTATGGTAGAAGAGTGGATCATCTGATGAGAGCATCCAGGGAAAGAGTCAGTTCCCTTCATTTGAGCTCAGACAGAAGTTTTGCAACTTCTGAGCATTAGGAAAACAAGTATCAAAACTGTTGGTTTTTCTTCTGGATGATTCTTAGCTGATTTTGGGTGTCTAACCACAAATAAAATATCTAGTGCCAAATCTGCATCTGTCATTAGAGAATTTGTTTTCACATGATGTGCCAGGACGGTTTCATAGGGTGAGAAAGGCAGAACGAAAATTGTACTTGAATTGACCTGCTCACAACAACCCTACTTTTAAATCCTCAGCAATGTGGAAAAAAAATAATGGACACCAGATGCAGGTAAGGGCTGTCTGGAGCCTTCAGGACAATTTATCCAGCCTGTCCCCTGGTTGTGGTAGCTTTTTTTTCCTGGGAGCCTATTGGTATACCAGATGAGCTATTCTGCTGTTGCAACCTACCCACATTTGCCTTTTTTTTTTGCAGGGCTCCTTTTTCTTGGACACAGAGTTGCTAGGAAGAAGTCACCACTTCCCCAAAGGATCAACATTTCCAATGCTGATTCCCTAACCATTCCAGAGGCCTGCACCTTTTCTCACAGGTGACAGGCAAGGGACACATGTGTGCACACATGCAGCAGGTCTGAAGCAACTCGGTGTCTCCAGGAAGCATGGGAGGAACTGTGCCTGGCTGTGGGGGACTTACAGCTCTCTGAGGAAGGGGAAACAGTGCCCAGACCTCTGGTCCTACTGCAGGAAGATTCAGGACTTTTCTGAACAGAGACATGGAAAGAAGTTCACAAGTTTTAACAATATTCCTAAATAGATAGGTCATCACAGTGTGTCTACCCCACTAGCAAACAGCATATTTCTGTTTGAGT